>NC_089273.1:26989772-28189772 GCF_963678975.1 Dysidea avara
TATTTACGAATAAAGCACTCTTTGCAGTGTAATAAAGTACTCTTTGTGGGAAATAAAGCACTGTTTGCCCTAAAGTGTACTTTATGAAATTTAAACACTTTTCCTTTTGATCTCGCCCACACAAAGTTCTATAATTTGTTATATGTATTATTAGTTAACTTGTAGTTTCTTGGGCGCGCTTTTTTTACAGCGAAGGTGTTTTTGGGGTGGATATATATACATGTACCACTTTCACACCTCAGATCAATAGAAAGCCAGTGCATATATATCACATATTGCACTGACTCAAAATATTAATGTTAACGAGATATACGCACTGACTTAATGAGATATGTGCACTGCTAACAGTGCATATATCTCGTTAAGGCAGTGCATATATATATATGTACCACTCTGCGTGGGCAGTTCAAAGGCACCGCCAGTGCCATAATTTGTATATTGCACTGCTGCAGACCGCAGCGAGTGCATTATAACTTATAACGCACTGGTTGCGGTTTTGTAGACCACAACGAGTGCATTATAAGTTATAATGCACCGACCGCAGTGCAATATACAGATATTGCACTGGCTGCGGTTTTGTGCAGCATAGCACAAGTGCTGGTGGCGAAGACCACTACGACACCTCACCTAATAGGTGGAAAGACACTTCACAGATCACTCGAATTCTTTTATAGCCTGACATGTAACGGTCGATTGTGGGCCATAACGTCACCAATACGTATAATGTTTACAAGCAGCCAATGGCGATCGAAAAAGCCAACACGGGTGGCCACAACTCTAGTCTATATATATATATAAACGTACTTATACACCTTACTAGTCTGGTGCCATCTTAGCCCAGATTAAACTGTAGTCCACTTCGACAATGACTCAATAAAACAAATATATTCTAAATAATACTAATCTTTACGTTCGATTGTGGTAACCAGTTTTGTCATGCCACCAGATTCGAGTTTAGCCAGTGTGAATAGTAAGAATTAGACTAGTATCGTTTAGTAGTTAGGTTTTGTTTACTTAAACCGTCTATTTAGCTGCTTTTTTTCGCTTGAGAGAATCACTATGGCGATTAGTCTGGCGCTTAGTCTATATGGCGATTGAGTGATCACGCTGGCATGCTGAGCACTACATGATGAGAATCAAACAGCGAATGCAGGTTAGTGATATAACGCATAGTGTACTAGCTTTCAATATCTCAGGTGGCTGCAGGGGGAACGTCATCGCAACGTCCGGCTTGGTTACCCACAATTGATGTTAGAAACCTGGCCTTTATAAGTGTTACAGCTGTCTTGTGAGACTCTCCCCACCTGTTAGGTGAGTGGTACATAACAGTTATACAACGTGCACTCGTGCTCTGCCTGTATAAACGCACTTGCCTTCGGGCCTAACGGCCCTCAGGCTCGTGCGTTTATATCAGGCAGAGCACTCGTGGCCGTTGTATAACTATATAATATCGTTAACTCGAGACATTGCAAGTTGTGACAATGACAAGTTACTGAGGTTCTAGGATCAGTCAGTGAACTACAGTATGGGAGAGGCTTAACAAGGATTTAATGGAGTTTGAAAAGGTAATAAGAATGTGGACAATTGCTTAACATAAATTTTGATGTGGCAGTCTAAGCAGTTATCATAGAAAAGTTCAATTGATTTGTTGCTCTCCTCCATGGTATAAATTTATTTACATGTGTGAATGTGTACTGCTAATTTTCATTCTAGAGAAGCAAATGCACATACGTAGATCACAGACTAAATATAATCAGATACTGATCTAAATTGTACATTAGACAAAATCCCAGTAGGTAGTTATGTTATCATATTATTAGTTTAATCCTCAGCATTACAGGTAAGTTAAAAGAACTGGGTGGTGTGGCAAGCTTGAACAGTGATTTCATGCCTTTGCAAAGACCTGGCCTTATAAGAATCAAATCAGTGGTACACTGGTGGATGGCCTGTTAAAGTTGGCCAAATGTTTTCTCTGTTGATTCTGCTACATATTAGCCACACCCAGAATGCTCTAATGAAATTTATGAATTTTGTACTTAGGCTCGATGCCATTGGCAGATTATAAAGCGATTCTTTAAACCGCTAACTAGAGGTATACCGATATAAGAAAACTAAACTGATCCGATACCGATCCGATATGGATTAATCATTTTGAAACTGATACGATACCGATCTGATATACCAATATAACTAAGTGTAGCTATTTATATTTGAGGAACCACATAATTATGCCACGTTCAATTTTATTTTCACTACTGAAGAAACTACTGAAGAAACTACTGAAGACAATCTTAAGATTATTGGCTGTGCTTGGTTACCCATGGTAGTGTGGCCTCTATTGACAGCTCAGACTATAAGGCACCCACAAATATTTTATGCCCCTACTAAGATTAGTCCGGATTACTCCGCATTTTAATGGCATGTAGAGATGGCTGGTTGTAGGCACTCCAGTATCCGAGATTTTTAATAAAAAAATCTCCATATATTTCCCAATTGAACCCTGGCCTGCACGGTTTTTTGTAATCACATGATCTTGCTTCTCGTTAATGATCAGAGAACAATGTAAAACATGCAGTGGCGTAGCCAAACCCAGGCAAGCCAGGGCATTGCCCGGGCATCAGACTTCTTTGCCCCACCATCAGCTCCTAGAGTGATTATAAAGACATGGGCTGGATAGCTCGAGATTTTGCTAAAGTTAGCTACTTAACTAGTTACATCAACAAAAAAAACACACCTAGCTACGATGACTATCTGCATGATCTAACTATCCTTGCGTGCAGGAAACTACGATAACTATCTGTACGATCCAGCTATCCTATATCTGTGTGTAGGAAGCTACAGCCTTACTAATCATAAACGCTAAAACATTGGTTGCCTTCGCTACCTTGTACTGACCACACCTTGTCAGACCTGGTTGTATAGCACAGGGCGCTTACTATCACGTGGCAGTGCCGTAAAACCACCTGGCACCTGCAACAGATCAGAACAAATAACCTGTTCAAATAAGACGTTATTCCATACCGTCATTAAAATGTCTAAGCATTGAACTCAAAAATTCCAATGGGTGACTTGGGTGTTCTCGCTAACATTTAATCGTTTCACAAACTACAGCTGTCAGATTATCAGCCAGCCTCCATTCCGCGCGTTCCCTTACTGCACTACGATGAGGGCACGACCACATCTTCTATATTGATCACACATACATCCAACACCAGAAATTTAAAACTCTGCATGATGTCTCAGCCCCCGGCGTGCGGTTTACGATCACGCGATCTTCATCATTCTATTTATTGCCTTATGTGGTGCACCTCGTGGTTCTGGAATCTGTACAGGACAACAGAGACCTCAAACCATCAATGCATAGTCAGAGTAAGTAAAGTTAATTATTGCAAATAGCATCAAACGACTGAGTACATATAAAATTACATGATTGGCTACAAAAGTTATATTAAATGCAAACAGCACAGCTGTTATACTGAAAGTGAAAAATCAATGATGTTCTATTAATTACAAAGAAAAGTTGCGCATGTATGAAGTGGGTAGACAGTAATAGTGTCATCAGTACAAGTTTTACGATAATTTTATTTTTCTGTTTTTATCTTTCCCAGCAAACTTCTGGATAACTTCATCCATTGAAAGATTTGCTGACAGGTCCCGTTCGATGGACAAGATAACCAAGTTATTCAACCGCTCCTCAGACATTATGGATCGCAAGAAGCTCTTAGTACACTTAAGGCATGAAAATGACCTTTCACACTCTGCAGTGCTTACCACTATAGTGAGAGAAATTTGAAGAAGTTTAACCAGGGTAGGGAATGCAACCTTTAACGGATAGATTTCTTTGAGCACATCACTAATGGAGGTGAGGTCTTTTTCATCTAATGTACGTATAGCTACTAAACATTCTGCTGTGAGCAAATCTTTACTAAGATTATATCCTTCAATTAAAGGCGCCAGGTGGTCTATATCAAGAAAGTGTACTGACTCTGGACTGCAACACTGGATTGCTTTCATCAGTGCCAGATTGTTACCCTCAAACCTTTTGTGAAGCTCAGACATCATGGCATCAATAACTGGATAATATATGGAAATCTTATACTCTTCATGACTCTCTACTGGCTGTCTTGATCCTACAGATTGCAGGATAACACCATGTTCAAGCCGTTTTGGCAATCGCTGGCTACGTTGGGGCCGACTATTTAGTGGGGAAACTTCAATGTTAAGTGAGGAAGCCACATCACTGACATATTTATACAACTTTCTCCACTCTCCATCACTTCTAAACTGTTGAAGAGTTTTCATGGTTCCCTCTACCAATTCAGCTGCTTTGGCCATGTCAGTTTGTGAACTCTGGAGCTGATCAGATAGTTGTTTTGTGAGAAACAGCAATCGACTGAATGTGACAAGAGTTGTCAGGAATTTAAAGCAATGTACTTGGAGCAAAATTCCTTTGGCTTCAACTACTTTTACTTTGTCGTCACTATCAACTACTTTCTGCAGTGTTGCAAGGATAGCCCGAAATGTACTACAGACTGCATCAACAGCAAGAAACCTACAGGCCCAACGAGTATCTGACAACTTTTGTAATTGACAAGGTGGTTTGTTGGGATATAAATGATGTTGCTGCTCTATGTACAATGTATGTACCTTATTTGTGGACATGAAAACATACAATGTTTCCATTAAGGCAAAAAATTCTGAGGCCTCTGATACTATTTTAGTGGTGTCCACTAAAACCAAGTTCAAACAATGTGCATAACAGTGCACATAAACAGCCTGGGGAGCCACTTGCTTGATACGCTGTTGTACACCTGTGCAACACCCACTCATGACAGATGCCCCATCATAACCTTGAGAAACTATGGCACTTGTATCTAATTTATGTTCATTTAAGGTGCTTATTATGTGAGCAGCTAGATGTTCTGCATTCTGACACCTTGCTTCAACGTATGTTAGGAACCGTTCATGTACTGTTGCACTTGCAGACCCTAGATCAACATACCTTAAAATAATGGCCAATTGTTCAACTTTGCTGCAGTCTCTCGTTTCATCTGCTAATATCGAATACATACCAGCCTTCTTGACATCTGCACAAATTTTGGCTTGGACTATGTCACCCATACAGCCTAATATCTCATTCTGAATCATGGGTGATGTATATTTTGCAGATTTTGTTATAGCCATTCTTTTCCATACTACTGGATCATGTTTTGCTATCAATTCAAACATTTCTAGAAAGTTTCCCCTATTTGAAGATTCTATCCCTTCCCTATGACCACGAATTGAGATGTTTTGCCTGCTACAGAGCAACAGTACTTCTGCTATGGTTTTTATGTAATGTTTGTTTTCTTGAATAACAACATCCCAGGAATTGTCTACCTGGTTGGGAAGTAAAGTGCCACGCTTGGAATTAATTTTGTACTGTTCCCATGCCACCATAGCTTCTTTGTGGCTAAGGCTATTTGAGTGACCAACAAGAGCTCCCTTTTTACCAGTAGCATGCTTCCAGTCTTTAAACCCAGATAAAGTAAATACTTGTTCAGGTCTACTCTTACCCATAGCACTCTGTGCACCAAGCAACCGACAAGGGTAGCAATAGCAAGCATCTGTCTCTACTGAATACTCTAGCCATTCATACTGTTTATACCAGGCTGCATTAAAGCACCTTGGTACTTTTGAAATCATAGTCGAGGGATACTTTGCTTTAACAGGCTGAACTGGAGGAAAGGCTATTGTTTCAGCAATATCTTTTGGCAAGCATGAAGAAAACTCAAGTGTAGTTGTACAGGCCAAGGATGAAGCACTACATACTTCAGTTGTGGAGCCAGTTGCAGCTGTGCTGGAGGTATCATTATTGGGCCCACAGTAATCCCCAAACAACTGAGATGTGCTACTAGTGGCTGTGCCTATGGAGAAAGATTTGTCCAATGCTGCGCTACTACATGTAATTGCATGATGTGATTGTGGCACTTTCATACTCATGCCATCAACCTCGTCAGGACCTGGTGAGAATTGAGGTGAGAACCTAGTTGCAAAGCTGGTTTCTTCATCATCATCTGAACTATACACCATAACAGGTGTACAACAAGGGCTAGGGCTTTTAGACGTTTTCACCAAAGCAGCATAAATCTCATCATCAATCCCATCATCATTGTAAAACTCACCTTCAACTTTGGGATCCTCCTTCAAGTTGATTAGCTGATACTGTTCTGACTCTTGATTAGTAACTTTGCTTGTATCCTCACTGATATCGATTATTAGTTGAGACTCTTCTTTGGAGGAAGGCCCAGGATCTTCTGTGGCTTATGCCTGCTTCGCAGTGCACTTTTGCTTGACAAAATTAAACAATGATAGCTGCTTCACAGCACTCATATTAATCGCTAGACGAACAGCTGGAATTCTGAAAATACTGTCACAACGAGGCCTATGCTCCACGATCGATGTCAACACGTGTTTAGTTATATCACGTGTAACAGCGCAATTACCTGCATACAAATACAGAAGGAAAACCCTTGGGAAAACCCCTAAAATAACCTTCGGGACGAGCGCTGGACACAACCTCGGACACAACCTGCAATACGTGTGAAATCTCAAAGATCTACTTAAAAGTTGGTGGACTTCGTGTGTGTATTCTAGAACAGTCTTTTGGTGTACGGCGAGTCCGGTGTTCTTAAGCTCACGTGCTTAATAACTGGAAAAGCTGATGGTAGGGCAGAATATCTTGATGCCCGGGTCTGGCTACGCCACTGGATTTCTGAGTTACGGACGTTTGTTTATGTTGCGGTGACGAAAGAATTTACAACGATTTGTCTTCAATGAATTCGCCTTCCTTCCGACTCACAGAAGAATATTTTTGGCAAAAACTATACCTTGGTGGATACACAAATTCATGGCGAATACAATGAGCAAAGATTCAACTCCCTACGCCGTTGTATCAGTAAGTTATGGTGTTTTATGTAAGCGCCTGTAGATTATTTTCTCGATGTCTTCTGTACATATTGATTTTGTAACAAGGTTTACCCGCGCGACAACGACCTTCAAGTTGATTTAGCAATCATGAATTAAAGCAAAAGTATAGCGGGTAATGAATACAAAACTAGAGAGAGCGAACCACACTCAATTTGGCCTTATATACTAAAAGATTACATCATACTTATTATTCAATATTATGTCACAGTGTAATTAATTATCATTACATCATCCTCTCCTTTAATGTATGCCCAGCATACTACCAACGAACGTAATTATCATATCTAGTAGGTGGCTGATGAGTTCTAGAAGGGTATCTTCTTGGTACATCTACAACCTCTGTAGATAAATGTTCATCACTTGACTGCTGAGATACAGTTGCACTTTCTGTCTCCTGTTCCTCCACCACAGGTTCCAGCACCCTAG
Source organism: Dysidea avara (assembly GCF_963678975.1). Classification (NCBI taxonomy): domain Eukaryota; kingdom Metazoa; phylum Porifera; class Demospongiae; order Dictyoceratida; family Dysideidae; genus Dysidea; species Dysidea avara. The sequence goes on from NC_089273.1 coordinate 26,997,168, forward strand.
ACTGTTCAGAAGCAATTGTCAGTTGATTGTCATTCCCCACACTGTCATCACCAGCACGACCAGTCAATTGATCATCATCCTCACCCTGTACATTTTCATCAATATCGTCATCATCACTTGAATCCTCTAGCATCAAATCAGTCTCTGAATTCAACCCTGACTCCAAGTGGTGCAACCTTGCAGGTGCTGAAGAGACAAAGGCATCATTCCGTGAACCATATGCGATGCTACTAGGTTCCTCCCTAATATCTGAAGGGCACAATTTCAGTCGATTAAAATGGACTACCAATCGCTGCCTCCTACCTTGGCAGCGTTGAATCCTATAAGTCACATCAGATAACTTCTTAAGAATCTTGAAAGGTCCACTCCATGGGCGATGCAGTTTCTTACAATAGCCACGAGGAACAACAGATGTATACAACATAACCAAATCCCCCACACTGAAGGGCTTGCCATGCCTTTTACGATCGTACAACTCCTTTTGCCTATCTTGTTGTAGTCCCATTCTGCTCTGCACCTGACAGTAGGCCTCTTGCATAATCCTACCCTGCTGAGATACAAAGTCATTAGCATTCTCTGCAATCTTACCAACTTCACACAACAGGTCTACAGGTATCCTTGCCTTTCTCCCAAACATAAGGAAGAATGGAGAATATCCAGTGGTAGACTGAATACTGGTATTATATGCCATACAGGTAGCCCTCAGGTGTGATTCCCAATCTTTATGATTTTCAACTACAGTTGCAAGCATGCTCAAAATTGTACGGTTTGCCCTTTCCACTAATCCGTCCCCTTGTGGATGGTAAGGGGTAGTACGAGTTTTCTGAATCTGTAAAAGTTTACACAACTATTCAATGATTTTACTTTCGAATTGCCTGCCCTGGTCTGAATGAAGTCTATCTGGCAAAGAGAACCGATAAAACATCTCATTTAACAATTTACAAGCAACTGTCTTGGCTTCCTGATTAGGTATGGCCCATGCTTCCAACCATTTGGTAAAGTAGTCCTCAGCTACCAAAATATAACAGTTTCCATGTTCGTTCTGAGGAAAAGGGCCCATAATGTCCACAGCAATCATTTCCATAGGGTACTGAACCTTAACAGGCTGCAAAGGAGCCCTACCATGTGGTGGTGTAGTTTTCCGAGCAATACACTTGCTACAAGTAGCACACCAACTCTGAACATCATTAAAGTGTCCCGGCCAGTAAAATCTTTCCTTCAACTTTGCAACTGTTTTCTCCACCCCAAAGTGCCCACCACCAACATCTTCATGTACTCCATGTAATATCTCTTTCTTGAGACTATCAGGAACAATCAATTGGGCCACTGCATTGGTACCTGCCACATTCTCAAAAAGTCGACATAAGATCCCATCCTTAACCAACAGCTGATCCCAAAGCTGTATCATTTTTCTCCATTTCGGTCCTCCATGAGCAGATGTAGGCAAGTTACCAGCTTCCTTAGCTCTCAGAAAGGGTCCCACAAGGCTGTCCTCCAACTGCTGGTTTCTCAGGTCTTGAAAGGTGTAAGTAGATGACAGGAATGTAGTGGCTACCATCTGATCAACCAAAGCATCCACATCCTGATCACAAGGGAGGCGAGATAATGCATCCGCATTATTATGCAACTTGCCTCTGCGATGCACTATTTCAAAATCAAATTCTTCCAACTGTTCTAACCAGCGAGCCAATTGACCCTCTGGCTCTTTAAAGTTCCTAATCCACACCAGTGAGCCATGATCCGTACGCAATTTAAATTGCCTTCCCAGCAAATATGGTCGAAAATGATTTAGAAATGTAACCACTGCTAACAACTCCTTACGGGTAACACTATACCTCCTCTCAGCCTTGGTTAAAGAGCGACTCGCATATGCCACAACATGTTCTTCACCATTGTGTTCTTGAGAAAGAACTGCCCCAACACCTTGGTTACTAGCATCGGTGTCCAATATAAATGCCTTGCAACAGTCAGGAAAAACAAGTACTGGTGCAGACACCAAAGCCCTACGTAATGCCTCAAATGATTCCTGACACTGAATGGTCCAATTAAAAGGGCGATTACGTTCAGTAAGCTGGTATAATGGTCTTGAAATCTGAGCACAATCTTTAACAAACCTTCTATAATAATTAACGAAGCCCAAAAACTGCTGCAACTCTTGTTTATTTAATGGTGTTGGCCACTGGAGCACCTTTAACACCTTCTCAGGGTCAGTGGCAATACCTTCTGGAGAAACAATATGCCCCAAAAACTTTACCTCCTTCTTACAAAATGAACATTTCTTAAGTTGTACCTTGAGATTAGCATCACGGAGCCGGTTAAAGACTTTAATTAAATTCTGGAGATGTTCATCATATGTGCGGCCCAATACAATAATATCATCAAGGTAAACTAAACAATCATGCCACTGTATCCCAGCCAACAAAATATTCATCAAACGCTGAAAAGTTGCCGGGCCATTACACAACCCAAATGGAAGAACATTAAACTCATACAAACCTTCCGATGTAATGAATGCAGTCTTCTCTCTATCCTTTGGCTGCACTTCTACCTGCCAGTAACCGCTGGCCAAATCTAAAGTGCTAAACAATTGTGAGCCAGACAAAGTTTCCAGAGTATCCTCCACTCGTGGCAATGGATATGCATCCTTTCTTGTGATGGTGTTAAGTTGATGATAGTCAACGCAAAAGCGGCTAGTGCCATCTTTTTTCTTAACCAAAACTATCGGTGAGGCCCATGGACTATTTGAAGGTTTAATAATCTCCTTTTCCAACATATCATTTAGAAGTGTGCGCATTTCCTCTTTCTGTTGTGGTGACATTCTACGAAATCTTTGACGAATAGGTGTAACATTTTTGGTAACAATCTCGTGTTGTAAAATATCCGTACGACCCAGCTGATCCTTTGACACAGCAAATATATCTGCATAATCCATCAGAAGTGTAAACAGAAGATGCTTCTCATTATCACTTAATGAAGTATTTTCCACTAATTCCTGAAAAATATCTTCAAGAGCATACAATTCCTTGCCAATATCATGCGACACAGTGGAGACAGATATTCCACTATCTAAATTAATACCATTCACTGACTTGTGATTATCAACAATTTCAACAGCTTCAGACAAAGTGGCCACGTTGGCTCCTGAATATAGAGTTACAGGCTTCCCTGTTGGATTTAACAGACGTATAAATACAGAACTACCACCTTTCACCAGTGCTCTTGCCACAAACAAATCAGAATTCCTTAAATTACTCTCTAACACATAACAACTGCTGAGATTCTGGGTACACCAATTAACACAAGCTAAAATTTCCATTTCACTGTAGCTAGGAATTCTAACATTATCTTGCACCTTAACAGAGAAGACACACGAAGACTTCACAGACTGATCATCCACCTCCTGATTGTGGCAGGTTAAACTATCTTGTTGAAACAACTTGACATTACTCTCCTGTTGGGGTGACTCAATATGTTGGGATGACTCAACATTACTACACATAAATGATGTTGCATCACTACCACCAGGGTCAGCTTCAATCCGATACACATCAACAAGGTCAGCTGTCAGTTTCATGTTCTGTTGTTGACAATGTAAGGTGACAACATGTCCAACACCTGTAATTAATTGTTTATGTAACAGATCAACAGTACATTGTGACAGCAAATCCAAACCAAGGATGGCCTCTGTTACTAAAGGTTCAATAACTACAACTGACAGCTGAAATTTCTCACCCTGAATATCCACAGTCACTTCAGCAGATCCAAACACCCGCAACTGACTACCCTCCGCACCCACAAGCCTCTTCTGATTCCATGGCCTTAAATTCTGTCCAGATTCTTTACACTTCTCCCAAGTGTCCTTACGGAGTATAGTCAGGGCAGAACCCGAATCTACCAAAAATACCACTGCACTACCATTTATTGTGGCTGTAACTGAGAAAGACATGCTAGGATTAACAATTGACACAGCAAAGTTAAACAATTCAAATGCCCTTGTCATTTCCCTTGGGGCCAGGGCGGCCTCCCCAAGGGTTGTCAGTTTCCCTGACTCGAGGACATCTTGGGCTGGGCACAGCCCCTAGCAAAATGCCCTTCCTGTCCACATCTATAACATACCACTACTCTTTGCTTTGCTGTTGTCTCCCGGTCTGATGGGGGTTCCTCTACCCTCCTCTTTGGAGCCACTTGTTTAGATGATTGTTCCTCCAGCTTATCCAATCGGGCCATTAACTGTGTCATCATTTCCAACAAAGTGCTATCATTTGATTCAACACGCACTGGTGCCACTGCTCCAGCTCTCGCAGAAGTGGACTTAATTAAGAAAGACTCACATTCCAAAGTAATACTGACAGCAGCCTCAATAGTTCTTGGCTTCCTCTGTTTCACACTAAAAGCCACCTGTTCGTTATCTAGCTGAGACAAATATCTCTGAAGTGCTAGCTGTTGCCGAGCTTCATCATCCAATGAAGGATATGCCTTGTCTACCAGAACCCTCAAGTCCTCACCAAAGTCTGGCCAACTCTCAGTTTTCGCCTTATATCGCGTCTGAAACTCTGCAAGATACAGATCCTTACGACTTTCGGGTTCAAACCTTTCCTGTAAAGCTTTCTTAGCATTCTTAAACGTTGCACGAGCAGTTACAGAAAACTGCTTGTAAGCCATCAAAGCCCTCCCCTTAAGACGAACCTTCAGCCACTTCAACTTCTGTTCTTCATCCCAACAGTTTATCTCCGCAATACTCTCGAATTGGTCCATCCAATCTTCATATGACTCTTCTCCCGAGAAGCAGTCCGGAACTATTACTGGCCTACTTTCAGGTTTGCCCTCTGACTTCGACATTGCTCTCTAGTTCTCGCTATCCTGCCGACTACGCCGCTTGTAACAAGGTTTACCCGCGCGACAACGACCTTCAAGTTGATTTAGCAATCATGAATTAAAGCAAAAGTATAGCGAGTAATGAATACAAAACTAGAGAGAGCGAACCACACTCAACTTGGCCTTATATACTAAAAGATTACATCATACTTATTATTCAATATTATGTCACAGTCTAATTAATCATCATTACAATTTATTCGCTCGTCCAGCTGTCTACTGCTGTATTTCCCACACTGCTTAACTTAGGAAGCTGAAACTTAGCCAATCCATTCCTCTGTCCCTGTAGACAACAAAGAACCAATAAAACAATATTTGATAAATGTGTGTATATTGACGGTTTTCTAAAATTAGGTCACATATAAACTAACATATACTTGTGTTGTCTTTAGTCATCAAGTGAAGCTGATACACTGCTGACTTCACACAAGGAATACTATGAAACTGTCACCAATTACAAATCTGATTTACAAATCTTGTCAAACAGGGCTGATGAATTAGTTAGTACAAACAAAACAGAAAGGTAATACAATTTTGTGTGTACTCTACCAGTTCACATTATAAATATGCTTCTTTGTATAGTGAAAAGCTTTCTGATGTAATGACCAATCTTCAATCTACTTATGACAATCTCATGGAGACAACAGCTAAGAGACAAGCCAAACTAGAAGAATCAATTGAACTATTTGTTCTTCTGGAAGGAGTAGAGGAATTTAAACAATGGGTGGCTGAGAGACAATCTGTTCTTATTATTGATGAACTAGGAAACAATACTGAAGAAGCAATGGTCAATAACATTGTACATTGGAAATGGCTTGCCCACCCATTGCCCAGGCATGGCGAAAAGTCTGGCTACGCCACTGAAAACATGTACTCTGACTACTTTCACACATAAACATATCAAACAAGCACAAACAACAACATTGCAGCCTTTATGTGAACCATGCAAAATGTCTAGAGAAATAATGACCTGCAGCTGTCTACACAACTATGTATACACACCTGTTGTGCAAGCTGTGCTTGTTGCAGTAAGTTGTCTCTTCACTTCACTTCAACCTTCAGTTCCTCGCACAATTCTTACAGTTCTACAACCATTGCAAGTAGCAGATGACCAGATCTGATGTTATCACCAGACGCTAATTGAGTAGCATAATCACAAGCAGCTTCAAAGATCTTCTCATGCTCTTTCACAACACCTGTGTTAACAGGGATACAAAACAGGCAGTGAAGAGCATATATCAACTTATTATACATGTAATACAAGAGTGTGATTTTGTATTTGATTTTTTACTCATAAAACGTACTTTGTGTTGGTTTATTAGAGTGGATACTTCAGTTAGCGATGATGGGAAATCTTCACTCTTAGCTAATTCCAAGTGTTCTCTGATCCATTTCTCTTCTTCCTCCAAACACTTGAGCTGTAGCAATTGCTTCTTGGACAGCTCTAAACCACTAAGGTTGTTATTAGCTTTTTCTTTGAGATCTGTTAATCTGTAATTTCACAGAACAGAAAAATAATTCAGAAACACTGTTATATGTAAGCATGCACATACATACCAATGCTATAAGTACATAATTATTCACAGCATCAGTGAATAATGCTACAGCATGCTTGCTGGTTCTCTTTAACACATCCAAACACTTTCACATGTACTCTCATGTATGTAAGAACCTCCCTTTGCTGCAGTTCTTCATAGCTCTTGTAACTCTCTGCAATAGGTTCACTGGGTAATGGTAGCCCTTCAAAATCTTTTGTTAGTTTGTCTAGCACTGCCATCAGTTTCTATTGTGTAGTATAGAAACAATACAAATGACTACAGGAATGTTTAACAAGACATTGACTAGATGAACACATAAAATTTCAAGAATAGTTGATGTTCTATAAAATTGTAAACAGGTGCAAACACTATTTTTTACACCAATGTTACAGCTGTCATGTGCTAAGCAAAGACTGTTAACTTTGTACAATACTCCTCTTTATTGCTGGGCATACTATGAAGACATAGACCTTCAGTTATTCGACCCTCGTTTATCTGTACTCTTGTTTATCAAAAACCAAAAATGACTAAGTATTTATAGTACGGGTGTATGATCACAGTACCGCTCAAACGCAATGCCATCTTGTTTGCACTGTTCTCATAGACATAAATGCAAACTCCACATCTAATGCTACAAGCAATTAAGTTCCCATGAAATAATTAATCTCCTAACCAACACACACTATTCCAGGTATGGGATACATCCAGTATAATGTGTAAGCCACAAAACCATCAAATATTTAAATTTGGCATTTCAAAGAATTTCATTCATTCACTTGTAATAACCTCAAATAAACAGAGTTTATATAACATTACTTCACGTTCCATGAACTAATCAACACACTTATACACATACTATTAACACTATTAACAAACACACTTAAAAAAACCATGAAAGGACAACCAAGCAAATATGATAATAATGATGGGATTCAAGGAATCATGATCTGCCCACAATTATAAAAATTATTATTACCTGTTGTGAGACTGAGTGTGGCTCTTAACTAGACAGTGGGTGGCCTGCAGTTTGAATTCTGGATTTTTTCCTTCTTTGGCCTATTCTCAGTCTTGCCTATGCCTTGAAACAGTTGCCTCATGCATACGTATATGCATTTGTCTAAACATCTGAAAACCTAATTGCTTTAACTGTCAACAGAACAGATGTTTACTGTGTTTTTATAAAAAGTACTAGACTGGTAAGAGGTGAAATTTTTTGTGTGGTTTCACTCAAGCCGATTTATGTACTTTAACATTATATAATAACCTTGTGGTTGCCATTGCGTAAACAAAACCTCCATAGTCAAATTCATTATTCTATTGTGCGTAATTATATAGTTTATAGGAATACTGTATATATCGGGTTGTTGTGGTGAGGAATTGATTTTAGCATTTGGGGTCACGCACTAAAATTTAATTCGAGAGAATTTTGGAACTGTGATAGTAACATTATGGCATGATTTAGTCTAAGGTCACAGCTTCATCACTAAGCACTCTTGAAAGATACTTTTCCCAGCTAAAGCCAGGGATGCAGCTGTGTACGGTTATGTGAGTTGAAGCAAGAAGTATGGATAGCGAAAGGTGCACGTGACCCGAACTAACTAATGCATGGCGAACTAAAAATAATTGCCATTTAGCCTGCAGGCCTGCTAGCAACGGTCCAGTTCTCTATTAAATCTTTCTCCCATTCAGAGTATAGTTTAACCAAAGATGCTACGGTTTAACGATAGATATAACTAGAGTCCCGTCGATTTCGCTAGCAATTTTTTTGGCAAAATGGGTGGGTAAAAGCAATGAGCAAAATGCTAGCATAATAGGTGCAATTTTTGTGAAGTGGACATAAAAACTGCACAAAAGATCGAGATACTCTAATAGAACAGTCAGACGCGCTAAAATATCGACAGTGCATAGCTAATTGTAACAGGAACAACAAGTGACAATCGAGATACCCTAATAAAACAGTCACACATGTTAAGCAATATTAGCTAGCTTCTTGCTTTACATGTTATAAGTAATTGCTGATCGAGATACTCTAATAGAACAGTCAGACGCGCTAAAATATCGACAGTGCATAGCTAATTGTAACAGGAACAACAAGTGACAATCGAGATACCCTAATAAAACAGTCACACATGTTAAGCAATATTAGCTAGCTTCTTGCTTTACATGTTATAAGTAATTGCTGATCGAGATACTCTAATAGAACAGTCAGACGCGCTAAAATATCGACAGTGCATAGCTAATTGTAACAGGAACAACAAGTGACAATCGAGATACCCTAATAAAACAGTCACACATGTTAAGCAATATTAGCTAGCTTCTTGCTTTACATGTTATAAGTAATTGCTGATCGAGATACTCTAATAGAACAGTCACTTTAAGGCGAAACTGTAGCTTTGCAATTGGAAATATTCCATTAACAAAGATCAGTGCTGAGCAAAATTTATAATTCTTCAGCAAAATATGGAGCATAATAGGTGAAAAATAAAAGAATAGCTGGAAAGAAAAATAGGTGTAAAAAAAAGCAAAATAGACTGGTCCTTAGATATAACCCAGGATGAGAAGGACAGCAGTCAAAGATATATGCAACGGTTGTACATATGATACAATGCAGCATGAATCACTTTGTGTTCACTCTACTATAGTTTTAAAAAACAACTGTTTCGCACTTATGAAACAAGAGATATGAATGATGGTAGCTATTCAACCTAAGCATGAACTCAACCACACTAAATTTTCAATATTATAGGTTATTATCAGCAAAATTTCCCATGAAATAATTAATCACCAAATCAACACACACTATTCCAGGTATGGGACACACCCAGTATACTGTGTAAACCATTAAACCATCAAATATTTAAATTTGTTATATTAAAGAATTTCATTCATTCATTCACTTGTAAAAACCTCAAACGAACAGAGTTTATACAGCATTACATAATATATTCCATGCACTAATCAACACACTCATACAAGTACTATTTACACTATTCCAGGTAACAAACAAATCTAGCACAGCAAAACGCCTATATAGTTACGGACCTAAACAGTTTCACCGCATCAACTGCAGTATCTTCACAAGACGCGCGAAGACGGGTTGAACTTCGTATTAGTCTGGATACGCACCCGTATAGGAATCAGGCGTTTTGATCTAGTGACACGTTGTAAAAATGGCCCCTCCGTCTTTGGAAGGCGTTGCTCGACTGAAGCGAGATAGAAAGTGGATCTACTGTGATCATTGTGGAAGGGAAGTTTCCAACTCAACTTTCTATCGCCATAAGCGACATCACTTTGATTCCGATTCTAGTGATGGACGCGATGATGCTCCGGGGCCCGGGTTTGAATGGTCGGATGATGAAGGGACTGAGGTTAATAACCACTGTACTTCCTCCTTTGTTGAAGATTCAGCGGCTTTACGGACAGATGTGAGTTGCATGTGTGTCCACGTGGTGAGTTTATAACTTGCAAAGTCCTGCGCCGCGGCGCACTAATTGGCTATTCGAATACTGTGTATCATTTATTTAATCCTTTAGTATAGTTCATACACATACATACATGTTGAAAAAATGCAGAAAGGTGCTAGTTAACAAGTGCTTTTGGTATGCTTAAGGTCTATAAGTTTATACCTACAGCCTATCATAATACAACAAGGGGGTGTCACTCCAATATATCCTGTACTCTGATCTTCGTCCTCAGTCACACGTTTGATACGCCAAATATTTAACTTGACCCTTGACCAGAGCGAAATTAATGGATTGACCTTTGACCTGTGACCTCGCTATCACAGTACTAGCAGCATAAGGATTAATTATTCCTAGTGCAACTTATCCAATATAGTAGCTAGTTCCCCTTAGTAGCTAGTATTTTAACCAAATATCCAGCTCACAAGCACGCTTACTCTATTCTCCAGCATTTCAGTCAAAATAAACTCAAACCCACAATCACAAATAAAAACTGCCCACGTACTGTCGTACATGACATAGTAGCTGTATCAAACAACGTAGTCAACAACAATCTTCAAGCGTTACAGGTCCGTTTTTTTTCCGTTGCACATGAGGTTACGTTTCCAAGCTTTACTTACTCCGTTATGACCGCGTTTCATACAGTATAATGGGCTTTAATAAAGTTTCAGTTTAATGTTTCTTGACTCTTGTCCAACTATTATTGAGACTTGACCTTTGACTGACAGTGAATTTCGGCATTGACTCTTGACTTCCGCTTTGACCGAGGACGAAGATCAGAGTACAGGATATATTGGAGTGACACCCCCTTGTACAATGATGCTATGATATGTAGCTATCTTCGAAGGCAATGTTTCTACTAGTATACTGTGGCTACTACTCTAAGGTGCACATATTTAGGGCAAAATAGGCCTAGTTTTTGGTAATGTCGATAGTCGTGCATGGATTGAATGGCAAACCAGGCACACGTAGTTTTTTTTCTCCAGATCAATTAAGGATTGGAACAACTTACCATCTTCCATCATTGAGAGCAACAATATTGACTCTTTTTCAGCGGAACTGCAAACATTGTATAGAACTCAATAACTGTAATCTTTGTAACTACGTAGCTAAATTCATTTTATGATTGCTTTTCTTTTCCTGAGCATATCAGCTGTGCTGTCTGCTCAGTAACAATAATAATAATAATAATAATAGTCATAAAATCACTGCTGCTGATCACTGCCATGTAGAGGATGCCCCTAACCAAATACTAGTAATGGAAACTTCTTGTTTTGGTAGTTAAAAACTCCTCGGATTTATATTCTGGCCCAAGACTTAGTCTCAATTGATTATTGGTCACTGAGTAGCTAAGACTGTAGACATGGTTTCGTTCATACTTGCAGACAGAAATACATCTATTCATACAATTAGATGTACGTACCTCCATGTATTTATGCATACAAGTTGGGTGTTACGACAGTAACATGTGATCCCAATAAGTGAGCATTGCTATAAAAGGAGTTAAAAGTCATTGATTATAGGAAACTGGATTACATACCGTAATTATATGCATGTATATACACCGTCAAACTATTTATTAAAGGATGAAGATTTTGATGTTCAACCAGAACCAGATCACCATTTGGATGCTGATAATGACAGTAGTTCTGATTTTACAACTGATGATGGTACAGAATTAGATGAAGATGATAATAGTTATGAGGTATTTGGAAAAGTACTTTAAACTTTAAAAAATGTGCTTATACATTTAGTGTAAAATTGATGTGTGCAACGTAGTAGTGTTTATTGTATTATTTATTCAATTAGATTGTATCTGAAGATGAATTGGAAGAGGATGATACCACTACAAAATTAACTTCATGGAAACTAAGAGCGATTTTGGTGTTTATATTATCGTGGCAGTTCAGCTTTACAGTATCAGATGCAGCTGTAGTGGCTCTTCTACATTTCTTTTATTGGTTATTTCATTTGTTATCTGTCAATTTCAGTAAAGGAAATGATCGACATCAAGTAACTGAAGAATTTCCAAGAACTTTGAAAACTGCTTCAAAATTAGTCGGTATTGATCCTAATGCTTTTGTGCAGTACATCGTGTGTCGTAAATGTGGGTCTATTGTTGGATATGAATTTGGTTACACATTGCAAGACAACCAAAAAGGTGCCCAAACAGTGCCCTTATGTTGAATACCCAAACCATCCTCACACCTCTAAGCGGGTGCCTTGTGGTGCTTATCTGATGAAGACAGTCAAGACCAGGAGTGGAAAAACGACAGTTAAGCCTTTCAAAGTGTATGCATACCAGCCTCTTAAGACTGCTATATCCAATCTTGCAAACAGGAGAGGTTTCATCGATTTATGTGAGATGTGGCGTGAACGGTGGAATTCTATTCCAGATGATGTAATGTATGATATTTATAATGGAAAGGTGTGGAAAGAATTTCAGCGAGTACATGATCAGAGCTTTTTAGAGTCAAGATTTACATGGTGTTTTACCATAAATATTGACTTCTTTCAGCCTTTCAGCCATACTCGTAAGTGGTGAACTTACTTAGGTTACAATGCTGGGCTATGGTACAATATGTCACTGGGCCTGCATGTGTACCTTTAGTACTTTACATGGGCTTTACCAGAACATGCAATTTTTAGCACTTATTAAACATTTATCTGGTATATAATATAATTCACAAAATGTTGATATTCTTTTCCAGTACTGAGGTATGGTCTGTCAACGGTGTGATGGGTGTAGTTTGTGCACACATGCCCAATTTTTGTAGGCCCGGTGACATATTGTACATCTTTTCACATTCTATAGTTGGCACATATCTTTAAATGCTTACTAACTGTATTTCAAACCCAATATTTTAAATGCTTAAATTGTCTTTAAACCTGGCATGTATAGGTACATTTTCAAATTAAATTATTTACAGTGAATACCAAATACACCTGGTTTACTATAATTGGAGATTTTTGTATGCATGTGTGTCTGTCCACACCCACATGGCACTTGGGCAGGTATAGGCTGTTACTTTCTGTCGATTTAAAAGTTCAGTGGGGCAGCTATCTGAATGCTCTCACATTTGAGATAGACTGTTGGTGCTCCTGTTAAGCAAGATTATTTGGCCAAGAATTAAACTACAGGCTGTTTGTTGTGTTTGTGTGTTGAATTGCAGTAAAAAATAATATGTTTTTATGTTTACTTTAGAGTATTCAGTTGGTGTCATTTATCTGTCTTTGAATAATTTGCCCAGAAGCCTCAGGTACAGAAGAGAGAACATTATCATAGTGGGCATAATTCCTGGCCAAAGTGAACCGAAGCTTACCATGAACTCATTTATTATGCCATTAGTCCAAGAGCTTAAAGAGTTTTGGACTGGTGTGGCTATATCATGTGATAATTATATTCTAAATACAATATGCATTCAAGCAGCTGTCATCTGTTGTGCTTGCGACATTCCAGCCACCAGAAAACTCTGTGGAATTTTAGCACATTCTGCTACATTGGGGTGTTCAAGGTGTCTGAAGGAATTTCAGACTGTCCAGATTTCTGGAGCTAACAGAACCAACTATTCAGGATTTGATAGAGAAACATGGCAGCCATGAAGTCGTGATGTCCACTATGCCAAAGGTGTTGAGTATTTAGAAGCTGATACACAATCTAGAAAAAAATTAATAGCCAAAGAGTTTGGAGTAAGATACTCATGTCTCTTGGAGCTGTAGTATTTCAACACTGTTCGCTTTGCTGTGCTTAATCCCATGCGCAACCTGTACCTTGGCATAGCCAAGCACATGATGGAGGTTTGGATAGATAATGGAGTAATCACCAAGTATCATTTTGCTATAATAGAAGACATTGTTTCTAAAATTGTAACACCACAAGATGTTGGAAGAATTCCTCTCAAGATAGCCTCAGGTTTTTCTGGGTTTACAGCAGATCAATGGCGGAATTGGACAACCATATTTTCAGCAATAGCATTAAAGCAAGTGCTTCCATTAGCTCACCTCCGCTGTTGGCTACTGTTTGTCAGAGCGTGCTGCTTGCTCAATGTCCGTGTTTTATCTGCTGACATTGTACAACAAGCAGATGCATACTTATTAGAATTCTGTAAGCACTTTGAATTCCTATATGGTGCCATTTCATGCACACCCAACATGCACCTTTGTCTTCACCTTTGGGAATGTTTAATGGATTATGGTCCAGTTCATGCATTTTGGTGTTTTGCATTTGAGAGATTCAATGGACTACTAGGTAGATACCACACAAACAGTCAAGCTGTAGAAGTACAGTTGATGATAAAATTTTTGCGTGAGCATCAATTGATACTCCATCTGAAGCTCAAGATGTGTTCAATGTACCTAATTATAACTCCCATTGTTCTGGTTCACTTTTGGAAAGCTTTAGTGATCCTTACAACGAGACCATTTTGAAGCTACAGTCACTTGCAAGATGTGACATTAACAGTGAACATGATTTTTCACTCTCAGAATCTGATTCTTATATTCAGCTATTGCCACCAATACGTGAAGGAGTTCTAACCACCTCTCAAAAAGCCAAGCTTCTTGATGTTTACAAATTTCTCTATCCTGATATTAATATTTCACACTTTTCGTCCTTTTTTGAACATTCACGATGTTGTGTAATGGCTAAAGAAATGTTCACTACGGCAAGTTCTAAAGAGCGCTCATCTGTAGTGATGGCTGTTTGGCCAACAGAAAGTTTCTCAGATAACATGGAAAAGCAAGTTGGACGTATTCAACAAATAATACATCACACTATTACAATATTCTGTTCTGGCAAGCTGGAAAAAAGACACCACATTTTCTGCTTTATGGAGTGGTACATAAAGCATAGCCAAGAAAATTGGTATGGTACTTCAGCTACAATGTGTACCAACATCAGGTACACCGAGAGTTCTTGTTCATATTTACCAATACAAAGAATTTCTGATCGTTGTGCATATGGCAATCTAAACATAACCATTCCTCCAAGAAATTCAAGTGAAGAGGTATTTGTCACAATTCCTATTAACTTAAAATTTTTATCATAAAACTTTCATAAAATCTGTACATGTTATATAACAATTGTTATTGTAATTATTATGCAGAAGGCTGCTCTTATTATTTTACCACTACGTGAATTTCCTCCCAATACTTTATTTCTCCAGAAGTCACGCGTCAGCTCCACTTGTTTCTCTAACTTATGTTGCATGGCTCTTTTCTCACTGACGGTCTCCTCTGCTTTATTGCAATAGTGCTTGGCTAGAGTCATAGCATGATCCCTCTCTTGACTAACTTGGCTTTTATACCAAGAATGTATACAGGATAGTCTTTAGAGAAGGGATCCACTTCAAGGAATCAAAACCTCATCAAGTAAAAGAAAATTTGAATCTTTAAGACGTGACTCTTCAGCCATAGTCTTGTAATTTGGCTCACACATGTGTGTTTTGTCTTTAGCAGGTGATGTACATGTATGGATAGCCTCAGGAGCACCTTCACTGTTACTTTCCTCGAAGCTTAAGAAACCTGGAGTCATATATCCTCTGGGTTTAAGACTGGCTGCTTTATAGGTGCGAGGCAAAATAGTTACTTTATAGGTGCAAGGCAGCAATTGAGTTTTGATGTTTGGTAACTGGGGATCACCTATATAATATAAACAAAGAAGCATACATACTGACATATTGAATAATTTACATGGATACAATACATACCCCGCCCACCAGACCCCATTGAGCAGATCGTAGGCTAGGAAACATCTTGCATCACTAAATACTGATTACAAGAACAGGGTGATTAGCACCATTATTTACTAACAAACCTTAACAGCTTTACACTCTACTTCACTATTTTGAGCAGCAGAATTCTTCTCCACCAAAACCTTAAATCCCTGACGCTTATTGATCCTATATTTTCTTCTTCTTTCTTTCTTTGAAGAAACAGATCTACATCCTCTTTGGAGACCCTATTCAACACACAAAAATCATTAATGCAAAAATGTGATCAGCAATGCTACATAACACACAATCACAACATGCATATGGTCAGATCTAGAACTATAAGCAAACCAGTTTGCATGCTCAAGAGATCTGTTAGGACCTGCTTATTAATACAAGACTAGCATTACACAAAGATAGAGGCCATACATTACACTTGATTAAAAACAATACTACTGATCACACACCTTGAAAGGTCTATCAACGTCCACTGACAAAGTTTTTCGACTCCCCAAATCGGTGTACTTGCTCTTTAATTAAATAAAATTCCAGTTAATGCACAGTAATAAAGATTTGGCACTTATTTACTCACCAATTAACATATAACTTTCATCCTGAGAGTATTCTGATGTTATTGTCTCGCTATTGCCAGGGATGTCCAGGTTGAGGAGCGCATTCATTGCTAGCTGGTGCTGCGTGTTAAATAGAGTTCAACCAATTAATGTTCACGTGAGGTTCCACGCTACAATAGTGATGGATCCACGCGGTGGTGGACAAGAGATACCTCGTAGCCATTTGGTCGGTTTTTTTGGAGCAGAAAATCAACGAGGAAGCCATGGGACCTCATCAGGCTCCCACGAGTTCTCAGTAACACCGTAAAGATTGTGTGACGAAGTTGCACAGTTAACAGAAATGGTGAGGAGGCAACAGGAAGCACTAACAAAATTTCTTAAAGAAAACGAAGAGTTGAAGACTTCTGTTAACGATGTAAAGTCGGAAATAAAGACATTGAGGAAAGAGCTAGCAGAGAAATCAGATGGCAACACATCATCGAGTAGTGGAGAAGCCAAACGATCCTGCAAGCTTGACACCAAGCTAACTGTTAGTAGTTGTGTAAATTGTAATACAATTGTCCTGCCACGATTTACTATCGTATATGTGACCGGATCTGCGAAAACCAGACATAATAGTGCATTTTTCAAATTCCATTAATTTTTATTAAATATTTATAATCTACATAGCCAAGTGTATGTACTGGTAAAGTTTCAGCTTCATATGCCAAGAAGTTTTGGAGTTATAGCCCTACAAAGTGGCCCCAACAGAAAGATCGATTTGTACAGTCAGTAATGGGAAAATATATATGCGCTTACTAAAACAGATGTAAGTAACGTATACAGGGCCGCCCAGAGAAATTAAGGGGCCCAGGGCAAAGAGTTAAATGGGGCCCTTCACCCAAGTTGTAAGGTGAAGACCAAAAAAAAAAAAAACAAAGGTCACAACCTGCTGGCAATGACAATAACTACCCATCACCAACCATATCTCCTTATCTATAAGCTTGCTACACTGCTCCTCTGAAGAATACTGTGACTGCTCTATTAGAGTATTTAGATCTGACTGCTCTATTAGAGTATATCGATCTTTTAAACAGGTATTCAGGGGGCCCTTAATGGGGCCTCCTGGGGCCCCTTTCAGGCTGGGGCCCGGGGCAAAATGCCCCAGTTTCCCCCCCCTGTGGGCGGCCCTGAACGTATACAATGTTGTGGAGACTCGAAATTTGCTCCACCGTATTCGCCATGAACTGGGGAATCAATTGCTGTGTAAGTTATTTCTTCTGTTCCTCTAATAAAGGCAAAATGCATGAAGAAAAGTCGATTGAGTACTATCACTTCGACGTGACTTGAACAAGCGGCCATAACTTACGTTTCCTTTGGAGTACTGCAACGAAACAAAGATTTTCTAACTCCTCTTGTGTAGGCAAACAAGTTGATACCCAGGTTTTAACCGTTCGGCCTTTCCTTCAGTACATATGAGGGCATTTCAAAAATTACGGATTTTTTTTCCCTGAAATACACGATTATTTATCCATTGTATTTCAATGCTTTATACTGAAAATTTTGAATTGCGCTATTATGTTCGGTTTTCGCAGATCCGGTCACATATGTCTGGTCGTTTGCCCATACCATTTTTGTTATACACAACTTTTGTCACGTGTTAATTGCTACTAACCAACTTTTAAGAAATGACAAGAATCCTTCTGTGAGCATGCACTGATAGCTATAATAATTGAGTTCTTCGTGGACACACTGGAGAGAAGTGTTTCAATTAATAACACTAGCCTGGTGTACCACTAAAGGAGTGAAGTGTTACGTAGATCTGATGTCTTTGTCACTTTTAACTGGATACAACAGCATGAAAATGCTTCTTTACCAGGTTTTAGGCTTTCCATCTCTCTGCTCACCATCTGTATGACAGACTATCATATCAGCACTCACAGAAGGCTCCCTGTCACTTCTTAAAAGTTGGTTAGTAGGCAACAAAAGTTGCCGATTTTGTATATCAAGTAAAGGTATGAGCAAATGGCCAGATCCTTTCCAGGTATAATCTCAAATTGATAAGCCCCCCACCCTGAGGAAATATGGTCAGGGCATGACACTAACCGTAAATTTGTTTATACCGAAGTAAACTTTTGGTCGGTCCTCTGCAGATATCTACTTTTACTTCTACAACTTAGTCAGATGTAGCATTTACTAACTTTGTTTTGCAATTGTGTATTATACAGTTGGCTGTTCGGAATTTGCACGATGCAGCTGAGAATCAGTATGATGGCTCCAAAGCGTAGGTTGTGTTTCTATTCTTTATTGTTTATGGTTGAGTTGTAGGTATAATGACCCGTACAACCAAAGTGTTGTGCAATACTTGGTAGGAGAACTCACAGAAAAGTTTGAGGAAAAACCAATTAAAAGTATGCATTTGTATGGTGTTGTTAATAATGATCCGGGGGTAGATTAGCAGTGTCATAACCATCTTTTCATGTTGCATGCATACAGTAGAACCTTGTACCAGGAGCATAGCCAGCCAATTTCTGATGGTTGGGTACCGACAAACTTTATATATTTACGTGCATGCACAAGAAACATGCTCATATTTATGTGAGGCATTATAAAAAAAATGTGAAAAGCGTATGCACACAGCCTATACGCTATAATTATATATAGCTGTTCTGTGGTGTAAACAGAATTTAATGCTGCTTGCATACATGCAAATACAATATAGCTATCTAACTATAGATGCTAGCTAAGATCTACTTGTAGTCATTGATCACTGACGATCATTGCAGTTGAGCATCACGTGACACAATTATGAACCTGGGAAATATAATCAATCTATGTTAGATTATACTTACAAATACACAAATAGCTTAACGACTGCAGTATATATAAGTCAGAACGCCGCAACTGGCTTGCTGGGATGCTAATTTATGTAGAGTCTACATGTCGGGGTGGTGGGTGGCATGGCAGACCATTTATGCACCTATGAATGTGTTGCCCCACTACCCACCCCCACCCCCTCGGGCTGAAATGGGGATTTCCTAGGGGGGTTTGACACAGAAATTTTGCCCCACTCTGGGGCATTTGACAGCTTTTTAAAAAAGTCACTGTATCCTCGCGTCAAATCCTCACAGAGTGCCTTTGGCTTTATAAGGGACTTACAGGGGGATTTGACCGGCTTGGTTGTCCCACCATGGGGGATTTGACATTCCACTGTGTCAAATCCCCACTATTGCCCCCAAATAAGCCCTGGGGGGCAATAGCACAAGTTACCCGGATAAAGGAATGGACACCCTATAGCACAAGGGGGGGAGGGAGGGGGGCAATACATTGATAGGTGCATTAGCAGGGAGGAAATGCTAAGCTTAAACTAGTATATACACATATACTTGAAATAACATTGGACTGAGTATATTGTACTGAGCGCGGATCATTTTATAGTGGTCCACATGACAACTTAACTTGTTTACATAACATACCACCATAAGTAGGGTGTCCATTCCTTTATCCGGGTAATCCTTACTGATAAGACTACTCTTAATGCTGGATTAATCCCCAATCCATCCTTATCATCAGTCTCTCACCAACAGCTCTATTTCCATTTTATGCACTCTAATGAAAAGAAATGTTGTCTTCAAACAACCTGTTTAATCCAATGTTTAGTATCTCACTGTAGACATCTCACTGTAGACACCTCATGCACTTGTGGTTCAAGCTCCCGCTTCATTTAAAATTTTAAATTTAACATATCATGTGCACATTTACATGACTTTCCAGTGGATTTTCCAGGTGATAGACCACCTGATACATCTGAAATTAACGTGTTCTTGCATGCTTGTAATGATGATTAAACAAATGTGGTATCTGTAATAATAATAAAACAGTTATTTAAGTACTGCCATGAATGTAGTAGAGCATTTCTCTAGCTACTCATGATGGTCGGGCACAGGCCCACTCAGGCCCACCCTTGGCTACGCCTCTGCCTTGTACGTTGGAATACATGGGGAAATCTGTATTCACAACTTGCAATTAAACTGTATATGTTTTAAGTAATACAGGCAATGTTGGTGATAAAATTATCCAATGTATATTTAGAAGCCGTTTATCGTTACTATGAATCACGAAGAAGGATGTACCTAGATGAGCAGCCTGAGAGAGCAGCTATAAAAGCTGAAAATGATAGGAAGACAAAGTTGAAAAGCAGGCAGAGACAGGTTTGCATTTGTTTCTCACAGTTATACGATCGCCGACTAAAGCTTTGCATGACCAGGAAGGAGAGGAAGCACTGGGGGCAGATTAATGACCTGTATATGTCTGAAGAAAGCGATGATGGCGAAGGATCCTTCCGCATGCATTCACCAAGTTGGCGATCGCAGAGTAAATTTTTATCTGTACCAATGTTGTGATTGTTTCTTTTAATCAATTTACAGAATTAGAAGATTTTATTCAAGAATTAGACAGCCGACAGAAACGAAAGCTGTTTAAAAAGCCTCGAATACAATCGACCCCTTTGGTAGGAAGTCCACCCAAGAATGCTCCAGCTTGGGCAGTTCAGAACCAAGGAATGCCAAATACTGCGGTGACAATGCTCATTTACGTGATTAATTTGAAAGTGTGTAATTTTGTAGGCTACGCCTGCTGTGGCTGAAGTGGAAGATTTCTCATTATCTCAAGTATGAATATAGATGGTTAAATTATACCTTGTTTACATTTAACTGCCAGAGTCAACATCGTCCATTGCAGCCTGTCTTGCAGGTATAGTGAATATAATAAATTATAGTGAAGTACTCTTAAGGCTTAATTTTGTAGAACTATGTACAACCTCACCAAGGGAGCTTTTCTGAGGTACGTAGGAAACAGCTATACACCAACTATTTCTTACACTATGTACATGCATGCAAATTTTCGAGGTACGTTAATTTACAGATGAACAAAAAGTTTTTTTGGTTTTATATTTGTAGATCAATCTTCCACGCAGGTTGTCCTATTGTACTACATAGATAGTAAGAAGTTTTGAGGAAAGAGATAGCTAAACAACAAGAACTCGAAAATTTGTGTGTATATATATATGATTACAACAATGGTGTCCATTTTCTGTTAAATTGTACACCTGGTGGAATTTTTTTTTTCCATAGTTTCCAGTTGGATCATCACAAGGCATGTATTCAAATTCATCCTTGGTATGTGCATGCAAGTTACATATCAAGTCACCTTTGAACATAATGCTTTTGTAGAACTACACTACTCCTCCTCCTCAAAATGGTTATGCTGCAGAAGTAAGTTATTGTATGCTTCACATTTCAGCATTTTCAGTGCTGTTACAGGGGTACATGTGATGGTCACCATCATCTGAGGTAAGGATTTATTCAATAAAGACAGTGCTGTTGAAAGTAATATATACATTTTCTATAGGAGTACCAGCAGATTTCAAGGGCCGTGCCATATTATGAGGTATAGCCTGTGTTCATGTTTAACTTACACTGTAGTGGACAAAAAAAATCCCATTTTGTTGGAATACGCTTGCCGTCGCGTTCTGTTTGTACTCAAGTGTTTTGAAACGAAGGTGCCTAAACGGTGGAACTGGATTCACTAGCAAGGAGGCAGTGGAATGTAAATGGTGTAACTTCATAGTTACTTCATAGTGAAAGGCTAACCAGTTTGTAGGTAGAAGGCTGCTTGTTAACATGTGCTGGCTTGCTTGCATCCATCACACTTTTCAGTCGTCATTTTTAATTAAGCAATCTACATCATGTCAGTGTTTATATGGTGTCTATACAAGCAACTTGAAGAGACGAGTTACAGAGCTTTTGTATATGATAAGCATTTTTTGTTTTTACAGGAATGGGAAGCTTACATGTTTAGTTTCTACCAAATGTTTAAATTCGCTGAACAAAAATGAAATGCAAGCAATACAGGGATATTTTCATCTGCTACAGTATACCAAATGTATTTATGCAATGTTGATTGTAAAGTGGATGCATAAATACTTGCATTTTCGCTCTGATCAATGCCTCCAAGGGAACATCCAGTGAACAATTTGATTTGTTCAATACTTTTTTTACAATTCTAATAACTGTGGTTACAATAATGGAAGGATTGGCAAAATGAGGACAAGTTATTTTTCTAAAAACTTGTGTTTAGTAGGTGCTAATTGGCATTTCCAACCACCCATAAGTGGCTAGGAATTATAATTTGAGATATCAGATACCACAAAAAATAAACCCTTGAAATTAAACACCTCTTCGGTAACACCATACGGTACCCATCTATACGAGACACCACTGCTCACACTGGGAAGTTATTATAATTTTGCCTTGTTTTAAATACTTGCACTGTTGGATGTGACATTAGGACTAATTTTCCACAATTCAGTCACATATATTATGTCTATTATGGTCACAGGCTTTACTAGCAGGTAGGTGTAAACAGGTGGTTTAGTGCGTAAATATTTCTAAGAAATTTACAATTGGTTGGCATTGAGAGGTGGCATATGCATAATGGCTTATGTGTATTTTATTGATATACTACTGTTGTAAATAGTATTGTATTTTTTTCTAGGGTGGAATTGGCTTACCCAGAAGTACTGGAAGCCTACCAACTTCAGGAAGTTTGGTATGTAGATGAAAGTTTCATGAGTTTTGATATAATACTATTGTTATTTAGGGAAACCAAAGCACGACTCCCACTAGACCTGCTTCTGTGCGAAGTCGTAACCAGGTGGTGAATGACATCTTCAGTGACTCGGACAGTTGATGTGATAATGACTCAGACAGTTGATGTGATAATGACTCAGACAGTTGATGTGATTAGTTTAAATGATTCATGAATGCATGTGCCAAATGTTTGATTGTGAATAATTTTTTTTCTGAAATTAATTAAAATATTACGGTGAATGCACGGAATATTATTAATGTTTTACGGAATCAGTTAGCAAGGGATGGTGTGGCATTATCCTGATACGGATCCTTAATGGGTTTGCTGCGTAGCTAATACTGCTGAAGTCGGTGAACCCGTCTCTATAAAATGGTCCCACCACGTTCCTAGACGATTGGTATTACGGAAGTAGATACGTGCACACGATTTACCACGTATCGACACGAATCAAGGTCACGACGTTACCTTTTACGAATGAAGACTGGGCCGTCTTGTATAGTAAGTTTCGCTGTGTAGTACACTTAAACAAACACAATTATATAGAGATTTCAGGGAATTCTAATCTGCCCAAAAATATAAAATGTTATTACCTACTGTGAAATGCCAGGCTATTGGTTAGTATACACTACCACTCTGGCAACTTATACATAGCAAACAATAAGCTACATATACTATGCTTCATACTTTTACAGTAATGACTCCTACTAGCTTGTAAAATTCTTAATAACATCACACTGTTCAATAGCAGTAAAACCACAATATCTTTTGTGAGAACAACAAAATTATCATAATACATTACCTTGTGTTCATTTAAAAAGTTCTCCAGCCTGGTCCAAGTCAGTTGGCACTTTTTCCTCCACCAGATCAGCCTCAAAATTATCAATGTGTTCACTGACTTGATAAGTGCCTTTCACAAATAAGTCATCTTCTTTACCAGTAGCTAACTCTTGATCTAGTTCAGTTGATTTGTCAATCAACAGGTCCCATACTGCAGCAATGTCAGCAACATGCTCGTCCACCTCATCAGCAAACTGTGGATATTGTTGCTTCAGATTCTCTCCATCCTTTATAAAGATAATTTGAATATAGGTGTATGTGGTCACTAAAATAATACAACCATTAAATAAACTCTAGAATTTATTGTCAATGAAGCAGAATGTTGTGTTTTGTATACAATGTAAGAGTTTATATGCAAGCACATACTCTTCTTAACACGGTGTACACATATATGTGACCCAGTCTGGGAAAACCAGTCTTATCACCCATCTGAAAGTATCAAGAAATGCCAGTTTTAACTATTCAGAATGTTGTAGCTTGCCAACAGTGGTAGCTACGCATACCAAATTTACACACGTTTACAACAATTTTTTATATTCCAGATCATCCACTGAAGAAGTAGTCAACAGCTAAGTTTCCTGCCATTTTAGATAGTTTTTAACTGATGTTTGCTGTATCAGGCGAGTTCCAAAAGGGTGGGGGACCTGGAAGATGCGAAACATGCTGTTTTTAAAAAAAAATTGAATAGTAATGTTTTGGGATGAATCAGGTCAAGTTATGGGCCATTCAGGTCTCTCAACAGTTCATCCTTCCTATCAGATGCCACTGCAATCTCAGACTGTAACACTGCACAATGTTTTTGTTGGTCATCAAGATCTTCTGGCCACTCCAGATCTATCTTCTCTCTCATCCAGTCTGTAAACTATGTAATATGGGAGAATGCAGAACAAAATATATTTAGCATTTAGCACAATGAATCAACTATTTAGTCAGCATTAAGCACAATGTAAATACAAAGTACGTACATAGTATTCAATAGTTACTTAATGTGTTACATATTTCAGTACAAACAAGCATATATACCTCTTTAGTATGATCAGCATATTGCTGATATTCTTCCAGCTCATGGAGTTGTTTCTCTAGCATAGCAAGTTGTTCTTGTAAGTAAAGAATTCAGCGGGCCATGACATTGTTTAATACCACCAAGTTTAGATATAAAGATTATTAAATAGATAGCAATAGTAAATTATCTATTTAGTATTTTCATATGGTATTTTCATATGGTATATTGATCAAAATTTTAAACTGTACAAGTGACTGTTCTATTGGAGTATTTTGTCATCTTGTGTATGTTCTATTAAAGTAGTTGAAAGAACAAAAATAATAGGCTTCTTTATCCAGAAAGGATTGTTTATCTTGATACTTTTGTGACTGTACCGGTAAACAAGCACTCAGATAAAGGAAGTATCACTACAGTGGCATTTAAAATGTGATCAACACAATACCATATAAAAAGGGAGGAATATGTATATAATGTGATTGGCAGCTATCTGTGAAAAATTTGTCCCTCAAAATCCAGAATTCAATCAGTGACATTGTTCAAACATACAAAACCCAACAATTTCTCCATTGAAATTATGAGCAGAGGCGATTCACGAAAATTTCATGCTCGAAAAATTATGCTATGAATTAGCATCACATGTTACATACAAAATCAATGTAATCCATGTTTGCGTGTTTGTACACAAACGCACGCACACGCACACGCACACACTGTAACTTAATCAGTCAATATTATTTCTCACCACAACAAACACTACTACTACTCACTTATTCTTCAACTCATCCACACTATTCTGAATGTCAGTAGTAGCATAGTGTTGATTGTCTATCAGTTATTGAGCAGTGTCAGTGTTACCATCAATCTTTCCTCCCAGCACTGCCAGTGATGACTGAAGTGTCTGATGTTTCTTACTAACAATGGGGTAATCCTTTAGCAACTGTAATGAAATGTTTGTAGCATAACTTACTCCAGAATGCTTTTGTCATAATATAATAAAATGAGAAGCCCTTGAAGCAGTGAAAGACTAATTAATGTTAAATGTCAGAGGTCAACTCTAAATATTCACAAATGAGATTTTAAGTTGAAGTCAAGAATTAAAACAACATGACAGCACAACAAACATACGGCATAAAGTGTTAGTACAAAAACAGAATTGGTAATAAAACATATACATTGGAACCTGTCTAAGCTGGTCAACTTCAAGTCAGACCACTTTAGGCAGATGGATTAGTTTATAAAGTTCTCACTTGGGAATATGAAAGTTGGTATTTTTAGAGAGGTGACCTTCTACACAGATGGTCGCTAAGGCAGGTTTCACTGTACCACTTTAGCATGAACGTTCCAAGGCATCGATCGGCATTTGGCTCACATATTGTCTGGGAAATATTATGAATGGGAAAACAGGTTTTGACACTTTGACTCATTATATTGAGCAACACAGAGCTTTACATTGTGTGCTTTAGTTTACAGGTCTAGTTAGGCTCAGTGCAGCAGTAACTACATATGTATGTTTAGACTAGTTGATTGTTAATGAACTACATTCCATGACAAATGATAACTAACAGCTTCTCCTACTGCAGTTTCTTCACTAAGATTTGACCTAATACCATCAAGTAATTTTACTTCTTGCAAACAACCCTACAGAACACAAGTTGAAATATACAGTAAGAAAATTGTCATTTGCACACAGCTTTCATTGACCAAATAATTCTTGTACTGCTTCAGCAAGTCCATACGTTGTTGCCAGGCATCTAACACAGCTGTCCAGTCTTGTTCCATCTTGTCCAGCAATTGTTTAGCTTGTTCCTTTTGAGGGTCTTCACTACTACCTGATATGAGGCTAGTTCCATGAGTCTTCAGTGCTTCATATGATGACTGCTGAGCTAATATTTCAACCTGAAATGTACAGTGTTTATTTTAATCTAATCCAAAACAGCCAAGCTGTAAAAAAGTGTGCGGCCCTCAGAAAGGCTATGGTGAAAAAAGATGTGAAATCCAAGGTGGCGGCCAAGAAATGGCTGTGATGGTAGGTTAATGGTAAAAATTTTAATAATGACAATTCAGGTAAATTTTGTGAAGCGGCACAAAAATTCACCTGAATTGTCGTTATTAAAATTTTTACCATTAACCTACCATCACAGCCATTTCTTGGCCGCCACCTTGGATTTCACATCTTTTTTCACCATAGCCTTTCTGAGGGCCGCACACTTTTTTTACAGCTTGGCTGTTTTGGATTAGATTTCATTTCTTTTTGTATTTGTATACCCAAAGCCGGCCTATGGCCAGCTTTGGGACTTTTTTAACCTATGTTTTTTTTTCTTTACTACAGGAAGAAGTAAAGATGAAGTAGATATACTTTAAATATTTTATCAGTAAATGTACAAATTATATATATAATACATATGTGACCGGATTTGCAAAAAGGGGCCTTCCACACACATCCAATTTGCCAACTTTGACAATTGATAACTTCAGATTGGAAAGAGCTATTGCCTTGAAATTTGGGCAGTGGTGATTTCTTTGCAGCTGAACTCTCCACATGATGGTTTCTTTGTAGCTGAACTCTCTACAAGGCAATTTCTTCTAGTTGATCTCTCTACAGGGAGATTTGTTTGTAGCTGAACTATCTACAAGGTAATTTCTTCTAGCTGATCTCTCTACAGGGTGATTTGATTGTAGCTGAATTCTGCACAGGTGATTTGTTTGCAGCTGAGCTCTTTACAAAATGGTTTCTTTGTAGCTGAACTCTCTAAAAGGTAACTTCTTCTAACTGATCTTTCTACAGGGTGATTTGTTTGTATCTACAAGGTAATATCTTCTAGCTGATCTCTCTACAGGGTGATTTGTTTGTAGCTGAATTCTGTAAAGGTGATTTATTTGCAGCTGAGCTCTTTACAGAATGGTTTCTTTGTAGCTGAACTCTCTACAAGGTAATTTCTTCTAGCTGCTCTCTCTACAGGGAGATTTGTTTGTAGCTGAACTATCTACAAGGTAATTTCTTCTAGCTGATCTCTCTACAGGGTGATTTGTTTGTAGCTGAATTCTGTACAGGTGATTTATTTGCAGCTGAGCTCTTTACAGAATGGTTTCTTT
This sequence comes from Dysidea avara, assembly GCF_963678975.1. Lineage (NCBI taxonomy): Eukaryota > Metazoa > Porifera > Demospongiae > Dictyoceratida > Dysideidae > Dysidea > Dysidea avara. Next base: position 27,024,888 of record NC_089273.1, read on the forward strand.
GTAGCTGAACTCTCTACAAGGTAATTCCTTCTAGCTGATCTCTCTTCAGAAAGATTTGTTTGTAGCTGAACTATCTACAAGGTAATTTCTTCTAGCTGATCTCTCTACAGGGTGATTTGTTTGTAGCTGAATTCTGTACAGGTGATTTGTTTGCAGCTGAGCTCTTTACAGAATGGTTTCTTTGTAGCTGAACTCTCTACAAGGTAACTTTTCTAGCTGATGTCTCTACAAGGTGGCTAGTTTGTAGCTGAACTCTCTACATGGTGGTTTCTTTGTAACTGAACTTTCTACAAGTTGACTTCTTCTAGCTGATCTTTCAATAGGGTGATTTGTTTGTAGCTTCACTCTCTACAAGGTAACTTCTTCTAGCTGATCTCTCTACAGGGAGATTTGTTTGTAACTGAACTCTCTACAGGTGATTTGTTTGAAGCTGAACTTTCTAAATGATGGTTTCTTTGTAGCTGAACTCTCTACAAGTTAACTTCTTCTAGCTGATCTCTCTACAGGGTGATTTGTTTGTAGATGAATTCAGTACAGGTGATTTGTTTGCAGCTGAGCTCTTTACAGAATGGTTTCTTTGTAGCTGAACTCTCTAAAAGGTAACTTCTTCTAACTGATCTTTCTACAGGGCAATTTGTTTTTGGCAGAATTTTCTACAGGATGATTTCTTTGCAGCTGAACTCTTTACATGGTGGTTTCTTTGTAGCTGAACTCTCTACAAGGTAACTTCTTCTAGCTGATCTCTCTACAGGGTGATTTGTTTGTAGCTGAACGATCTACAAGGTAACTTCTTCTAGCTGATCTCTCTACAGGGCGGTTTCTTTGTAGCTGAACTCTCTAAAAGGTAACTTCTTCTAACTGATCTTTCTACAGGGCAATTTGTTTGTGGCTGTATTTTCTACAGGGTGATTTGTTTGCAGCTGAACTCTCTACATGGTGGTTTCATTGTAGCTGAACTCTCTACAAAGTAATTTCTTCTAGCTGATCTCTCTACAGGGTGATTTGTTTGTAGCTGAATTCTGTACAGGTGATTTGTTTGCAGCTGAGCTCTTTACAGAATGGTTTCTTTGTAGCTGAACTCTCTACAAGGTAACTTCTTCTAACTGATCTTTCTACAGGGCAATTTGTTCGTGGCAGAATTTTATACAGGGTGATTTCTTTGCAGCTGAACTCTCTACATGGTGGTTTCTTTGTAGCTGAACTCTCTACAAGGTAACTTCTTCTAGCTGATCTCTCTACAGGGTGATTTGTTTGTAGCTGAACGATCTACAAGGTAACTTCTTCTAGCTGATCTCTCTACAGGGAGATTTGTTTGTATAGCTGAACTCTCTACAGGTGATTTGTTTGAAGCTGAACTCTCTAAATGATGGTTTCTTTGTAGCTGAACTCTCTACAAGTTAACTTCTTCTAGCTGATCTCTCTACATGGTGATTTGTTTGTAGCTGAATTCTGTATAGGTGATTTGTTTGCAGCTGAGCTCTTTAAATAATGGTTTCTTTGTAGCTGAACTCTCTCAAGGTAACTTCTTCTAGCTGATGTCTTTACAGGGTCACTAGTTTGTAGCTGAATTCTCTACATGGTGGTTTCTTTGTAACTGAACTCTCTACAAGGTAACTTTTTCTAGCTCATCTTTCTACAGGGTGATTTATTTGTAGCTGAATTCTTTACAGGTGATTTGTTTGCAGCTGAGCTCTTTAAAGAATGGTTTCTTTGTAGCTGAACTCTCTACAAGGTACCTTCTTCTAGCTGATGTCTCTACAAGGTCACTAGTTTGTAGCTGAGCTCTCTACATGGTGGTTTTTTTGTAACTGAACTCTCTACAAGGTGACCTCTTCTAGCTGATCTTTCTACAGTGTGATTTGTTTGAAACCGAACTCTCTACAAGGTAACTTCTTCTAGCTGATCTCTCTACAGGGAGATTTGTTTGTAGCTGAACTCTCTACATGATGGTTTCTTTGTAGCTGAACTCTCTACAAGGTAACTTCTTCTAGCTAATCTCTCTACAGGGAGATTTGTTTGTAGCTGAACTCTCTACATGATGGTTTCTTTGTAGCTGAACTCTTTGCAAGGTAACTTCTTCTATTGATCTCTCCACAGGGCGATTTGTTAGTAGCTGAACTCTCTACATGGTGGTTTCTTTGTAGCTGAACTTTACAAGGTGATTTTTTCTAGCTGAACTATCTCTTTCCATAGTTGCATGAACTCCCTACAAGGTAACTTCTTCTAGCTGATCTCTCTACAGGGTGACTTGTGTGTAGCTGATCTCTATACAGGTTTCTTATTTCTAGCTGATCTCTTGAATTCTCTTCAGGGTGACTGCTCTATTAGGATGACTGCTCTATTAGAGTATCTCGATCTCGCACTTGCCGCACCAAGTTGGATTTCGTGTTATAACTCCGTGGCTTTAAGTCTGATTCTTCTACACCATTGATGAGCCTTTCTAAGATGATTACTCCATCTGTACAACGATTTTCAAAGCATTACCCTAAGCGGTTTATCTGGTAGGCGTGGCAAGCAGTCGTTTTTTTATTAGCTGATCTCGATTGCGTAATTGTTACACACTGTTGGTTTTTTCGTTGTATCTTCTTGGTTTTTAGCTCGATTTCTTTTAAATCACAAAAGGTTTGAGGTTTAATAGTTAACCTATTCACCCACTGATTTTCAGCTTCTTCCCATACGCGGTTTACCCTGTAGGCGTGACAACATATTGGTGTTATTTTTCGTTAATAATCGCTCATAACTCTTTGCCTGTTTATCGTATTCCAGCCAAAGTTGGTACCGAGATGCGCCTTTATATCCTTCTTCTGTGTGCCAACTTTCAAGGCAATCGGATCACGCGTTCGCGTTTTATAGCAGTTTTTGTAAGTGTGCGACAAGAAAAAGAAAAATAAGAAGAAAAAAAAACCAAGAAACTGAGCCAATTTTTGAAGTCGCATATCTCGGGAACGCGCGAAGCGATTTCGCTCAAATTTGGAATGTGGAGTGCTGCAGTTGGAGGAAATGTCCACAGCAAAAATCGTCTTGTTTCATCAAGGAAGCACAGAGCTACGGAGGTGCGAAAATTGCGTTTTCTTTCTTCCTGTCAATATACTCACGGGTGTTACGCGCCGGCTTCTTGGGCCGCACGACACACTACCGTGTGTCTTGATATAAAGAAAAAGGTGTTGGTAGACATTTAGGTGTGCATTCAGCTCTACAAAACAGTCATCTATTACATAGCTTGATGGTTTCGTGGTTTAATAATGTATATTGATACATTTACGTGTTCCATAATGTACATAATATCACTAATAGCACGCACCTTCAATTCATTGTGTTCTTTTATAGCCTTTTCTGCTTCAGATATGCTCACAGTGAGGTCTTGTGATGATGCCTTCTTGAGCATCTCATCCAGCCTGTAGTCAAATAAGACATCAGCCAACTATACTTTTGTAAAGATTACTGGAGCAAGGACATACAAAGCCTGCATGACCAACAGCTATACATGAATATATTATTTCAAATGTGACACATCAATTTGGATAGAAACACTAAAAACAATGTACATACCAAGAGATGAAGTCATTCAACTGTTCCAACAACTGTTTCAGATTACCAGATTGACCAACTTGTTGTTTGACCAGGGCCAACTAAAGTGACAGGGAAATGATACATGTATATGCAAGAGTTGACATCACATATATCTGTACACAAATATTCACTAGAGTTGGGTGATATGCCGGTATGATGATAATAAGGCAATATTATAGTTGGCAATAACCAATACCGCCTTGTTTTTGAAATGCCATACCGGTTTTAAATGGTTTTGTGATATCATAGCGGGAATACAGCTGCAACTACACACTTACACATGTTAAAAATGCCATATTGTATTTGTCAATCAGTATTATAGCGTCCTTGTGTTAGCAAACAAGCCTGCACTACTACACAAAGTGAAACACTAATACATGCAAGGCAAGGCACATGTACTGGATACAGCACTTCTGTGATTGTGGGATAAAAATTCTGGCTTCACATTAGTAAGCCTTAGTAAATTATCTGCTAGCTATAAACATAGATAGAAACTAGCTATCTCTCCTTCTATTTATATGCACTCCATGCTCTATAAGTTTTTCCAAACTCCTAGCTGGTATGAAACAAAGTTTGCCCATGCAAATATACTGTGTAAACAGTTTTGAGTGTACTTGCTATAGTTCATTTCAATAACGTGATATTTGCTATAAACGTGATAATAAGCTTCGCATTAACCATGGGAGGAAATTTTCAATATTGCCCAACCCTAGCCTAGTATCCAGCTTAGTGTATATACATGTATGCAGCTGTCTTTCTGCAAGATGTAAGTTAAAAGCTTTATTATTGCATTTAACCAACAGTAGGGTTAAAAGTAAATACATGTGTAGCATACATGATTCATAAAAATTACCACAGATAGTATTGGCTGGTAGCCACAATATCATTACACACTGCAAAGTGAAAGTACAAATACACAGAATAGCAAGTACCATGAATATATATGTGACCGGGCCTGCAATAATAGGGCAAGTGGGCACATGATTTTTGCCTACTTTTTCACACTTTCTTCACTCATAACGTTTTGTACCATTATGCTATGGTATTGCAATTTTCAGCACTTAGTCAGCATGTAAGTGGCATCATGATGCAAGTTACAGCATGCAAAAATACTATTCCAACACTGAGATATGATCTGAAGAGTAATGGGGTGTAGTTTGTGCCCACATGCCCTGTTTTCGCAGGCCCGGTCACATATGGTATACAACCTGGTTTATAATCAGAAATGTAAAACTGGGCACTAGTGGTTGTTCTATTAAAATAAGTCACAAAGCCGAATGATTGTTCTATTAGAGTAGTACATCGATAACCTTCCTAGGCACCAACAAGTATTTTCACTCACTAGTCTTTAGAAAACATACATTGCTTCACCAGTAGTATTCATGTTGCACCAATATTATCAAATATTTATGTAAGGTAATGATACTCCTCTTGCATTCAAAGCATTACCAAAGCTGATAGAATGAAATACTTTGTGATAAACAAAGACAAGAGAAAAGAACAAGTAAAGTTACATACTCCAATGTACTAAGATACAGCTTTAAATAAATGCAAGTGCTATACATGGATACAGTTTTATGAGCAACTGAAGCAAACACACAGCTGTAAATTATTATATATATTGTAAAGTAAATCAATACATAACAAACATTTTGTAAAACATATGCAAGGCCATTCCTTATATGCAGCACAGGTCAGACATACTCAATAGTATTGTACAATTTTTTTTCTAAAAGTGTTCAGACATTAGCCAAAATTGGTCGGAAAATGGCAGATATCTGACAATAATGGCGGGCTATGAACACTATACGGTCGGTAATAATAAACATTCAATGTACACAATACACAGAACTACAAAACCACACATGTTTGTGGTACATCATATATACCAAATATAACCACTGGGATTTCACAGAAACAACAAATACAAAGAATGAAATATGCTCTTAACATGCTCAGGCAGTGAAAGAGATAGCTTTGTTTACACCTCATCAGTCAGGATTTCGTTCTGGTTATTCCACTCATGATGTGCTGCTGTATGTAACAGATAAATGGATTAGGGCTATTGATAGAGGTGAATACACTGGAGCTGTGTTTTTGGATCTGGCTAAGGCCTTTGATACTGTTGATCATGCGATTCTGTGCTCTAAGTTGCAGTGTTATGGTTTTCACGGAGCGTCTTATGCCCTGTTATGTGACTATCTGTTAAATCGACAACAATGTCTGGTGTTTAATGGTAACACATCAGACTGGGGCACTGTTACAATTGGTGTGCCCCAAGGATCTGTTTTAGGTCCATTGCTTTTTGCTTTATACATCAATGATTTGCCATCTGTCGTTGATTACTCTACTATGGACCTGTACGCTGATGATGCTGAGTTACATTATAGCCATTCAGACTTGGGTGTTGTGGAAGCACAAGTTCAATCTGATTTGGACAAGGTAGCTCGGTGGATCAGTAGTTCTCATTTATGTCTTAATGTTGTGAAGTCAACTGCCATGCTCATTGGAAGTCGGCAAAGAATTTCGGGCAAAAGTTTTAATGTCTCAATTGGGGGTATGGCTTTAAGCCAAGTTGACTCTGTTCGATATTTGGGTGTTATAATTGATCCCACATTATCGTGGTCCTTACATATCACTAATATAGCCTCTAGAGCTAGATCAAGACTCTCATCAATCTTTCGGTATGGAACTTTGACACCTGCAGTGCTATGTTTGCTTTATTCAGCTTTTGTCCTACCATTGTTTGATTACTGTGATGTTGTGTGGTGCCCCACCACCGCTAAGTTTACTGCACTGATTGAAAGAACTCACTCTAAGTTTATGAAAAAATTGCCAGCATTGTACCAGAGCAAGTTTTCCTTTACTTTGGTGGAACGTCGTAAGTTTCATACAGCTATACAGATCTTTAAATCTATTCACCAGAAGCTACCTTCGTATCTCCACAATATATTTCACTATTCCAGAGATATCACAGGTCATATTGGTCGAAACATTAATAGACTCTTTGTTCCTAGAGTAAACAACAATTATGGGAAAAGAAGTTTTTATTACAGGGGAGCTATGATATGGAACAGTTTACCATCAACTGTTACTGAAGCAACCAACTTATCTAAATTTGTACGGTTATATCATGATAAATTTAGTTGATTGTATCTGTGTAGTTTTGTGTACTGTTCTTTGTATACCCTTTTGTGTTGTATGTTTATGTATGTATGTATGTATGTATATATGTATTTGTGTATGTATGTATGTATGCTTGTTTCACAGGGCTCCACTGAAAATCAGTGTTTTTCACTGAGTGGAATCCCTGTTTAAATATTACAATTACAATTACAATTACAATTACAAGAGGTCCTAATAGTTGCACAGCGAAACTTACTATACACGACGGCCCAGTCTTCATTCGTAAAAGGTAACGTCGTGACCTTGATTCGTGTCGATACGTGGTAAATCGTGTGCACGTATCTACTTCCGTAACACCAATCGTCTAGGAACGTGGTGGGACCATTTTATAGAGACGGGTTCACCGACTTCAGCAGTATTAGCTACACAGCAAACCCATTAAGGATCCGTATCAGGATAATGCCACACCGTCCCTTGCTAACTGATTCCGTAAAACAATTAATAATATTCCGTGCATTCACCGTAATATTTTAATTAATTTCAGAAAAAAAATTATTCACAATCAAACATTTGGCACATGCATTCATGAATCATTTAAACTAATCACATCAACTGTCTGAGTCATTATCACATCAACTGTCCGAGTCACTGAAGATGTCATTCACCACCTGGTTACGACTTCGCACAGAGGCAGGTCTAGTGGGAGTCGTGCTTTGGTTTCCCTAAATAACAATAGTATTATATCAAAACTCATGAAACTTTCATCTACATACCAAACTTCCTGAAGTTGGTAGGCTTTCAGTACTTCTGGGTAAGCCAATTCCACCCTAGAAAAAAAATACAATACTATTTACAACAGTAGTGTATCAATAAAATACACATCAGCCATTATGCATAATTTATGCCACCTCTCAATGCCAACCAATTGTAAATTTCTTAGAAATATTTACGCACTAAACCACCTGTTTACACCTATCTGCTAGTAAAGCCTGTGACCATAATAGACATAATATATGTGACTGAATTGTGGAAAATTAGTCCTAATGTCACATCCAACAGTGCAAGTATTTAAAACAAGGAAAAATTATAATAAACTTCCCAGTGTGAGCAGTGGTGTCTCGTATGGATGGGTACCGTATGGTGTTACCGAAGAGGTGTTTAATTTCAAGGGTTTATTTTTTGCGGTATCTGATATCTCAAATTATAATTCCTAGCCACTTATGGGTGGTTGGAAATGCCAATTAGCACCTACTAAACACAAGTTTTTAGAAAAATAACTTGTCCTCATTTTGCCAATCCTTCCATTATTGTAACCACAGTTATTAGAATTGTAAAAAAAGTATTGAACAAATCAAATTGTTCACTGGATGTTCCCTTGGAGGCATTGATCAGAGCGAAAATGCAAGTATTTATGTATCCACTTTACAATCAACATTGCATAAATACATTTGGTATACTGTAGCAGATGAAAATATCCCTGTATTGCTTGCATTTCATTTTTGTTCAGCGAATTTAAACATTTGGTAGAAGCTAAACATGTAAGCTTCCCATTCCTGTAAAAACAAAAAATGCTTATCATATACAAAAGCTCTGTAACTCGTCTCTTCAAGTTGCTTGTATAGACACCATATAAACACTGACATGATGTAGATTGCTTAATTAAAAATGACGACTGAAAAGTGTGATGGATGCAAGCAAGCCAGCACATGTTAACAAGCAGCCTTCTACCTACAAACTGGTTAGCCTTTCACTATGAAGTAACTATGAAGTTACACCATTTACATTCCACTGCCTCCTTGCTAGTGAATCCAGTTCCACCGTTTAGGCACCTTCGTTTCAAAACACTTGAGTACAAACAAAACGCGACGGCAAGCGTATTCCAACAAAATGGGATTTTTTTTGTCCACTACAGTGTAAGTTAAACATGAACACAGGCTATACCTCATAATATGGCATGGCCCTCGAAATCTGCTGGTACTCCTATAGAAAATGTATACATTACTTTTAACAGCACTGTCTTTATTGAATAAATCCTTACCTCAGATGATGGTGACCATTGCATGTACCCCTGTAACAGCACTGAAAATGCTGAAATGTGAAGCATACAATAACTTACTTCTGCAGCATAACCATTTTGAGGAGGAGGAGTAGTGTAGTTCTACAAAAGCATTATGTTCAAAGGTGACTTGATATGTAACTTGCATGCACATACCAAGGATGAATTTGAATACATGCCTTGTGATGATCCAACTGGAAACTATGGAAAAGAAAATTCCACCAGGTGTACAATTTAACAGAAAATGGACACCATTGTTGTAATCATATATATATACACACAAATTTTCGAGTTCTTGTTGTTTAGCTATCTCTTTCCTCAAAACTTCTTACTATCTATGTAGTACAATAGGACAACCTGCGTGGAAGATAAGTGATCTACAAATATAAAACCAAAAAAACCTTTTGTTCATCTGTAAATTAACGTACCTCAAAAATTTGCATGCATGTACATAGTGTAAGAAATAGTTGGTGTATAGCTGTTTCCTACGTACCTCAGAAAAGCTCCCTTGGTGAGGTTGTACATAGTTCTACAAAATTAAGCCTTAAGAGTACTTCACTATAATTTATTATATTCACTATACCTGCAAGACAGGCTGCAATGGACGATGTTGACTCTGGCAGTTAAATGTAAACAAGGTATAATTTAACCATCTATATTCATACTTGAGATAATGAGAAATCTTCCACTTCAGCCACAGCAGGCGTAGCCTACAAAATTACACACTTTCAAATTAATCACGTAAATGAGCATTGTCACCGCAGTATTTGGCATTCCTTGGTTCTGAACTGTCCAAGCTGGAGCATTCTTGGGTGGACTTCCTACCAAAGGGGTCGATTGTATTCGAGGCTTTTTAAACAGCTTTCGTTTCTGTCGGCTGTCTAATTCTTGAATAAAATTTTCTAATTCTGTAAATTGATTAAAAGAAACAATCACAACATTGGTACAGATAAAAATTTACTCTGCGATCGCCAACTTGGTGAATGCACGCGGAAGGATCCTTCGCCATCATCGCTTTCTTCAGACATATACAGGTCATTAATCTGCCCCCAGTGCTTCCTCTCCTTCCTGGTCATGCAAAGCTTTAGTCAGCGATCGTATAACTGTAAGTATGACACCATTAAGTAAAATGATATAGAGAGAAACAAATGCAAACCTGTCTCTGCTTGCTTTTCAACTTTGTCTTCCTATCATTTTCAGCTTTTATAGCTGCTCATCTAGGTACATCCTTCTTCGTGATTCATAGTAACGATAAACGGCTTCTAAATATACATTGGATAATTTTATCACCAGCACTGCCTGTATTACTTAAACATATACAGTTTAATTGCAAGTTGTGAATACAGATTTCCCCATGTATTCCAACGTACAAGGCAGAGGCGTAGCCAAGGGTGGGCCTGAGTGGGCCTGTGCCCAACCATCATGAGTAGCTAGAGAAATGCTCTACTACATTCATGGCAGTACATAAATAACTGTTTTATTATTATTACAGATACCACATTTGTTTAATCATCGTTACAAGCATGCAAGAACACGTTAATTTCAGATGTATCAGGTGATCTATCACCTGGAAAATCCATTGGAAAGTCATGTAAATGCGCACATCATATGTTAAATTTAAAATTTTAAATGAAGCGGGAGCTTGAACCACAAGTGCATGAGGTGTCTACAGTGAGATACTAAACATTGGACTTATATTAACAATCACAGGATTAAACAGATGGTTTGAAGACAACATTTCTTTTCATTAGGGTGCATAAAATGGAAATAGAGCTGTTGGTGAGAGACTGATGATGAGGATGGATTGGGGATTAATCCGGCATTAAGAGTAGTCTTATCAGTAAGGATTACCCGGATAAAAGAATGGACACCCTACTTATGGTGGTATGTTATATAAACATGTTAAGTTGTCATGTGCACATGTGCACCACTATAAAATGATCCGCGCTCAGTACAATATACTCAGTCCAATGTTATTTCAAGTATATGTGTATATACTAGTTTAAGCTTAGCATTTCCTCCCTGCTAATGCACCTATCAATGTATTGCTCCCCCCCCCCCCCAGGGCTTATTTGGGGGAAATAGTGGGGATTTGACACAGCGGAATGTCAAATCCCCCATGGTGGGACAACCAAGCCAGTCAAATCCCCCTTATAAAGCCAAAGGCACTCTGTGAGGATTTGACGCGAGGATACAGTGACTTTTTAAAAAAGCTGTCAAATGCCCCAGAGTGGGGCGAAATTTCTGTGTCAAACCCCCCTAGGAAATCCCCATTTCAGCCCGAGGGGGTGGGGGTGGGTAGTGGGGCAACACATTCATAGGTGCATAAATGGTCTGCCATGCCACCCACCACCCCGACATGTAGACTCTACATAAATTAGCATCCCAGCAAGCCAGTTGCGGCGTTCTGACTTATATATACTGCAGTCGTTAAGCTATTTGTGTATTTGTAAGTATAATCTAACATAGATTGATTATATTTCCCAGGTTCATAATTGTGTCACGTGATGCTCAACTGCAATGATCGTCAGTGATCAATGACTACAAGTAGATCTTAGCTAGCATCTATAGTTAGATAGCTATATTGTATTTGCATGTATGCAAGCAGCATTAAATTCTGTTTACACCACAGAACAGCTATATATAATTATAGCGTATAGGCTGTGTGCATACGCTTTTCACATTTTTTTTATAATGCCTCACATAAATATGAGCATGTTTCTTGTGCATGCACGTAAATATATAAAGTTTGTCGGTACCCAACCATCAGAAATTGGCTGGCTATGCTCCTGGTACAAGGTTCTACTGTATGCATGCAACATGAAAAGATGGTTATGACACTGCTAATCTACCCCCGGATCATTATTAACAACACCATACAAATGCATACTTTTAATTGGTTTTTCCTCAAACTTTTCTGTGAGTTCTCCTACCAAGTATTGCACAACACTTTGGTTGTACGGGTCATTATACCTACAACTCAACCATAAACAATAAAGAATAGAAACACAACCTACGCTTTGGAGCCATCATACTGATTCTCAGCTGCATCGTGCAAATTCCGAACAGCCAACTGTATAATACACAATTGCAAAACAAAGTTAGTAAATGCTACATCTGACTAAGTTGTAGAAGTAAAAGTAGATATCTGCAGAGGACCGACCAAAAGTTTACTTCGGTATAAACAAATTTACGGTTAGTGTCATGCCCTGACCATATTTCCTCAGGGTGGGGGGCTTATCAATTTGAGATTATACCTGGAAAGGATCTGGCCATTTGCTCATACCTTTTCTTGATATACAAAATCGGCAACTTTTGTTGCCTACTAACCAACTTTTAAGAAGTGACAGGGAGCCTTCTGTGAGTGCTGATATGATAGTCTGTCATACAGATGGTGAGCAGAGAGATGGAAAGCCTAAAACCTGGTAAAGAAGCATTTTCATGCTGTTGTATCCAGTTAAAAGTGACAAAGACATCAGATCTACGTAACACTTCACTCCTTTAGTGGTACACCAGGCTAGTGTTATTAATTGAAACACTTCTCTCCAGTGTGTCCACGAAGAACTCAATTATTATAGCTATCAGTGCATGCTCACAGAAGGATTCTTGTCATTTCTTAAAAGTTGGTTAGTAGCAATTAACACGTGACAAAAGTTGTGTATAACAAAAATGGTATGGGCAAACGACCAGACATATGTGACCGGATCTGAGAAAACCAAACATAATAGCGCAATTCAAAATTTTCAGTATAAAGCATTGAAATACAATGGATAAATAATCGTGTATTTCAGGGAAAAAAAATCCGTAATTTTTTAAATGCCCTCATATGTACTGAAGGAAAAGCCGAACGGTTAAAACCTGGGTATCAACTTGTTTGCCTACACAAGAGGAGTTAGAAAATCTTTGTTTCGTTGCAGTACTCCAAAGGAAACGTAAGTTATGGCCGCTTGTTCAAGTCACGTCGAAGTGATAGTACTCAATCGACTTTTCTTCATGCATTTTGCCTTTATTAGAGGAACAGAAGAAATAACTTACACAGCAATTGATTCCCCAGTTCATGGCGAATACGGTGGAGCAAATGTCGAGTCTCCACAACATTGTATACGTTACTTACATCTGTTTTAGTAAGCGCATATATATTTTCCCATTACTGACTGTACAAATCGATCTTTCTGTTGGGGCCACTTTGTAGGGCTATAACTCCAAAACTTCTTGGCATATGAAGCTGAAACTTTACCAGTACATACACTTGGCTATGTAGATTATAAATATTTAATAAAAATTAATGGAATTTGAAAAATGCACTATTATGTCTGGTTTTCGCAGATCCGGTCACATATACGATAGTAAATCGTGGCAGGACAATTGTATTACAATTTACACAACTACTAACAGTTAGCTTGGTGTCAAGCTTGCAGGATCGTTTGGCTTCTCCACTACTCGATGATGTGTTGCCATCTGATTTCTCTGCTAGCTCTTTCCTCAATGTCTTTATTTCCGACTTTACATCGTTAACAGAAGTCTTCAACTCTTCGTTTTCTTTAAGAAATTTTGTTAGTGCTTCCTGTTGCCTCCTCACCATTTCTGTTAACTGTGCAACTTCGTCACACAATCTTTACGGTGTTACTGAGAACTCGTGGGAGCCTGATGAGGTCCCATGGCTTCCTCGTTGATTTTCTGCTCCAAAAAAACCGACCAAATGGCTACGAGGTATCTCTTGTCCACCACCGCGTGGATCCATCACTATTGTAGCGTGGAACCTCACGTGAACATTAATTGGTTGAACTCTATTTAACACGCAGCACCAGCTAGCAATGAATGCGCTCCTCAACCTGGACATCCCTGGCAATAGCGAGACAATAACATCAGAATACTCTCAGGATGAAAGTTATATGTTAATTGGTGAGTAAATAAGTGCCAAATCTTTATTACTGTGCATTAACTGGAATTTTATTTAATTAAAGAGCAAGTACACCGATTTGGGGAGTCGAAAAACTTTGTCAGTGGACGTTGATAGACCTTTCAAGGTGTGTGATCAGTAGTATTGTTTTTAATCAAGTGTAATGTATGGCCTCTATCTTTGTGTAATGCTAGTCTTGTATTAATAAGCAGGTCCTAACAGATCTCTTGAGCATGCAAACTGGTTTGCTTATAGTTCTAGATCTGACCATATGCATGTTGTGATTGTGTGTTATGTAGCATTGCTGATCACATTTTTGCATTAATGATTTTTGTGTGTTGAATAGGGTCTCCAAAGAGGATGTAGATCTGTTTCTTCAAAGAAAGAAAGAAGAAGAAAATATAGGATCAATAAGCGTCAGGGATTTAAGGTTTTGGTGGAGAAGAATTCTGCTGCTCAAAATAGTGAAGTAGAGTGTAAAGCTGTTAAGGTTTGTTAGTAAATAATGGTGCTAATCACCCTGTTCTTGTAATCAGTATTTAGTGATGCAAGATGTTTCCTAGCCTACGATCTGCTCAATGGGGTCTGGTGGGCGGGGTATGTATTGTATCCATGTAAATTATTCAATATGTCAGTATGTATGCTTCTTTGTTTATATTATATAGGTGATCCCCAGTTACCAAACATCAAAACTCAATTGCTGCCTTGCACCTATAAAGTAACTATTTTGCCTCGCACCTATAAAGCAGCCAGTCTTAAACCCAGAGGATATATGACTCCAGGTTTCTTAAGCTTCGAGGAAAGTAACAGTGAAGGTGCTCCTGAGGCTATCCATACATGTACATCACCTGCTAAAGACAAAACACACATGTGTGAGCCAAATTACAAGACTATGGCTGAAGAGTCACGTCTTAAAGATTCAAATTTTCTTTTACTTGATGAGGTTTTGATTCCTTGAAGTGGATCCCTTCTCTAAAGACTATCCTGTATACATTCTTGGTATAAAAGCCAAGTTAGTCAAGAGAGGGATCATGCTATGACTCTAGCCAAGCACTATTGCAATAAAGCAGAGGAGACCGTCAGTGAGAAAAGAGCCATGCAACATAAGTTAGAGAAACAAGTGGAGCTGACGCGTGACTTCTGGAGAAATAAAGTATTGGGAGGAAATTCACGTAGTGGTAAAATAATAAGAGCAGCCTTCTGCGTAATAATTACAATAACAATTGTTATATAACATGTACAGATTTTATGAAAGTTTTATGATAAAAATTTTAAGTTAATAGGAATTGTGACAAATACCTCTTCACTTGAATTTCTTGGAGGAATGGTTATGTTTAGATTGCCATATGCACAACGATCAGAAATTCTTTGTATTGGTAAATATGAACAAGAACTCTCGGTGTACCTGATGTTGGTACACATTGTAGCTGAAGTACCATACCAATTTTCTTGGCTATGCTTTATGTACCACTCCATAAAGCAGAAAATGTGGTGTCTTTTTTCCAGCTTGCCAGAACAGAATATTGTAATAGTGTGATGTATTATTTGTTGAATACGTCCAACTTGCTTTTCCATGTTATCTGAGAAACTTTCTGTTGGCCAAACAGCCATCACTACAGATGAGCGCTCTTTAGAACTTGCCGTAGTGAACATTTCTTTAGCCATTACACAACATCGTGAATGTTCAAAAAAGGACGAAAAGTGTGAAATATTAATATCAGGATAGAGAAATTTGTAAACATCAAGAAGCTTGGCTTTTTGAGAGGTGGTTAGAACTCCTTCACGTATTGGTGGCAATAGCTGAATATAAGAATCAGATTCTGAGAGTGAAAAATCATGTTCACTGTTAATGTCACATCTTGCAAGTGACTGTAGCTTCAAAATGGTCTCGTTGTAAGGATCACTAAAGCTTTCCAAAAGTGAACCAGAACAATGGGAGTTATAATTAGGTACATTGAACACATCTTGAGCTTCAGATGGAGTATCAATTGATGCTCACGCAAAAATTTTCTCATCAACTGTACTTCTACAGCTTGACTGTTTGTGTGGTATCTACCTAGTAGTCCATTGAATCTCTCAAATGCAAAACACCAAAATGCATGAACTGGACCATAATCCATTAAACATTCCCAAAGGTGAAGACAAAGGTGCATGTTGGGTGTGCATGAAATGGCACCATATAGGAATTCAAAGTGCTTACAGAATTCTAATAAGTATGCATCTGCTTGTTGTACAATGTCAGCAGATAAAACACGGACATTGAGCAAGCAGCACGCTCTGACAAACAGTAGCCAACAGCGGAGGTGAGCTAATGGAAGCACTTGCTTTAATGCTATTGCTGAAAATATGGTTGTCCAATTCCGCCATTGATCTGCTGTAAACCCAGAAAAACCTGAGGCTATCTTGAGAGGAATTCTTCCAACATCTTGTGGTGTTACAATTTTAGAAACAATGTCTTCTATTATAGCAAAATGATACTTGGTGATTACTCCATTATCTATCCAAACCTCCATCATGTGCTTGGTTATGCCAAGGTACAGGTTGCGCATGGGATCAAGCACAGCAAAGCGAACAGTGTTGAAATACTACAGCTCCAAGAGACATGAGTATCTTACTCCAAACTCTTTGGCTATTAATTTTTTTCTAGATTGTGTATCAGCTTCTAAATACTCAACACCTTTGGCATAGTGGACATCACGACTTCATGGCTGCCATGTTTCTCTATCAAATCCTGAATAGTTGGTTCTGTTAGCTCCAGAAATCTGGACAGTCTGAAATTCCTTCAGACACCTTGAACACCCCAATGTAGCAGAATGTGCTAAAATTCCACAGAGTTTTCTGGTGGCTGGAATGTCGCAAGCACAACAGATGACAGCTGCTTGAATGCATATTGTATTTAGAATATAATTATCACATGATATAGCCACACCAGTCCAAAACTCTTTAAGCTCTTGGACTAATGGCATAATAAATGAGTTCATGGTAAGCTTCGGTTCACTTTGGCCAGGAATTATGCCCACTATGATAATGTTCTCTCTTCTGTACCTGAGGCTTCTGGGCAAATTATTCAAAGACAGATAAATGACACCAACTGAATACTCTAAAGTAAACATAAAAACATATTATTTTTTACTGCAATTCAACACACAAACACAACAAACAGCCTGTAGTTTAATTCTTGGCCAAATAATCTTGCTTAACAGGAGCACCAACAGTCTATCTTAAATGTTAAAGCATTCAGATAGCTGCCCCACTGAACTTTTAAATCGACAGAAAGTAACAGGTTCCATGTGGGTGTGGACAGACACACATACATACAAAAATCTCCAATTATAGTAAACCAGGTGTATTTGGTATTCACTGTAAATAATTTAATTTGAAAATGTACCTATACATGCCAGGTTTAAAGACAATTTAAGCATTTAAAATATTGGGTTTGAAATACAGTTAGTAAGCATTTAAAGATATGTGCCAACTGTAGAATGTGTGAAGATGTACAATATGTCACCGGGCCTACAAAAATTGGGCATGTGCACAAACTACACCCATCACATTGTTGACAGACCATACCTCAGTACTGGAAAAGAATATCAACATTTTGTGAATTGTATTATATACCAGATAAATGTTTAATAAGTGCTAAAAATTGCATGTTCTGGTAAAGCCCATTTAAAGTACTAAAGGTACACATGCAGGCCCAGTGACATATTGTACCATAGCCCAGCATTGTAACCTAAGTAAGTTTGCCACTTACGAGTATGGCTAAAGGATGAAAGAAGTCAGTATTTATGGTAAAACACCATGTAAATCTTGACTCTAAAAAGCTGCGATCATGTACTCGCTGAAATTCTTTCCACACCTTTCCATTATAAATATCATACATTACATCATCTGGAATAGAATTCCACCATTCATGCCACATCTCACATAAATCGATGAAACCTCTCCTGTTTGCAAGATTGGATATAGCAGTCTTAAGAGGCTGGTATGCATACACTTTGAAAGGCTTAACTGTCATTTTTCCACTCCTGGTCTTGACTGTCTTCATCAGATAAGCACCACAAGGCACCCACTTAGAGGTGTGAGGATGGTTTGGGTATTCAACATAAGGGCACTGTTTGGGCACCTTTTGGTTGTCTTGCAATGTGTAACCAAATTCATATCCAAAAATAGACCCACATTTACGACACACGATGTACTGCACAAAAGCATTAGGATCAATACCGACTAATTTTGAAGCAGTTTTCAAAGTTCTTGGAAATTCTTCAGTTACTTGATGTCAATCATTTCCTTTACTGAAATTGACAGATAACAAATGAAATAACCAATAAAAGAAATGTAGAAGAGCCACTACAGCTGCATCTGATACTGTAAAGCTGAACTGCCACGATAATATAAACACCAAAATCGCTCTTAGTTTCCATGAAGTTAATTTTGTAGTGGTATCATCCTCTTCCAATTCATCTTCAGATACAATCTAATTGAATAAATAATACAATAAACACTACTACGTTGCACACATCAATTTTACACTAAATGTACAAGCACATTTTTTAAAGTTTAAAGTACTTTTCCAAATACCTCATAACTATTATCATCTTCATCTAATTCTGTACTATCATCAGATGTAAAATCAGAACTACTGTCGTCATCAGCATCCAAATGGTGATCTGGTTCTGGTTGAACATCAAAATCTTCATCCTTTAATAAATAGTTTGACGGTGTATATACATGCATATAATTACGCTATGTAATCCAGTTTCCTATTATCAATGACTTTTAACTCCTTTTATAGCAATGCTCACTTATTGGGATCACATGTTACTGTCATAACACCCAACTTGTATGCATAAATACATGGAGGTACGTACATCTAATTGTATGAATAGATGTATTTCTGTCTGCAAGTATGAACGAAACCATGTCTACAGTCTTAGCTACTCAGTGACCAATAATCAATTGAGAATATAAGTCGTGGGCCAGAATATAAATCCGAGGAGTTTTTAACTACCAAAACAAGAAGTTTCCATTACTAGTATTTGGTTAGGGGCATCCTCTACATGGCAGTGATCAGCAGCAGTGATTTTATGACTACGTGTGCCTGGTTTGCCATTCAATCCATGCACGACTATCAACATTACCAAAAACTAGGCCTATTTTGCCCTAAATATGTGCACCTTAGAGTAGTAGCCACAGTATACTAGTAGAAACGTTGCCTTCGAAGATAGCTACATATCATAGCGTCATTGTACAAGGGGGTGTCACTCCAATATATCCTGTACTCCGATCTTCGTCCTCGGTCAAAGCGGAAGTCAAGAGTCAATGCCGAAATTCACTGTCAGTCAAAGGTCAAGTCTCAATAATAGTTTGACAAGAGTCAAGAAACATTAAACTGAAACTTTATTAAAGCCCATTATACTGTATGAAACGCGGTCATAACCGAGTAAGTAAAGCTTGGAAACGTAACCTCATGTGCAACAGAAAAATAGCGGACCTGTAACGCTTGAAGATTGTTGGTGACTACGTTGTTTGATACAGCTACTAAGTCATGTACGACAGTACGTGGGCAGTTTTTATTTGTGATTGTGGGTTTGAGTTTATTTTGACTGAAATGCTGGAGAATAGAGTAAGCGTGCTTGTGAGCTGGATATTTGGTTAAAATGCTAGCTACTAAGGGGAACTAGCTACTATATTGGATAAGTTGCACTAGGAATAATTAATCCTTATGCTGCTAGTACTGTGATAGCGAGGTCACAGGTCAAAGGTCAATCCGTAAATTTCGCTCTGGTCAAGGGTCAAGTTAAATATTTGGCGTATCAAACGTGTGACTGAGGACGAAGACCAGAGTACAGGATATATTGGAGTGACACCCCCTTGTTGTATCATGATAGGCTGTAGGTATAAACTTATAGACCTTAAGCATACCGAAAGCACTTGTTAACTAGCACCTTTCTACATTTTTTCCAACATGTATGTAAGTGTATAAACTATACTAAAGGATTAAATAAATCATACACAGTATTCGAATAGCCAATTAGTGCGCCGCGGCGCAGGACTATGCAAGTTATAAACTCACCACGTGGACACACATGCAACTCACATCTGTCCGTAAAGCCGCTGAATCTTCAACAAAAGAGGAAGTACAGTGGTTATTCCCCTCAGTCCCTTCATCATCCGACCATTCAAACCCGGGCCCCGGAGCATCATCGCATTCATCACTAAAATCGGAATCAAAGTGATGTCGCTTATGGCGATAGAAAGTTCAGTTGGAAACTTCCCTTCCACAATGATCACAGTAGATCCACTTTCTATCTCGCTTCAGCCGAGCAACGCCTTCCAAAGACGGAGAGGCCATTTTTACAACGTGTCACTAGATCAAAACGCCTGATTCCTATACGGGTGCGTATCCAGACTAATACAAAGTTCAACCCGTCTTTGCGCGTGTTGTGAAGATACTGCAGTTGATGCGGTGAAACTGTTTAGGTCTGTAACTATATAGGCATTTTGCTGTGTTGATCCATTACAACAAATCAAATGGATGTTACATGCAGGAGATATTGACCAATCAGACCGTATTTTTTTAACTTCAAATCAAAATTACCATATGTGATTACCTTTGTTGTCACACAAGAACTATTAGCTACAACCTCTGCAACTTTCAATGATAAGTATTGTGAACAATTCATTACCATTGTTTCTTTAATCCCTGGCTGAAGGCTTGTATACCAAATCAGTGTTTAGTTGTTGTTTTTTAGCTGGTACAAGTGTAGCAAGCTCATCCCTCTTACAACATGAATAAGGAGAAAAAATGTCTCTTCCTCGATGTTAAGAAACACAAATCTGGCATGAGCTTTAATCTGGCATAAGGTATTTTATGTCATGTGTACTTGTATACACAAGCTATGTACTATACATTCACATAACATAAACAACACACAAATGATGCGCAGTGTACAGTATATACAAAGAAGGTAAAACACCACATGGTGCAAGCACAGTGACATACACAGGCAGTGCATAGCTACAAACAAATAACAACTATAGTAAATTTGGAAACAATAAACAGTAAACAGCACTTGTGTACAGAAATGCAGACAAAAGGAAGCAACATGTTATTGTGTACCATCACAAAGGGCACAAACCCACAAATCAAACTGACACTAACCCTGACCAACAATAACATGTCATATGGACAAGAATGGCAAATAACAAAGTTAGCACATTTAATATGCATATCTTATGGACAAGAATGGCAAATAACATGGTTAGCACATTTAATATTTTTATCTGTAAAACACCACACCCTACAAAACAAGATACCTACCTTATTGTAATAGCATCCTTACACTCTGCTATGCTAGTTGAGTGTTCAGAATTAGTACTGATCAAGTTATCAGCCACTACTGATACTCCCGTTAGCTGCTTCTCCTGAGCTATGATGTCCTATAAGGATAAAATGATTTAGCCAGCCTTTGACTAAGGAATTTTGATGTCTCAAGATCATCAGGGATTTCCATTGAAGATAGCACAGCAAACTACATGTAAGACATTACAATAACACACTCCATTAAAATGTGACATAGAGCCTATATACAAAATCTAAGTATCAAAATGCATACATCACACATCAGCAAACAGATGATGCTTAAATGCATATGTGACCAGATTTTACAGAACCGATCCAAATCGCACATCAGGCAAAATCAAACTAACACCACCAGTGGATAGCTACACTATCGTACTACAAGTTTTGACCCTCAGCACTGCTCAAACTACACGAGGCTGGTTTTTACACACGCCTTTTCTGGGTGGTGTGGAGTGCTCAAATGGCGGTTTCAGGCCTTGTGAAGGACCTGGCTTGGCAAGAGTCAGTGGTTTACTGGTGGACAGCCTTATAATGTTGACCAGACGTGTTCTCTGCTGATTTTGCTACATATCAGCCACTAAGGAGCCAGCACAGCCCTGTAATCTGGTGTCTGGACTCCAATCGTGGTCTGCCTCCATTTTGAGGTCTAACTTTTGCCCTCCCCGCCACCCCCCAGCCTCCACCCCTTTGTGAGCACTCATGATACTACTTCGCTCGTCCAACTGCTCAGATTTTCTATCTTATTTGGCGGGAAACTGTACAAGCAGCTACAAGTACTGGAAGTGGCTTGAAAGGTAACAGATTGATGCATCTTTTGTGTAAATTTCATACGCGTGGTTGCTATCCTTGGAGAGTTATGCTGGCTTGAATTCTTTAAAATTGTTTATCTCGGAACTTCTAATGTGCGATTTGGATCGTTTTTCTAAAATCCAGTCACATATGTTGATTTGAACAGGAGTTGATGAGCACCACAAGGTGCAATGCTACTGCACCTAAATGTTTCTAAATGCTAAATGTACACTTTATTTACATGTTATTTACCTACAAGGAAACACACTATTTTGCTTATTACAATTGTTACTTGTTCTATATGAAATTTAGCATTTTGATATTTATGTACAGAAGCATGCAAAGTGTGCTTTAAACAGACTCCATGATGAGCACATATAATCCCAAGACTGCATCTGCTACCAATCATGCACACCAATGCTGGCAAGGAGAATAAAATGTGCTAATCCTAACATGCTACGATATCATGGATCGTGTAGCCATGGCCATAAGGTATTTTGGAATTAGATCAAAATAACCAATAAACGTAAGGAATCCCATTCAAATCATGTTCTCATTGGTTCATTTTCATGTCACATCATAGATTACGGATGTGCAACTCTCTAACCATATAAGGTCACATGCACACAGCATGACATCCTTGACATGTGATAATTACACATACACAACATTTGTTTATCATAAACAAAGGACTGCTATAATTACAATTGTTGGTTTCAATCCCCTGGAGACTCGTAAAATAAACCAGTAACATTATACATCAACTGTGGAACACTAACTAACCTACTGGTAATACATACACTTAAGTGTGAAATTCATAAAATGCAAACAAAACTAAACAACCTAGCTCTATGAACCATTAATGTTGTTAACTTGCTAAAACTTGCAAATATATTTTTACATGGCTGCCATACAAACAATGTATAGGTATAAACTCTATATGTATGTGTTTTGTAGTACATCTCAATGTATTTCATCTATATGGGCACAATTAAACTAATGTGAATTCATACAGAGGAGTGGGCAAGAAGAGAAAACAATTTAACAAATAAAGGTATTTTAAAAAGGTTTTGCTCAAATCAACAGGCTGCATTGATGCTACTGTACTTTAAATGTTTAAACCCAAATGAAAAAAATGAGAAGTCACAATTGTTTATTACTGCAAAGGAAGTCCTGGATCCCAGGTTGTGTGGCCCTTAAGTTTTCTGTGGATCAATTAAGTCACCACCTAGTCTGGGATTTTTTTCTGCATTTAGCATAGTTTTCAGGTTCAAGTTTCTAACTCCCCGTGTCACAGGCCAATTTGTTGCCTCCCTGTAGGTCCCTAGATGGATAGTTGAATAACGAATGATCATGATACCGTAGACAACAAGAATATTTTTAAAAGACTGAATCCATGCATAAATCCATATGCTACAACCCTACATAGTGGTATGGGTCATACATCATAACTGCTAATACTGAAAGCAATTAGACTGAAAACAGTAGAAAAGGCATGGTCTGATTAACCAGGCTACAAGATTTGTCCACTGATGTATTCATGTGGCTGTTCTGATTAGACACAATGAATCCTTCATAACAGTTATACACAATGTATATCAGCTCAACTATCAAATTCTTACATTAATTACTTACACACACACACACACACACACACACTCACACTCACACACACACACACACACACACACACACACACACACACTCACACACACACACACACACACACACACACACACACACACCCATCACAAGTTACAGTGGTAAACCAAATATGTTAAAGGTCTGACCACATAATAATTTGGTCAGACACTGTTGAATTTCACATGTTGATTGTTTTGATATGTGGTGACCTATGGTTACTCATTACATGTAACACCCATCTAACAATAACTTTACATGTACTTTAAAGTGAGAGTGATAAACAAATGTTAGTATAATAATGGAGAACTAAACACAAGGTGTATATGTATAGGTAACAAAGAGATACTAAAAGAGGTAGAATCCAACTACATCAAGACACACGGTAGTGTGTCGTGCGGCCCAAGAAGCCGGCGCGTAACACCCGTGAGTATATTGACAGGAAGAAAGAAAACGCAATTTTCGCACCTCCGTAGCTCTGTGCTTCCTTGATGAAACAAGACGATTTTTGCTGTGGACATGCCCCCCAACTGCAGCACTCTACATTCCAAATTTGAGCGAAATCGCTTCGCGCGTTCCCGAGATATGCGACTTCAAAAATTGGCTGAGTTTCTTCGTTTTTTTTTTCTTCTTCTTCTTCTTCTTCTTCTTCTTATTTTTCTTTTTCTTGTCGCACACTTACAAAAACTGCTATAAAACTCGAACGCGTTATCCGATTGCCTTGAAATTTGGCACACAGAAGGGGGGTATAAAGGCGCATCTTGGTACCAACTTTGGCTGGAATACCATAAACAGACAAAGAGTTATGAGCGATTATGCACGAAAAATAACACCAATATGTTGTCACGCCTACAGGGTAAACCGCGTATGGGAAGAAGCTGAAAATCGGTGGGTGAATAGGTTAACTATTGAACCTCAAACCTTTTGTGGTTTGAAAGAAATCGAGCTAAAAACCAGGAAGATACAGCGAAAAAATCAACAGTGTGTAACAATTACGCAATCGAGATTAGCTAATTTTTAATATTTTTATTTTATTATTATTATTATTATTATGCTTGCCACGCCTACCAGGTAAACCGCTTGGGGTAATGCTTTCAAAATCGCTGTACAGATGGAGTTATCATCTTAGAAAGGCTCTTCAATGGTGTAGAAGAATCAGACTTAAATCCACGGAGTTATAACACGAAATCCAACTTGGTGTAGCAAGTGCGAGATCGAGATACTCTAATAGAGCAGTCATCCTAATAGAGCAGTCACCCTGAACAGAATTAAAGAGATCAGTTAGAAATAAGTAACCTGTATAGAGATCAGCTACAAACAAATCACCCTGTAGAGAGTTCAGCTACAAACAATTCACCCTGTTAAAACATCAGTTAGAAGAAGATTTCTTGTAGAGAGTTCAAATACAAACAAATCACCCTGTTGAAAGATCAGCTAGAAGATGTCACCTTGTAGATAGTTCAGTTACAAAGAAACCACCATGTAGAGAATTCAGCTACAAACTAGTGACCCTGTAGATACATCAGCTAGAAGAAGTTACCTTGTAGAGAGTTCAGCTACAAAGAAACCATTCTGTAAAGAGCTCAGCTGCAAACAAATCACCTATACAGAATTCAGCTACAAACAAATCACCCTGTAGAGAGATCAGCTAGAAGAAGTTACCTTGTAGATAGTTCAGCTACAAACAAATCATCCTGTAGAGAGATCAGCTAGAAGAAGTTACCTTGTAGATAGTTCAGCTACAAACAATTCACCCTGTACAGAGCTCAGTTAAAAGAGGTTTCCTTGTAAAAAGTTCAGCTACAAACAAATCACCCTGTAGAGAGATAAGTAAGAAGAAGTTACCTTGTAGATCGTTCTGCTACAAACAATTCACCCTGTAAAGAGATCAGCTAGAAGAAGTTACCTTGTAGAGAGTTCAGCTACAAAGAAACCATCATGTAGAGAATTCAGCCGCAAACAAATCATGTATAGAGAGTTCAGCTACAAACAAATCTCCCTGTAGAGAGATCAGCTAGAAGAAGTTTCCTTGTAGAGAGTTCTGCTACAAACAAATCACCCTGTAGAAAGATCAGCTAGAAGAAATCACCTCGTAGAGAGTTCAGCTTCAAAGAAACAATCATGTGAGAGTTCAGGTACAAACAAATTGTCCTGTAGAGAGATCAGCTAGAAGAAGTTACCTTGTAGAGAGTTCAGCTACAAAGAAACCATCATGTAGATAGTTCAGGTACAAACAAATCACCCTGTAGAAAGATCAGCTATAGAAGAAATCACCTTGTAGAGAGTTCAGCTACAAAGAATCTATCGTGTAGAGAGTTTAACTACAAACAAATCACCCTGTAGAAAGATCAGCTATAGAAGAAATCACCTTGTAGAGAGTTCAGCTACAAAGAAACCATCATGTAGAGAGTTCAGCTACAAACAAATCGGCCTGTAGAGAGATCAGCTAGAAGAAATTACCTTGTAGAGAGTTCAGCTACAAAGAAACAATCATGTAGAGAGTTCAGCTGCAAACAAATCACCTGTAGAGAGTTCAGCTAGAAACAAGTCACCCTGTAGAGAGATCAGCTAGAAACAAGTCACCTTGTAGAGAGTTCAGCTAGAAGAAGTAACATTGTAGAGCTACAAAGAAGCTACCATG
This sequence comes from Dysidea avara, assembly GCF_963678975.1. Taxonomy (NCBI): domain Eukaryota; kingdom Metazoa; phylum Porifera; class Demospongiae; order Dictyoceratida; family Dysideidae; genus Dysidea; species Dysidea avara. The sequence goes on from NC_089273.1 coordinate 27,050,977, forward strand.
TAGAGTTCAGCTGCAAACAAATCACCCTGTAGAGAACTCAGCTACAAACAAATCGCCCTGTAGAAAGATTAGCTAGAAGAAGTTACTTTATAGGGAGTTCAGCTATGAACAGATCACCCTGTAGAAAGTTCAGCTACAAACAAATCACCCTGTAGAGAGTTAAGTTACAAAGAAACCACCATGTAGAGAGTTCAGCTGCAAAAAAAATCAATCACTCTGTAGAGAGTTCAGCTAGAAGAAGTCACCTTGTAGAGAGTTAAGCTGCAAATAAATCACCCTGTAGAGAATTCAGCTACAAACAAATCACCCTGTAGAAAGATCAGCTAGAAGAAGTTACCTTGTAGAGAGTTCAGCTACAAAGAAACCACCATGTAGAGAGTTCAGCTGCAAACAAATCACCTGTAGAGAATTCAGCTAGAAACAAGTCACCCTGTAGAGAGATCAGCTAGAAACAAGTCACCCTGTAGAGAGTTCAGCTAGAAGAAGTCACATTGTAGAGAGTTCAGCTACAAAGAAACTACCACGTAGAGAATCCAGCTGCAAACAAATCATCCTGTAGAGAGTTCAGCTAGAAGAAGTCACCTTTTAGAGAGTTCAGCTACAAAGCAACCACCATGTAAAGAGTTCAGCTGCAAAAAACTCAATCACCTTGTACAAAGATCGGCTAGAAGAAGTTACCTTGTAGAGAGTTCAGCTACAAAGAAACCACCATGTAGAGAGTTCAGCTGCAAACAAATCACCTGTAGAGAGTTCAGCTAGAAACAAGTCACCCTGTAGAGAGTTCAGCTAGAAGAAGTCACATTGTAGAGAGTTCAGCTACAATGAAACTCCCATGTAGAGAGTTCAGCTGCAAACAAATCACCCTGTAGAGAACTCAGCTACAAACAAATATGCAGTGAAAAAGATAAGCTAGAAGAAGTTACCTTGTAGAGAGTTCAGCTACAACGAAACCACCATGTAGAGAGTTCAGCTACAAACAAATCACCTGTAGAGAGTTCAGCTAGAAACAAGTCACCCTGTAGAGAGATCAGCTAGAAACAAGTCACCTTGTAGAGAGTTCAGCTAGAAGAAGTCACATTGTAGAGAGTTCAGCTACAAAGAAACCACCATTTAGAGAGTTCAGCTGCAAACAAATCACCCAGTAGAAAGTTCAGCTATGAACAGATCACCCTGTTGAGAGTTCAGTTAGAAACAAGGAATCCTGTAGAGAAATCACCTAGAAGTATCGCCTTGTAGAGTTCAGCTACAAACAAATCACCTGTAGAGAGTTCAGCTACAAACAAATCACCCTGTAGAGAGATCAGCTAGAAGAAGTTACCTTGTAGGGATTTCAGCTACAAACAAATCACCCTGTAGAGAGTTCAGCTACAAAGAAACTATTCTGTAAAGAGCTCAGCTGCAAACAAATCACTTGTACACAATTCAGCTACAAACAAATCGCCCTGTAGAGAGATCAGCTAGAAGAAATTACCTTGTAGATAGTTCAGCTACAAACAAATCACCCTGTAGAGAGTTCAGCTACAAAGAAACTATTCTGTAAAGAGCTCAGCTGCAAACAAATCACTTGTACAGAATTCAGCTACAAACAAATCGCCCTGTAGAGAGATCAGCTAGAAGAAATTACCTTGTAGATAGTTCAGCTACAAACAAATCACCCTGTAGAAAGATCAGTTAGAAGAACTTACCTTGGAGAAAGTTCAGCTACAAAGAAACCATTTTGTAAAGAGCTCAGCTGCAAACAAATCACCTGTACAGAATTCAACTACGAACAAATCACCCTGTAGAGATCAGCTATAAGAAGTTACCTTGTAGATAGTTCAGCTACAAACAAATCTCCCTGTAGAGAGATCAGCTAGAAGAAATTACCTTGTAGAGAGTTCAGCTACAAAGAAACCACCATGTAGAGAGTTCAGCTGCAAAGAAATCACCCTGTAGAAAATTCTGCCAGAAACAAATTGCCCTGTAGAAAGATCAGTTAGAAGAAGTTACCTTTTAGAGAGTTCAGCTACAAAGAAACCATTCTGTAAAGAGCTCAGCTGCAAACAAATCACCTATACAAAATTCAGCTACAAACACATCACCTGTAGAGAGATCAGCTAGAAGAAGTTACCTTGTAGATCGTTCAGCTACAAACAATTCACCCTGTAGAGAGAGCAATTAGAAGAAGTCACCTTGTAGAGTGTTCAGTTACAAAGAAACCACCATGGAGATTTCTGTAATCAATATATGTGACCGGATTTGCGAAAAGGGGTCTTCCACACACATCCAATTCCGTAAATGTTGGAGACCATAACTCAGTGTTCAAGTAACATAATTATTAACCTGAACATTTCACCATGTATTCAGCTATAGTGGTGCTCACCACTGCCCAAATATCAAGGCAATAGCTCTTTCCAATCTGAAGTTATCAATTGTCAAAGTTGGCAAATTGGACCCCTTTTCGCAAATCCGGTCACATATGTATTATACAGTATATATAATTTGTACATTTACTGATAAAATATTTAAAGTACATCTACTTCATCTTTTCTTCTTCCTGTAGTAAAGAAAAAAACATAGGTTAAAAAAGTCCCAAAGCTGGCCATAGGCCGGCTTTGGGGTATACAAATACAAAAAGAAATGAAATCTAATCCAAAACAGCCAAGCTGTAAAAAAAGTGTGCGGCCCTCAGAAAGGCTATGGTGAAAAAAGATGTGAAATCCAAGGTGGCGGCCAAGAAATGGCTGTGATGGTAGGTTAGTGGTAAAAATTTTAATAACGACAATTCAGGTGAATTTTTGTGAAGCGGCACAAAAATTCACCTGAATTGTCATTATTAAAATTTTTACCACTAACCTACCATCACAGCCATTTCTTGGCCGCCACCTTGGATTTCACATCTTTTTTCACCATAGCCTTTCTGAGGGCCGCACACTTTTTTTACAGCTTGGCTGTTTTGGATTAGATTATAATATCAGCGTTGAAACCGGGTCGGGTCATCTGGGTCACATTTTATCCGGGTCATCCGGGTCCGACCGGGTTTACAAATTATCTGGGTCTGACATAGTCTCGCATAGCCAGACCCTATTTCTCCGCACGGCGCTTATCGATTGGAAATTATAAGCGCCTGCTCCGAAAGGGTCTGGGGACTCTACAATAGAAAAGTTCTGCAGGCAAACCACCCCTAGGTAGGTGAACGTTGATTGGTCTTAAACCACTTTCAGAAGAGGTGTGGATGACCACAGTTGGCTTCATCCTTAGCTAGCTATAGGCAAGGCTCAGAGGAGGGTGGAAGCGATGCTCGAAAATATTACGTTAATTGCATACCTCTGTATAGAATTTCACGTGAGCCTCAATAGTCGCAATACAAAACTAGCGAACGGTGGGGATCACTGGGGATCATTAGATATTTAAATTGCACTTCGTGTTGGCATTATGATGATGTACTTTGTTTTGTAAAATCACTTAGTTTTCAGGGCAAAACTGATGAAACACTTCCGCGCGTAGTACGCTTGCACTAAACCAGGTATGTATATTCTACAACAAGACAATGATGCCACACTTCGTTACACCATCCACACGATTTAGTTAATCCAGAAAACGAGCATTTAGCATAATTCATTTTAACGACGCTTAAACCGCTTCCACCCTCCTCTGGGCAAGGCTTCAGCCTGTTCAAACTCTAAAGCAAGGTAAGAGAGCTATAAAATTTGCTTGTAATGAGTGTAATCATGCCTGAGGTGTGAGCCGATCAGTCTTTGGAAAAATTGAATTGATATGACAGCACGCAGAGAAAATGGCAGATGTAGCTGGTATATATAAATCAAGGTGAAAGTAGTAGTACTGTATTGACTATGCCACGAGCCCGGCTATCTGGATGCGAGACTCAGTATATTTGCGTGACATGACTCAGACATGATTACACTCATTTCAAGCAAATTTAGTAACTTTTACCTTGGTTCTAATTAAAGTTTGAACAGGCTGAAGCCCTTGCCTATAGCTGAGGATGAAGCCAACTGTGGTCATCCACACCTATTCTGAAAGTGGTTTAGGACCAATCAACGCTCACCTACCTAGGGATGGTTTGCCTGCAGAACTTTTCTATTGTAGAGTCCCCAGACCCTTTCGGAGCAGGCGCTTATAATTTCCAATCGATAAGTACCGTGCGGAGAAATAGGGTCTGGCTGCGCGAGACTAGGTCTGACAAGGATTGGATTACATGAGAAACGAAATTGTTGGTTTGACGACGTAGAAACTTATAAATGCTAGTCGCATAGCTCTTTCGTGAGCCACACCCACTTATTGCATTGCAAACATACGTTCAGCCACACCCATTTATTAGTAAGTGCAGTCTGTAGCACGAAACTGTGTCCGTTGGCTGTCTGCAAGCTTACATGGAGCCACGCCTACTAATCGATTATTGTAAGAGTTGTGTATAGTCTAGCCTTGCAGCAGGATAAGTAATTTCGTGAGCCACACCCACTTCAATATATCGGGAAATTATAATACTAGGTATGCACGAAGCCACACCCAATTGCTGTCTGTAAACTCACAGTAGCTACGTGGAACCAAAACCCACTGACTATAAACTTACCAGCTTAGTTATCCCATACCCACTTGGTTATTCAACTCAAATGTAATGCTCAAAACGTAGTCTAGCTTGCTCGAGACTACCGGAAACACAGCTCTTATTACACGCCTTGACTTTAATTAATCGAGATCAATCCGGGTCCCATTTGGGTCATATCCAGGTCTGATCCAGATTGCTTTCCGGGTCAGTGGGTCATCCAGGTCAGCAGTAGTAACCTGGTTTTAACACTGATATTTGACTGAATTTTGGAAAATCATCCATATGGCGCGCGTGACATAATTAGAATTTCCATATTTAGTGTAGAGGTGTACCGATAATCGGATCGGCTATAATATCGGCCACCAATATGGCAATTTTTACCAATATCGGTATCGGTACAGAACAGCAGGAGGACCGATATCGCTACCGATATTTATACACTAGCAATAGTTTGTACATAAACGGATTGTGCATTGGTTTTCTACATTATTCATGTGGCTCTTTAGTGCCAGTGGCTTATTATTCACTCTGAAACAAGCGCTACGCTACGAGAAGCCATATAAATACACGCGATTCTACTATCTGTTGCTGGAAAGCTTATCACAGTCTTTATAAATGAAGCAGTTATAGAGTACCTTGTAATAAAAATAAGGGTCACAGGATAACCAAGGAAACTTGCTGTACCAGCTTTCTCACAAACCATTAGAATGCAGAGTAATGTAAAAAAATATCCGTATAAGGCTTCATGGGAGTATACATAAAAATGTTTGTGGGTGCCTAATTGTCTGGATTGCACAATAGAAACCCAAGCTGTGTACCACCACAGGCAGAGTATAGCAATGAATACATGCACATGTTGTTGTAGGGTAGGTAAATGTACACTTTTAACTATAATGCAAATATCGGATCAATTATCGGTTATCGGCTTCTTTTGGTGACATCAATATCGGATATCGGTACATGCAAAAAAACCACATCGGTACACCTCTAATTTAGTGTGTTGCTAATAATATAAGGGCAGAGTTTTAAAATAGTTCAAAAATTTTCTTTTAATTTAAGGTATTGAAAATGGCTTACAACTATTAACAAATAGATTCACACTATGAAGTTTGCGATTTGATCAGTAAATATTTTAGGTGTCAAATGCACCCATATGGGTGATTTTCCAAAATTCGGTAACATATATCAAGACAAATGGTAGTGTGTCGTGCGGCCCAAGAAGCCGGCGCGTAACACCCGTGAGTTTATTGATAGGAAGAAAGAAAACGCAATTTTCGCACCTCCGTAGCTCTGTGCTGCCTTGATGAGACAAGACGATATTTGCTGTGGACACTCCCTCCAACTTCAGCACTCCACATTCAACGAAATCGCTTCAAGCGTTCCCGAGATATGCGACTTCAAAAATTGGCTTAGTTTCTTCGTTTTCTTCTTTTTCTTCCTCTTTTCGCACACTTACTAAAACTGCTATAAAACGCGAACGCCATACAACATCGCCTTGAAATTTGGCACACAGAAGGGGGGTATAAAGGCGCATCTGTATCAACTTTGGCTGGAATACGATAAACAGGCAAAGAGTTATGAGCGATTATTCATGAAAATTAACACCAATATGTTGTCACGCCTACAGGGTAAATCGCGTATGGGTAGAAGCTGAAAATAGGTGGGTGAATAGGTTAACTATTGAACCTCAAACCTTTTGGGGTTTGAAAGAAATCGAGCTAAAAACCAGGAAGATACAACAAAAAAACCAACAGTGTGTAACAATTACACAATCGAGATTAGCTAATAAAAACGACTACTTGCCACGCCTACCAGATAAACCGCTTGGGGTAATGCTTTGAAAATCGCTGTACAGATGGAGTTATCATCTTAGAAAGGCTCTTCAATGTTGTAGAAGAATCAGATTTAAAGCCACGGAGTTATAACACGAAATCCAACTTAGTGTAGCAAGTGCGAGATCGAGATACTCTAATAGAGCAGTCATCCTAATAGAGCAGTCATCCTAATAGAGCAGTCATCCTAATAGAGCAGTCATACTAATGGAGCAGCCGCCCGAAGAGAATTCAAGAGATCAGCTAGAAACAAGTAACCTGTAGAGAGATCAGCCACAAACAATTCACCCTGTAGAGAGATCAGCTAGAAGAAGTTACCTTGTAGGGAATTCATGCAACTATAGAAAGAGATAATTCAGCTAGAAGAAATCACCTTGTAGAGTTCAGCTACAAAGAAACCATCATGTAGAGAATTCATTTACAAACTAGTGACCCTGTAGAGACATCAGCTAGATGAAGTTACCTTGTAAAGAGTTCAGCTACAAAGAAACCATTCTGTAAAGAGCTCAGCTGCAAACAAATCACCTGTACAGAATTCAGCTACAAACAAATCACCCTGTAGAGAGATCAGCTAGAAGAAGTTACCTTGTAGAGAGTTCAGCTACAAAGAAACCATCATGTGGAGAGTTCAGCTGCAAACAAATCACCTTTACAGAATTCAGCTACAAACAAATCACCCTGTAGAAAGATCAGCTAGAAGAAGTCACCTTGTAGAGAGTTCAGCTACAAAGAAACCACCATGTAGGGAGTTCAGCTAGAAGAATTTACCTTGTAGAGAGTTCAGCTACAAAGAAACCATCATGAAGAGAATTCAGCTGCAAACAAATCTCCCTGTAGAGAGTTCAGTTAGAAGAAGTTACCTTGTAGAGAGTTCAGCTACAAAGAAACCACCATGTAGAGGGTTCAGCTGCAAACAAACACCCTGTAGAGAACTCAGCTACAAATAAACATGACCTGTAAAAAGATCAGCTAGAAGAAGTTACCTTGTAGAGAGTTCAGCTACAAAGAAACCACCATGTAGAGAGTTCAGCTGCTAACAATTCACCCAGTAGAAAGTTCAGCTATGAACAGATCACCCTGTTGAGAGTTCAGTTAGAAACAAGTCAATCTGTAGAGAGATCAGCTAGAAGTATCACCTTGTAGAGAGTTCAGCTACAAACAATCACCTGTAGAGAGTTCATGCAGCTACAAACAAATCACCATGTAGAGGGATCAGCTAGAAGAAGTCACCTTGTAGAGAGTTCAGCTATAAAGAAACCACCATGTAGAGAGTTCAGCTGCAAACAAATCCCCTGCAGAGAGTTCAGCTAAAAAGTCACCCTGTAGAGAGATCAGCTACAAACAAATCACCCTGTAAAGAGATCAGCTAGAAGAAGTCACCTTGTAGGGAGTTCAGCTACAAAGAAACTACCATGTAGAGAGTTCAGCTGCAAACAAATCACCCTGTAGAGAACTCAGCTACAAACAAATCACCCTGTAGAAAGATCAGCTAGAAGAAGTTACCTTGTAGGGAGTTCAGCTACGAACAAATCACCCTGTAGAGAGTTCAGCTGCAAACAAATTACCCTGTAGAGAGTTCGGTTACAAAGAAACCACCATGTAGAGAGTTCAGCTGCAAAAAATCAATCACTCTGTAGAGAGTTCAGCTAGAAGAAGTCACCTTGTAGAGAGTTCAGCTGCAAATAAATCACCCTGTAGAGAATTCAGCTGCAAACAAATCACCCTATAGAAAGATCAGCTAGCAGAAGTTACCTTGTAGAGAGTTCAGCTACAACGAAACCACCATGTAAAGAGTTCAGCTGCAAGCAAATCACCTGTAGAGAGTTCAGCTAGAAACAAGTCACACCCTGTAGAGAGATCAGCTAGAAACAAGTCAGAGTTCAGCTAGATTGTAGAGAGTTCAGCTACAAAGAAACCACCATGTAGAGAGTTCAGCTGCAAACAAATCACCCAGTAGATAGTTCAGCTATGAACAGATCACCCTGTTGAGAGTTCAGTTAGAAACAAGTCATCCTGTAGAGAGATCAGCTAGAAGTATCACCCTGCAGAGAGTTCAGCTGCAAACAAATCACCTGTAGAAAGTTCAGTTAAAAACAAATCACCCTGTAGAGAATTCAGCTACAAACAAATCGCCCTGTAGAGAGACCAGCTAGAAACAAGCCACCCTGTAATCAGATCAGCTAGGAGAAGATACCTTGTAGAGAGTTCAGCTGCAAACAAATCACCCTGTAGAGAATTCAACTACAAACAGATAACCCTGCAGAGAGTTCAGCTAGAGTCAAGTCATCCTGTAGAGAGAATCCTGTAAAGAGTTCATTTACGTACAAGCAAATCACCCTGTAGAGAGTTCAGCTACATTTCTAGTCCCCCAGTAGAGAGATCAGCTGCAAATTATCCTGTGGGGATTAATTGGCATGTAATAAATATGTGACCGGATCTTGGAAAACCTACCTTTTGGGCACAAGCAAACTTTCTGGGAAAACTCAAATGAAACTTTCAACACTTTTTTTAAAATTCTTTTTTTTTGCACATTTGGATAAAGCAACTATTAGACCTTCTTGCTGTGAAGTTTCACACCCATAGCTTCTTTTTCCTAGGAGATATGGATGATTATATCAGACCATGTAGTAATTTCACATGCGTGGGATAACAATTAACTTACAAATTGGGTGATTTGTTCAGGTGCTGGAATGGCTAAAATTTAGTCTTAGACAATGATACATGGCATTTAATTGCAGAAAAGTACCAATACTACTTTATTAATCTATCAGAAATGTATTTTAAAGTATTTTAGATGGTAACAATGGAATTTTGGTAAACAAAGTGATTTGTCACCATTTGTCAACCTAAATCACTCACAGAACTCAATACATTACCATAAAAGTTAGCTTGTAATGTACAGGACAGAAAATTGGCCGTATCTCAGGAATGCTTCAAGATATTAAGCTGAAATTGTAACACAAGATAGATGAGCACCCAGTACCTCATTTAAGCTACAAAACAGAAAATTGACCAATGTGCCAAAAAGGTAGGTTTTCCAAGATCAGGTCACATATATGCATTATATATATAATTTGTACATTTACTGATAAAATCAGAATGAGTTAAAGTATTTATAAAATCTGCTTCATCTTTTTCTTTTTCCTGTGGTAAAGAAAAATATATAGGTTAAAAAGCCCCAAAGCTGGCCATAGGCCGGCTTTGGGGTATACAAATACAAAAAGAAGTGAAATCTAATCAAAAACAGCCAAGCTGTAAAAAAAAGGAGTGCAGCCCTTGAAAAGGCTATGGAAAAAAAAGATGTGAAATCCAAGGTGGCGGCCAAGAAATGGCTGTGATGGTAGGTTAATGGTAAAAATTTTAATAACGACAATTCAGGTAAATTTGGTGCCACTTGACCCTCACCATAGCCTTTTCAAGGGCCGCATTCCTTTTTTACAGCTTGGCTGATTTTGATTAGATAGTCTATATCTAAACCAAAACAGCCAAGCTGTAAAAAAAGAGTGTGCCCCCCAAAAAAGCCAGGATGAAAAAAGATGTGAAATCCAAGGTGGCGGCCAAGAAATGGCTGTGATAGTAGGTTAATGGCAAAAATTTTAATTACAACAATTCAGGTGAATTTGCATTGCCTCTTCCACTAGGATTCGGCACCAAATTCACCTGAATTCTCGTAATTATTTTTTTTGTCATTAACCTACCATCACATCCATTTCTTGGCCGCCACCTTCGATTTCACATCTTTTCTCATCCTGGCCTTTTTGGGCGCTGCACTTTTTTTTGCAGCTTGGCTGTTTTAGTTTAGATATCACTTCCTTTTGTATTGCAAGCCACAAAACCAGCCATTAACTGGCTTTGGTGCTTCCTTCTAACTTGTTTTTTTTCTTTTCTGCAGGAATTGTGGAACAAAGGAAGAAATGTTGTGTACAGTTATTGTCTGATTAAAAATATTTGTATATTTAACACTGAAACACCGTGAAAAAAGAGGGATATAAGATGGTATTTCCAGTGGCTTATTGAATACAAAAAAGCTTGATATGACCTGTAGTATACTAACAATCACATGTAAGGCTTTAGTTAATGTGTTAAACATACTGAAACCATATATGTGATGGTATAGTGTGGGCATTATATTTGATATAAGCTATTTTAGTTAATGTGGTAAATAAACTGAAACCATATATGTAATAGTATAGTATGCATTATACTAAAGTATAACATGAGTATAATATAGGGTTTATATTAAGGCTTATTTGTATTCAATAAGCCACTGGAAATACCATCTCATATCCCACTTTTTTCACAGTGAAAGATAATCATACTGTAGGTAATAAAGTGACTTCTTATACATAACTGAATTGTAGCTGAAACTCCCATTGTTTGTAGCTGAACTCTTTTCAGAGTGACTTGTTTCTAGCTGAACTATCTAAATGGTGATTTGTATCCAACACATATTTCTAGAGGGTGATTTGTTTGAACTGATCCCTATAAGGTAACTTGCATCTAGCTGATATCTCTACAGGGTGACTTGTTTGTAGCTGATCTCTCTACAGGGTGATGTGTTCGTAGCTGAACTCTCTACATGATGGTTTCTTTGGAGCTGAACTCTCTACAAGGTAACTTCTTCTAGCTGATCTCTCTACAGGGTGACTTGTTTGTAGCTGAACTTACAACTTGATGGTTTCTTTGTAGCTGAATTCTCTACAAGGTAACTTCTTCTAGCTGATTTCTCTACAGGGTGACTTGTTTGTGGTCGAACTTTCTACATAATGGTTTCTTTGTAGCTGAACTCTCTACAAGGTTGCTTCTTCTAGCTGATCTTTCTACAGGGCAATTTATTTGTAGCTGAATTCTCTACAGGGTGATTTGTTTGCAGCTGAACTCTCTACATGGTGGTTTCTTTGTAGCTGAACTCTCTACAAGGTGACTTTATAGCTGAACTATCTACACAGTGATCTTTTCGTAGCTGAACTCTCTACAGTGTGATTTGTTTGTAGCTGAACTCTCTACAATATGATTTCTTTCTAGCTGACCTCTCAATAAGGGTAACTTGTTTGTAGCTGTACTATCTACAGGATGGTTTCTTTGTAGCTGATCTCTCTACAGGGTGACTTGTTTATAGCTGAACTCTCTACAAGGTGATTTGTTTGCAGCTGAACTCTCTACAGGGTGGTTTTTGTAGCTGAACTTTCTACAAGGTGACTTCTAGCTGATCTCTCTACAGGGCATTTTGTTTGTAGCTGAAATCTCTACAGGGTGATTTGTTTGCAGCTGAACTCTCTACATGATGATTTTTTGTAGCCAAAATCTATGCAGGGTGATGTGGTTATAGCTGAACTCTCTACAAGGTGACGTTTCCTAGCTGAGCTCTACAGAGTAACTTGTTAGTAAAGCTGAAGTCTATACATGGTGGATTTGGGTTGTTAAACTCTCTGCATGTAGACTGGTTTGTAGCAGAGCTTCTACAGAGTGAATTGTTTGTAGCTGGACTCTCTACAGGGTGCATGACTTGTTTATAGCTGAACTCTCTTCAGTGTGACTTGTAATGTTCTACATCTCAACAGCAACATATTTGTAGCTGAACTGTCTATAGGGTGACTTGCTTCTTGCTGAACTATCTATAAGATTAACTGTTTGCAGCTGAACTCCCTACAGAATAACTTGTAATGTAATAGAATTCTATAATGGAGTAAATAAATTAGCTGAATGCTCCATTAGTGACTGTTCTATTAGAGTATCTCGATGTCGCATTTGCTACACGGAGTTGGCTTTCGAATCATAATTCAGTGGTTTCTAATCCTATTTTTCTGTACTACTGCAAGGACTTTCTATGAAGATAATTCCAGCTATACACCGATTTTCAGCTCATTGCTCTAAGCGGTTTGCCTAGTAGGCGTAAAAACTAATACATTTTTATTCATAAAAATCGATCGCGTAATTGTGACACAGGTTGGGTTTTGTGTCATATCTCCATGGTCTTTATCTCGATTCCTTTTAAACCACCAAAAGGCACTCCTACGATGGTAACTCCATCTACATAGCAATTTTCAACTCATTCCATGAAGCGGTTTATCCTGTAGGCATGACAATAAATCAATCTTGTCTTACGCGAATAATCGGTCATAACTCCCAAACCATTCATCGGCTTTGCACCAAATTTGATGCTAGGATTTGCCTTTAGACTCCCTTTCCGTGTGCCAAATTTCAAGGCGATTGGAGTACGCATAAGCATTTTATAGCAATTTTTGCAAGTGTGCGAAAACACGAAGAAAGAAAAAGAAAACCAAGAATAAAATCGAAATTTGGCAGCTCGTATCTCGAAAAAAAAATTTTAATTAATTAATTAATTTTTGTTTTTTAAATCAAGACACACGATAGTGTGTCGTGCGGCCCAAGAAGCCGGCGCGCCACACCGTGAGTATATTAACAGGAAGAAAGAAAACGCAATTTTCACACCTATGTAGCTCTGTGATCCCTTATCCGATTGGAACCAAATTTGCTGGAGACGTGCCGCCCAGCTAGGGTAGTCTACATACCAAATTTGAAGAAAATCGCTCCAGCCATTTCCGAGATACGAGCGAACAAAATTTCGTTTTAATTTCTTCGTTTTTTTCTTCTTCTTCTTCTTCTTCTTCTTCTTCTTCTTCTTCATCTTCTTCATTTCGCACACTTCGCAAAATTCGCCATAAAACACGAATGCGTGCTCGGATTTGGCTGAAATTTGGCACACTTAAAGGGCTCATTAAGGCGGATCTCCGTACCAACTTTGGTAGGAATCCGATGAACAGTCACGGAGTTATGACCGATTATTTGCGTAAAATAAGGTCGAAGGTCTGTCACGCCTACAGGGTAAACGCCTTGGAGGAATCAGTTGAAAATTGATATGTAGATGGAGCAACCATCGTAGGAGTGCCTTTTTGTGGTTTGAAAGGAATCGGGATAAAGACCATGGAGATATGACACGAAACCCAACCTGTGTCAAAATTACGCGATCGATTTTTATGAATAAAAAAACTATTAGTTTTCGTATCTACCAGGCAAACCGCTTAGAGCAACGAGCTGAAAATCAGTATGTAGCTGGAATAATCATCATAGAAGGTCCTTGCAGTAGTACAGAAGAATCGGATTACAAATCACTGAGTTATGATTCGAAAGGCAACTAGGTGCAGCAAATGCGAGATCGAGATACTCTAATAGAACAGTCACCCTAATAAAGCATTCAGCTGCATTTATAATTTACTCAGTTATATTACATTGTAAGTTATTCTGTGGGGAATTCAGCTACAAACAAGTCACCCTGTAGTCAGATCAGCTAGAAGAAGGTACCTAATAGAGAGTTCAGCTACAAATAAACCATCATGTAGAGAGTTCAGCTCAAATAAATCACCCTGTAGAGAATTCAGCTACAAACAAATTGCCCTGTAGAGAGATCAGCTAGAAGAAGTTACCTTGTAGAGAGTTCAGTTACAAAGAAACAATCATGCAAAGAGTTTAGCTACAAACAAATCACCCAGTAAAAAGTTCCGCTATGAACAGATCACACTGTAGAGAGTTCAGTTAGAAACAAGTCATCCTGTAGAGAGATCAGCTAGAAGAAGTTACCTTGTAGAGAGTTCAGCTACAAACAAATCACCCTGTAGAGAGTTCAGCTACAAACAAGTCACCCTGTAGAGAGATCAGCTAGAAGAAGTTACCTTGTAGAGAGTTCAGCTACAAACAAATTACCCTGTAGAAAGTTCAGTTACAAACAAGTCACCCTGTAGAGAGATCAGCTAGAAACAAGTCATCCTGTAGAGAGTTCAGCTAGAAGAAGTTACGTTGTACAGAGTTCAGCTACAAAGAAACTACCATGTAGAGAGTTCAGCTGCAAATAAATCGCCCTGTAGAGAGTTCAGCTACAAACAAATCACCCTGTAGAAAGATCCGCTAGAAGAAGTTACCTTGTAGAGACTTCAGCTACAAACAAATCACCCTGTAGAAAGGTCAGCTAGAAGAAGTTACCTTGTAGAGAGTTCAGCTACAAACAAATCACCCTGTAGAGAGTTCAGCTAGAAACAAGTCACCCTGTAGAGAGATCAGCTAGAAACAAGCCACCCGTAGAGAGTTCAGCTAGAAGAAGTTGCATTGTAGAGAGTTCAGCTACAAAGAAGCTACCTTGTAGAGAGTTCAGCTGCAAACAAATCGCCCTGTAGAGAATTCAGCTACAAAAAAATCACCCTGTAGAAAGGTCAGCTAGAAGAAGTTACCTTGTAGAGAGTTCAGCTACAAACAAATCACCCTGTAGAGAGTTCAGCTTCAAACAAGTCACCATGTAGAGAGTTCAGCTAGAAGAAGTTACATTGTAGAGAGTTCAGCTACAAAGAAGCTACCTTGTAGAGAGTTCAGCTGCAAATAAATCGCCCTGTAGAGAGTTCAGCTACAAACAAATCACCCTGTAGAAAGATCCGCTAGAAGAAGTTACCTTGTAGAGAGTTCAGCTACAAACAAATCACCCTGTAGAGAGTTCAGCTTCAAACAAGTCACCATGTAGAGAGTTCAGCTAGAAGAAGTTACATTGTAGAGAGTTCAGCTACAAAGAAGCTACCTTGTAGAGAGTTCAGCTGCAAATAAATCGCCCTGTAGAGAGTTCAGCTACAGACAAATCACCCTGTAGAAAGATCCGCTAGAAGAAGTTACCTTGTAGAGAGTTCAGCTACAAACAAATCACCCTGTAGAGAGTTCAGCTTCAAACAAGTCACCATGTAGAGAGTTCAGCTAGAAGAAGTTACATTGTAGAGAGTTCAGCTACAAAGAAGCTACCTTGTAGAGAGTTCAGCTGCAAATAAATCGCCCTGTAGAGAGTTCAGCTACAAACAAATCACCCTGTAGAAAGATCCGCTAGAAGAAGTTACCTTGTAGAGAGTTCAGCTACAAACAAATCACCCTGTAGAAAGGTCAGCTAGAAGAAGTTACCTTGTAGTGAGTTCAGCTACAAACAAATCACCCTGTAGAGAGTTCAGCTAGAAACAAGCCACCCTGTAGAGAGATCAGCTAGAAACAAGCCACCCATAGAGAGTTCAGCTAGAAGAAGTTACCTTGTAGAGAGTTCAGCTACAAACAAGTCACCATGTAGAGAGTTCAGCTAGAAGAAATTACCTTGTAGAGAGTTCAGCTACAAACAAATCACCCTGTAGAGAGTTCAGCTACAAACAAGTCACCCTGCAGAGAGATCAGCTAGAAACAAGTCATCCTGTAGAGAGTTCAGCTAGAAGAAGTTACCTTGTAGAGAGTTCAGCTACAAACAAATCACCCTGTAGACAGTTCAGCTACAAACAAGTCACCCTGTAGAGAGATCAGCTAGAAACAAGTCATCCTGTAGAGAGTTCAGCTAGAAGAAGTTACATTGTAGAGAGTTCAGCTACAAAGAAACTACCATGTAGAGAATTCAGCTACAGAAGAAGTTACCTTGTAGAGGGTTCAGCTACAAACAAATCACCTTGTAGAGAGTTCAGATAGAAACAAGTCACCCTGTAGAGAGTTCAGCTAGAAACAAGCCACCCGTAGAGAGTTCAGCTAGAAGAAGTTACATTGTAGAGAGTTCAGCTACAAAGAAGCTACCTTGTAGAGAGTTCAGCTGCAAACAAATCGCCCTGTAGAGAATTCAGCTACAAACAAATCACCCTGTAGAAAGATCAGCTAGAAGAAGTTACCTTGTAGAGAGTTCAGCTACAAACAAATCACCCTGTAGAGAGTTCAGCTTCAAACAAGTCACCATGTAGAGAGTTCAGCTAGAAGAAGTTACATTGTAGAGAGTTCAGCTACAAAGAAACTACCATGTAAAGAGTTCAGCTGCAAACAAATCGCCCTGTAGAGAATTCAGCTACAAACAAATCACCCTGTAAAAAGATCAGCTAGAAGAAGTTACCTTGTAGAGAGTTCAGCTACAAACAAATCACCTTGCAGAGAGTTCAGCTAGAAACAAGTCACCCTGTAGAGAGATCAACTAGAAACAAGCCACCCGTAGATAGTTCAGCTAGAATAAGTTACACTGTAGAGAGTTCAGCTACAAAGAAACTACCATGTAGAGAGTTCAGCTGCAAACAAATTGCCCTGTAGAGAATTCAGCTACAAACAAATCACCCTGTAAAAAGATCAGCTAGAAGAAGTTACCTTGTAGAGAGTTCAGCTTCAAACAAATCACCTTGTAGAGAGTTCAGCTAGAAACAAGTCACCCTGTAGAGAGATCAACTAGAAACAAGCCACCCGTAGATAGTTCAGCTAGAATAAGTTACACTGTAGAGAGTTCGGCTACAAAGAAACTACCATGTAGAGAGTTCAGCTGCAAACAAATTGCCCTGTAGAGAATTCAGCTACAAACAAATCACCCTGTAGAAAGATCAGCTAGAAGAAGTTACCTTGTAGAGAGTTCAGCTACAAACAAATCACCCTGTAGAGAGTTCAGCTAGAAACAAGTCACCCTGTAGAGAGATCAGCTAGAAACAAGCCACCCATAGAGAGTTCAGCTAGAAGAAGTTACATTGTAGAGAGTTCAGCTACAAACAAGTCACCATGTAGAGAGTTCAGCTAGAAGAAGTTACCTTGTAGAGAGTTCAGCTACAAACAAATCACCCTGTAGAGAGTTCAGCTACAAACAAGTCACCCTGCAGAGAGATCAGCTAGAAACAAGTCATCCTGTAGAGAGTTCAGCTAGAAGAAGTTACCTTGTAGAGAGTTCAGCTACAAACAAATCACCCTGTAGACAGTTCAGCTACAAACAAGTCACCCTGTAGAGAGATCAGCTAGAAACAAGTCATCCTGTAGAGAGTTCAGCTAGAAGAAGTTACATTGTAGAGAGTTCAGCTACAAAGAAACTACCATGTAGAGAATTCAGCTACAGAAGAAGTTACCTTGTAGAGGGTTCAGCTACAAACAAATCACCTTGTAGAGAGTTCAGATAGAAACAAGTCACCCTGTAGAGAGTTCAGCTAGAAACAAGCCACCCGTAGAGAGTTCAGCTAGAAGAAGTTACATTGTAGAGAGTTCAGCTACAAAGAAGCTACCTTGTAGAGAATTCAGCTACAAACAAATCACCCTGTAAAAAGATCAGCTAGAAGAAGTTACCTTGTAGAGAGTTCAGCTACAAACAAATCACCTTGTAGAGAGTTCAGCTAGAAACAAGTCACCCTGTAGAGAGATCAACTAGAAACAAGCCACCCGTAGATAGTTCAGCTAGAATAAGTTACACTGTAGAGAGTTCGGCTACAAAGAAACTACCATGTAGAGAGTTCAGCTGCAAACAAATTGCCCTGTAGAGAATTCAGCTACAAACAAATCACCCTGTAGAAAGATCAGCTAGAAGAAGTTACCTTGTAGAGAGTTCAGCTACAAACAAATCACCCTGTAGAGAGTTCAGCTACAAACAAGTCACCCTGTAGAGAGATCAGCTAGAAACAAGTCATCCTTTAGAGAGTTCAGCTAGAAGAAGTTACATTGTAGAGAGTTCAGCTACAAAGAAACTACCATGTAGAGAGTTTAGCTGCAAACAAATCGTCCTGTAGAGAATTCAGCTACAAACAAATCACCCTGTAGAAAGATTAGCTAGAAGAAGTTACCTTGTAGAGAGTTCAGCTACAAACAAATCACCTTGTAGAGAGTTCAGCTACAAACAAGTCACCCTGTAGAGAGATTAGCTAGAAACAAGCCACCCGTAGAGAGTTTAGCTAGAAGAAGTTACATTGTAGAGAGTTCAGCAGTTTAGCTGCAAACAAATCACCCTGTAGAGAATTCAGCTACAAACAAATCACCCTGTAGAAAGATCAGCCAGAAGAAGTTACCTTGTAGAGAGTTCAGCTACAAACAAGTCACCCTGTAGAGAGATCAGCTAGAAACAAGCCACCCGTAGAGAGTTTAGCTAGAAGAAGTTACATTGTAGAGAGTTCAGCAGTTTAGCTGCAAACAAATCGCCCTGTAGAGAATTCAGCTACAAACAAATCACCCTGTAGAAAGATCAGCTAGAAGAAGTTACCTTGTAGAGAGTTCAGCTACAAACAAATCACCCTGTAGAGAGTTCAGCTACAAACAAGTTATCTGGTAGAGGGATCAGCTAGAAGGATCACCTTGCAGAGAGTTCAGCTACAAACAAGTTATCTGGTAGAGGGATCAGCTAGAAGGATCACCTTGCAGAGAGGTCAGCTACAAAGAAATCACCCTGCTTCATCTTTTCTTCTTCCTGTAGTAAAGAAAAAAATGACAGGTTAAAAAGCCCTAAAGCCGGCCATAGGTCGGCTTTGGGGTATACAAATGCAAAAAGAAGTGAAATCTAATCCAAAACAGCCAAGCTGTAAAAAAAGAGTGCGGCCCTGAGAAAGGCTATGGTGAAAAAAGATGTGAAATCCAAGGTGGCGGCCAAGAAATGGCTGTGATGGTAGGTTAATGGTAAAAATTTTAATAACAGCAATTCAGTGAATTTGGTGCCGCTTGGTCTTGGCACAAAATTCACTTGAATTGTCGTTATTAAAATTTTTACCATTAACCTACCATCACAGCCATTTCTTGGCCGCCACCTTGGATTTCACATCTTTTTTCACCATAGCCTTTCTCAGGGCCGCACTCTTTTTTTACAGCTTGGCTGTTTTGGATTAGATAACTATTACAGTTACAAACAACTATCAAGACTCACGGTAGTGAGTCGTACGGCCAGTAAAGCAGAAACGCGCCGCAGGCAATAAATGACGCGACCACTACGTGAGGATTTTACAAGAACGAACATTGTCAAATTCGGCCTTCCTGTAATCCACCCGTCACTTACGCTATCCCTCTGAAACTCTGGAGTTGAACTCATCGTGTCACTAGTAACTACCACACAAGCAGTGAAGCAAATCCATGCCGATTGTTTCGTGATCGAGGTTGCCGACATCAAAGGGGAAGTTTCATTTTTTATATTTTTTTATCGCATGCGGTTAGACGCAACCGCAGGTGTATGCCTTACGTTCCTTTGTGCATTCCGAACATTGATCGCCCTGTTATCGCTTCAGTATTCACCCAATCACCTCAAGATTCACATCATCGATTTCACCATGCATGATTACCCTACAGTCGTGATTTCAGCACCAAACGAAGTTTCAGTTGTCCTCAGTCGACCTATATAGAGGCCAAATACAAATCCCAGATTGTTGTTTTCCGCAATACTCGCTTGGCATGTAGGGCAATGTGTCTTTAAACTGTTCTAAAAGTTTCGTTCAGATTGAAACATTTGTTTTCGAGAATGGCTAGTTTGAAATTTGAATTTAGTCGCCCCCACGTCATTTGCTCTCTAAGAATTTTACTCGGAATTTAAAGAATGACGCAGAGCACAACTGCGGTCACTGGGTATTGATGAACTGGCGCTCTTTGTAGTTAATCAGTACATATAGCTACCAAGAAGTGTGCTGCCATAGATTATAGTCTATAGATATAATCTATGGTGCTGCATACCATCCTTCGTTTTGAAATTAGTCGCCCCCACATAATTTGTCCTCTAAGGGCGCGGCTTAAAGAATGACACAAGAGTACAACTGCGGTTACCAGTTGTTGACACAAGCTGTGAGTAATTAGCACATGTAGCTAGCTTAAAAGGAAGTGTGCAAAATCGCCTAATACAATTGTCACCATGCATTATTGCATTTTATAGCACCCCCACACAAAATTACACATGTAATTACAACATACAGAGGAGACACATGAATACCAAACACTTTTCACAACAATATTGTCAGAATTGTACAATAATGACTGTAATATAACTGCTATGCAAATGTTTTCCAGTGGCCCGCCATGGTAGCAAGTCTCACATGACGGCATGTATATTCATCCAAAAACAATGGGACTAACGAGTGAGTATGATGACAACAAGTTATTATGACTCCATTTGTGGAATCCAGATGAGTGGGTGTGGCTCCAGTATGTCTAAACAGTTAACAAACATTCCTGTTATAAATACGTGCTAGAGTTGCAATATAATAGTATAGTATTTAAATGCAATAATACATAGTCTCCATTGCATCACTATCAAATGACACTAAGTGGAGGATATTGTTGCATCTCTAGTATGTACACTCTATCAGCACAACCTGTCTTAATGGCCACTAGTATAGAAAGACAACCACTCTTGAAAAGCCAATTCCAATTGAGAATTTATACACTGTTACCTGCTGAATGAGTGAAGGTGGCAATAAACAAGTTCCACCCTAATTTATACAAGTGATCTGATCCTGTATTATTCTGTCAGTGCACTTGGCCAGGACAAAATGTGACTCAACTGCCCTGGATGATCCATACTCAACCAACTTATGACCCAGTGGCACAATGGAAGTGACTATTTGTGACCGGATTTCACATAACAAGGCTTCCACACACACAAAATCAAACTTACGTTTTTACCAGAAATGGATTGCTGGCCTAATACACTATCACATTCCACACTGTACTTCCTTCAGGACTGGCAAGTCTGGTTTCTGTGGCAGCTTTCTTCCGACCCTGTCAAAGCCACGAGTGGGAGATTGGCGCCATTGAATGGCCATGGCTTTGTGATAATGGTGTGTAGTGAGCTGGGACTTCACAGAGAGCTCACCAATAGTGTTCTCGGTCAATTTGGAGTGATTTTAGGGCCATGGAGAGCCCAAACTTGGCCTCTGGATTCCAATCATCTTCTTACTCCATTTTATACCCGTATATTAAGACCACCATCCATCCCCACCCTCCCACCCTATTACTATCACCTGTGATATTATTACCCACTCGAGAAAAGCTGCCCAAAACAGGGATAATTTTGGGTATCAGAAATGTATACACCCACTCAGTGATAGCTAGAAAATAGATGCATACTTGGTGCAAATTTTGTTTGCACAGCTGTAGGCACTGGGAAGTTATTACACAATGATTACTTAAAATCGCCATATCTCCTAACGAAGTTTTGTGCGTCGAAGCCGGGTTTTGTCAAATTCAGTCACATTTATAGAGAATACAATTATATTTATTTCTAAGATGTGTGAATGTGGGACACATTACAACGCATTACATGTACATACAAGACATGCTACGTACTGTTTTAGAATTTCAAGTCACCACATTATACACGTACCAGTCAACAATGCTTCATAGTGCCCATCAGTAAACCTGAAGAAAAGTTTCGAAAAATAAAAGTACAATGAAACCTCATTAATATGGCAGGCTGTGGGACCAAAAACTTTGGCCTGAATAACAAGGTGGCCTTATTAATGAGGTCATAAGTAATGCTTAGCTATATTTGGGACCTACTAGAGGTGGCCAATATAATGAGGTGGTCTTATTAAACAGGTGGCCACTAAGTGAGGTTTCACTGTACATATAGTTCACAATATTGTGAACAATATTAATGGTTAACAATATACACTGAAACCTGCAGGTCACTTCTTGTGGAAGATTGCTCTCTACACAAAATGACACATTCAGAGATTGTATTTAGATGGATGATACAGTAACGCATTGTGATTTCAATACTCGTGATGTGTCACTGCTAGGCAGCAACCATATACACGGCACTGCCACATCGCACTTGCTCACACACACAATTTTGCTAAAGATTTCCCAAATTGATAATTAAGGGGTGTGGCAACTAGCTGTTTCACTCGCAAGACTGTGTGGCAGCTGTTTCCCTTCTGTACAAGTGACCACCAAGACAGGTCCACTGTGGATGAAAGCCAGGCATTAGATATTTGGTATTTCATGTGCTGAAGACATTCCAGGATTTCTGGTAGTCTCAAATCTCACCACAGTTTAACTCAGGCAGTGTTGTGGTCACCACTAAACTACTGGAATGCTGTGTTATGTTCATCTTATGCATGGCTACTATATTGTAGAACTGAAATGGATACTCTGAAAAATATATCCTATGGATAATGACTTCATCACTTTCTTCATCAGGAGCTTATAAGGACCAACAGTGAAACTTTTTACACGTGGGGCTGACAGTCAACTACCTATGTCTGAAGCAGTGCTTTTGGTGCTCTAACAGATTGGCTGCCCCCTTGCTGCCAGCACTCACTATCTCATACGCTGTCATACACTAAATCCATCTCTGTAGCCAGTTAGAACAGCATGCTTCTTACCTTTTTTAAGGCCGCATAATGCAGCCACCTCTTTAAAAGGCAAGGTCAGAATATTTTGTCCCTACGGCCTGAATAATGACCAGTTTTCACTGTACTATTAGTGATTAGTCATCATGGGGGATTATTTATTAAGACACTAAGATATACAAATGCTACAACCTCTAAATATAGCAGTATATTTTTTACCCTGGTCCAATGTCTCGTAATAATCGTGACTTCGTGAGAGACTCTACTGTGACAAATACATGTTTATCATGATATGTGCTAATCGCCTTTTTACAATTAAGTTTTACAACACAAATACATGCATAGTTAAACTCACCAATTGCGACTAAATCCCTTCAACAGGAAAAGACAAGTAATGAGACAACCTTGGAGACAACAGCCACACAAGCCTATTCTGGTGCATTTATTTAGTAGTAATATAAATTTTAAAGGCATTTATTTACAACAGGACATAATTACGTGCCCCTCTATTGTCTCTGTACATACTTGCCTTTTCTTTACTATTCTCATTTCATTTCACAAAATCTCTTGGCAGGGGCGTAGCTTCTTCACTTGAATTAGTCAATGCTTGAAGTAGATCGAGATACTCTAATAGAACAGTCACATTTCTACAAGTGCCATATTTTTATATTGCAAAGTCTGTAAGTAGCTAGTAATTTAAACTATACAATCCGATGCTAAGCAGAAGTTGTAACTATGCTAAATATTGATTGTTGTGTTACAGCTGTTTTGTGACTGCTCTAATAGAGTATCTTGATCGTTTCAATGCAGTACAAGATGAAAGGCAAAGTGTTGTTAAGGGTTTACTAGTTAAAATGGGTGTTAGTTGACTGCAGTTGCATGCCACTAACAGGGCCGTCCAGAGAAATTAGAGGGCCCAGGGAAAAGAGTTAAAGAGGGGCCCAGGGGCAAGGAAGGGTCTAGATCCTGACTGCTCTATTAGAGTATATCGATCTTTCTTTAAACAGGTATTCAAGTGGCCCCTTTAGGGCTGTGGTAGGGGGATAAATACCCCAGTTATCCCCAATGTGGGCGGCCCTGGCCACTAAAATTACAGTTATATTTTAATATTCTGTCACTGTAATCTGGGGTTTCTGTCAAAACCATGGAAACTCACCTACTGTTATCAACAGTGCATTGCTTATTCTAACAAAAAGTATTGAAATCCCATCCAAAAACAGCTTATAGCTGTAAAAAGTGTGCGTCCAAGTAAAGCAGAGTTAACTGCGACAAAAAGTAATGATATCATAATGCGGCCATGTGCGAGGTGTGCAAGTTGTAAAATTAATATTAGCTAATCAGATAATACAATGTTATTGTTAAAGTGTTAATGAGAACTATGTGATGCTGCTAGTTTTTAAGTGTGTGAGCATCTTCATAAATGCCACATAAATTTAATTCTCAATAAAGCAATGTGTATAGATTCTCTGATAGTAATAAATAGTTTGAGTTTGGCCGCCTTTCCTGTATACAGCAATGCTACGAACAAAGGAAAGGTGGCCAAACTCAAACTATTTATTACTATCAGAGAATCTATACACATTGCTTTATTGAGAATTAAATTTATGTGGCATTTATGAAGATGCTCACGCACTTAAAAACTAGCAGCATCACATAGTTCTCATTAACACTTTAACAATAACATTGTATTATCTGATTAGCTAATAATAATTTTACAACTTGCACACCTCGCACATGGCCGCATTATGATATCATTACTTTTTGTCGCAGTTAACTCTGCTTTACTTGGACGCGCACTTTTTTTTACAGCAATAACCTGCTTTTGGATGGGATTACAACTACATAAACTACAGCTAGCTACAGGGGGAAAACTATTACTAGGGGAAAGGGGGATTGTCATCATCATCCAAGCCCTGAAGGGCCCAGTACACTGTTAAAAAGTCTGAGTGCATTTCATACCGAAAATGTATGCATTTCATACTGAGCTCGTACACTAGAAGGGTATCAAACTAATCTGTGTGCATTGCATGCTTAAAATGTTAGTATATCACACGAATATGGTCATTATGGTGGTATGAAATAAAACATACCTGTGAGCATACCGTGACACAATGGTGATGTCATATCCACAGGAATAAGCGCCTCTTATCTGGAACATTTATGAATAGGCGCTTGCAAGAGTGCCAGCATCAGGGAGTGGGGGAGAACTGAATACTCAAAGGAGTAAGGCTTAGAGACTGAAGGATCATGGTTTTGCACTCCATAAAGGTACATTTAGGGATGCACTGTGTCTACGATATGGTTGGTCGCCCAATAGTCTACCTGCTAAGTGTGTCTGTGGTCATGACGGCTTACTGTTGATCATGTAATGAATTGTGCTACAGGTGGTTTCCCTACTCTACGTCATAATGAACTTAGGGACTTCACTGCTGCTGCTCTGTCTGAAGTATGTCATAATGTGGCCATTGAACCAGTGCTGCAACCCCTGTCTGGTGAGTCCTTTCGCTATGCCACAGCTAATGTGGAGGATGAGGCACGTTTAGATGTAAGTGCACATGGTTTTTGGGGAAGTCGTCATCAGAAGGCTTTCTTTGATGTTAGAATTTTCAATCCAACTTCTCCCAGTTATCGAAACACAGCGGTTTCTTCCTTGTACAGAAGGTTTGAAAGAGATAAACAAAGGATGTATGAACAGAGAATAAGAGATGTTGAAATGGGCTCATTCACTCCATTGGTTTTCTCCACTTTTGGAGGAATGGGTAGTGCAGCTACAGTTGCTTATAAGCATCTAGCTTCTATGCTATCTACTCAACGGGGCCAATCTTACAGCAGTGTTGTATCATGGATTAGATGTTCCACCAGCTTC
Organism: Dysidea avara; assembly: GCF_963678975.1. Taxonomy (NCBI): domain Eukaryota; kingdom Metazoa; phylum Porifera; class Demospongiae; order Dictyoceratida; family Dysideidae; genus Dysidea; species Dysidea avara. The sequence continues at coordinate 27,076,291 of NC_089273.1, forward strand.
TCTTTGCTCAGGTCAGCAGTGACCTGCTTGCGTGGAGCAAGGTCACACCGTAGCAGCCCAGTGACTATTGGAGCACTTGACCTTGCTATTTCGGAAGGCCAAGTGTTGCCATCTTATTGATTTTTTAAGTTTACAGTCTTTTTGTCCAGCACTTTTACCATCTGGTGCTGGGGATGGTGGCAAGGGGTGCAGGCACCCCGGAAAAAAAAGGATCATGAAGAAACGAGTCGACTGAATTACACGCGGACTGGTATAGTAACAGGGTGAGTTTTTAGTATTCGATATCCGTGTAGAGAAAATCTATAGTAAAACCGAGGGTATCACTCACACGAGTGGGATTAATAACAATACAGGCCTTCATCTAGGAAATGACTGGAGGTGGAGGAGAGGAATAACCGTGGGTGGGAAATAATTAAAGATCCACGTGTTCATTCTTATGCACACGCCACCTAGGATGTATCCTACACTCTCAGGTGCTTTGTCGTGTACCTGAAGATGACCATGCCAGTCCAGAAATTTTAGGCTTTCTTGATTGCCTCTGGTGCATTCTCGAGTATCTCAGAGTGATGAAATTTTTGTATTTTTGTTTCAGATTTCTTATGGTGCATTCAACATGCCATTTTATATATTTTAGACTCTAAGATTACCTGTAGTTCATTCTCAGGTACAAAGCCACTCCATGACATTTTTTTTGTTTTAAACTCTCGTAGGTGGCTTCTTGTGCATTCTCAGGTACCCATTCCCACATGTCCGCCATGAAGTTTTTGTATTTTAGACTCTCAGATAGCTTCTGATACATTGCTAAAATTTAAGGGGGTGAGAGTTTGTCAGCAATGAAGCCCCGGTTTATATGCCGTGTGTTAAACTGTTCTAAAAGAGTTTTTTTTAATAGGTGTTTGCTAACATTGGTTCCTAGAGGGCGAAGTCTGCAAACATACATGGAAACAGTAGAGATGGTTAGAATGAAGAGACTGGTAAGTTATTTTAATTGATTGATGCAATGAAAATTTAGATCTGGGACAAAAAATTGTTCTAGCTGGGTCATTTTCAGTCAAACCAAATTTGTTCAGAACTCTGGCATTCAAAATATTATTGATCACTGACCAAAACTGTGGACCTATCTTAGTCAACCAATTTTGTGTTGGCAAATTTTGGACAAGTAAAGCAGCTTAAAAATTGTGTATGCATACTTAGTCAGTGACCCCTCACTTTCATTTATTGTACAAGTTTCCTCATTTTGACTCCCTTAGGTCTTGCCATCCTTGCTTAAATCAACTAGCTACTAAATTACCCATTGCATGAAGATGTTTTATTGTTAGTAAATCACCATAACAATCAAGCAGTAAACTAACAGATGGGAAAATTTTGGTTACTGATCATTTACTTGCAGTAAACCAACAGAAATGTGATTTACTAACAGTAAAATGTGGTAAAACAGCCTTCTTCAAGCAGTGATCATGAATGTTAATGATACACCATGGGCCCATGGCCAGTTGATATCTAGTTACAATAACTGTAGCTATGGGGTACCGTATGCAAGGAAATGTTGTTTGACAAATTCATACTTCATTAGATTTGAATTACGAAAATCAAGAAATTGTAGATAAAAGCATGTACTTTTTACAATTCTTATGGATATTTGACATTTAATTTTGACGAATTAAACTGATTTGTCATTTTTCTTAGATCAGAATTTCCTTGCATACAACGACTGTATGCATGCTTGTAACACTGCATTGTCTATTTGCTCTACCATGGACTGAAGCAATGCTGCATTACATATGCAAGAGCTAGTTGTTGACCAGTTATAAAATTTGTATATGCTTAGATCGTCAGTTTAGAATGCTAAAAATGGTTCAGCCAGAATAAATTTTGTTGAATGTAATCAGTCTGACAGTCTGTCAAAATGACAGACCAACATGCAACATGGTTGGCCACTGGTACATAATAGTAACAGTTTATATACGCAGTGTATTTTTAAATGCCTATTTTGACAGGTGATAATGTTTGACCATTTTAATTTGGTTGGTCATTGTGACTTTTGGGTCGGAAAATGACAGATTACAGGCTGTTATTTTGAGCTCTGCATCAAGTTCAACCAGTTTAATATCCTAATTTAGTCTGTTTACCTGGACTTTTTGTTTGTTTTTGTGGCAGTATGTCACACATGCACACACCACACATGCATGTGTGTGTGTGTGCGTGTGTGTGTGTGCGTGTGTGTGTGTGCCTGTGTGTGTGTGCGTGTGTGTGTGTGTGTCCAAGACTAGAAATTTGCTCACTGGTTTTGAAGTCTGAAATACAATACCAGTTCTTTACCCATTCATGCATACTGTATATCGGGAGAATAATTCATGGAAGAAAACATCCTCTATCCTTTCCTCGTTTGTGAGAAAATGTTTGCAGTTTATTTGTGAAGTAATTTACGGATTGGGCGCACACCTACAACCAGTAAGTCATGGATGCACACTTGATTGTTAAAGTAGGGCTGTGATGTGTTGCATAGATGGCTGTTTTTCAGCAGAGAAGCAGATAACATTCGCAATATAAATGGGCTGGGGGTACATCACAGTGAAATAACCCCCATATCTCTTGCAAGATTATATAACACTGGTTTCTTTCTTGCACCGTCACCTTATGTAACTACTGTCACTGAAGTTCATATCTCTGTTCAAATTGTGTCATGTTGTGCCTGACTGTAGTGTCATGCATACCAGGAGCCCATCGAATCCTATGGACAAGGGAGCATGTAACTCCTTACACTACCAATACTACGGGCAAAATTCAAACATGGCGTCCAATGTTACTATGTATATAACTGGTTACATCATTCTTATGCGCAACAGGGATACACTGAATGGGCTGCTACTCCAATACCAGAAATTTGAGGTTATGGGCCTACTAATTAAAAATTAAATTGACATACAGTGTTGTATTGGCAATACATCTCAAATAGCGGTGTACAATGTCCGCTCTGTAGTGAATGTAATGAAATATGTATTAATAGAGGCTAAACGACCGACTATGGTTCAGTAGGCCCCAATGTATGGGTTTAACATATAATAAACTCACTCACCCTACGAAGTAGGTTGAATCTGTATGTAACCAATCATTTTCACCTTATTATTAACGCGTAGGCTAAAACCTTCGCTAAATACAGCCATCTACTTGTGCTTCCAGGCCTTCCATAAATGTCCAGCAATGCTCCAACAAATTAGAAACTGCTTCAGTCTTTGACGTATTGCCTACGTCATTCGTCATTAATAGGCAAATCCAGCACTGACCTTACTTAGAAAGCTCAATCCAACTAATTATAGGTGTTCTGTTTTCTCCAGCACGTAAACTACGAAAGTAGTAGCTAGTTGAAACCGGCACCAAATAAGATAGTCTACTTTTCAGGGTATATTAAAATCACGTACATCGAACTAGAAAATGCTTGTAATAAAATCAGCAGATTATGATGGGTGTTCTTTTTTAAACTAAGGAGTTTTGAGCATATATGCACGTACACAGTGCCAAACCTAGAGCATGTTCTCGTCTAGGGGGGTCTGAGGGCATGCCCCCACAGAAGATTTTTTGAGAATTTACCCATCTAAGGTTAAATCAGGTGTAAATTTGGACCAAAAATTGCTCGACTAGTTATGCTAGCGATAATAACAAAGCAAAACGACTGAAATATGATGTGATAGACCAGCTTCCTACAGGACAAGACACTTATGGCATACGCGTTGTGATACAGACTACATTATAGTCAATCAACTCAATTAATTTAAAAATGCAATAACACGCACACATGCATGCACATTATGAACAATCATCAGTTTAGTCAGTGACTTGTGGCTTCCGGATGAATGGTTTTGTATAGACGAGCTGCAGACTATAAAGGAACATGTACTTGTAAATTACAACAGAAATTGAAAAAAAAAAAAACAAAGAAACAAACAGTTTATATCTCACACCATGTTCCTTAACTGAGAAAGTTTAAGCAAACAAACAGTTATTTCGAGTATCCCTTTGATGTGGTTAACACTCTAATTTATGAGGTATAAATGTGCCATGATTAATCCATGCACACACAGACACAGACACACACTACATACACAGTATGGCTTTGAAAGTGTACTAAATGGAAGCAAATTTTGAGGTTAGTGCAAGATAATATTGGGTGGGGTCTATTCTACGGAACGGAACGGAACGGAACGGAGTGATGGACTAAACTGCGGAACGGAATGCTTTCTCAGATTGAAGCTTGCAGCTAACCATTGCTGTACAAGTTATCAGTGGCACTTCCAGCAGGTAATCAAACGTACCCCAAGAAAGATAAAACGAATTTAAGGATCGATTGTGGGTTCTTGTTGGTTGTCATTAGTAACGAAGTACTAATTGTGGGAATAGCTGACTCAGTGTGTTCATCTTCGGATATATCAAGTAGGGAACTTAATGCATGACTTGTTTTTACTAGTATGTGAGTTATTTTTACTTACTTGACTTTAGAATGTACAGTCTGAGGCCCAGCCTTTCTAATCGGCATAAATCAGTATGTGTATAGCTACACTACAAAGGAAACAAGTATGGTGACAAGCTGAATCAACTCAGTCTAAGCAGAATCTAAAGGAATTTTGTGCAGTGTGTGAGGAGCAAACATTCAGATACCTCAAGGAGGCTATATTGTGTGAACATCAATGATTCATTAACAGAGTAGTGGACTATTGTCAGATATCGCAGCTGAGTACTGAGTTGAATTCTGGATGGGGTCTATTTTACAGAATGGAATGCTTTCTGAATCAACTTGCAGCTTGGATAGCTGCTATCATTGCTGAAATTGCATTTTATCAGTGGAACCTCCAGGAAAATGGAATAGGACAATTATAAAACATTAATTAAGTGATTGTTTAGGTAATCATGCCTTTATTCAGTCTAATAAACAGAATATATGGTTGATTGAGTGAAGTATCACTTTCAGAATATTCAGACGACCAGTGATGAGATGCATGGATTCATTGAATTTTTGTTGTGGTTGGAGACATTAAATATCCAAAAGCAAACTGACTGCATAATATTAATTCACTTCCTTTATATTTTCTCAATTTTGAGCCTGTATACAAATAATTGAATTTTCCTTATCAATAGAAATCCTAGAATAAGATGGGAGAGAAACTTATCTTTGTTTACCTATACTGTACAACCAAGAGTTCGTAATACTGATTTGTATGGGAGAGTATCTAACTCTCAGTATGGCCTGTACAAATACCCTGCGTAAAGTTCACCTTTCATCAAATCAATACCTTTACTGGGGGATAGAAAACTGTTGATTAGTGTTGCTGAAGAAGGTAAAGCCTTTGTTCTGAAATAAGGCCGAGGTGTTACTTTAAGCAGGGTGTTTGGTGAATGCATTCAAGTTAGACACTCTCCACCTTATTATGAACTCTTGGTACAACTTCAAAGGAAAATGAAGAAATTAAACATACAGATGAATCAATAAAATCACTACAGTAAGGTGAATTACAGACTAGTGAGATCTTGGATAATTAATGACAGTGGTTGGAGATTAAGTGTGGTAGCTTCTTGTTCTTGAATATGTTGCAAAGTGGAAGTACAAATCAAAATGGGATATCAATTTCATTATGAAAAATTTGTATACATAAATAATCTAGCATTATTATTTCATTTGTCCTCCACTTAAACATGTTACAACAGTACTAGTGTCAGTACATTAGCAGTGAGTCTACCTTGAAATTTCAACTCTAGAGTAGATCCAACACAGGACAGCCCGCACTGTAACAAATACATGTGATCCCATTGTAATTTCATGGACCAGCTGGACTGGGAATCACTTGAAAATAGACGAACAAATTTAACCTGTTTTGTTTGAAGTGAAGCATGTGAAATGTTACACTTAAGGAATCCTAGGATTCTTAGGTGGTACGTAATTAATGTGAGTGTTCCATTTCAGGTCTGACTAGATACATTGAAATTACACACACATCCTGGTCCAAATCACGTTTGCCTGGTGGCTACGGGCATGGTTTCACATGCGGCTTATAATAGAGATTTGGCTGATCTTAGAGTTTTGGCATTTAGCCTGATTCAAGGCTAGCAGTCAGACACATCCTTGAATTGTGCAACAGATAAAATCAGCTCACTATTGAATACGGCATTAGTCCACTGCACCAGCTGTTAATATATAAATAACTCCATGCATACACTTCAGTGATGTTTGCAGAATATACCCTCCTTGCGGTCTGCCAAAATATTTGCTCCTCACACACTGCACAAAATTCTTCAAGTTTTAATTCAGCTGGCTCTTTCTTGTTACCAGTATCTTCCTGCTTGCTTTATTTATACACTGACTTATGACTTGAAAGACCAGCCCAGACTGTTTTCTAAAGTCTAAATAAGAAAAACAGCTCACACAAAGTTCCCTTCCGTATAGATGAACATCACTGATACAGCTCATCCCACAATAATACTTCGTTACTAATGACAACCAACAAAAACCCACAATCGATCCGTTAATACTTTTATCTTATGTTTAATCACCCACTGGAGATGCCACTGCTAACTTATAAGGGAAGTTTCAGTAATGGTAAGTTGCAAGCTTCAATTTGAGAAAGCGTTCCGTTCCGTGGTTTAGTCCATCATTCCGTTCCGTTCCGTAGATTAGTCCCCACCATAATATTGTGGTTAGGGACTAAATGGCTTCAAACCCTTTGGAATGTGTTGGTTTCAATCATTAGACATTTATTCCAACATATGCATAGCTTTAAAAACATCGCATTCAAAAGTGATTGGATTATATGAATATTTACACAGGTTGTCTACACTAATGCACACGACCAAAAAATGTACTAAATTTCTGGTATTGCCATCATCTTACGACAAAGCTGCTTTGATAGGAAGATCGTCGAGTCGAAGGTAGAGCTTGGAATAGTCAAGTGTAGTAATTTTGTGTGGTTTCACATGATTAGTGATTGTAGAAAGACCGTCCAGCTGAGCCTGTGCTACTATTCCTCCATTATTATTGTTACTGAGCAGACAGCACAGCTGATATGCTCAGGAAAAGAAAAGCAATCATAAAATGAATTTAGCTACGTAGTTACAAAGATTACAGTTATTGAGTTCTATACAATGTTTGCAGTTCCGCTGAAAAGGAGTCAATATTGTTGCTCTCAATGATGGAAGATGGTAAGTTGTTCCAATCCATCGTGCAATTGATTTCATTTCCATAGCTTCGCTTCGTGGCAGCGGAAAAGTGACATACACAAGCATGCGCCTCCTCATAATATCCTAATTAGGAAGTTGTAAAAGTTACTTATTATAGTACATAGCAGCCATGTTTGAATTTCGCTGTTTACCGAGTTACATGCTCCCTTGTCTATAGGATTCAATGCGCTCTTGCGCATACATAGCAGTTTAGCAAGTAGCTACAACAAATCTTTATATATATATATATTTGTTAATGTACAAACTCAATCATGAGTATATTCGTACATATGTAGTTAGCTACTTATTTACAAATTTATATAATTGTTAAATAAATCAAGAGATGGAGCTTGGATAATATGATCATCTAGTTGGTTCCATAATTTTATTGTAAAAGGAAAGAAGGAGTTCATATAAGCATCTACCCTTGTTGGCAACTGCAGAAATCTTTGATGGTGACCTCTAGTTGTGGTGTTGCTTGGTCTAAACTGTTGGTGCACATTAATATCTACCATGTCATTAATTATTTTATACATTAGTGAGGCTCTCAAATTATTTCTTCGCTTCTCCAATGTCTGCCATTGTAAACTGTTCAACATTTCTGTCACACTAGCTGTTCTATTATAGTTATTCATCACAAACCTTGCTGCTCTTCTCTGTACCATTTCTAATTTATAGATGTTATGTTCATGGTATGGGGACCACACTGTACTGGCATATTCTAGAATGGGGCGAACAAATGTATTATAGCAGTAGCATTTAACTGTTGCAGGACACTTTGCTAGATTCCGTTGTAAAAGACTTCTTACTGAGTTTGCTTTTGCAGTGATCATGTTAACATGTTGTGTCCATTTAAGATTTTTGTCAATAATGACACCCAGATACTTTGTATGACTTACTGATGGTATTAAGGTATTAGATAGGTAATAGGATGATTGAACATAATTCATTTTATTGGTAATTCTCAAAAATTCAGTCTTTGAAGGATTAAATGACATCTGCCAAACATCAGCCCATTGTGATAAAGTATCCAAATCATTCTGAAGGGCTACCACATCTTGTTCAGAATGAATACTTCTGTAGAGTAAAGTATCATCTGCATACAACCGAATTTTTGATGAAATATTGTGTGCAATATCGTTAATGTAACATAGAAACAAGAGTGGTCCCAACACTGATCCCTGTGGCACTCCTGAAGTTACTTTACACAGTTGGCTATATTCACCATTCACAACAACTTGTTGGGATCTGTCTGTCAGGAAGCTCTTAATCCATCTTAATATATTTCCACAAATACCATAGTGACTAAGTTTGCTGCAGAGTCTGTTTATAGGTACGGTATCAAAGGCTTTGGACATATCTAAGAAAATTGCATCAATTTGTCCTGATAGGTTGAGAGTAGTGGCAAAGTCATCAATTGTTTCAATTAACTGGGTTTCACAAGATCTTCTGGATCTAAAGCCATGTTGTTGGTCAGCAAGAACATTGTGTTTATTTAAATGAGAGTAGATATTTGAAGATATTATATGTTCTAGGGTTTTGCACACAACACTGGTAAGAGAAATTGGTCTATAATTTGCTGGTAAACAGCGATCCCCTCTCTTAAAAACAGGTACCACAAAAGCTTTCCTCCAATCATCAGGGATAATTCCTTGTTCTAAGGATCCTTGGAATAACATTGTAAGGCAAGGTGCTAGTTCTGAAGAGAATTCTTTCAAAAATCTGGTTGGAATATTGTCAGGGCCACCAGCCTTTTGAGCATCCAAGTTAGACAGTAATTGTGTCACGCCTTCAACATTAACTTCAATACAGTCCATATCTGGAAAAAGTGGGCCTGGTACTTCTGGTGTTACTGAAGTATCTTCTATTGTAAACACAGACTTGAATTGATCATTAAGAGCATTAGCCTTATCTGTATCATCTGTGATTGTGTTCCCTTCAACTGTCAGGGTTGTGATTCCAGTAGTATCTTTACGACAATTTTTAATGAAAGACCAAAACTTTTTGTTGTTCACTCTAGGGTCAGATATTCTTGACACATAATTGTAGTATGCTCTGCGGCATTCATGCTGAGATAACTTTTTTATGTTTTTGTAGTTGGACCAATCACTTGCTAACCCAGTAGAACGGGCTTTATTATATAACCTTTTCTTTTTCCTACAGATACGTTTGGTTCTGGTGGTGACCCATGGTTGGTTGAATCTAGAACTAGGATATGTGTAAGGCACAAGCTCCATACAATCCACACACATTGCTTTGAAGTCATTCCACATCTTCTGTACACATGAAGTGGTTGTATTAGAGCTAGTGAAACTTGAAGTAAATTCTGTAATAACTTGTGACAACAGTTGGAAGTCAGCTTTTGCCCACTGATAAAGTTTTCTTTTAGCTGGACATCCACTCATGCATTCACTATGCTTGTCACTGTGTTAGTACTGCATGCAATAAGGTGTGAATCATATGGGGAAGGTTGGAGATTAGTACAAAAGCTTTTTTTGGGAAAGTGGGGGACATTTTTGTCAATTTAAAAACCTTTCATGAATGCATCTAAAATTGCAAATTCACAAACATTATCTTCCACGAATGATTCCCATTATGCAGTATTATTTCCATGCATGGTTAATCGTTATTAACACTCATACTAGCATGTAGCATGATAAATACTTTGTTGAAAAGTATGACTGCTCTATTAGAGTAGCTATTTGAATTTTTTGATGGTAAAATTATTTTTAGAAACTGTGGAAACACTCATTAAACATTTTTTGTGTGCATAATAATATTATGGTGTTGTGCATGCAGAGTGAAAGCTATCTCATTTGATAAGAGCTGATACTGGATCATCGTCAACCAGTTGAAATAGTGATACAAAAGATGGATCTTGTTCTTGTATTAATTTGTATGAACTGTACTGTTTGCAATATTATTTCAGTATGGAGATAACGATAGAGTACGTAGCTTTCAGTTTTGGTATCTTGTAGAGGCAAAGTTTCCCCGACCTGTGGTCAGTGTTTTTATGGATGTACCTTGGACCATACGGGCTTTATGTATGATGTTGGCAGCTGGCCCAACTAATGTGTACTCAACATACAGCAACTCTGTGCACAGGTATAAGTAAGGGATATTCTCTGAATCCCTATCATCAACCATACAAACATAAAAAATGGTGTTCTCAAGGTGTTCAGTCGTATTATCAATGTGCTGTGTTGTGTGTGGCACTCATGAACTTTTTGGTTGTGTACACATACTGTGCAGATAACCACACAAATGCAAATACATTGTTTGCAAAAGTTAACTATATATATTATCAAAACTGTGAAAATGAAATAAATGTATTGTATTATATATACATATAGGTTTTGCAGTACACATTCCTTAGCCATGTATGCACTGACTGTGGATAAAGAGTGGATCGAGGATTCTACATTGATTTTTAAAAGCACAAAGCAAGACGTTTTACTGGGATATGCTAAAAAGCCATTGTAACAAACGGCTATCTCTAGCAAATATGTATAACATTGGGGGTTGACATCTAGCTATGAATTTTGTAATGTATTGTGGGTTTTGGTATGTACATTCACCCACAATGTCTGCGCACAATTATGTGAACATTCCCTGCAAAACCTCTAACATGCATATCACTTCCTACCAATACAACTGGAAGATGAAACAATTAAAAGCTGCACTATACATAATTCCTCCCATGTTTGAATTTCTGGGTAATAAGCTGATGACGATCGTTACCAGAGTAGTGTATATTCATTGCTGGATATGCACAAGCAAGTGCAAGGAGAGTAATTATGTTGTGTTAGTGTACTATAGCTATATTCCTGCACTTATTAGTAACACGGGGTTACATTAGTTGACTAAAACACGTTGAGAACAATTTTTGATGTATATTGTCCAATGGTTTCATTGCACGGTGACAGAAACAAGGTAATGTTGGCCTATAGCCAAGTGTAGTCTTGCATGCGATACAGTTTGTGTGAGGTGGTAATAAACTATCTGGTCATTGTTGTACATTCTGTGACCACTGGTGACTGCCCATGCAGATGTTGGCAGATCCACCGCGCACTATATGATGAAAAATATTCTTCACATTCTAAAACTAGCTAACAGTCTGTTTGTACACAGTTTGAAAATGTCATGGGCATTATTCTTTAGCACACAACAATACGGTAATGTAAGTGTTTTCCAAGTCAAAGGATCTGCAGCTAGAAAAAAATCCTATACAAGATATCAAACTTTTAATCTAGCAAGATACCAAACATTATTATTTTTATGGCAATGATATTAAAAGCAAAATATTCAGAAAAGTTGAACCACAAGATATTTAGTATTTGGAAGCTCTTCACTAGGTAAAATTTCACACCTCAAATCTCTATTAACTGTACAAGAGTCACAAGGATACATGGGGATAGCACACATGATGCTGCATATATGTGACCGGATTTCATATAACAAGGCTTCCACACACACAAAATCAAACTTACGATTTTACCAGAAATGGATTGCTGGTCTAATACACTATCATATTTCACACTGTACTTACTTCAGCACTGGCAAGTCTGGTTTCTGTAGCAGCTTTCTTCCAACCCTGTCAAAGCCACGAGTGTGAGATTGGTACCATTAAATGGCCATGGCTTTGTGATAATGGTGTGTAGTGAGCTGGGACTTCACAGAGAGCTCGCCAATAGTGTTCTCAGTCAATTTGGAGTAATTTGAGGGCCGTGGAGGGCCATGGAGAGCCCAAACTTGGCCTCTGGATTCCAATCGTCTTCTTACTTCATTTTATACCTGTATACTAAGACCACCGTCCACCCTACCCTCCCACCCTATTACTACCACCTGTGATATTATTACCCACTCGAAAAAAGCTGCTCAAAACAGGGCAAATTTTGGGTATCAGAAATTTATACACCCACTCTGTGATAGCTAGTGAACAGATGAACAATTGGTGCAAATTTTGTTTGCACAGCTGTAGGCACTGGGAAGTTATTACACAATGATTCCTTAAAATCGCCATATCTCCTAACAAAGCTTTGTGCGTCAAAGCCTTGTTTTGTCAAATTCAGTCACATATGGAAGTATGCATACAAGATTTCAAAGGGAATGAGATTAGAATTTTAACAACATTTCAAAGAAGCTGTGTGTAATTTCAGAGAAGTTGCAGACCATTCATTCCAGGTGTTCACAGAAGTATTATGCATGGCACTCCCATCTGGCATGCAAAAACTAAGCAAAATATTAGATAGCTAGTTCTCTTGTTCAGACATCATGGTTTGGGACAACCACTGTTGAGCTTGGTGATGTATTTCATGATAAATTGAGTCACCCAGAGAGAAGGGCAACTGGGGCAGGCCTCAGCTTGTTTGAGGTGTGTACTGTTGGGCCCGTATTGCTTCTGGGCAGTCCTGATGGCAAACCTTTATCTGCATTCAGGTAGCCACAATGATCAGGATGAAAATTCTTAAAATACTGTATGAATACTGTATAGCTATACCTGTAGTAAACTTCTTTGTGATGCATTATCAGTCTTAGTGGTAGTCTCTGTTCTGTATATAAACGCGACTTCTAAGTGGTTGCTACGCTGATAAGTAAAGCATACAGAACATCCAACTTGAGGACATCTGACACTCGGAGATACTGTACGACACGCTATATTATATATCGCACTATCCCTCGGCTTAAGACGAAGTTAGATATGATCAGGAAACAGACGCAAAGATGTTTAAGCCTCGGTTTAAGCAGTCATCAGGTTAGACGTTCCATCCAAAAAGTTCTATTTAATTATCACCATATCACTCACGTGAGGGTGTCATAACTAGGCAACGGTAGTTTGAGTCAGCTGCTTCTGTTAACAATCGTTGAAGTTAAAAGTTTGTGTAGATACCTACGCAAAGAGCGAGGCTGGTAAAAGTCTGGTTGCTTCATGGCCGGTAGTGGTGAAAGACGGTCGGAGCTGCGCCGGCATCGACTAATGAATGCCAGCTGGGGTTTGTTCGCTGTTTCCTGTAATTGTTTAACTGTTACCTTTGTAGGCAACTACGGACTTTATTTGTCGTCCATGTGCTGATGACTCGTTTGTGCTAGTGCCTACTATGCCAGAGCCGACTATGCCTAAGTCGAGTTGCCATTTGCTGGGCTTCGCCGGCTCGTGATGGATGACAGGTTGGTAACACTGTGCTACTTGCTTTAGCTTATAGTTTTCATATAGGCAAGGTGGCAGAGAAGCAGCAGTAGACAGAAGTGACAGGATAGAGTGATGGTACGTACAAAAGTCTCTCTGAGGCCGAGTTCATCAATGGTCTTACTCTATCTATCCTTTGTAGTTCCAGTGACGTCGACATAGCATGCAGTGATAGACTGATACAAGTATGTACTGCTACAGAATTAATGGTCAGACTACCAAACATGGTAAAAATTGTAAAATATAATAATGTGTAGTGTATTCTGAACTTGACTTCACAGTCGGAACACTATAACTGATTTGGTGCAATCATATAGACATTATTGAGGTATGTCCATATGTATGTACTGTACAATATATAAAATACTTATTGACAGAATTATACATTGCTGCTGAAGGATGTTTATTACTGACAACTGTGGTGAGAACATTCTTTATTGGTTTCATTTGTTTACAGTATCATACTACCCTATAGACTTGCAACATTGGTTACAGAAATAGGAGAAACTGATGGTTGCAGTTCCCAGGGTTACCATTCATCTTCACATGATTGATTTATGCTGGATTAGCAAGACTTGAAACCCTGGAACAACAATTGTAATTGATGACATTTCAAAATGTACATTTATAATTGTAACAGTATTTAAATGTACAAATAATACCACAATAATGGTGTGCAATACATACATTGGGTAAAATGGTCAGTAATACACACAGAAAATGGTGTGCTCGGTGCGAGGAGGTATATCATACACACTTTGATGTAATATGCAGCCAACTGTTTTAACAGTGTACAGTACCTTAAGATCATCTTAGCATTGTTGGACCACAGTTGCACAGACAGTTGCTGTAGTAAGTTCTTTCTAGCAACTTTCCGAGGGACACCGCTGTGAGGAGTGGTATGGTCATCTATATTCTGTAAAGTTTTTAGAGCAAAAGTTGTCCAAATTCTAAATGTTTCCACAACTAAAGGAATGAAATCTGACCCCACCTTCTCCACAGCTGCCAAATGCTGCTCATCCTTGGCAACCTCTCCAGCAGCAGCAGCCACCCCAGCACATGAAGCACAAGAGGAGATAAAAGTAGGCTGAGTGGTGCAGCGTATGGAGACATCAAAGTAAGCTGGACGACCATGCTGGAAGTCAGAATGAAAAACATTGCCAGGGTGCAACCCATCATCATAAGAAGCTCTCTGTTCCCTAAGAACACCAGGGTGATCCTGTGAAAGGGCATTATAAATGATGTTTACCAGAGCATCATGTCGACATATTCTCATTGGGCCATGAGAGCAACCTAACAGATGGTCACCATAGTTATCAATGGTAGAAAGACAGGTACACAAAGGAGAGAGCGGAAACAAAGAACACCCAACCATATACGTAATCCAATAACAACTTCAGGCCCAGGATAGCCAAACCCAGACTGACTCGAGGAACAGCTTTGAGCCAACCGTTACTTGTGCCAGAATAGTGTGACAAAGCAGTCAAACGAGCTTGATCGCGAATGCCAAAGGATGCAAATAAGTCATCAAATAAATGTTTGTCTAATCTAGCTTGTGAGAGGCTGAGAAAAGCAAATGACCACTGGAAATACCCGATTCAGAAAGTAAGGTAGCAGCATCCTCCTCATTAGGGAAACTGAGCTGATTAATATCAACAGAAAGAAGGGTGGAGGCTAATTCACGAACACTGTTACATGAACCCAAAAATGCAGGTGAAGCAGAAAAAGGTGATTCACGTACCCCAGGCCTCCTAATCGAAAAGACAAAGATGCCTGTCTCCAAGAAGTGTTGGAAAAGACTGCACTGCATAATCCTACCAAGGCAGGAACGAAGATTATGATCAAATTGAAGAAGAAAGGGTTTCGGGATAGTAAAAGGCACAGTGCGAAGGAGGTGAATAATTTTACAACTACTGAGGCAACTACGTAAAAGATGGAGCTCTACCTGAGGGTCATCCAACAGAGAAAGCTTCTTCTGAGTTAATGCTACTTTGTCCATTCGAGAAGAAAGAAAATCATTTAAGAAAATGTCATCACCCCAAAGAGGAGAACCCAGCAGTTCCAAACTTGTGACTCGCTTGATGTCATTTGGGGGATTGAAAGTGGCTGAAGCGATTTCCTTCAAATTTGATATGTAAACTCCCCTGGCTGGCGGACAACTCTGTAGCAAATTTGGTTTCAATCGGATAAGGGATCACCAAGATACAAGAGTGAAAATGACCTTTTCTTCCTGTCAATATACCCAGGCTGTGGCGCGGCGGCTTCTTGGGCCGCACGACACACTATCGTGTGTCTTGATATATATACATCCTCCCCGATCTCTAGCTAGAAGTTAAACCTAATTTAATTTAAAAGGCAGAAAAAAGAAAAAGCAGCTAAACCTACACAGGCCTACAAAAACACTGCATGGACCGCCAGCATACACACAGCAAAACCCCCGGACAGGGGCCTTAACAAGAAAGCCCTGCAGTCTACTGGCCAAACTGCAGGGGGTGGGAGCATGAAACAGAGTTCAACTCCCACAAAGGACTGCCAGGCAACAGGCTAAATAGGTGTAAAATGTCCGGGAATTGTGGCGCCACAGACAAACAGAGAGTTGCTCTAGCAGATGGCGGTATGCTAGGCCACGAGAAATGCCACTTCTGGTGGTTGTCCTCAAAGCAATATCCTGCAAGACAGGACGACTAGCAGCAGACCACAAACCCAAGGACTCAACCACCAGGGGGACAAAAACACCTCCAGCAGCCTGTACAAACTCATCATGGTGAGCATCCTTATCTTCTTCTCCCTTAGCAGCAGCCACACCTGCTGAAACTGCAGACCGACCCAACAGAGATTCTTGTAATGGACAACATACAGTAACATCGAAGTACGCAGGCTTCCCATGCACAAAGTCAGGGTGAAAAACATCACCCGGGCGATCCAATCGGGAACCAGCACACCGTTGCTCTTTACGGCAACCAGTGTTGTCCTGAAGTAAAGCATGATATATTACATCACATAAAGCATCGTGCCTACGTATACGTATGGGTCCATGTCCACAGCCAAGCAGATGATCACCAAATTGATCAACAACAGTACCACATGGGCAGCGAACTGGAGAAGTGGCAGAAAAGAGAGGGACACCAAGCCAGTATCGAAGAGAACATACAAACTCCTGTGAGGACATGGATAGGCCTAAAGAATCACAAGGAATGGCCCGAAGCCATGAACTGGTACAGGGGTCAGCAGAAATTGAACGAATTCTGGCTTGGTCCCGAATGGTAAGTGAATTAAGCAAAAGGGTCTGACGAGCAATATCAAGTTCATGTTGGAAAACACGCTGCCCACAAGCTGGATGGATAAGATCAGGAAGGGAATCACTGTTAATCAAGGGCAACAGAATCGAGGTAGCAACATCCTGATCCGGGATGGAAGGAAACACGTCAGGACCCCACTAAAAGACTGGAGTAGACGATAACACAATTCTTGGGAGCTGAAACAAGAGCCTAAAAAGGCTGCTGAAGAGGTACTGGTAGCTTCACGCAAACCCAATCCTCCCATAGAACACGGTAGAGTGGCCTGCAGCCAAGATAAGTCAGATATAGAAGATTTGCAAATACGACCTAAAGCAGACCGAAGATTATAATCAAAACGTTCAAGTTGAGAAATAACACAATTTGGGGAAATAGTACGCAAGAGATGATTAAGTTTACAAACACCCAGACAACTTCGGAGAAGATGGAGTTCAACTTGAGGGTTCCCCAAACCCCCAAGACGGTCCTGAAGAGAAGCCACCTTATCAACAGCCTTGCCAACAAATGACAAGAAATAATCAGAGGATCCCCACACAGGGGAACCAAGAAAGGCAGCTCCTTCCTCTTGCAACAACGAAATACGGGTGACAGATGATGGAAACTCCGGAAACGACTGATTACCAGAAGACCAAAAGACCTCACATTTAGATAAATTAGGGTAGAGATCAAAACTCGGACCCCGCTGTACAAGCATTTGCAAAAAGGAGGCAAGGCTGGAGCGCGTACCCACCAGGGTTCCGTCATCCAAGTACCATAACTGAAAAGCCAGTCAGCTGGGAAAGTAACACTGGATAAGAAATCAATAAGGACAAGGGAAAACAGTAATGGTCCAAGGGGATCACCCTACTGTACGCCAGTTGAGGATGCAATCCGGTGGGAGCCAAAACGTAGTTCCCCAATGCAGCAGTAAGACCACTGCACCCAGCTAAACAGTTCTGGGAGATCAGATCGACAGCGTGATAGAAAGGAATCCCGGCTACACTCATTAAATGCATTGGTCATATCCACCTTTAAGCAACATAGTTCACAATTAGAGCCTACAGTAGCAAGGATGGTACGAAGTGAATGTACAGCAGCTTCTAATCCATTACGAATACCTACACCAACCTGACCACAAGGAAGTAGCAAACTAGGAAGTGAATCACGCACAGACACACAACATACCTTGCTGACCAGACGACGAAGGGTCTCACCAACAGCAATTGGACGAAAGGCACCAGAGCCCTTTACCAATGCAGTCAATGGTGCACCACAAAACCAAGGTGCAAGACGAGAATCAAGCTTACCAGCTAGCAAGGCATTAACAAATCTTGTCAGGTTGGCCAGACATTCAAAAGCAGCTGGTGAAGTTGAACCGCACACAGCATCCAATAAATGCTGAGGACGGAGAGCTGAGCTACCAGGGGAGGTTCCCTTGGGAAAGGAACGCAACGCATACAACACATTCGAGGGCTCAACTACAAGAGAAACAGGGACATCACTAGACCGGGAAGGAACTACATTCTGAGGATGACGATGGATCAAATCATCCCGAGCTGCAACATTGTCATAGGAAGCAACACCCCTAGCGCCTAGAGCACGTAGCGCATTACCATAACGTCCATCTGAGGCCCAGCGCAAAGCACGTCTAATGCTCCCCTTCTCCAAAGACTCAGCAGAAGTAGCGACAGAACGAGCTGATGAGCCCCGCTGCAGAGCACCTGCAGCTTGCCAAAGATCTAAGATACCACCAACACCAGATTTCCACTTGTTCAAACGATCACACAACAAAGAACTAACCAAATAGCGCTTCTTTTTACCAGCACGAGGGGGGAACAAAGAACAAGTTTTGGAAACAACAACAATCTTACAAACCCCCATAATTTATGCTGCAAGGAAAAACAAAGGTCTTTACTAAGCACTGAGGCTAACAGAGGCCAAACAGTACGGGGAATGTAACGAACTGTATGCACATTCAAATTGAGTAAGGAGCTCATCAGAGTATCAAAAATTAGGGTCTCGACAGATTTATATTCAGGAGGAAGAGAGCCATCTGCTGCAGCTCGGACAGCCAGGGAAACCATTTCAGTAGGTGTCAGACGGGAACTAAGCCTAGAACCAGAAACAGGTGGTGGGGGTGTGACACAAGCATGTGAATGTGTAGTAACAGTTGTAGTGGTGCTGTTGGTAGCACCCAGCACAGTAGAAGGATCAATAAGAGGGGCACCACACCGACGGGACCCACCTAAAGAACGTTGACATACTGACCATCTGCTCAAATAAACAAAGCGACATGATGACTGAGAGCAGATAAGGCGGTTAAACCTCTGGAAGAAGGAAGTTGGTGGAAAAACACCTTGGGAAATATGAATACTATTAATATGTTGCCAGAGGGAAGAAACAGTAGTGGTGGTTTTGTCGCACAAAGGACAGCAGACAACTCCAGGAGAAGAGCTAATGAGGCTAAGAGTATTAGTTGGTGATTCAACAACCAAGGTAGAATCAGTATCAGAACTAGTGTAAGATGGAATTGTGGTGGTAAAAGGGGGAAAGCTGATGAAGGGGTAACAGACCCTATTGAAGATAGTAAGCTCGTTGTGCCTGTAGAAGACGCACCATCAGCATTCAAACTTGGAGGGGGAGTGGACAACACATCAACATGGGGAACAACAAAACAATAACGCTTACCAGCTGCTGACTCCCGAATATAATCGCCAATGGGTGCGCCAAGATACTTAATTGACCTTTTCCAGTTTCGAGTAGCCGCGCGCCCTGCACGCCGCTCGAACTCACAGGGAGAGATTAAATTATCACCACAGTTAATCCGAATACAAAGACTCCTACCATTCTCCAGGAGCCGACAAAACAAGCTGACACTCACTGAGCCGCACGTGACTTGAACGGAGCGTCCAGAGTCCCCAGGAGGATCAGAAACATCAGTGGTGCCTCCAGGAAGTCCAGCCATCACGAAGAGAAGTTAAAAGTCCATAAAATGAAGTGAGTATGCTGACAAATCCATACGATGAGAAAGAGAAAAATCATTCAATAATCAACCCACAATCGAAAAAAATATATATACATATATATATACCATGATCACGTGAAACTTCAAAGGCGCCACTGGTTGCATACAGGACATATACACTCCAAACCCATAGGTGAGTATATATACACCTACCTGAGGTGAGTATATATATACTCACCTATATATGTGACCCAGTCTGGGAAAACCGGGCTTATCGCCTATTTTAAAGTATCGAGAAACGCCGGTTTAGAGTATTTAGCGTGTTGTAGCTCGCCAATGGTTGAAGCTATGTGCAACAAATTTTCACACGTTTTACACCAATTCCTTACCTTCCAGAGCACCCACTGTGCAAGTAGCCTACTACTAAGTTTCCCGCCATTTTAGATAGTTTTTAAACCGAGGTTGACTGTATAAGGCGAGCTGCAAAATGGGTGGGACGCGGAGGCCATGGAAGGCAGACACGATGGTGTTCAAAAATTGAAAAGGAAGGCATAGGGATGAATTAGGCTAAGTTTTGAGCCATTAAGGTCTCAAAAGTGGCTAAAATGAAAGGAAATTCACAGCAGAGGTACTTATTCACACCACAGAGCTGTACATCCACATACATTCATCCCCGGGGCTGACCAGAACTCCATTAAGGCCCCATAGCGTACGTACGGATCGCCACTGGGCTTGGGAAAAGCAGCCAGCAAAAACAAACCAATGAAGTCTAGCTGATTTTGATTATGGAATTAGATAGTTTATTCATGTATCTTTGTATCCTGGGTAAAAAATCGAATCTGCTGACATGGGTGATAAGACAGGTTTTCTCAGACTAGGTCATATATATACCCACCCAGGAAGTCTCATGACACATTACTGTGTGATGATTACGGATTGGTAGCCCAACGTTGGCGGACAAACGACGCCCACGCTAGCATGACTAATCACCCAGATGACTCAGGCTAATAGCCTTCGTCACGCTAGGCGATTAATCACCCCAGCCAGTAAGAGTCCAACCACTGGATTCATTTTATACCCATACCTCGTGACTTCGATGATGGGTGGCAACAAGTAACATTGCTCCTACGTTTGTTGATATGAACGGACAAGTCCTGGGGATATACGGAGATAAGTTTACTAAGCCCCACGATCAATTCAATTCTTTATTGTGTGCTGAATTGCGAGAGGAATGCTACCAGTGTGTCTACCATGCCAAACTATGGCGAATTAAGTGTAAATATATTCTTCAAGTTGGGTTGTTAGTAAGTAATGTAGTGCGGATTAATTTAGAAACATAGTATATATCATATGAACCATGGCTCACTTCAGTGTATTGCACTTATATACACACCTTCTCCTCAGTCATCGTAATTTTACTGTTGATAAACGCCTCGGCGAACACCTCATAGGCATGCTTTATATATTACACACATATACAGTGGAACCTCAGTTATCCGGAACCCACTTATCAGGATTTTTGGTTAATCAAACTACAGAAACGACTGCTCTATTAGAGTAGTGTCTGCTCTATTAGGGTAGTTCAAAATTTTGATATTTTAGATAAATTTTCTCTATGTTATCTTAAGGTTATTTATACACAGTTTCAGAGATACGGACTTTTCAGACTTATGGACCACCCCTGGTCCCGAAGTATTCGAATAACTGAGGTTTCCACTATATATAACACACCTGTGATTGAGATCAAAAGCGCCGCGCTTTGGTATATAACTGATATACCACGCTTTGTGGCTACGCTTACCATATAATGGTGTAACTTCACACATTCCGCGAAATCTTTATCTAAACGGTAAACAAGTCTCTAATAATAAGCGCCTAAATCAACCAACAATTATTCACCTCAGAAACTGGAACAAGTTTCGATGAACTCCTGTCTCCTTCGTGGATAACTCACTAATCGCGACTATGTGGGCGTTGCACCGTTAAATATGTAAAACGTTTGGTCCATTAAGAATTTCTATTGATTTCCATCTCCAGGAGGTGCTGTTTCACTATAACTTACAATCTATAATCGTTTTTATCTACTGGTGTGTAGAATATAACGGTTATAACACGATTACTCGGGATATGACTAAATATACGCACTCTCACTCGAGCGTTTCGCGCTCTCGTGAATCGTGCGTATATTTTAGTCATATCCCTCGTAAGCGTGTTATAACTATAAAATATATAATATACAGATATCATGGTATTCAAAATATATACCAAAATATACACAAACTTAGAAAGGATGTTACAGTGCGAGGCGAAGCCTTGCAATATAGCAGCCTTTCCTAAATATCTATATATTTTGGTATATATTTCAAATACCATGATATCTGTAGTATACCATATAGCAGGTAATTTTCGAAAGGTTTTTATTTTCGGATATTTCAAAGAGACCATTCCCTTCGAAAATATATTCCCACATTGGTTGTTCTATGAAAATAAATTCCCACAAGTAAAAGCAACGATTCAACTTTTAGCGATTCGCTTGTGTTTTCCTCTAGTTTTAACTCAGAATTGCTGATTATAATGGATAAGCTGTATCATTACTGTGCCAATAACCACAAAACAGGTGATCCATAATGGGAATTGATGCCTAAAATCTATGGTAGATAGCTAGCTACGATCGAGCATGATCGAGCGAATGAAGGGGTGGGGTAAAAGCGGGACGGGGACCGGAACGGGGACGAAAGGGGGTAAAAGCGGGACGGGGACGGAGACGAAGCCATGTTGACGTATCTGTGCTCACGTGTCACTGAGAGATTTCTGCAATAAGCCATAGTTGAGAGAGCATTCTTTACTTCAGAGGTGCTATTTATAATAAAGCTTGAGAGATTTAGCTACATTATACTCAAACTTACAAGACAGACTTATTGTAACGGTGACTTGAGCTACTTAGTATCTGCTGAGACTAATCTCTTTATGGATGACTCAGAAGATGGCTCGAATCACGACACAGATGACTGCACAGTGATTTCAAATGATGCCAATGGTGCCCTGGAAATGGAGGAGATTGTATCCTATTTAGAAGGAGCTGGAACCAACTACAAAGATTTTTTGAACACCTCTGTCAAGCCACCCGTGCAACCCCGAGGAGGAACACTGATATTGTTTGATTTAGGCCCAGATGAATCTCAATGGGAGAGCAACAAAAAGAAGCTAAGGTATAGTGAGCTATGCAATCATGAACATATAGAATTATATCAAGAGTTATTATTAACTCTTGCCTATACCTATATTGTTTGTGTATATTATACTGTGCTAAAATTACCTCTTTATCTACACAGATGTGACCAATATAGATGGGTCCATAAAGGCACTAGGACTTTTGACCGTGGGAATTAGGGACCCGCCGATTATGCTCATAATTTTACCTATTATGCTATGCTGCACTGCTCAAAAATTCACCTATTATGCTTAAATTAATGCTCAATATTTACCTATTATGCTCGATTATGCTCAGTGTTCATGCCTTAGTTCACATGCTTTGCTACTAGTTTAACACTATATAGAAAGAAAAAAAATGAGTGGCTGGAACACAAATAATAAATTCTTGCTGCATGCCTGCATGTAAGAGACAAGATCGATATACCCTAATAGAACAGTCAGTTTGATGATTGTTCTATTAGAGTTACTGACTGCTCTATTAGAGTATATCGATCTTATTTTGCAATTGTCATTTTTCCAGCAAGAATTTACACTATTGTACAAATATTTAACCTATTATGCTGGCATTATGCTCAATGCTTTTAGGTACCTATTATGCTCAAAATTATGCCAGCATAATCGGCGGGTCCCTAGTGGGAATTATTCTGTGAAGAAGAAGACTGGAGCTATTGATGTAGCAGGGATAGAAAAGCAAACTGGTGATAACTCCTTCAAGCGGTTGGAATATTGGGGTATTGGCTCAAGCTATTTAATTCACTATCTGGGAGATCACAATGCATTTGTACCATGTGCACACCGGAACAGCAAGAAAAGTACCAAACCATTTGTAAGGTCAGCACCTCACATTAAGGAAAAGGTATAGTGTAATAGTTAAGCATGAAATAGTTAGGGACCTGCCTATTATGTTCAAAATTTTGCAGGTTACTAATAAAGGACCAATGATGTCAGCACAGAAAGTTTATCAACAGTTAGTCAATGAAGATGAAGGTGGGCCTAGACATGTCATCAACACACCTAGAGACCAGAATCAAATCAAAAACTTCCAGAAAGATGAGAATTGCCAGTTCCGGATTTCACATGATGGTATTTACAACACATACCAACTATGTTTCCAGCTGCAACTGAAAGATCGTAAGGGAGAGCCCCAAAATTTTCTTCGAAATTTTCAAGTGTACCCAACAGTCTGTGTTCACATGGTACCACATCCTCTCTTGGAGAATTTAGAGATGCTTCTGAAAGTTTCCACGACCCCTGTAACCCTGCATTATGACACTGTTTTCAACATGGGAGATTTCTATCTGTCTACTCTAGTTTTCCGAAATGCTATTTTCAAGAAAGATCCTATCACACCAGTGGCTTTCTTTATCCATTCCAGGAGGTTTCAGGAAGACCACATGCTGTTTATGAAAACCATAGGAAAGTCACTACCTCTGCTTGCTTCAAAGAAGATTCTAATGGTTACTGATTGAGAATTTGATTTTTCTGATGTGTTTCCAATGTGTCTGAATGTTTTTTGTTGGAACCATCTAGAACGTGATTTGCATTTTTACTTGACGAATTCAGCCAATTGTAAGCCATCTGAGATTAGTTATTATGCCAACAGTTTCAAAGCTTTGATGATTGAAGAAAATGAAGATGATTTCGACAGTTCCTGGAGCATCAACAAGGCTTCCTTTACGAATCCAACTGTTCTGAGATATTTTGAACAAAAGCTTTTGCCAGCGTTTAAGGAGCATTCATCCATTTGGAAACTTAGAGAAATGGGGGTTTCTGATCCAGAGAATGGGCTAACAAATAATCCATCTGAATCCATGAATGCTGTTCTCCACAATCTGCAGCAATGGAAACAAGTTCCCCTTGATGTTATCTGTGTATCTCTATTTCATCTTTCAAGCTATTACCAGCAAGAAATTATTAGGGCTTACCATCTTTGTGGTTCATGGCAATTGAAAGAAGAACTCTCTTACTTGCAGCGAGATGCCAGTCTAATGCCATTCTTGCCAAAAGCAATAGACATCAAAGAAATTGTGGCCAAAGCCAGGGATAGAATTTTACCATCTTATGAAGAAGCCAGCCCTTGCTCTTTTCGTGATGACACTACTGCTTCAGTATCCAGTGACAAAGCCACTTGCAAGCTAAACAGTCAGCTAGCATTGGCACGAGAAGCAGTTCATGACAAGCGGGTTAGTTTGACTGAAATGGGATGTTGGATTGTAAGAGGTGCAGATAATGAGACACCGTATGCTGTCCGACTGTTTCCAAAAGAGACTTGCTCCTGTCCTTCAGTGAAAAAATGTTACCACATAATTGCCTGCAAGCTAATGATAGGGCAGGACATCAGTGACCACACCAAGCCTAATATGACACTGCTTACTCAGAGGGTGAGACAGAAGAACAAAGAAAGACCTTCTGGTATAAAACCTCCAAGAAAAAGAGATTTTGACCAGGTTGCTGCTAATAGTAAGTTTATAGTATTTCCAATAGATGTGTACATATTCTTGTATTTCCATATTACAGATGTCAATGACAGTGAAGGTGAAGGTGAAACAGTTCACAATAGCCATCAATCAATGGAACAAAAGGATGGCCGCAAAATAGGTAGTACATCAATTGTTTTGTCATATATATATGTATAGGTACTACCATTCAACACAGGCACAGACAATACTGCAGCTGGAAAAACCAATCACGTTGTTAGCCAACCTTCTAAGAAACACCGATGTGCTTCCATAGCAGGTCAGTTTATTATTAGAATATGGACTACATACATAATGTTAATATATAATTTAATTGTGAAATTAGAACCAAGTCAACCAACCACCTGCACTGAGGCAACTCCTGATCTTGATGAAAGTATTACTGAAAATGTGGAGAATGAAGGTACATAGACCCATACTTTAATGTTCACATGCTATGCAGTAGCTAAAATGATAATGCTGAATGATGTATTTCTTATCTTCATTATGATTGTAGATGTCAACACCAACTCAAATGTGGAAGATCATGAAGATCGGAACTGTATCTTGAATAATTCTAATGGTACGTGAGTTCACATGCATAGTACACTTATCCTAATACTGTCATAATTTCACACTACATAATAGGCAGCAATCACAACATAAGCAGACGGCTTAGTGACTATGTTTCACACACTTGTTTCGCATCTGAAGGTATACTTACACTCTAAAATGATTATAACATGCATACTTATTGCTCTGATCTGATGAGTGTACTTTGATTTTAATTTGTTAACAATAGATCTTAAAAGATTTACCAGAGTGAGTGAGTCACCTTATACTTCAAGAATATTACGGGAAAGGATGAGCAATGTTTCAGCTTCCAGAGACTTTGCCTGTTGCGATTCTACCAAGTTTAAGTGGTCTAGTATTCTGAAAAAGTTGCAGAAGATGTATCTTAAAACACTTCTTTGTCCACATGTCTGTAGAATAAGCTTGAAAGAGGTATGTACAACAGTTAAAAGACATGTACGTAGATGATTTTGCATTTGTTTGTAGCAAATTGCTGATTTAGTGGTGGGAAAGATAGTAGTTGTCCAGACTATGAGAAATAACCAAGTTGCATTTCTTAGACGGCTTCCTGATGAGAATAATGTACCAGCAGTTCAGGTGATTATTATAAAACATATTACACATATAATAGCTAAATGGTCAAATGAAATTAGTCAAAAGTACATTCATGCACAGGTGATTTGTACATATGATGAACCAGACATCATGGAATTGAATTATCATGCTGGGACAGCTTGTCGTTCACTTGCTCATGCAGTTTTAACTGTCTACACTGGAGTGAAATGCTGTAAACCAAATGATGCCGATGCAGTTACAGCAGTGCTTCTCATTGCGACATGCCTGGATGAGAATTTGGACCTAGCTAGAGCTTATGTGAATCTTCAAGACACATCACAATACCTCCACAGCTTCCTAAGCTTGAAAGCTCCAGATGTTGGCACATTACACCTATCTATGCAACAAAAACAGTTCTGCCAGACTACAATAGATCATGTTAATCTCTACTGTTTCTGCCAGACTCCTTGGATTGATGGGTCTACATCAAGAGTAATTTATGGAGATCACCAAAAGGAGTATAAAGCGTATCAATGCAGCAGATGCGAAGACTGGCTTCATAAAGCCTGCCTGAATGCTCTTGGCATACCAATACCTACACGCAAAAGTGATTTTATTTGCAGTAGATGTATTATACCAGCAACTATTCAATGGCACCATCGAGAATTCACCAACACATGTACATCAGACAACTTCTGACCATCTTTATGTTGTACTGCCTACAATACCCAAACTTCACAGAAAACCTTGGCACTGATGACATGGAAAACACCTTGAAGGCTTGTATCACATTGATGAAAAGAAAAAACATCGAAGAAGCAAAGTCACTTGCTCTGAAAGCAGCACACAGTAGACTCAATTTCACCAAAGCTGATAATGAAAAGATCGATTGCTTTGGAACGGAAGAGAATGCTTTTCTGTGTTTAATCTCACATGTATGGAAACTGCAGGTGTCGCAGCAATGCAAATCTCAATACTGTCCAGCCAACAACCCAGTGAAAACAGGCTACCAAACAACATTCTCATTGCCTCCGACTCTGTGTCCATCCAATGTTCAGAGAATCTTTCCAGTTCCAGGAGATGACATGGGATACTGTGGATCCGAGTTCCCTAAGAAACCACCTCGGAAAGCTCCTTATATTCTCAGTGACAGGATTAATACCACAGAAACTATCAAAACACAAAACAGTAGAGAGAAATTCTATTCCTGCAATGGAAAACCAAGAGTCCTTTCATCTGGTTTCATGAACAAGCATCCATGGCTGCTTCCTATTAGCATTGAATCTCTCAGCCTTCATCAGATCAACTGGATGCCACTGTCCATCACTGTTTACAATTATTGTTACCAACTTGGTGGTTGCACGATCAACACTGGAGGTCACTTTGTTTCAATTGTGTTGTGGCATGGACGACCATACTTTTATGATGGCATGAAATCAACCAACCAACAGCGTTTCATTAAATATAACCATTAAATGGTTATAAACTTAGAAAACTGCACAGGATCATATGCATATTATTTTCTGTTTAGCAAGTAATCTGTTTATTATTGTTGTTTTATCCATGTATAGCTGTATTTTGCGGTATGTATAACCTGTATACATGGTGGAAAACTGGTATTAATTTCTAGGCAGTATCATTAATGTATGGAGAAAAGGTTATAATCAGGATCAAAATCACATAGGCTCCCCTCTAGCTATATGAGGGTCATTATTATTTACCATTACTGCAATACAACTTCACTTTGAAGGATACAATACATATATATAGATCAAAAATACATTAGCTACATAAAATCATAATACAGTATTTAATAAGTACAAGTAAAACTGATCAAGAGATGGGGAGTTTACAATGTGGTCTGGTAATTTGTTTGACTATAAAAAAAGTTATATCGTATCAAGACTTCAATGAATAGTATTATAGGATATTTTTATTAAACACCATCAAATTATGATGAAACAACTACAAAGTAAATGCAAGTCAATCCTCGGACAACATGCGACCGTACAACTGACCGAAAATGAGGACAGTACACAGGCACGGCAAAGAGTATTTACAAAAACTAAACTTACAAAACAGGTTTATTAACTTCAACTTAAAACAGGTTAGCTGTCCACTCATTAAAATAGCAACAGAAGAATATTTGCTGAGAAGCAGATATTGAGGCTCTGGCCATCCTATTTATTATTGATTGTATGCAAATATTATACAGTAAAAATCACTATAATTGTGGGAGGGGAATAGCTAGTTCAGTGACTGAAGTACAATCAGGCATAGTGCTAGCACAACTATACTCTCAGTATATAAGAGAGGGAATACAGCATCCATAATGAACTAGCTTTTTATAGCTATGGAGGCAGAACTAGATTTAGGTAACCCCGTACAGTGATCTAACTCTAAAGTCACTTTGGTCCCCGTCCCCGTCCCGCTTTTACCCCCTTTCGTCCCCGTCTCCGTCCCGGTCCCCGTCCCGCTTTTACCCCACCCCCGAATGAATATGTTCCACTCGAGACTCCTTCAGCCTTCTCTCCAGTGCACAGGGATGGGGAATATTCCATCAGTAAGTTATTTTTTGGCAAACATTTGCACATCCTTAATAATCCGTGCCACAAATTTCCGTTTATTTGAAATCCATCAGGACTTCGAAGTATGCGCTGTTCGAAATTAAAATCCTTCGAAATTCAGATATTGCATCTTGTGGGAAAATTTCTGTTTCGAAAATAACCCGCTATACAGTAATGTTATTACAAAATCTCGTCTGACACTTGGAAGCAGTAGCAGCAATTTCTACTGTTTTTACACCATTATCAGCAAAATTGGACATTCTTCATCAAACACAGAGTATTATTTCTCATCCAAAAATGAAGCAAATATGATCTCCATGGTTGTGGAGGAAAAAGATCTGGGTGTAGTATTTGATAAAGATTTGAAGTTTACATCTCATGTTAATCAAATTGTAATGAAAGCTAACAAGGTATTGGGAATTATTAAACGTACCTTTGCCTCCAGGGATGCCAACACGTTAAGATTATTATACGTTACTCTTGTTCGCCCAATTTTGGACTATGCGTCAACTGTCTGGAACCCTCATCTTATGAAAAACATCCGTAAATTAGAAGCAGTTCAAAGAAGAGCCACAAAACTTATACCCTCCTTCTATAATTTGACATACTCTGAACGACTCCAAGAACTTAATCTACCCAGCTTACTTTACCGTCGAACCAGAATGGATCTGATTATGACTTACAAAATCTTGAACAATTTAGTATCTGTGGACAAAGAATATTTTTTTACTGTTAATACCAACCCCACCCGATCTAATGGACTCAAACTTTACAAAAATCGCTTCAACACTGCTATTAGAGGTCATAGTTTTTCACAGAGAATCGTCAATGATTGGAACACCTTACCCCATGAAATTGTATCTGCACCTAATGTACTGATCTTTAAGACTAAATTAGATGTATTTTTATAGGACCGCCGGTTTGATTTTATTTAGATGTAATTGAGATTGGTTTTTATAAGACTTTGTCTTCCTTATACCAATTAACTAATAACAATAATAATAATAATTTCTAGCTGATCTCTCTACAGGGAGATTTGATTGTAGCTGAACTCTCTACAGGTGATTTGTTTGAAGTTGAACTCTCTAAATGATGGTTTCTTTGTAGCTGAACTCGCTATTCCTTGTGATTACTGTGCTCAAGAAGAATGAAAAATCAATAGCAACAGTTGCTAGGCAACAAAATTTAAACCTGATCTAGTTACATGACTTTTGGTGGTTAATTAGCAACCGTTGCTATGGTGTTAAAATCGTTTTAGAATTAGTAGTGGTTGCCTAGCAACGGATTCATTTTTTGTGACACTGATCATTTATTCAATAAATCAAATCTTGAAATGTGTTTTCAAAAACTCGCGACACAGCGGAACGAGAGGCATAGACTGATCAGTATAGTAGCGTCCGCAACACGTATACAAACAAAGACTGTTTATACTTACGTGTAGCGTCAATCCAAACGTATAGATCAGTCTATCCCGAACCTGGATTCTTAACTTAGACGACACCTCTGTATATGTCAGGAGTATAATCGTATTATAGACCCACACAGTCACACATACCACAATACGGCTGCATACTATCCTCTATACGGCTGTATACGCTTCTGCTAGACCCACGCCTTGCCCTCAAGACGGCCCATATCTAGGGGCCAGTCTATTTTGCTTTTTTAAACCTATTTTTCTTTCCAGCAATTCTTTTATTTTTCACCTATTATGCTCCATATTTTGCTCAAGAATTATAAATTTTGTTCAGCACTGATCTTTGTTAATTGAATATTTCCGGTTGCAAAGCTACAGTTTCGCCTTAAAGTGACTGTTCTATTAGAGTATAGACTTGATATTCTTTCGTATCCTGTTCTTCGTCACTGAAAGGGACTGTAGAGTAGACTCGATGCGGCGAGGACGGTGACGGCAGTTTCCGCGGCAGTATAGCGATTTAGTGAGTCCATATTCCAATAGGAGATCACCCACGATATTGGAAAACTGTTCCGCCGCTTCAATAGGGGGTAAACCATCGCTGCTAAGGGAGTGGTGAAGCCAAGCCAATCTATCACGTAGAATTCCGTCGAGTTGTGACCAGCAAAGCTAGGTGGCATACCGTCGCTGCTACCACTTCAGTACTATTATTGATAAATCCATCACGTGATGTGACGAGCATGGTGGCTGAATTCTCTCGCCATGGGCAACATGCCACCTCGCTTTGCTGGTCACAACTCGACGGAATTCTACGTGATAGATTGGCTTGGCTTCACCACTCCCTTGGCAGCGATGGTTTACCCCCTACTGAAGAGGCGGAACAGTTTTCCAATATCGTGGGTGATCTCCTATTGGAATATGGACTCACTAAATCGTCCTACTGCCGCGGCAACGGCCGTCACCATCCTCGCCGCATCGAGTCTACTCTACAGTCCCTTTCAGTGACGAAGAACAGGTTACGAAAGAATATCAAGTCTAATACAGAAGATTTCATTGATGTTGTTAGGGCTCACAATAAAGTGCTTTGGTGTTACCGTCGTCAGCAGCGAACTAATTAAGTGTGCAAAAATGAACGGGATCTAGTTTGTTAAACCTCGTTCAAGCTGATATAAGGATTTCGAAGCACATTATTAAGGAATGGTTAGATGCTGCTGCCTCTGCCAGTATCTCTGCCTCTCAGAGAATTTTTCTAGCACGAAACTGTACAGAGTGGTGCACAAATTAGACAGTTTTATTTTTGTAATTACAGTAATTAGTCTTTTTTGTTGTTGTTGTTTTGCCTTGCCATACCCACAGTGTAGTCCTCTACTTTTTGTGTTCGCATGCTGTCCGAGGTTTCACATGCCTATTTGTTTTGTTGTACATCTTTTCATCACAATTGTCAATGATGGTTCTCTCTCTCTCGTTCAGCAATTACTTATAACATGTAAAGCAAGAAGCTAGCTAATATTGCTTAACAAGTGTGACTGTTTTATTAGGGTATCTCGATGGTCACTTGTTGTTCCTGTTACAATTAGCTATGCATTGTCGATACTTTAGCGCGTCTGACTGTTCTATTAGAGTATCTCGATCTTTGTGCAATTTTTATGTCCACTTCACATAAATTGCACCTATTATGCTAGCATTTTGCTTACCCACCCATTTTGCCAAAAAATTCACTAGCGAAATCAACGGGACCCTACCCATATCCCTTCCGAAATACCCTTTTAATTAATAACGTCGCTTTCGATTTATTGTTGCTATTTCACGTGAGCCAAAACAAAGTACTGTCGTACAATAATGAAACTGAAAAAAGGTAAAATAACCTCATAGTCAATGAGTTTTCAGTTATAACAGTTCTGCCTGATCATTACTGAACTGTGTAGCAAGAACCCACAACACTACCCAATCCTTGCTTTCTTCATACTGAGAACAATCACATCACTTCTTCATCTGCAAATAGTCAACATTAATGCTCATACTTTGCATGTTGTAAATATACTTATCAATGCCAGTTTCAAGGTGAGTAGGTGCATTGAACTTGTGGAGTCATTGATGGGACTGCTGTAGTGCATGAGATAAAAATTAGCAAAACCATACAGTATAACTCTACTCACATCGGTATCTCTCAAACTAACTGCTCTTGGAGTGCTCTATATAAAAACATACATGTGACCCACATCTTACATGCCACGTACCACACTGTGATATTCAGTCCTTGTGCACCTTGAAGATTCAAGATTGCTAGAATCACAGGGTCAATGTAGCACAAATAACTTAATGCATCACCCAAGCTGGTACATCATACAGAGTTTACAAAGGAGTAGACAATATCCACTTTCCTTCAATGCTTTATTCAATGTTCCAGCATTTCAAAACTGTAGGCAGTCCAAAGTCTATATTGCATAAGAGCACAGTCACCAATTATTATAGGGTACACATATACACATACCGTCAGATCTCCACAGTGGTTAGCAGGACGTGTAACACCTGAATACTTTCATTGTCCCTCTTCTCTTAGGTCCATGTCCTGCATGTAATTCTATGAAAGGACATATGCAGTCAACATAACACAGCTTGTGTATTACAGTATCTGACTATCTGGATATTATGTGCACCTCTTTTTAACTGTTTGTGCAATTAACTCACTCCTTCATGGTTGATGCTGTAAACACTGGTGTCATAGTGTCGATGTGCTGCTCTGTGAACAGAATTAGAGATATAAGGCAAAATTACAACTTAAGAAATAGTCATCAGCTTTCTTTCTCATCTTGAGTAAATTCGTTAGCAAGTAGTTGAATATAATAGTCAAAAAACCTATAATATTTATGCAGTTGTTGTAAATTAAAAAATTGTGATAATAACACTGATTGGTAATGGCTCACTGCATGGACTTCCCTTACTGCAATTTCATGTTGGTCATCTGACTTCACAGCTCACCAACATCTTTCCTAAGAGTTAAAATTGCCTGTATCATCATTTGGCATTCTTGAGACCCACATGCAGCTATATAAGTAGAGGATATTGTACACAGGACATGGTATACACAAATAAAATTCATACCAATACCTACAGTAAATTATTGCCAATACTATTAGCACACAAAGCTAAGGGGTATACATGGCCACATGTTGTCTTGGGCTTGGGCTAGGCCAGTCACATGCATCACACCCAAGAAAGAGAGATGAGACAAAGATGCAACAGTTACACTTTTGTCTGTAACCGTAGTTATTATATTAATAACAAGCTGGGCACTTTATAATAACATGGTACAGAGATTTAAAATAAAGCACACTACAGGAAAATCACAATAATTAATATTTGTATGGGACTTATCTGATACAGATGGGTCTCTCAATACATTGCACCAGCTCCCACAGAATGCCCATGCAAGAGACCAAACGAGTAGAACTGGTAAGTAAAGCATGTCGACAGTTTTATGTATGTGTAAAGAATGACTCTTACAACCCCACACTCAAACAATCCCGTGTGTACTACTGCATGTGTGCAAGCTTCTGTTGTTCTTTTTGAAGGGGTGAACATTTCCAGACTGACTCAACAAAATTTAATTCTGTCATGGATCCACCTTCATTGCCCACCAGGACTTTTACACCTCTGTTCCAGGACCACAGAAATCAGGCCAGCCCAGATTCTATGCTGGGACCATTGGATTGACTCTACTAGTCTGTTGTGGCCATGCCACTTTCTCTTCAGACAACAGATGAAGTATGCTGCCATATATGGATTGGCGGTGAGCAACTAGTCTACAGCCAGAGCACTGTTTTGTCATTGGGTCAGCAAAAAACAGATGTTTTACTATGTGATAGCAGTGTTGGGCCACTACTAAATAACTACCATCAAGAATCTGCTAACATTTGCACCTTGAATCAAATTTACTAATAACATGATGCTGATATTTCGTACATCACAAAGAATCTCTCTGGCTAAAGTTTGTAAAGAGTGGCTAGGAATTCATATTGTCTAACCAAATTCATACAAACTGAAAATAATTATAACTGATATACGATCTGTAGCATTTAAGTCTGTTCCATGTCCACCCAGACTGTAGCTACATGACACCGTTTGTGGCAGCATGTTACCCAAAGACCTTTTCTTTCTGAGTGTAGCTAGACGCATGATTTTTCATTCATTGTTCATTCTCTTTTCCCGACCCATCGACAAAAAGAATAAAAGGGAAAAGCGAACAAGAGCGCCTGAGTTACACAAAAGTGTGCGTCTTCCTTTCCGTTGGGCCGCTGGTAGCTCAACAAGGACGGCGGCTAACTGCTGTTATATTTATACATACAAACTAGTACTCACTCGAAACATCAGTCACTTCTACCATCTGTGCTTCGGCTGCACCATACTGCCACTCGAGCGTCAGTCATTCAGTAGCTGCGGCTGGTTCTTTGTCACAATAGCGATTCGCCCCTGACGACGTTTCACACGATGCAGTCAGTCTTGACCACAATTATGTGAACAGAAGAAGGCGTTCACGTATATGTAACGTCATTTATTGGCAAGTTATACACCTGTATACGGCCTGCCATCTTGCTCCGTCTCTGTATTTGTCTGTATATTCTCCGTATACGTCTGAAAATGACGATTTTGTATATATCCGTATATGCTTCCAGTTGCGCTGTGTGAAAGGCAATACAAATCCACCACTTTATTAGAGAAAATACGACACATGAAGCTGGCAATAAAGTATGTGATCCATGCTGAGGATTTTATGATGACAAATAAAGAACTATTAATTTTATTAAAGGAAGTAGATTGCTAGAGTTATTGACACAGTGGTGCCTTTCTCTGTCCAAAGCAATTGCTTTACAGCGACAACAGCATTCTCTCACAGTCACTGAACAATTACCATTAGTGTTAGATCCACAGGAATTTTAGACAACAAAAAGGTATGGAGTAAAATGGTGATAGTGGTCACAGCTGATCAAATCATTTTTATACATCCACAGGTTCAACATAAAGTGCAAGAAGCAAGAACAGTATTGAGTGAAGGATTTGATAAACCAGCTGCTAAAATTCTGACTGCATATGCTGCTGCATGCATAGTCTATGGAAATGGACAAAGGTCTGGAGTTGTTACAAATTTGAGGATTGTAGAATTCAACCAATGCCAACCGTATGATCATGACATTGATGAAGTGGTGATAAATTGCCTGCACCATAAGACTGGACCTCAAGGGATTGCACATCTAGTAGTGACTCATGATATTGAACAGTTGTTGGTTGACTATTACAACAAAGTTCAGCGGAAGATAAGGGCATTTGACTTTTCTAATTCAAATAGATTTTTCTTAACAATCAATGGCTCTCTTTATATGCAAGTGTATCATAGGATGAAGGAGGCTCTATCTGTGGGACGTTTAAAACCTCCCAGGCCAAAAGACTACAGAATGTTGGTAGCTACAGATGCTGCAAGGGAGCTGAATGATGCAGATTTAAGAAGAGTAGCAAGACACTTTTGCCGCAGTACAGAAACAAGTAGGCAATATTACCAGTTTAGCAACACAAATGATTCAGTGCTAGCTTATCAAGCTCTACAAAATCTTTCTGAAAGACAAAAGTGGTCTACACAACATATCACACCATTGCTTAAAGAATGGCCATTAAACAATAGTCCACCAGGTTTAATGGTGTGTAGAAAGATTATCAAGAACCATAAATGAATTGAACTGGAAAAGATGTTCTGGACAATTGGAGACAATTGAGAAAATCTATGCAGCAATTCTATGTTCATGTTCACAGCACTCATTATAATATTGTCTGCTGAATCAATTGTCCTGTACTAAAAAGATTACATGTAGCATATTGTATAAAAGGCTGGGTATGTATGGTTAATTTATCAATCTAGAAAGCTAAATGTAGTCTGCATTGTGTGAGACCTTCAATACAATGCATATGTCATGGTGATCATACACATTACAACACAGTAACTTTTAAAGTGTTTGGCTTGAATATTCTTAAAAGCTTAATTCATGAAATACTCTAATACAACATACACCTGTTGTTAGTATGCAGCTGGGTGATGAACCAATTATTTTATAACCAACAAAGAATAAAATTATTAGGTTCAAATGTGTATTTTTAATGGGTTTAAGTGTAATGTAGACAGGAAGAAAAGTTGCATTTCAAGTATTCAGAAATCCCCAGTAAATTTACAGAAATTCCATATTTCTGTGCATTTCCGTTGTTCATGAAATTTGCACATTTCCTGAAGTAATATAGGGCGCAATTTTCATGACATTTCCTAATAGCAGGATTGATGGTATTTCTTGACATTTCCTAATGCAGGATAGATGAAATTTACTGACATTTCTGAAACACAGGAAAGATCAAATTTCCATAAATTTCTTGACATTTCCTGCATTCAGGATAGGTATTGTCAAAATGCAAATTTTCTGTCTAGGAAATGTCAGTAAATGTCACGTGTCAATACATTTCCTAAACACAGTTCCTAAACACAGTATAGATGGGAACAATATGGTACCAATGTGCATTATCCTCTCCACCAGTTCAGGACACATAACATTTCATGATATTTATGGCTTTTCCTAAATGGAAAGAAACAGACAGCATTTTACATTACAACTAGCTAGCTTACCTACTTTAATAGAGTTCGCAAAATGTATAAGAAACTTATATTACCAAAGTATTATTTCATTGTGGGTTTGGGTTATCACATTTCCTGTTAATGTAGGTAATGTAGAGTAAATATAATAATATTTCTTGAAATTTACAAGACGTGTCCTTGGCCTCTATAATGTACCATATATATTGCATTTCCAAATACACAGGTTACACAGAGACCTTATCCTGATCTGTAAAGTGATACAGTAGTCAAGTATGACAGCAGCTGGAGTGACAATCTCGAACTAAAATGTCACTACATGCTATGTGTCATTGACTTAGGAAATTTCATGTAAATTTGAAATTTCTGAATAGTATAGGAAATCTCACTGCAAGCCATGTGTCCTTGACTTAGGAAATCTCATGTAAATGTCAAATTTCTGAATAGTTTAGAAAATATCACTGCATGCCATGTGTCCTTGACTTTGGAAATCTCATGTAAATGTCAAATTTCTGAATGGTGTAGAAAATGTCACTGCATGCCATGTGTCCTTGAATAAGGAAATCTCATGTAAATGTCAAATTTCTGAATAGTGTAGGAAATGTCACTGCATACCACGTGCCCTTGACTTAGGAAATCTTATGTAAATGTCAAATTTCTGAATAGTGTAGGAAATTTCACTGCATACCGTGTGTCCTTAAATTAGGAAATCTCATGTAAATGTCAAATTTCTGAATAGTGTAGGAAATGTCACTGCATACCATGTGCCCTTTACTTAGGAAATCTTATGTAAATGTCAAATTTCTGAATAGTGTAGGAAATTTCACTGCATACCGTGTGTCCTTAAATTAGGAAATCTCATGTAAATGTCAAATTTCTGAATAGTGTAGGAAATTTCACTGTATTCCATGTGTCCTTGACTTAGGAAATCTTGTGTAAATGTCAAATTTCTGAATACATGAAGGAAACCTAACAACATGTCAACTTTTTGGCTGAGGAAATGTCCAGACACATGAAATTTCTAATGTTTTAGGAAATGTCACAACATGTGACATTTACGGTATACAGGTTTACTCCAGGTTTGATATAGTAAAGTCAACAGTGACATTTCCTGTACATTTCCAAACTGATTTTTGGTCCAGAAATGTCACTTTTTTCCAGGCAGACCACAGCTGGGTTATTAATGTTATTTGCAAATATTAAATATTTCACTTAAAGCAGGTTGTCTGAGCTCAATCCGGGTCACATTGTATAGCCAATTAGTGATCACCATTTGGAGTTACACACCCCAAAAGTTTGAGGCTAGACCCCAAACTGTGAAATCTTTAACATGCTCTACACACTTGTAGCCTATCATATCAGCAAAATCTGCAAGCTAGCCTTGATTAGGGTTAGTTGGAGATAACCAGGGTCATATTGAAAAACATAATGGTGATCATTAATTGGAGTAATCAATGCAAGTTTATGAAAGCTAGTGTTACTAATGCACTCTAGATGCATGCTGATAAAATGCAGTAAATGGTTTTAGAATAAGATCATGATCACATGCACACTTGTGCAAATATTTATGAGCTTTACTGCTTTACTACACAAGTTAGTCTATAGATAGCCTACCCTGGCTGACCTGCATTACCACAACATTCTCAATACCTACATTCCTACAAGACATTTATACTTATAATTAACTGGGCAAAAGGTAATACACTCCAAGACATTTCAAAAGTAATTTGTGTTATTCAGTTCAATGAAGATAAACATTTTTGCTACCCATTCTCAGCACTAGCTAGCTATATGACTAGCAAGCTCCTGTTTCACCCTCCATTGCGTTGGATGTGCATTGAGCAATGGCGGATCCAGGATGGGGAATTTGGGGCAAATGCCCCCCCCCCCCCCCCCCCCCCCACTCACCTTGTGGAGGAGCCATATTTCTGATTAAAACACTAAACTTTATGCCAGGCAAGATCAGCTTATTAAACTCACGAAATAAACACATTTTACTAGCATTTATTACGAATTCTCCTGCTACTAAAGTGAACCAAAGTCAAACTAACTATGAAATGCGTCACCCAGCACCTTTGTGCGTACTAAGCGCCTCTAAAAATAATTATCGTGTTGCTGTTGTTTAAGAAAGACTTCACAGCCTTCTGCAAAGGCCAAAATGGTAAAAAATCAACAGTGAGATACTACTAAGAGGTGTATTATTTGCTGCTCCAAAAATGCAACAATTAACAAGATGATCTGGCCTATAAACGTGATTACCTACAAGTGACTTGCCCGTTTGTGCCCCTCCCCTTGCCAGGTCCTGGATCCGCTCCTGTTGAGAATAACTATCACGCTGATTTTACAGCTTTGTATCCATGCTAATGCAGCGTGCACCACTAAAACCCTTTTATACTTTAAACTCATTGTTAGGGACCCGCCGATTATGCTGGCATAATTATGAGCATAATAGGTGTCTGAAAGCATTGAGCATAATGCTAGCATAATAGGTAGAATATTTGTGTAATGGTATGAATTCTTGCTTATCAAAATAGCTATCACAAAAAGATCGATATACTCTAATAGAACAGTCAGTAACTCTAATAGAACAATCATATAGCTGACTGTTCTATTAGAATATATCGATCTTTTCTGTGATATGCATTTTTACAAGTAGGTTTGTGCTTCAGCCACTTATTAAATTGGAAATTATTACTAGAGCATGGGAACTGAAGCATAAATAATTGGGCATAATTTGAGCATAATGGGTAAGTATTGAGCATATATTTAAGCATAATAGGTAAATTTTTGAGCAGTGCAGCATAGCATAATAGGCAAAATTATGAGCATAATCGGCGGGTCCCTACTCATTGTAGAGCAGGAGCAGTCAAGTGCTTTAATTATCCGGCGCTTACTACTGGAAGTTGATACAACTGACCCACACACCATGCATTCTGTAAGTAATTAACTAGCTACCGCAAGCTATTGCCATCAATACCACCTCCCGCATATAGTACTGCAAAGTAGACTCACTTCATCATCCTGTAGTGTACGGATAATCTGTGATAAATAATTCATTCGGCGCTGGTGTGTCTACGGCTCATACACACATGCAGGGTTTAATGATGCTAACCGGAAGTCAATTGAAATTGCCAACAAAGTGTATTAAGCC
Source organism: Dysidea avara (assembly GCF_963678975.1). Classification (NCBI taxonomy): domain Eukaryota; kingdom Metazoa; phylum Porifera; class Demospongiae; order Dictyoceratida; family Dysideidae; genus Dysidea; species Dysidea avara. Next base: position 27,116,472 of record NC_089273.1, read on the forward strand.
GCTAATTTGTATGCTGCGAGTTACGTAACAGAGAAAAATAATCTGTTTCTCCACTAGATAATAAAAAGCCTAAATCACAACCAGCCAATAATAAAGAATTTAGCCATGTTAACCTGGAGGGAAACAATAGCTGCTCCTGCTAAGTGTATGGTAAATACAATCTAGCATTTATTGTCAGAATGTTGTGTTTTTGTATACAACATCAGAGTTTAGCAAGCAAACACATACTCTCCTTAACATGGTGTACACATACACTGTTAAAAATAGGGTGTAATCCAATCACCTTTGGGGGAGTTCTAACTGCTGTTTAAATTAAACTCCTTTGAGGGGAGTTGTAGTACTCCCCAGGGGTGTTCTAGGAGCAACTAAAAGGTGTTACAAGGGCATTGCAATACTCCCTAAGGGTGTTCTAGGAATAGCTATAAAGGTGTCACGGTACACTTTAAAGATGTTCTAGTGCTCTCCATGGTGGCATTTTGTTGAAAAGAAATGTAGGCTTGCTATAGCATTCCAGTAACCTTCATGTTGATTTCAATTTATACTCAATGACTACCAACAACAAAGCACATTAGCAGTATGCAATAATATATTTGCAACACCTTATACTTACCACATAGTTGTTTCCAAGTCACTCTTATAGAAGTTAGCAAACTGTACTTATAACCTAATTTTCAATAGAAGCATCCAATTGTGGGTTTCAATATACCTAGGTGTAGGCAAACACCCTTACAGTGGCTTAGCTATTATTGGGGAGTAAAATGACATTTGTGGTGTTCAACAACACCCCAAGTGCTACAATACTCCCCTAGGGTGTTGTAAATACCATGGGTGTACATGAACACCTTTACGATGGGTGTACCTGTAACACCTCGTTTTAACAGTGTATGTACAATTCATACCAAGGGGTATTACATTTATGCGTACAGTTATTGATAAGGTGAATCTTGGACTTCCATTATGCAAACATTGTGATTAGTTCATATACAAACATGACTGCTCAATTAGAGGATTTTGTTGCCCAACAAAGTAGATGTATATTTCATTAGAGTAATTGAACTAAACTACAAATAATTTTTAGGAGTCCAATTTTCACTTAATATACAGAAAGAACAACTGTGTGTTTGTATAACTAAGACACAGACCTTCAACAGTTTATCCTTCCTATCAGATGCCACTGCAATCTCAGACTGTAATGCTGCACAATGTTTTTGTTGGTCATCAAGATCTTCTGGCCACTCCAGATCTATCTTCTCTCTCATGTAGTCTGTAAACTATGCAATTGAAGAGTTCAGAACAAAATATATTTATCATTTAGCAAATTGGATCAACTATTTTGTCAATATTAAGCATATTGTAAATACAAAGTATGTACATAGTATTCAATAATTACTTAATCTATTGCATTTTCACTACAACCACATATACATACCTCTTTAGTGTGATCAGCATATTGCTGATATTCTTCCAACTCATGGAGTTGCTTTTCTAGCATAGCAAGTTGTTCTTGTAAGTTATCATATCTAAAGTAGTCAGTGGCTCATGACATTATTCAAGTTTAGATGTAAAGATTATTAATTAGATAGCGAATTATCTATTTAGTATTCTCGTATGGTATACTGTAGTATAAAAATCAAAAATTTACACTATACAAGTGACTGTTCTATTAGAGTATTTTGTCAACAGGTGTATGTTCTATTAAAGTAGTTGAAAGCACAAAAATAATGGGCTCCTTAATCCAGAACAAATCATTTATCTTGATACTTTTGTGAATGGACCGGTATGCAAGCACTCAATAAAGGAAGTATTTCTACAGTGGCATTTAAAATGTGATCAACACAATACCATATAAAAAGGGAGGAATATATATATTGTAATTGGCAGCTATCTGTGAAAAATTTCCCCTCAAAATCCAGAATTCAATCAGTGACATTGTTTAAGCATACAAAACCCGAAACTTTCTCCCTTGAAATTATGAGCAGAGGCAATTCACGAAAATTTTATGCTCGAAAAATTAAGTTATGAGTTAGCATCACATGTTACATTCAAAATCAACATAACCCATGTTTGTGTGTTTGTACACACACACACACACACACACACACACAAACACACACACTGTAACTTATTCAGTCAATATTACTTCTCACTACAACAAACACTACTACTCACTTATTCTTCAACTCATCCACACTCTTCTGGATGTCAGTAGCAGCATAGTGTCAATTGTCTATCAATTGTTGAGCAGTGTCAGTGATACCATCAATCTTTCCTCCCAGCAGTGCCAGTGATGACTGAAGTGTCTGATATTTCTTATTAACAATGCGGTAATCCTTGAGCTCCTGTAATGAAATGTTTGTAGCGTAACCATTACAGTAAAATGCTTTTCTCATAAAATGAGAAGTCCTTGAAGCAGTGAAAAACTAATTAATGTTAAATGTCAGAGGTCAACTCTAAAATATACAGTTAAAGTCTTTGAGCAGGCTGTAGGACCAGGTGTCCTACAGACCTTCAGCACTTGTGCTGTAAAGCATTAATAAACAAAAATACACAAATGAGGTTTTAAGTTGAAGTCAAGAATTAAAACAACATGATAACACAACAAACATACAGTATAAAGTGGTGGTACAAAAAACACACAAAAAAATATTGGTAATATACAGTGGAATCAGTCTAAGCCGGTCACCTTCGGGCCAGACCTTAGGTGACTGCTTTAGGCAGGTGGATTAGTTTATAAACTTATAGCTTGAAAGTTGGTCTTTTTAGAGAGGTGGCCTTCTGGCTTCTATACAGGGGGTCGCTAAGGTAGGTTTTACTATGCCACATTAGCATAGACGTTCCAAAGCGTCAATCGGCATATATGTGACCGGATCTGCGAAAACCTGACACAACCGTGTATTTTTCAAATTCCTGTTTATTAAATATTTATCATCTACTTATATAGCCAAGTCTACCCTATAGCAAAATTTCAGCCTCATATGCCAATAGCATTAAGAGTTACTGCCCTACAAACTAGCAACAACAGAAAAATCAATTTTTAAAGCAAGTAGCTATAGGGAAAATAAATTACATGCGCCTACAAAAATGGTTGTAACCTATCGATGAATCAAGGTACGTAGCTACAATTTTCACCTACAAAGGCGGAATTCATGAAGAAAAATCAATCGTGTACGATCGCTTTGACGTGACAAACAAATGCTCATAACTTCCGTATCCTTGGGTCTACCACAATGAAACAAAGATTTTCCAACTCCTCTTGCGCAGGCAAATAAGATGATATCCAGGGTTTTATTGTTACTCCCATCCCTCACTAAGAAAGAGGCCTTCAAAAAATTAACAGAATTTTTAAATAATATGCAAGTATTTCACCCAATGTATTCAATGCTTTATACAGTAACACACCATATATGAGTCGCAGAACAGCATTCCAAGGTCAATTAAGGAAGCCATGTGACGTTTTAGGTTTTTTGATTTACGCTACCGTGTTGCAAGAAGTAATGAAGCTTCTGTACTGTAAATTCGGCTTGCGCGATTGTGTCTGGTTTCCGCAGATCCGGTCACATATTGTCTGGGAAATATCATGCGTGGGAAAACAGGTTTTGACACTTTGACTCATTACATTGAGCAACACAGAGCTTTACATTTTGTGCTTTAGTTTATAGGTCTAGTTAGGCTCAGAGCAGCAGTAACTACATATGTATGTTTAGACTAGTTGATTGCTAATGAACTACATTCCATGACAAATGATAACTAAAATAATCTTAAAATTTCTCCTACTGCAGTTTCCTCGCTGAGATCTGACATGGTACCATCAAGTACTTTTACTTCTGGCAAATATGCCTACAGATCACAAGTTGAAATATACAGTAAGAAAATTGTCATATGCACACATGCAGCTTTCACTGACGAAATAATTCTTGCACTGCTCCAACAAATCCATACGTTGCTGCCAGGCATCTAACACAGCTGTCCAGTCTGTTCCAACTTGTCCAGCAGTTGTTCAGCTTGTTCCTATTGGAGGTCTCCACTACTACCTGAGATGAGGCTAGTTCCATGAGCCTTCAGCGCTTCATATGATGATTGCTGAGTTAATATTTCAACCTTAAATGCACAACGGCTATTTTATAACAAAAAAGTGCAGGTAGATGTTTAGGTGTGGATTAAGCTCTACAAGACAGTTATCCAGTAGCTGCGTGATTTTAATAATGCATATTGATACATTGATATTTACATGTTCCAATGACACATATAAATCACCAATAGCACACACATTTAATTCGTTGTGTTCTTTTATAGCCTTTTCTGCTTCAGATATGCTCTCAGTGAGGTCTTGCAATGACGCCTTCTTGAGTATCTCATCCAACCTATAGTCAAATAACATCAGGCAACTGTACTTTCATTAACACAGATAAAGATTACTGGAACAAGGAGATACAGTGCATGCATGACCAACAGCTTACATAAATATTATTATTATTACAAATGTGACACATCACTTTGGATAGAAAACACTAATAATGTACATACCAAGAGATGAAGTCATTCAATTGTTCCAGTAATTGTTTCAGATTACCAGATTGACAAACTTGTTCCAGTAATCGTTTCAGATTACCAGATCGACCAACTTGTTGTTTGACCCAGGCCAACTAATGTTACAGAGAAACAATACATGTGCATGTTAGCTAAGTTAAGGCATCAAATATACAAAACAAAATGTATTCACAAGTATCCACCTTAGTGTATATACATGTATGCTTGTATGTAAACACAGCACTTAACATGATAATGTAATAGTAAATGTGTAACTTTGTATAACAGAATAAACCTACATTCTCTTTCAGATCTTCACAAGCTGAAAGTAGTTCATGATGCTTCTCAGTAAACACAGTTGCTTCCTGTTGTAATTAAGTAACAACTAACACACAATAATGATTTAAACTGTGTTCATTATACATAGCTGTCAAGTATACAAACAACTGAACATGCATTCTGATGTGAAAGGTTTGTCTTTGCTGGCATTACAATCTCATTACTAATTTCTATCATTTCAACATACAAACACACACACAGAGCTCAAACTAAGCAAGGTCTGACTGTCTGAAGTGAATACACAGTGATCGAACTGTGTGAAAACAAAGCACTTGAGAATTCTTATGCTTATAGCACAAAATGTGATTTGCTATAAATCTACAGTAATGCCACTTGACAACACAACAATTGTGACCGGATTTCACATAACAAGGCTTCCACACACACAAAATCAAACTTACGATTTTACCAGAAATGGATTGCTGATCTAATACAATATCATATGTCACACTGTACTTCCCTCAGCACTGACAAGTCTGGTTTCTGTAGCAGCTTCCTTCTGACCCTGTCAAAGCCACGAGTGTGAGATTGGCACCATTAAATGGCCATGGCTTTGTGATAATGGTGTGTAGTAAGCTGGGACTTCACAGAGAGCTCGCCAATAGTGTTCTCAGTCAATTTAGAGTAATTTGAGGGCCATGGAGGGCCATGGACAGCCCAAACTTGGCCTCTGGATTCCAATCATCTTCTTACTTCATTTTATACCTGTATACTAAGACCACCGTCCACCCCCACCCTCCCACCCTATTACTACCACCTGTGTATATTATTACCCTCTAGAAAAAAGCTGCTCAAAACAGGGCAAATTTTGGGTATCAGAAATGTATACACCCACTCAGTGATAGCTAGTGAACAGATGAACAATTGGTGCAAATTTTGTTTGCACAGCTGTAGGCACTGGGAAGTTTTTACACAATGATTCCTTAAAATCGCCATATCTCCTAACAAAGCTTTGTGCGTCGAAGCCTTGTTTTGTCAAATTCAGTCACAATTATAGATATTGAGCTACAATACCTACACATGTATAGCATGTACGTACATACCTCAGGATGTTGCTCTGTCAGCACCTTTACTTCTGATTCAAAATCATTTACCTGTAGAATATAAATCACAATTCAATCATTATGTAAATAGACAGATTCCACTCTTTATTCAAAATGACTGTTGTATTAAAGTATTTCACAAGTGAATCATACAGTACGATAGTAATTGTATAGTAGGGACCACAAAGGAGTAGGTATGGCCCATGGAATAATATCACCCACAAAACAGCCTCAGTTGTCCCTGACGACGATGAGGCAGTATTGGTTAGGTGATGCACCTATCAATGTATTGCCCCAACACCCCCCCTCGGGCACATGTGGGGCTATGGTGGGGATTTGACACAGCCGAATGTCAAATGCCCCATAGTACGGCAAACTTATCATGTCAAATCCCCACTGTTGGCCCCAGTTGCAACATGGGATTTACTCAGGATTTGACATAGCATAGAAAGTTACAACAACAAAAATGCTTGGGCACTTAATGAATAATCGTCAAATTCCCCATAGTGGCGCAGCAGTTTCATGTCAATTCCCCCTGTAAAGCTCCACTTACTCCCGAGGGGGGGGGGGGGGGGGGTGGGGCAACACATTGATAGGTGCATAAAACTAAGCCCCAAAAAGTTTTCAGATCTACCCCAAATGCTTTCAACAAGTTTCTAGGGAATTTTAAAAATAATTTATTTAACGGAATTTTCTACTGATAGTGATGTCCTACAAAAAACCGACACTTCTCAATTAGCACATATGACACACCCCATATAAAGCACTACTAACATGCAACATCTACTGAAAATTTCAGATAAATACTGCATTCTATAGTGAAGTTACAATGTCATAAAAAATTAGACCAATTTTACATAGGAAAAATGGCACCAAAGGGAAAATTAGCCAGTGATTTCTACATTTTTAATAAAACTATACTGACTCAAATTGTTCGTATAAGCAACTAAAACCATTCTTAACAAATGTACAGGTAAGAAGTTGGACATAGTGCTTTCAACCATGTATCAAACTTACAACAGGGAAAATTTCTGTTTCTGAAACATTTGCTTAAAGGGGAACTGCAGTCATTTTTAAAAAAATTAATTTTATTTTATTAATTGAATTTTTATGAAAAGTTATGTCTGTATTCCAATTTTTATAGCTGCACTACATTCCACTGTGGAGATACAGCGATGGAAAGTTGCGCATGCCTCAAGCCATGTTAATTTGTGGTTTACGTCACTGGATCTAAGTGCGGGTATTGTTGTATTGATAATGGCTGAGAGCAGTTTGAATACCGAGATTATACCTTATCAGTTCGAACCCATGGATGTTTCAGGCTACAGTGATAATGAAGACGACAGCAGCAGCGAGTCAGAAACTGATATAAGAGAGTAAGCAAGTTTCACAGAGCGCTTGGGAACAATGGATTGGTGCGAGTGTGCAAAATGTTCGCCCATGCCCAGTGGCATTGAATGCCAGTGTTGTCGAGAGATGGAAGGAATAGACAAACGACTGACAGAACACGGGGGAGGTCTTCAGTGCATAATGGATCACGAGCAATTTAAAGTGGTCTGCCTCAACAAAGATATTTTGTACACTGCACTGGTAACAATGAAGTCAGTACGCGGTGATTCTTTGCGCCTTCCACTGGCTAACAGGCACAGACAATTAATAAACGCTGATTTGTAATCATTTATGGCGTATACTATAGTGTTTTAGGTCATACAGGGTAGCTGCCTACCGACAGTTCATCTACTGGACATACCATAGACTCGGCAGAGGAATTCGTAAAGTTATCCCATCTTGTGTTGTGTTAGCCATACGCAAGGAATTTCCTGAACTAAGTAATATTTACACTGGTTTTAAATTAGCAGATTTATAATGTTGCATGTAGTATAAAAAATTATGAAGAGATAAATATTATTACTGAGATGTTTGTTCATGTAATGGCTGTTTGGGGAATCTAGATGTGTGCTTAGCTATAATTTCATCTTTAGGCAGTCGTTCTGTTGTGGCAATGTTCTGTGGTAATGCAAGTGTTTTGTCATAGTCCTGTGTGTCCTGCTGTTTTCCGTGGGTCCGTAGTTTAAGTATGTCATTCATCATGTGTGTGAGGTGTGTGTAGTCCTTGTTCTGTAGTATCGGCTTGGCTACCCAGGCGTTCCGTCCCTTAGGAAACACTACTTTGAATCTTAGTTTACTTGCACATGTTAAGAAACATCACACACATACAGTATAGTTAATAATAACTGATTGTGTGGTTGCTTGCTTACGTTGGGTGTTGTAATTGTGGTCAAGAATAGCAAGTTCCATACGAGCTCGCATTCCATCATACCAAAAATGCTGCCGCTTGGGACAGTATTTTAGGAGTAAGGAATGGAAGACCTCCAACGAGCCGGTATGATGGAAGCCGGTTAATTTTTTAATGTCCCGCAGCAGTGTATCCTGTAGTACTACCTTGCATAAAGCATTGTGTGCAACACTTCCGGGTCGCAGCCATTTCTTACTGCCCTCCTCTTCTGGAGACAGTGTTGGATGCACACATTTTGGGAACAATGCATTAGGGTCATTGTCCCACTAGTGGACATTGGATATATGGTGTACAATAGATTTCCATTTGTCCACGAGCAACTGTGCATCACCATTACATGTTTGCACAGACCACTACAGGTGGTTAGGAATTGACTGGATCCATGGGAGGAGTTGACCACAATGCTTTGTCTTGGCCTTCTTACGTAACTTCTTTGTGACACTTTTAGCCAAGTGCCACACATCATATTGATGGTCTATATGGGGGTAGTCAGTTCTCATCAGGGACGCTACACCAGTGTGTCTGTCTGTAGCTATAGTAGAGATATCGACGTGTTGTACCATCAACTTATCAAGGCACCGTCGCAATCCTTCTTTCTCCATAGCTACTGAACTAGTAGTGTCAGTACACTGCAATAAACTGTAGTCTAGGATTAGGTCTGTGGCAGAGTCCATGAGGGTATACGCACAATATTTAGCACTATAACCAGGACTGTCACAACAACCATCACCAGACAGGTGTAGCTGGCCCCCCCTTAAATATTCAACTACAGCTTCCCATTGTCTTACATAAGTGGTGTGCACAACAGGATACACATACTCACTCTGTATGTCATAATAACGCCTTTCACCAAACATAACTAAATTTAGCACATCTGCCAAGTTAGCAAAGCTGGTGAAGGTCTGACCACTGAGGAGTATAGCTGCAGCCAGCAGCAGGTTACCAGCTGGCATATGTCTTACTACTGGTTGAGATTGCCAGAATGGTACATGTCCATCAGGACATATACCACTGACTTCCAGTAATGTTCCCGATGTGGATGTCTTCAACTTGACCATTTCCAGACCACAACTACGACACCTCTTAAATAACATCATCAGCTGTGATTCAAATACAATGAACTTGCGGTCTCCTGTTATATCACTATCTGTGCCATCCTCAGTGTGGTCCGGGTGGTATGATTCATCTTGGTCTTGTGGACTAAAAACAGAAATATAATTATCAGTACCAGATATAACAACATCTCACATGTCCTCATCCCCTTCACTAAAAGTATAGCTAGCAACACCTGGTATGGGTGATGAAGACTGCATCGGTGAGAGCACAGGTGATGACGTAGGGAAAAATAAGTCTGCCTGTGAGCCAACATCATTCTGTAGCAATGGCTCTGGGTAAATGTTGACAAAAGTAGCCTTGCTCCTAGACAAAACTGGTCTATCTGTTAGTATGATGGACTAATATTTTTTTATTATTATAGCCTTGTGGCTCACCACGCTGCAATTCCTGTTTATCAGGTATTGTAACAGCTGGCTACTGGACTCACTGCTGGACCCCAGCGAATCGCCGATCAGCGAGTCATGTTGTGACTTGGCTGCTCTAGCTTCGCTCAGTTTCCTACGCTTCACTGGTTTTGTGAAGGAAAAGATAGTAGGAACAGCAGTAGCCTTTAGCTTCGGTTTAGCAGGCCCGTGACCCTCGAACACAGACTTCACATAGTCGTCTGCTGTAAAATGGTGGTTGCAAACACGAGCGTTTTCGTCTTCTAGTGGTGGGTTAACCACTTTCAGGTTTTGTAGCCACTATCACAACACGCGTAAGTGCGGGGACCAGCAATCACAAAATCTTACCTGTTTTGCTAACTCTGGGTTCTTCTTCAGTGGTACACGATGAAAGCTTGTCCCAGGTGGGGCACTATCTATGTCGTTGTCACAGTCTAAAGCGATACAGTACACCGGCATCCTGCTCGAAATGTTAAGACACTATTGAAACCTATGGGGAATTATTTGCATTCCGATCCAGTGACGTATAAGCCACTAAAAGCATGGCTGCCAAAAAGGGGTATGTCACGCTAACTTTTGATTTTAATAACTAGCCAACCGCTGTACATTGTGGCTTGAAACTTTGTTATCAAGATTAGGACTATATTACTGAATGATTTATATGATTAAAAGTAGTTTATATTTTCACTGCAGTTCCCCTTTAATTCTAGGGAAATACCTTCAGTAATCCCATTTAGACCAACAATTTCCATTAAAATCTATTGTATCATTTCAGTATACAGCCCTATCATATCACACAGCTGTCCAATGCCAATATTCCATCCATTCAATGACACTACAAAGCACATAAATTGGATTGCAGAGCTAGTATGCACATTGCTCAGCTCAACTACGTTACAGATATATTTAAAACACTCGACTGAAGCACGTACATTAGAAAAATATAGCGTTATATTGCATACAAGCAGTAAAATAGGTAATAAACGTCTGCTATACTAACCATACCTTGCATTTGTGGCTTGTACGCTTGTCAGATTTGAAATCAGCACTATTGAAAACCTACAAAACCATGAAAACCCCTCAAATCCAGCTGTATTTAGAAGCACAAGCATCCAGGAACGAAATTTCGCTTAGTGATAACTTGTTGAAAGTAAGTATTGGTTGTTAAAGAAGACTATACAGCCCTGTACTAAAAATACGAGGTTGGATATCACCACTACTGACTGAGTTATTAACTGACTGACTGATTCCTTCAGACACGCATAACTCGATAACGGCTAAGGCTATGCAGGAGCAGATTTATGGGGGTGGGGGGGGGGGGGGGGGGGGGGCTAAGGGAGCTGTATCCCCCTTTCCTTTCTAAGTTAGTACTTGGCCAATAAAACCCTAAATCTTCTATATGTATCAAAAGCAGACTTATTTCAGGAATTATGCATCACTACCAACACAAATAATGTCTATGTAACAATACCTATTGTTCAACTCTATCCCAGGAGAGTTTAGCTTCCTTTTCATCAAGAGTTCTTCAAGAAAAGGTTTAGATTGTGGGTTGCAACTTTAGTTACAAAAGTTTTAATTGTGGGTTTTGTTTTATTCAGGTAATAAGCAGTGTTTTCCACTATGGCTATCAGAGGTGATTAGTGTGGTTTTTATATTTGAATGGATTTATTATGATTCAAAAAATGTTAGTTGTTTTAATTGGTCAGAGTTGTCAGTTTTAGTAGTTATAATATGTGGCTACCAACTCTCTTGCAAGTTTATAAAGTAGCTATTGCACTCTTGTCTATGAATGTAAAATCCGTATCAGTTACCTTCTGATATGACCCCATGCTGTGGCCTGTGGGTTATGGTGCTGGACTGCTGGTATTTGTAGCTAGCTATAGATCAGTCTTTGTAACCTGGCAGATCTAGAAATAAGTTGACTATCACAACAGAAAATTCAGAAACCCGGGCTAGGGATGCGCCGATTTTGTGGCAATTTTTTTGGAAAAATACGTTGGTAAAAGCAAAGAGCAAAATGCTGGAAAATAGGTGGAAAATTGGAAAAATGGGCACCAAGGAATGGCAGCTTAGCACATTTTGTATGAAAAAGATCGAGATACTCTAATAGAACAGTCACGCATGGTATTAGCATAATTAGGATAACATGAGCTCATAGGAAATGGTGACAAAAGATCGAGATACTCTAATAGAACAGTCACTATGTACAAAATATTCTAATAGAGCAGTCACACATGCTTGCAAGCTTGAGATACTGCAATTAATTTTTACTGATGCTCAGCAAAATAGAAAAAACCCGAGCAAAATATTGAGCAAAATAGGTGAAAAATAAAAGAATTGCTGGAAAGAAAAATAGGTGGAAAAAAAAGCAAAATAGGCTCATCCCTAGAAACCCCATAAATGCAGATATAGTTGCAATTTGCTAAGAATTTCCAGTGGACTAGCTAATAGCTACTAGTACTCTTCACTGCATTCTGCTTTTCAGTACTCTTTATTGATGCTAAGACTAACACAAAGTGTTACTAGGCTAAGGAGCGTGCATGCTAATAATTGTGACATTCAAGATCGCTACTACTTAACGATACATGTTTCTGCCTCTGTTTAGCTATACATGTTTCTTCCACACATTATCCCACAAAGGCTTCCCATGTTATCTGGCTTCGTTTGATCATGGGGGTATTTGTGTGGGGGACTGACTTGTGTAGTTGACTCATAGTCACCCAATGTTGATGAATCCCAGATGGTCTTTATATTAGAAGATGGTAGTCTAGTGTTCCATAAAGAGAATCTGCCTTGAATCTGTTGATGTTGAGGCTGGGGTAAGCATTTTCCAAAATTATTCCAATTTCATGACTTGTGAAACAACCCACCCCCAACCTTCCAGTGGGATCCAACATCATTTTTATCTGCAGTAAGAAAGACAGTTGAGGCTGTTGAAGAGGAGCTGATGCATTATGGTATATACTAGCTATATCTAAATGCTTGGTAGCTACAAATGATTGAAATGAAAAGATTATCATGTATGCATAATAAGTTGATAACTACTCAATGCATATTGCAATCAGTCTTGATTTAATGGAAAACTAAAAGTGTTTTAATAAACTGAAATTCCATTGTTTTTGAGGATGAAATGAATTGAGTAAAACTCCATCATATGTGACTGGCAGTAACAAAGGAATGGAAATTTCAATCTTCTACAATGAATACTTGTGGTGAAAGACTTTTGGAACAGTAAGAATTTCAATTTTTACAGCAACAATACTGCACTGGCATTTAATTAATCAATCATTACTCACGATTGAAACACGCTACAAAGATGGGACTTGGTTTAATTTGTTCGTCATGAACTATTAAATTCCTATATTTCTCCATTTGCATAAAGAAGAAGGCCATTTCAACAGCATAATGATGATGGTAAAATATATTTCTACAGCATAGTAGACAAGCACTAATAACTCACCACTCTATACAAACAGGCAAATCTGTTGGTGTAAAGGTTTTATTAGTTACAAGTTTGCTTCATCGCATACTGAAGCAAGCAATTATAACGTGTGTAAATTTTTAAGTGGCACACATATTTTTACGCAGTTTATTTTAATATATCTTATAGCCAAATCGGTTTTAGTGGAAATGGCAGGGTTTTTTTTTCAGCCAGTCACGTATTACATTACTTCTGGTGCATCCCGATGTGATACACGGCTCATTTTGACAAGGAGGGCTGCTCAATCCAATTGCCATAAAATCTAACTGACAATGTCACAAATGTCTTGCAGAAACTTTTACATTCCTGTATACATCTAGCATTATAAAAGCAATAGTAGGGTTGGCAATGAAAAAATTGACCCCTTTGGATTAACATGTAACCTAGGGGATAGAGTCTACCAATGGTTTAGTTTTAAATGGTGAGTTCGATAGAGACGGAATGCCTTCTGTTTGGGATATAGCTGTGTAGTAAATTTTGACTCATGTTCATAAAATTGGCAGGAACATCTAGAATGTTGTCCAATCCTTTTTTTGGGTTATTGGGTGAGATGCTCTACGAAATATACTTGTATAAAAGATGATTTGCTGTACCTCAATTTTTGCTAAAATGGCACTTGACAGGTCTGCAAGGAAAATTCAACCCCTTGAAACTCACGTAATAAAAAGGTTGGTTTACTAGCTCCCAGTCACCTTTATGGACCTTATTTAGTGGAGCTTTACAGTGTTTATGTGCCAACACAAGCTGATGCTCTCACTTTTGCTATGATTTAGACTCTTGCACTATCCATTTACCCAAGAATACGCATTCGTTTTTGATAGTACAATGGCCACCATGTAATGTACCATTCATGGAAACATCGAAGCATGTCAAACAGCATCTCTGATGTTGCTACCCATTTTTATTCAAAAATCTGAAAAATTGCAGAAACTTAAAATGTGCGCTACAGAAACAGCAAGGAGAATCATCGTACTATTACTCTGCGGTTTTGATGTAGACTTGGGTAGGATTGCTCACATAGAGTTGGAAGAGAAACTATAGAGGTTGATTTTTTCATTGCCAACCCTACATACGTTGTGGCTATATATGTATATGATTTAACTATAGTACCACTCAAACACAATGTTGCACTTTCTTGAGTCATGAATAGACTACAGCAATTTGCGAGTAAAGCTGTACTCATGTCTTGCAGAATCACGAGTAGAGTTTACTTGTGAGAGCTCTAATTGTAACTGTACATACAGTAATGCCACATGCAAGTTTAATTTATTCTGAACAAATAGTATGATTATCACATATCCTAACTTCACTATCAGCCTGAAACAGATACTCAACACCATTCTCTAAACTCATTCTGAACACATATTTCTTCTTCTGATAATCTTCTGCTTCTCACAAGTTGCCATTTTCAGGTACAAAATATTAGTGGCCGGTTTACCCTATCATGAAAAACGACATTCATATTATATTGTTACAAAGTAGTCAACAGTGAATAACTAAAGTGCTAATAATAAATACTTTAGGTTTAAGGAAGAAAATCCATCCCTCCTGGAGGAAGACTGAGTGTGGCCACGACTAGACATTGGGTGACCTGCAGTTTGAATCCTGGGGTTGGAGGGATTTTTTCCTTACTTTGGCCCCTTTTCTGTTACACCTTATCAGTCAGTCAGTAAGTAAGTCAAGTCATTAGGTCTAAGTCCCTGAAATTAGGTTAGGTAATCCTAAGGCTGCAGCACATGTTGCTATCAGACCTTCAGTGCTGGTCACTGTAAAGTGCTAATAATTATACACCCAAGTAGTAAGAATAATACGAAATGCGGTAAAATTACGTCATTAATAATGAATGAATGAATAAATAAATAAATGATAAATCATATTTGAGAAAACTACGAGGCCTAGAGACATGAACTAAGCGGGGAAAGATTCGCCTGTGAATGAAGGCACAACCGTATAATAAGTACGCCTGTTCGTGTTGATGACTTTACCGTACGTGTAATTCTATATAACGCCCAGCACTACGCCCTTGCTTAATTACAGATTGCTCGAACGAGAAGATTAGTAAACGTCTGCGGAGAGGCCAGGTGCCACTTTACTGGTAAGCAACAACATTACAAGTATGTTTAAATGTTTGTAACTGTGTATTTTGTGTGCAGGATATGCGTTCCAGGCATCATGCAGTGAACGACCAGCTGATCAGTTGGGATACCAGCTGATGCGCTCATAAACAACCAGCTGGAACAGCAAGGTAATGAGTAATGTAATATGTACCGGTAGTTGTATTATAGGTCTACATCTTCATCCTTCATCTGGCTTGCTAGCAGCTGGAATTATTTTCATTATACCGACACCTTCATCTGGCTTGCTGGCGGCTGGAATTATTTTCCACTCGGCTTAACTACTAGTCTACTGTGAGTCTGTAATAGCTAAACAAGAAGCCGATGCAGTGCTGCATATACAACAATGTGTAACTATCTCCTGTATGTTGTGCATGGCTGTATGCATAATAATATAGACTGTGATCACTGTGCCAATGCCACACCGCTGATATACAGGTACATCACCAGTGGCCTCTAGTTACAACAGAGCCTGTTGTGCCATATTGGCTTGAATGGGATCAGTTGCTAATTGTGCCTTCACCATATCCCTTATTCTGCATAGCCTCACTTCACTGCTGAGTCATCTTCAGAGACACGTCACACCTACAATATATAGTTACTTTCAATATAGCTAACTTAACTTGGTTTTTGTGTAGGTTGTGTTTTAGCATTGTGGTTTTCTGATGCCAGTTATACTCCCTTGCCTATGTACATATGCATATGTATCATTTCCACAGGTACACGCACACTGCTCTGAGTGTTTCCTATGGCACTGTTTATACTTGCCTAATGGGTAGGTTGCAACGTTGGTGTATGTACTTGGTTGTATGTGACGCGGTCCTAGTAATAATAATAATAATAACAACAACTATGTTTACTATATCCATAAGCAAATAAGTTATCTAGCTACAGTACATACTGCACATCACCATCTTGCATTATATAAAATTAGTGTATAATAATATGTATATGTGCAGTATTATTTTAGTCACGTAGTTATATAAATACATAAAAGTAATGTGATAGTATAGACTGTTATAAGTGAACACAAGATTTCTGCTATGAATAATTTTGGCAGAGTAAAATACATTATATGAAACCATTTACCTACCATAAGAGCATGTTTGTGATCCTTGTAGAATGACAGTTGTGCCTGATACACCACAGTGTGATAGAGGTGCCAAGATCTATCCAACACAACAATTGTATACATATGAAATGCTTACAGCTATGTATATTTTTTGCATTCATACTGTATGTATTTGTGTACATTTACATGTCTTCCATGGTATGAAATGTACAAAAATAGATCAGAACAGTTGTTCGAAGAAATAGCAAAGTATCTTCAACTTTTAAGCCCCTAGCAGTGCAACTCAAGGCAAAAGGCTATGTTGGTCGCATGACCAACATACCACAATTCTCGAAAGTGGAATCAGAAGTGATATGGAAGAGGCATGGAGGTACTGTTCTATGAGTAAAAGTTCAATGGCATATGTAACAGTCACAGTTGATTCCATAGCCTTTGTTAAAATTCTACGTATGGGTTGAATGCCCTTGCCAAAATCTCTCACAAAGATCTAAACACACTTGCTTTAGTCTGTTAGATTACTGGTTATGCTGCTTAGAATATTGATTGTTTTACTTGCTGAAGCACAGTTCTCTGATGTTATGCATAACACAAATCAAACCAAAAATTTTTTGTGTTCCTTATCTTTTTATGTATTCTGTTACGTATCTACGCTTCAACTAACAAATTATCGGGCTATGCATAGTATGTATATGAACATAAGCAATAATAAACAAAGCACATTTTTACACAAAGCACATTTATACACACTATCATATAGTACAATAGTACTGTATAGTAGGGACAACAAAGGAGTAGGCGTGGCCCACAAAATAATATCACCCAAAAAACAGCCTCAATTTCCACTGACGACGATGAAGCAATATTAGTTTGGTAAAACTAAGCCTAAACAAACTTTCAGATCAACCCAAAATGCTTTCAACAAGTTGCTATGGAATTTTTAAAAAAGATTCATTTAACGGAATTTTCTAGTGACTGACTGACTGACTGATGCCTTCAGACAAGCATAACTCGATAACGGCTAAGGCTCCAAGCTTGATTTTTTTTCACTGTTCGACATTGCTTCAGCCCGACAGGTGCCTTTTGGCATACCGCAGTACGTACAATACATTCTTCATGGACTTACCAGTGTCCTCCTTTGTGTCCCATTCATCTTTGCTGACAGCAAACACGTCGATTTAGCAATAGCACGTGATGGCTTCCCTTCGTAACAGAAATCGTCCGTATTTTTCATAGTGGCTATTTTGATTGCAGAGGAGCTTTTCGAACATTTCTTGGTTCGTACTGCTGTGTAACGGGTTGAACATAGCCGACAACGAAGCGTAATGGATACTTCACTTTTCAGACAATAAGTGATATAGCTTGGCCGCGCCGCGCCATTTCAGATGCAGTATGCATGGGTTTACCAGTCATGATAATTGTTTACAAAAAAAGTAAACAAACAAGTACACAAAAAAAATTGGAATTTTTAACTAGAGGAGGGACCATAGCACATCGATAAAAAATACTGAAACAAGTTGGAGTAGTCCATGATATTAAATCACAGTAAAACAATAAGAAGTGTTATATCCCTACTGTGCATTTTTGTTATGGTATATTGAGCACAGTAAGGATATAACACTTCTTATTGTTTTACTGTGATTTAATATTGTGAACTACTCCAGCTTGTTTCAGTACTTTTCATCAATGTGCGATGGTCCCTACTCTAGTTGAAAATTCTAAAATTTCTGTGTACTTCAATATTACCAAGATAACAAAACTGATGACAAAAGGATCAACTTGTATTGAAGCATCCCTTACCAATTAGAAGCCTTTTTAGTTGCATTCTCCATTTCATGGTTGCGATGAAGCTGACCTTCTTCTCCATTTCATGCTTGCGATGAAGCTGAGCTTCATAGCAATCAGGTATCTGTACATCTCCCTTACCAGCAACACTTTCTGACATCAAGCACCGATTCTGACCAGACATTGCTGTAGAGAAAGAGTTATATCTCTTTACTGCAGGTGGAGGTGGCTTTTCTTTAGCTTGTGGTTTAGCAGCAACAGACACATCGCTGCTGCCATCAATTGGAAACACATCAGGACTTGTGGGACTAGCTTTGGTATCCTTACTAATGACTTTTGTGTCTCTATCAGCATCTGCACTGACTGTATTAGGAGGATTAGAGAGTGGAGGTGGCTTTTGTACAGTTTCAGATATATCTTTGCTTTCTGTTAACTTCTCCGATAATGCCAGATCTCCAGTGGCAATTGCTGTGGAAGCAGGCATGTCAGTAACTGGTTCCACTACATCCTAAATTTTAACAATATTTACTAAGATATGTACATTTATGTAAACGATGTAACAACCACAATCCATATACATATGTACAAAAATTAAATTTATTTCACAAAGAAATATATGAGGGCCTATGTACACTGCAAAGTCTTACAATAGGTGCTTCACTGCCCATCATCCTTTGTTTATATCCTAGTAGAGCAGTGTTAGCTTGAGGTGATAGTGTTGGTGGAGGAGGTGACTCCATCCTCTCATAATAATCATCAGAGTCTTCACTATCACTTGGTACAGCTCCTGTACCTACCACAATGGCTGGTTGTTCTGCAAAGTGTACCAGTTTCTTTGAGCTTATTTCATATAGTATTAAATGTGTACAGTATATAAACGAGCTATGTAGATACAAAAAATGATACATGTATAACAATTTACTAGAGCTATAAGTTCCATATACTGAGAAAAAATGGGAACATGACTTGATGTGTTTATGCATTCCTGACAAAACTGTACTAAGCACTAAGTCACTAGGTCTAAGTCCTTGTAGGTTAAGTAATCCTAAGGCTGCAGCACATGTTGCTGTTAGACCTTCAGTGCTGGTCACTGTAAAGCACTAATAATAAATACTTTAAGTTTAAGGAAGAAAATCCATCCCTCCTGGAGGAAGACTGAGTGTGGCCCCAACTAGACATTGGGTGACCTGCAGTTCGAATCCTGGAGCTGGAGGGATTTTTTTCCTTACTTTGGCCCCTTTTCTGTTACACCTTATTCAGTCAGTAAGTCAAGTCACTAAGTCAAGTCACTAGGTCTAAGTCCTTGTAGGTTAGGTAATCCTAAGGCTGCAGCACATGTTGCTGTTAGACCTTCAGTGCTGGTCACTGTAAAGCACTAATAATAATAATAATAACTACCACAATGCTACTTGTGTTGTGCTACTAAACACAGAATAAATTACTATGCAATGTTCTAATATAGATACATACATTAGCCTGTTCACCAAACATCAAGGTATCAGCAAGTTCATCTACAGACTTTTTGTGGTATGTCACAACAGTAGTTTCTTCTCTAGTAGAATTTGCCACTATATGTGAAAGGGTGAAAGAGTGAATACATGACACACATATTATTTTTAATTTCAGGGTCAGTTTACTGAGAACCTCTAGCAAACAAAAATGTGATCGTCTCAGCAAACCCCGACTTGTTTGTACAAGAATGTGGATTGAAAAAAAAAACGAAATTTAAAAATAATTCGTAAAATTACGCATCCTACAAGAAAAAATACCAAGTTTTTATTGGGCCAGTGCTCAAAGAAGGAAAATTGAAATAGATTAAAACTATATACCACTTCATTCGCCTGAAGGAGAGTTCCAAAATCTGTTTTGTTTAACAGTATGTGCGTCACATGTGTTCGTTTACAATGCAGTAAACATAATTAAGATCGCCATCATTTCTTCTATAAAACTGTCTTCATAGTTCATAACCTTATGCATAAGTGACTACAGGGATAACACTATACCTTAGCTGATGTGCTAATCTATGGTGAACATTTTAAACCAAATTCTGACGTTGTAGATTAATCCAAATGGAAATTATGGCTACGGATGTAAGCGCTTGCAGTTTATTTTCAGTATAGTCATTGTAAAAATTGATTATCTTGCTCTTCCTACTGTCTAGCTCTATAATTCCAAAACTACTCACCACAGAAAGCTGAAACTTTAGTGATCCATTCCTTGGACACTGCAGATAATGCTGACAAAAAATTAATTGTGCAAACAGGTCAGGTTTTTGCTGAAATGGTCACAAATTATAACACTGAAATAAGTCCATTTCTTTAAGTGCGTCAAAGAGCAACTTGTACAGATACTGTAAATTACAAAAATAAAGACATTCAAATTTTAAAACATAAAAATTAAGGGTTGACTAATAAAAACTTGCTTGCAGCAGGATTGACACAAATACCCTTACCCTTGCAAGTTGCGTGATTTAAGTTTCTAGCTACCTATGTGGCTTGCAATGAAATGTAGCTAGAAGACAAGTGTGACTGGATCTGCAAGAACCCCATACGTATGTTAGCGCATTTTCGAATTCCAGTTTATTACATTTTCTTTATCTAGAGAGCCAAAGGGTTGGTCAACCAAAGTTTCAGCTCTAGCAGTCAAGAACGTTTGAATTTACAGTGCTAGAAAGTGGCAACAGCAGAGAAATCAATTTGTACAGTGACAATACAGAAAATGAACTACAGGCGCTTAAATAAACAGCCATAACTTTAGCATGCAGTCCTCTACCGAGATGCAACTTACACCATCGGATTCTCCATTAACAGGCAAATCGATTGCTGGGTAAGTTTTGCCTTTCAGGCCTTTCCTGGAAGCTGGGCGAAGGCGACAACATGAGAAAGAAAACAATGACGAACTGCTCGTCCAACTAACACTCTTCTACAAACTACAAACTATCTTATAAACTATCTTCTTACAAACTATCTTCTCTCTCCTTAGGAGTACTGACACGAAACAAAAAATTTCGATCTCATCTTTTGGGGATCAAGATTCTACCATAGGTTTTGCTGTTATTACCTTCCTTCATTGTGACACAAGTGCTCAAAAATATTACGGAATTTTTTTTTGATTTTGTAAATATTTCACCCATTGCATTTAGCTATTGCATTCTACTAGGCTTGAGCTAACATAATTGTGACCCAGTCTGGGAAAACCGGGCTTATCGCCCATGTCAGCAGATTCGAATTGTTACCCAGGACACAAAGCTACATGAATAAACTATCTAATTCCAAAATCAAAATCAGCTAGACTTGAGTGGTGGCTGCTTTTCCCAAGCACAGTGGTGATCCGTACGTGCGGTGTGGGGCCTTAATGGAGCTCTGGTCAGCTTGGGGATGACTGTATGTGGCTGTACAGCTTTGTGGTGTTGAATAAGTACCTCCGCTGTAAATTTCCTTTCATTTAAGCCAATTTTGAGACCTCAATGGCCCAAAACTTGGCCTAATCCATCCTTTTACCTTACTTATCAATTTTTGAACACCATCCTTCCTGCCTTCCAGGCCCCCCCCCCACCTCTCACCCCTTTTGCAGCTCACCTGATACAGTTAACCTCGGTTTAAAACTATCTAAAATGGCGGGAAACTTAGTTGTTGGCTACTTGCACAGTGGATGCTCTGGAAGGTAAGGAATTGGTGTAAAACGTGTAAAAATTTGATACGAAAAGCTTCAACCATTGGCGAGCTACAACATACTAAATACTTAAAACCAACATTTCCCGATACTTTTAAATAGACGATAAGACCGCACAGGAGATACTAGCACTGTATACGGAATGGACGCTGTCCGCGAATCATTTCACTTGGCGGACTGTATACGGGTGTAAACCCGTGCGGTGCCCGCCTAATGGCTTCCTCCACTACGCGGATACAACGCCTATACCCGCAAAGCAACTTATTCTACAACGCGGACAAGACGGAAGTAACGGGTAGATAATTATAGTAGCTACAGGCTCCCACAATGATGTATCTATTGGACTAAAACCACAGATTCAGAATTATAGCCCATGCGCGTTATAGCTTGAGGCCTGCACTCACTACTGTCCACTTTACCAGTCAGGTACTGGAAGGTGAACATTGGATGCAAAACCTGTACGAAATGCTTATCACGAGCCTGGACACATAGGAGGCCAATGAACGACTGATAAGAAAAATCGGGAGTATCGATGCCGGAGTTTAGGTATTAATGGTGAAACTGGCGCCTGGGCACTTGAAAGCAGGCGACCACTGTGTCTCGGTGCTGGAAACACTTTGCACATGATGCATCAGCTAGCATGAGACCCCTCCTCGCCACAGATTATACCCCAGCACTCGTGTTTAGTGGCAAGTACCGCGGGTGCGGTTACCATTAGCTGCAAGAGTGCCAGACCTGCAGTTCTGTGGCATATTATGGCACAATATACCTACATCAACTTTTTAAGCTAGCCCCACCCCCGGAATCCCGATACACCTACTGGGGATTTGACCATCTACATCCTGGGGCTTTTGATGGTGGCGGTCAAAAATCATTTTGATGAATTAATTCCCCTCAGAAACCCCCTTTTGAGGTGGGAATGTAGTGGGGTTTTAGCTTCAGTACTGGGAAATTTGACACTAGACCTTGTCAAATCTGCTGTATTCCCCACCCTACCTGGAGTGGGACATGAATAGTGCATTGAAATTTGGTAGAACTCACCATAAAAGCTGTCATATTAACAAATACTTGAATTGGAGCTATGACATCATGGGAAGTGTGGCTTCATGGACCAAGTAACTAAACTAACTTCGTAACAGTATACTACACCCCCCTTCTTCAATAAGACACACAGAACATTGTTTGTCATGCATTAATCAATTATAAATTATTATACTTCTTTCATTCGTGTTTCCCGTTTATGGTATGTACTGTCCAACTTGACAGCAGCTCATGGTTATAGGCTAGCTTCAATCACATGGCAAAGTTGTTAGCCCAGTTGCATACCTTTACCACGTCCAGTACGTGCATAGACAGGTGACATATATAATTATTATGACGATAATTTCACTGTGACAGTTCATTTAGCCTGCAAACAGAAACAAACAACTCAATATGTAGTAGTTTCAATAGCCGTATGTGTCCAACTCAGCAAAATCCTCGTATGTGTCCAACTCAGCAAAATCCTCGTATGTGTCCAACTCAGCAAAATCCTCGTATGTGTCCAACTCAGCAAAATCCTCGGCATATCACAAAGCACCACTGCTGGACCTGTATAAGTGTTGTATATGTACAATTCATTAATTATCGAACCCGACAAACACATAATGGACAAATCACATGCTGGAAGGAATGATGTGGCGGACACGGCTTTACAATACAATCATTGTTATACAATTGCTTTACTTTCAGCAGGTAGTACATATGAATAATAGTTAGCATATTATATAGTTACTGTGGGCTTGTCCCACCACCCCTGCATACCATCCCACAATTCAGCTCCATTTCACAGTTTTAACTATGCCACTAATACAAGCTTGGAGTTCCACATGCCAGACAAGTGGGCAGTTTAAATCTTGCTACACAGTCACAACATGAAAGAATACTTATAAGCATTTGATCTGATTAATGCACAGTAAAGAGGAAATTATTCATTTTCAATATCAGTGGATACATAATTAACATCTTGCAGAGGAGGCTGGTCATGCTACATCAAACATCTTATGGTCTCCACAATTGTTCAAACCATTCAACTGTGGTGCTAAAAATTATTGAATTTAATTATTTTAAAAGGACTCTGGGAACCATAGATTATGGTTCCCAGAACCCTACTCAACACTTGTTTGGCTTTCGTAACTAATAAACAAATACTACGAACATTATGCATACCCACTTAAAAGTGTCAAAGGACTCCATATGGACGATGATATTTTCAGTGCCCCGTTTGGTTCTGCAGGCAATGTCGTAGAGCTATGACACACGGCGAACCATGAGCTCCTCCGGTTTAGGATAATAAAGATCAATCACCCTATCTCATACACACTTATGTTAATCCAGTTTGGTAAATCAACTAAGTACTTACACACACACACACAGACGCACACCCACACACCAGGAATATGGCAGGAAACACCAACAAAATAGTTATGAGAAATCTTGATAGCTGAGATTTCTGAAAACTTTCATGTTTTCAAAGCTGCAAACAGTGAGCTGCGTACCCACTGATTTTTCCTGTCTAAAGATGGGACATCTTGACAGGACATGCCAACAAAAGATGGGACATCTTGATGGCTGAAAATCATGAGTACAGAGCTAAAGCTTGTACCGTTTTGCAACTGCGAACATCGTAATAACATTGATATTGATAAACAGTTACGTACCCACTGATTTTTCCTGCCTAAAGATGGGACATCTTGACAGGACTTGCCAACAAAAGATGGGACATCTTGATGGCTGAAAATCATGAGTACAGAGCTATAGCTTGTACCGTTTTGCAACTGCGAACACCGTAATAACATTGATATTGATAAACAGTTACGTACCCACTGATTTTTCCTGCCTAAAGATGGGACATCTTGACAGGACTTGCCAACAAAAGATGGGACATCTTGATGGCTGAAAATCATGAGTACAGAGCTATAGTTTGTACCGTTTTGCACCTGCGAACATTGTAATAACATTGACATTGATAAACAGCTACGTACCCACTGATTTTTCCTGCCTAAAGATGGGACATCTTGACAAGACTTGCCAACAAAAGATGGGACATCTTGATGGCTGAAAATCATGAGTACAGAGCTATAGCTTGTACGGCTTTGAAACTGCGAACACTGTAATAACACTGATATTGATAAACAGCTACGTACCCACTGATTTTTCCTGACTAAAGATGGGACATCTTGACAGGACTTGCCAACAAAAGATGGGACATCTTGATGGCTGAAAATCATGAGTACAGAGCTATAGCTTGTACCGTTTTGTAACTGCGAACATTGTAATAACATTGACATTGATAAACAGCTACGTACCCACTAATTTTTCCTGCCTAAAGATGGGACATCTTGATGGCTGAAAATCATGAGTACACAGCCAAAGCTTGTACGGCTTTGAAACTGAAAACACCGTAATAACACTGATATTGATAAACAGCTACGTGCTCACTGATTTTTCCTGCCTAAAGATGGGACATCTTGACAAGACTTGCCAACAAAAGATGGGACATCTTGATGGCTGAAAATCATGAGTACACAGCCAAAGCTTGTACGGCTTTGAAACTGAAAACACCGTAATCACACTGATAGTGATAAACAGCTACGTGCTCACTGATTTTTCCTGCCTAAAGATGGGACATCTTGACAGGACTTGCCAAAAAAAGATGGGACATCTTGATGGCTGAAAATCATGAGTACACAGCCAAAGCTTGTATGGCTTTGAAACTGAAAACACCGTAATAACACTGATATTGATAAACAGCTATGTACCCACTGATTTTTCCTGACTAAAGATGGGACATCTTGACAGGACTTGCCAACAAAAGATGGGACATCTTGATGGCTGAAAATCATGAGTACAGAGCTAAAGCTTGTATGGCTTTGAAACTGCGAACACCGTAATAACACTGATATTGATAAACAGCTATGTACCCACTGATTTTTCCTGACTAAAAATGGGACATCTTGACAGGACTTGCCAACAAAAGATGGGACATCTTGATGGCTGAAAATCATGAGTACAGAGCTATAGCTTGTACCGTTTTGCAACTGCAAACATTGTAATAACACTGATATTGATAAACAGCTACGTACCCACTGATTTTTCCTGCCTAAAGATGGGACATCTTGACAGGACTTGCCAACAAAAGATGGGACATCTTGATGGCTGAAAATCATGAGTACAGACCTAAAGCTTGTACGGCTTTGAAACTGTGAACATCGTAATGCATTGACATTGATAAACAGCTACGTACCCACTGATTTTGCCTGCCTAAAGATGGGACATCTTGACAGGACTTGCCAACAAAAAGATGGGACATCTTGATGGCTGAAAATCATGAGTACAGCGCTAAAGCTTGTACGGCTTTGAAACTGCGAACACCGTAATAACACTGATATTGATAAACAACTACGTACCCACTTATTTTTCCTGTCTAAAGATGGGACATCTTGACAGGACTTGCCAACAAAAGATGGGACATCTTGATGGCTGAAAATCATGAGTACAGAGCTAAAGCTTGCAGCTTATAAAACTGTGAGCATTGTAATAACATAAAATGAGATATCTTGAAAGCTAAAAACCATGAGTACAAAGTTAATTTGTATATTATCAAACATAGAACGTCTTTGAAGTGGCCTATTTTCTTCATTGCTTTACAGATACATATATGGAATTACGATGTGGGTTAGGTTTACACCTCTTGAGTTCACCAAAGACTTAAATACAGGTCGGCTCACCATTT
Source organism: Dysidea avara (assembly GCF_963678975.1). NCBI lineage: Eukaryota > Metazoa > Porifera > Demospongiae > Dictyoceratida > Dysideidae > Dysidea > Dysidea avara. The sequence goes on from NC_089273.1 coordinate 27,143,071, forward strand.
TTTTGTTCTAGTGAGGGTACGGAGAGTATACTATCTAACAGGATATCTCGTCGGATGTGTCAGTCACTCTGAGGATAGCTACATGTTAGCCGCTAGCTCAGTACGTCGGTAACGAAGAGACGGTTGTTTCTTCCGTTTATTGTCCAATACTTGAACACAATACAGTAGCAGAATGATAGGTACCACACGAGGTCTAAAGATTGTTCTGGAATTATTTTAACAGATGCGCACCTTTTAACTGGTGGAGGCGTGCGCACAACAAACCATCTTTGATCATCAAAATCACGTGCGGTTTCTTTTTGACGGAAGTGATTGGATACTGACGCTAAGCAGTCTAACGCAGCCGGATTGTTGAAGAAAACTAGGGTTAAACATGGCGCAACATTGGCGCTACTCAATACCAATGATTGCGACGATACTTTCATGGAATTTGGGGGGTTTTCGGATGCTTGGCAGCTGAGACGTAATGGCGCTTGACTGAGCAGATCTAGATGTGAAGGATACCATCGTGTCAAACACCTCAGATTGTTTTCGCCAATCGATACGGTGAAATACGTATTGTTTTTAATAACTGTTTTATGTATTATAACAGACATTCCGGGTAGAGAGAACTACCGTCCTAGTCTGCTTTCTTCTGTTAGAACACTAAGCTGTGTGATGGTATGTACTCTTTGGTAAGTATAGTTGTGTTTTGGTTGGTAAGACATGGCTGTTTTGTAGTGTAGTCGCAGTTTATTGGACCGTGCCCTTAGTGGATGATTTCAGCCCAATATCTGCTATGTTGCTGGGATGCAATCATACCATGGGCTGTTTGGCTGTCGTAAGGATTTTAGTTACCTACTATTCAAATTCATGGTAAGACTTGTTTTAGTGTAGCTTGATATAATTTAATGTGTTTCTCTGTGTACCAGTTGTCTAGCCAGCTTTCCAACAGTAGTTCAGTGCTATCAAATGATTTTGCCTTTATCTTTTAGGATTTCCTACAAGATATTTTACAGCATTAGCATCTCAATGGAATTTCCTTGCCACTACTTGCAATAAGCTGTCAAGTACTCAATAACTGAAATACCAGAGACTGTTAACAGAATCCTATGGCATTAAGCCAGTCTTTGGAAGCCAGATTGTTGCAAGCTGATCGTAGCAGTATGATGACCCCTCTGGCACGTGATGGCAGACATCAACCACAAAACAAACTCTTTACCTTACCCAGAAACTTCTAATGGATATTCCACTTTCTGCTAACGTCAAAGTCAACTTGTAAACAGTGGTAGCTGATGGACACGTGACTATGGTACATGCTGATAGTGTGTAACTATTTTCTTTCCATTATGTATAGGCTTTTTCCAGGTGTTGTCGTGTTTGCAACAAAGAACTATTCAGACAAGTAGTGTTCACATCTGGTACTTTGGCATGTTCTAGGTTAGTGTATAGTAATGTGCAGTTTGTGATACACTGTAATGTATGTTTTTCTTCAGGTTGAACTTGCTTTGCTTCGAACAGTTATTCAAGGTACATGTGTAGTGTGTAGCTGCATCATCTTACTTTTGTTATTGACAGAACTGGAACGTTGGAGTGCATGGAGCTAAGAATGTTGTGTAAAAGAATGAACAAGACATTTTTATTTTTATTGTGGAATTTTATGCATTTTAAATTATGCTCTCACGTGACAAAAACTGAATTCATTATCGGACACAGCGGCCCGCGCGTAGGATCCTGCGTGACCCTTTAGGCTCATTGGCGGACACCGGATAGGTGCTTACGGAGAAATAGGCGGTTTATTGATGACACCGTACGGATTTCTTCGCGGGTGAGACGCGTACATCCGCGTACAAGTGGTCCCAAACGGGGTACTAACAGTAGTCCGCGTACGCCTACGCGGATAACCGCATCTCAACCGTCTGCTCCCACTATGCGGTGTCTAATCCCCTTGGTACGTTGTCCGCAATCAAGGTGCGTTATTCCTGTGCCGGTTTTCCCAGACTGGGGGTTGGAATTCTTGTAGATCCGGTGTCACAAATGACATCACTACTTTTAACAAGTTTGGTTATAGCAGAGATTGAGTACTTCATTTGGCACAAAAATACTTTGGTATGTTGGGTGGTGAGCAGGATAACTGTGCCAATCCAGGGTGTCATTTAGGGGGGAGCAGGACCATTGGAAAATTCTCACCCCTACCCCCTTAAACTAGATGAATAAAAAATTGGAAATTTTAAAATGGGAATAGGGACCACTGAAAAAAGCCACCAAACAAGAAGGGATCGCTGGGGTGGTAATGTAAACCACAAATCTCTATTTTGACTCTCTGTCATAAATCTTTAGTTACATGCTCTGTCATTTTGAAGTGAGTCAAAATAGGGATTTGTGGTTTACATTACCACCCCAGTGATCCCTTCTTGTTTTGTGGCTTTTTTCAGCGATCCCTATTCCCATTTTAAAATTTCCAATATTTTATTCATTTAGTTTGTGTACTTTTATTAATTCAGTAATGGATTATGAAGAAGACCTTTGTGAATAGTATAATTTTGCATTCTGCATAGTAATACCATCAACATTTCAGTACACACATGAAACTGATCAAATTGCAATGTACATACAGACTGAGAGTCTCCTAATATGAGCTACAATTTACATTACTGGTGCCTTTAATAGCTGTCAAATTCAGTACAAGGATTGTTGTTATACACTTGACTGCATTATACATCAGGGTGAATTCCAGACTGGAAGAGGGCATATGTAACACCAGTATACAAGAAAGGCCCGTGTACTAATCCATCAAACTATAGACCTATATCATTGACTAGTATTTGCTGCAAGTTGTTGGAACATATCATCTCCTCAGCAATATCTTCTCACGCTATTGACTACAATATCATGTGTACAAATTAACATGGATTTCTTTGATTGATAATGAAGCCTGTGGTGAATAGTGTGATTTTGCATTCTGCATAGTAACGCCATCAACGTTTCAGTACAAACATGAAACTGATCAAATTGCAGTGTGCATACAGACTGAGAGTCTCCCAATATGAGCTACAATTTACATTACTGGTGCCTTTAATAGCTGTCAAATTCAGTGCAGATTGTTGTTATACACTTGACTGCATTATTAGAGTATTTACATGACTGCTCTATTAGAGTATTTAATCTGGATAACCCGCCCACGTACAATAATCAGGGAGCAAAAAAAACCACCCTGCAACAAAGTCATCAGCCCAGGTTAAGCTTCCTGGCCGATACTGTGTTTAATAAAGACAGATTCTATTAATAATTCTATTTAACGCCGATCAAAACATTCAGCATGTGATGCCCACTAGGCAAGCGAACTACTGTTCATTTGTGTTTGAAAGTGGACGAAAGCGACTATTTCGAGTGGTTGCTACGCCTGCTTAATAAACAGCATGATTGTAAGTTGCTACTAATCGCTGGAGGTTAGTTTGTGTTTGTTAATCTTGTTTCTTTAGTCTCACGTAATTAGGGTACCTTCAGTCATGTATGAGATGGGAGAAAGCCTCACCTGGCAGGCCATTATGCAAATAAGGTGCAGTTTCCAGTTGGTAAGTTTGTGTGATGATGCATAGCTCTCCACCTGAAGCCTTTTGGTGCCAGCAGTGCCCAGACTGATCACTGATATGGGTCCTGAGAAAACATACACAAAAATTAATGTGCCCTTAGGCTGATAATTGCTGTGTGCATGGTTTTGCTTGCTATTAACTGCTATTGTTATATGTAACTAAGTCTGCCGCCATCAGCAATGCTCCACATACTTGTGCACACTAGCATATCCATGAAATTCTGTATTACATTTCAGCCACGTTTGTTCTCCAAATTTTTTTTGGTCTTGCAGCATATCCACAGCATCATGTGATCATTTTAGTACAGCTCATGTTAAATATATACATAACTCAGATATCAGTTGTAGGTGACAGACAGTTGAAATACTCTGCTTTATCCCAATATTACCGTGGTCTGCTCTTGACAACTCCAGCCATGTCTTAATCCAGTGCTCTAATCCATCCTCATTTAAACATATCATGTAACACAAATTGTGTACAATTGCATAAAATTAATGTAATAAGTATTCGTTTGATGTTTAAGCTTTACTGCTTGTAGGCATCAGATTCAATACCATGATTCTCACAATTTAAAGTGCAATCTCACATCCTCACATCTCCATGGTCAGATAATCACTGATTGTAATTGCATACCAATGTATATGTGCCAGTCAATTCCTCTAGAATTGTATTGCTGTGTTGGCCATGCACTGTTTGTACATGCCCCATTAGTAGGTTGTCCCATTGGTGATTGTACTTGGTTGTATTTGCCCCGGGCCTAGTGAATAATAATAATAATAATAATATGAACAAATGAGCATATTTCAGTTTTGTCTGAAATACACATACTGTTTCCTTTTCACTTGATACTTACTAGTGCATGGACCTATACTCATTGCAAAGAACCACCAGAGGGTTGTTTTGAATTGAAGGATGCTTTTCAAGGTGGTTTTTAGGTGTGCGTTCTATTAAGATTTTTGCAAAAAACATGGGCGATCCCTATTATGAACCCACTATTGTGGTTCATGATATTAAGGTTACGGGATACTGTAAACCCCACATGTACACTATCGATCATTTTTCATGATTAGGGGTTTGATTTTTCTTAATGTATTGTTATCAAATATTTATGCATTCTTAACTTCTCATAAATCGACATGGAATTCAAATGTTGTTATGGAAACATGAGTTGTCCCCATGCCAAACAGTGAAAACTGTGAACCAAAAATCAGACCAATGAAGAACCATGAGAACTTACGAACAATTCTAAAGTTTGAAGAACATCACTTGTGAGGGACTGACAAGAGGATTTGTGAATAATGTGTATAGTTGCTGAAATATGACTACAATATGGCCTAAAGCAAGACACTAGTCACAAAATTAATTTTTAAATTGATATCACAAGCACTAGAAACATTATTTCTAACAAATGGCTCCGTCAGGACCTAGACAAGAAGCCAGACTAGTAGTCTGTTTTTACAAAATGTTAACAACTAGTTTGACAGTCCTGATTTTTGGTTCAGGAAAATATCGCCATTAGTCAGCAAAACTACGCATGCGCTTACAGGTGCGCCAGTTGCTAAGTGTGTTGTATCTATGTTATCTTGTACTGTTACGTGTGTTTTCTTGTACCTTGTAACTGTCCAGTCAGCACGCTATTATTCTCCCAACAATTTAAGCCTGTTACCAGCTGATACAAAACACAACACTAAGCCCGCCTTAATTACGTAATAAATTTTTTGTTTGACAGTCGCTCACTATCCCGTAACCTTAAGCAATATAGTTTACATGAAAGTGCCTCAGGATGCATCAGAAGCAATGTATGAAAGTCTATAAAAATAAAAGTGGCATGTTATTCTCATGTACCTGAGAATGTGCCAGAAGCAATCTGAGAGACTACTGGGAATTGACCCCTAGATGCCATGCACATAAAAGCAAGCACTGGTATGCTTACACTATTGCTCCTCCCTCTACTCTGATTAAATTGTATTTTACTCCCCCCTACCCCTTGAGTCATTTCCTAGACAAAGGCCTGCAATCAAATGGAATACAGATAATTGTCTTTATTATACACTAGCATAGAACACAAAATATTTAATGGCTCATAATAATACTACAGCAATCAACTGGTGGAGTAAATTCCTGATCGCTGCTGGTCTTTGCTAATCATCACCTCCAGACTAATATCCCTCAGTATCAGAGTGACGACGATGTTTTAGGATCCCCTTTAATGGCTTGCCATTAGGCAACACAACTGGCTCTGCTAGTTTATCAGCTTCTTCATTTTCATCAGGAGTGACTGCTATATCTTGAGGAGTAGTATCCTCTGTTGTGGTAACTTCTAAGTTGATTATAGGAACTAGTTGTGACTCTGGAGTAGAGGTCTCTACTTCTGTAGCTGATACAGTAGTTATAGTATCGTCAGTAGGAGAGTCAGGAACATGTTCATACTAAATTGAAAAAGATGGATGATTTTTACAGCTAATAGAACAGTAAGATATAATGGAACTTTTAAAATTTTCATGATTGTAAAATAAATCCAATATCCATTAGGAAAACAATTTTGTATAAAAAGGAACAAACCAAAACCTCATACACTTTGTATGAAAAACAAAAAGAATGAAGTGCTTAAGTCGTACAGCCTTACCTTAGTTGCAGATCTAAACATGGGCACCATATCATCAACAATTGAGAAGTTAGTAACCAAGTTGGACAACTTCAGCAGCAAATCCTCCACTTTATCAAAATCATCCTACAGTGGAATAATCATTATTAATACATACGTAGGACGAACTGGCCAAGTTAATAACCACATTATGACATTAACTGTAGCAAAAACAAATTATACGTATATACATTAATCTTTAAATATGTACAGCGCTTATAACTCACTCCAGTAATATGCTCAACTTTCACATCATGTTCAGCATTTATTAGAGTAGCTTCAATAGCCAACATCTTCTCATACTGTTGAACTGCCTCCAAATCTGTTAATTGTACATCAATATATGTACACAATAATTCTGCACACAGTGCAAACTAGTGTTCGGTAAATAAATACACTTTAACTCACAAATGTTAAGCTCTTCCAATTTCTCGTCATAACTTTTGTACACAAAATTTCTCAGTGCTGTGACATTTGCAGCAGCTTGGTTGACCTAAATTATACATGAAAGTAAAGTATACAGTTTAAATTTAAAGATACGTATTGTAAAAGTTCAACATTTAGCACATCAAAATTCAGAAAACACTGTAAATATTCTAGTACTATTGAGTGAAGCACACAAACAGATACATACTTCTTCAATGGCAAAATGTTCATCTTCAGAAAGCTGCTTTTGTCCATTGAGCAAAAATTCATAATTCTTTTGACGACTATCCAATAACAACATCCTATTCTCATGATCACGAATCATCCCTTCAACTGATGATGAACCCCTAATAAAAAGAAATGTATGCAGGAATAGTCAGTAATATAATTGTATGATGTAGTTTGATAATAACTTAATACAGGACAAAAAGCTACGTACAAAAGAAGGAACAGCCTATAATTTAATGTCAAGGTTGAGCTTCATAATAACTGGTCAAGGTAGTACAGTAATACATAACAGTATCACTGCATGCGTCAGTAGTGTTGCATTCCAGGATACAAGAAAACGAAAAAAAAAAGTAGAGACTTTCACACATCCTTGCAAGACTATTTTTAACAATATCCAAAAGCAAACACCACACATTGCCATTGTTATTAGTTCATGCCAACTGTTGAGAAACATGTACCCTGATGGGTATGTATTCATAATCTCCTCCTTCATCATATTGTACCATTCTATAAGGTAGTTAGTGATGGCTAAGAAACATTGTAGCTTATGAGTATCAATTAACATCTGTCGATTCTGTGACAATAGTGCTTGCATCTTCTCAAAGGAGGCCTCCAATCGTATCAAAACTTGTGTAAGATATTCCGGATTTCCGAATGGGTTACTCCCGTTTCGTATAAAATAACACCGTCCTCTAAACAAGGCGCCATAACTTCCGCGTACTTTGGTTGACGGACACGAAGTTTGGTTTATCAGATTCCTTGATGAAATGCGATTCGATTCATGTGTAAGTTGTTTGTGTAGTAACGAAGGGGAAGGTAGAAAGGAGCCTTGTACCTCAAAATTTACGTGTTCAGAATGCCCGTAAAAACACGTGTTTTTAAACATATTTCTATAACCTAACCTGTTTAACAATTTGTACGGTCGGAGTCTTATTAAGCATCCTTCGCTGCGTAGAATGATACCAAATTTAGCGAATTTAGTTGAGGATAACAACTTGTAAATTGGGATTTCCCGGCCGGATAATTTAATTTTCCAATAGGTTAATGTATGGAGCGCATATTATGTCATCATCAGCAGTAAATAACTGTCGCTATGGCGACATTTTCCCATTTGTACGGTCGGAATTGGATAGAGAAATTCAAGGGCTTTCTTTTATTGTATGGTGTGCTGTAGAAATTTTGTGAGTTAAAGGTTGTAAATTAGTGTTTTTACGTGTAGTGTAAAATACATGTATTTTGTATTGGACAAAAAATGACAAGGAATGATGAGATTTTATGATCAGCCTGTTTTACTAAGTTGAGGTTTCAAAAAGGATATTAATCAGATTTTAGATTTATTTAATGCATAATTCTTAATTTTTAAAGGTTTAACCCAGTGTTTGAAAACTTTTAATCTTGACCACCTGAAAATGCTTGATTTGACAAATCCCATACATATGTTTTGATCTAGGAATGCCATTTCAACAGTATCAGCTTGTTCCTCTGATGTCTCCTTCATTAGCTCTTGGCATAATGTGCTCAGGTGATCTTTCTGGAAAGTGATAACAAAAATGTACATAGTTTTATGTGTCTAACAGTCATACTATTGTTGTCAATGTATATATGTGAGGGGGCATGGCCTAATTTATTTGGCGGACTGGACTGACGGACTCGTGGACTGAAAGGAAACTTAGCTAATTCAAAGCTGTCTCCATTTTTGTATTGTACTTTTGTATAATTACTATCACAAATACTATCACAAACTGACTAATTCACACACAGTACAGCTAGTAGTAGGGACTAGTCTAAAGTCTGGCATCCGCCCCAATTTATTATTGGAGTACACACTCGTACAAGACAGCATGTATATACATTACACCAACTAGCTCACCAATCAAATCACATGAAACAATCGGGAAGCAATATTATACTCGAGACCACAACCTTTGTCTGCACCAATTTATTGGAATACAAATTCGTTAATCTAGTGCGGCCGTCCAAGGTAGCCATCACGTGATTACCCGTTTCTTTCACACACATGGCTAAGATGGAGTAAGATGTGACTGATCTAACAGTTGATAGCTCAGCTGAGAGCAAAGTTAGCGAAACCAACCTTGAGGATCATACAGTTCTAGCTAACTGCTGATAGTTTATGGGAAAGTAGCACTGAACGGAAAGTAACAGTGATGAAGATTTTGAGATGAGTAGTCACAAATGCTCAAAGTGAGTTCAAATAATGACTACCGCTTTATTGTACAATACTTGTGTAAGCTACTGAAAATCATGCACCAAGTGAGTCATACACTTATCTATTCTATATGTTGCATACTATCATGGCTGGCACTTAAATTTTGCAATGTGAATTTGTTTTATTTTGTTATAATGTTTACCAATATCAATCAGAGTGGTGAGCCAGTGAAAACAACAATAAGATGAGTGCAAGAGCAGAGCATAAAATAACTGGCCATTTCTACCAGCCATTAAAATGTGGAGTAGTCCTTGGCATGGGTTTTTATTAAAATATTTTGTGAGTGCCTCATAGTCTGAGTTGTTAATAGAGGTCACACCACAATAGGTAGTCAAGCATAGCCAATGATCATAACTAGTTTATTAAGCCTGTCATTAGTTAGCAAAAAGTTTAATACATTTATTTGGTTCCTCCAATATAATAGTTATATCAGTATATCACATCCAGACATGAGGCAAGCACTTGTGCTTTTAGACACTTATTTTCAAGTGCTTTGAAGCATTTGTGCTGGTACTGCCCTTTATGAAGACAGTGTTTATAAGCACTTTTCAAGTACAAAGGCTACCATCCTTTACCTTATAAAGTCTCCCTTCTGTTAAACTAGAGTTTTTGCTTAACATTTGATAGCCAAAATGTGCTGCAAACAAAGCACTTTATTTAATAAATTTTTTTGATGTTATGGCTTTCTGCCATATATAAGTAGGCATCATAGTAAGAACTGTATTGGGTGTATAACTATCTAATCAAAAACAGCCAAGCTGTAAAAAAAGGTGCGGCCCCCAAAAAGGCCATGGTGAAAAAAGATCTGAAATCCAAGGTGGCGGCCAAGAAATGGCTGTGATGGTAGGTTAATGATAAAACTTTTAATAACGACAATTCAGGTGAATTTGATGCCAAGACCAAGTGGCACAAAATTCACCTGAATTGTCGTTATTAAAATTTTTACCATTAACCTACCATCACAGCCATTTCTTGGCCGCCACCTTGGATTTCACATCTTTTTTTCACCATGGCCTTTTTGGGGCCGCACCTTTTTTTACAGCTTGGCTGTTTTTGATTAGATATCACTTCTTTTTGTATTTGTATACTGCAAAGCCAGCCTATCACTGGCTTTGGGACTTTTTTAACCCATGTGATTTTTTATTTACCAGAGGAAGAAGAAAAGAACTTATAGAAGATTTTTAATACTTCATTTATTTTTGATTTTATTAGTAATTATACAAAATTATATACATATATTTATTACATGCCCATTATTCCCCACAGTATGTTTTTTAGCAGCTGATCTCTCTACTGGGTGACTTAAAATATAGCTGAACTATATACAGGATGGTTTCTTTGTAGCTGAATTCTCTACAAGATAAATTCTTCTAGCTGATTTCTCTACAGGGTGATTTGTTTCTAGCTGAACTCTCTACAGGTAATTTGTTTGCAGCTAAACTTTCTACATCCATGGTGGTTTCTTTGTAGCTGAACTCTCTACATGATGGTTTCTTTGTAGCTGAACTCTCTACAAGGTGACTTCTTCTAGCTGAACTCTCTACAGGGTGATTTGTTTGTAGCTGAACTCTCCACATGATGGTTTCTTTGTAGCTGAATTCTCTACAAGATAAATTCTTCTAGCTGATTTCTCTACAGGGTGATTTGTTTCTAGCTGAACTCTCTACAGGTAATTTGTTTGCAGCTAAACTTTCTACATCCATGGTGGTTTCTTTGTAGCTGAACTCTCTACATGATGGTTTCTTTGTAGCTGAACTCTCTACAAGGTGACTTCTTCTAGCTGAACTCTCTACAGGGTGATTTGTTTGTAGCTGAACTCTCCACATGATGGTTTCTTTGTAGCTGAATTCTCTACAAGATAAATTCTTCTAGCTGATTTCTCTACAGGGTGATTTGTTTCTAGCTGAACTCTCTACAGGTAATTTGTTTGCAGCTAAACTTTCTACATCCATGGTGGTTTCTTTGTAGCTGAACTCTCTACATGATGGTTTCTTTGTAGCTGAACTCTCTACAAGGTGACTTCTTCTAACTGAACTCTCTACAGGGTGATTTGTTTGTAGCTGAACTCTCCACATGATGGTTTCTTTGTAGCTGAATTCTCTACAAGATAAATTCTTCTAGCTGATTTCTCTACAGGGTGATTTGTTTCTAGCTGAACTCTCTACAGGTAATTTGTTTGCAGCTAAACTTTCTACATCCATGGTGGTTTCTTTGTAGCTGAACTCTCTACATGATGGTTTCTTTGTAGCTGAACTCTCTACAAGGTGACTTCTTCTAGCTGAACTCTCTACAGGGTGATTTGTTTGTAGCTGAACTCTCCACATGATGGTTTCTTTGTAGCTGAACTCTCTACAAGGTGACCTCTTCTAGCTGATCTCTCTACAGGGTGATTTGTTTCTAGCTGAACTCTCTACAGGTGATTTGTTTGCAGCTAAACTCTCTACATGGTGCTTTCTTTGTAGCTGAACTCTCTACATGATGGTTTCTTTGTAGCTGAACTCTCTACAAAGTGACTTCTTCTAGCTGAACTCTCTACAGGTGATTTGTTTGCAGCTAAACTCTCTACATCCATGGTGGTTTCTTTGTAGCTGAACTCTCTACATGATGGTTTCTTGTAGCTGAACTGTCTACAAGGTGACTTCTTCTAGCTGAACTCTCTACAGGGTGATTTCTTTGTAGCTGAACTCTCCACATGATGGTTTCTTTGTAGCTGAACTCTGTACAAGGTGACTTCTTCTAGCTGAACTCTACAGGTGATTTGTTTGTAGCTAAACTCTCTACATGGTGCTTTCTTTGTAGCTGAACTCTCTACATAACGGTTTCTTTGTAGCTGAACTCTCTACAAGGTGACCTCTTCTAGCTGATTTCTCTACAGGGTGATTTGTTTCTAGCTGAACTCTCTACAGGTGATTTGTTTGCAGCTAAACTCTCTACATGCTGCTTTCTTTGTAGCTGAACTCTCTACATGATGGTTTCTTTGTAGCTGAACTCTGTACAAGGTGACTTCTTCTAGCTGAACTCTACAGGTGATTTGTTTGTAGCTAAACTCTCTACATGGTGCTTTCTTTGTAGCTGAACTCTCTACATAACGGTTTCTTTGTAGCTGAACTCTCTATACAAGGTGACTTCTTCTAGCTGAACTCTCTACAGGGTGATTTCTTTGTAGCTGAACTCTCCACATGATGGTTTCTTTGTAGCTGAACTCTCTACAAGGTGACTTCTTTTAGCTGATACCTCTACAGGGTGATTTGTTTGCAGCTGAACTCTTTAGGTGGTGATTTCTTTGTAGCTGAACTCTCTACAAGGTGACCTCTTCTAGCTGATTTCTCTACAGGGTGATTTGTTTCTAGCTGAACTCTCTACAGGTAATTTGTTTGCAGCTAAACTTTCTACATCCATGGTGGTTTCTTTGTAACTGAACTCTCTACATGATGGTTTCTTTGTAGCTGAACTCTCTATACAAGGTGACTTCTTCTAGCTGAACTCTCTACAGGGTGATTTCTTTGTAGCTGTACTCTTTAGGTGGTGATTTCTTTGTAGCTGAACTCTCTCCAAGGTGACCTCTTCTAGCTGATCTCTCTACAGGGTGATTTGTTTCTAGCTGAACTCTCTACAGGTGATTTGTTTGCAGCTAAACTCTCTACATGGTGCTTTCTTTGTAGCTGAACTCTCTACATGATGGTTTCTTTGTAGCTGAACTCTCTATAAGGTAACTTCTTCTAGCTGATCCCTCTACAGGGCGATTTGTTTGTTGTTGAATTCTCTACACGGTAATTTGTTTGAGGCTGAACTCTCTACATGGTGGCTTCTTTGTAGCTTAACTCTCTACAAGGTGACTTTTTCTGGCTGAACTCTATACAGAGTGATTTGTTTGCAGCTGAACTCTCTACATGATGGTTTCTTTGTAGCTGAACTCTCTACAAGGTGACTTCTTCTAGCTGAACTCTCTACAGGGTGATTTCTTTGTAGCTGAACTCTCCACATGATGGTTTCTTTGTAGCTGAACTCTCTACAAGGTGACTTCTTTTAGCTGATACCTCTACAGGGTGATTTGTTTGCAGCTGAACTCTTTAGGTGGTGATTTCTTTGTAGCTGAACTCTCTACAAGGTGACCTCTTCTAGCTGATTTCTCTACAGGGTGATTTGTTTCTAGCTGAACTCTCTACAGGTAATTTGTTTGCAGCTAAACTTTCTACATCCATGGTGGTTTCTTTGTAACTGAACTCTCTACATGATGGTTTCTTTGTAGCTGAACTCTCTATACAAGGTGACTTCTTCTAGCTGAACTCTCTACAGGGTGATTTCTTTGTAGCTGAACTCTCCACTTGATGGTTTCTTTGTAGCTGAACTCTCTACAAGGTGACTTCTTTTAGCTGATACCTCTACAGGGTGATTTGTTTGCAGCTGAACTCTTTAGGTGGTGATTTCTTTGTAGCTGAACTCTCTACAAGGTGACCTCTTCTAGCTGATTTCTCTACAGGGTGATTTGTTTCTAGCTGAACTCTCTACAGGTAATTTGTTTGCAGCTAAACTTTCTACATCCATGGTGGTTTCTTTGTAACTGAACTCTCTACATGATGGTTTCTTTGTAGCTGAACTCTCTATACAAGGTGACTTCTTCTAGCTGAACTCTCTACAGGGTGATTTCTTTGTAGCTGAACTCTCCACATGATGGTTTCTTTGTAGCTGAACTCTCTACAAGGTGACTTCTTTTAGCTGATACCTCTACAGGGTGATTTGTTTGCAGCTGAACTCTTTAGGTGGTGATTTCTTTGTAGCTGAACTCTCTACAAGGTGACCTCTTCTAGCTGATTTCTCTACAGGGTGATTTGTTTCTAGCTGAACTCTCTACAGGTAATTTGTTTGCAGCTAAACTTTCTACATCCATGGTGGTTTCTTTGTAGCTGAACTCTCTACATGATGGTTTCTTTGTAGCTGAACTCTCTACAAGGTGACTTCTTCTAGCTGAACTCTCTACAGGGTGATTTCTTTGTAGCTGAACTCTTTAGGTGGTGATTTCTTTGTAGCTGAACTCTCTACATGATGGTTTCTTTGTAGCTGAACTCTCTACAAGGTAACTTCTTCTAGCTGATCCCTCTACAGGGCGATTTGCTTGTTGTTGAATTCTCTACACGGTAATTTGTTTGAGGCTGAACTCTCTACATGGCAGTTTCTTTTTAGCTGAACTCTCTACAAGGTGACTTTTTCTAGCTGAACTCTATACAGAGTAATTTGTTTGCAGCTGAACTCTCTACATGATGGTTTCTTTGTAGCTGAACTCTCTATAAGGTGACCTCTTCTATAGCTGAACTCTTTACATGGTGTCTAGTTTCTACCTGATCTCTCTGCAGGGTGATTTGTTTGCAGCTGAAATCTCTACAGGGTGATTTGCTTGTAGCTGAACTTCTTACATTGTGTCTAATTTCTAGCTGATCTCCACAGTGTGATTTGTTTGTAGCTGATCTCTCTACAAGTTGATTTGTGTGTAGCTGATCTCTCTGCAGGTTGATTTGTTTGTAACTGATCTCTCTACAGGGCAATTTGTTTGTAGCTGAACTCTCTATAAGGTGATTTGATCTCTCTGCAGGTTGATCTGTTCGTAGCTGAACTCTCTAAAGGGTGATTTGCATGTAGCTGAACTCCTTACATTGTGTCTAGTTCCTAGATGATCTCTCTACAGGGTGATTTGTTTGTAGTTGATCTCTCTGCACATTGATTTGTTTGTAGCTGAACTCTCTACAAGGCGATTTGTTTCTAGCTGATCTCTCTACAAGTTGATTTGTGTGTAGCTGATCTCTCTGCAAGTTGATTTGTTTGTAGTCGATCTCTCTACAGGGTAATTTGTTTGTAGCTGAACTGTCTATAAGGTAATATGTTTGTAGCTGATCTCTCTACAAGGTGACTTCTTCTAGCTGAACTCTCTACAGGGTGATTTGTTTGTAGCTGAACTCTCCACATGATGGTTTCTTTGTAGCTGAATTCTCTACAAGATAAATTCTTCTAGCTGATTTCTCTACAGGGTGATTTGTTTCTAGCTGAACTCTCTACAGGTAATTTGTTTGCAGCTAAACTTTCTACATCCATGGTGGTTTCTTTGTAGCTGAACTCTCTACATGATGGTTTCTTTGTAGCTGAACTCTCTACAAGGTGACTTCTTCTAGCTGAACTCTCTACAGGGTGATTTGTTTGTAGCTGAACTCTCCACATGATGGTTTCTTTGTAGCTGAATTCTCTACAAGATAAATTCTTCTAGCTGATTTCTCTACAGGGTGATTTGTTTCTAGCTGAACTCTCTACAGGTAATTTGTTTGCAGCTAAACTTTCTACATCCATGGTGGTTTCTTTGTAACTGAACTCTCTACATGATGGTTTCTTTGTAGCTGAACTCTCTACAAGGTGACTTCTTCTAGCTGAACTCTCTACAGGGTGATTTGTTTGTAGCTGAACTCTCCACATGATGGTTTCTTTGTAGCTGAATTCTCTACAAGATAAATTCTTCTAGCTGATTTCTCTACAGGGTGATTTGTTTCTAGCTGAACTCTCTACAGGTAATTTGTTTGCAGCTAAACTTTCTACATCCATGGTGGTTTCTTTGTAGCTGAACTCTCTACATGATGGTTTCTTTGTAGCTGAACTCTCTACAAGGTGACTTCTTCTAGCTGAACTCTCTACAGGGTGATTTGTTTGTAGCTGAACTCTCCACATGATGGTTTCTTTGTAGCTGAATTCTCTACAAGATAAATTCTTCTAGCTGATTTCTCTACAGGGTGATTTGTTTCTAGCTGAACTCTCTACAGGTAATTTGTTTGCAGCTAAACTTTCTACATCCATGGTGGTTTCTTTGTAGCTGAACTCTCTACATGATGGTTTCTTTGTAGCTGAACTCTCTACAAGGTGACTTCTTCTAGCTGAACTCTCTACAGGGTGATTTGTTTGTAGCTGAACTCTCCACATGATGGTTTCTTTGTAGCTGAACTCTCTACAAGGTGACCTCTTCTAGCTGATCTCTCTACAGGGTGATTTGTTTCTAGCTGAACTCTCTACAGGTGATTTGTTTGCAGCTAAACTCTCTACATGGTGCTTTCTTTGTAGCTGAACTCTCTACATGATGGTTTCTTTGTAGCTGAACTCTCTACAAAGTGACTTCTTCTAGCTGAACTCTCTACAGGTGATTTGTTTGCAGCTAAACTCTCTACATCCATGGTGGTTTCTTTGTAGCTGAACTCTCTACATGATGGTTTCTTGTAGCTGAACTGTCTACAAGGTGACTTCTTCTAGCTGAACTCTCTACAGGGTGATTTCTTTGTAGCTGAACTCTCCACATGATGGTTTCTTTGTAGCTGAACTCTGTACAAGGTGACTTCTTCTAGCTGAACTCTACAGGTGATTTGTTTGTAGCTAAACTCTCTACATGGTGCTTTCTTTGTAGCTGAACTCTCTACATAACGGTTTCTTTGTAGCTGAACTCTCTACAAGGTGACCTCTTCTAGCTGATTTCTCTACAGGGTGATTTGTTTCTAGCTGAACTCTCTACAGGTGATTTGTTTGCAGCTAAACTCTCTACATGCTGCTTTCTTTGTAGCTGAACTCTCTACATGATGGTTTCTTTGTAGCTGAACTCTGTACAAGGTGACTTCTTCTAGCTGAACTCTACAGGTGATTTGTTTGTAGCTAAACTCTCTACATGGTGCTTTCTTTGTAGCTGAACTCTCTACATAACGGTTTCTTTGTAGCTGAACTCTCTACAAGGTGACCTCTTCTAGCTGATTTCTCTACAGGGTGATTTGTTTCTAGCTGAACTCTCTACAGGTTATTTGTTTGCAGCTAAACTATCTACATCCATGGTGGTTTCTTTGTAACTGAACTCTCTACATGATGGTTCTTTGCAGCTGAACTCTCTACAAGGTGACTTCTTCTAGCTGAACTCTCTACAGGGTGATTTCTTTGTAGCTGTACTCTTTAGGTGGTGATTTCTTTGTAGCTGAACTCTCTCCAAGGTGACCTCTTCTAGCTGATCTCTCTACAGGGTGATTTGTTTCTAGCTGAACTCTCTACAGGTGATTTGTTTGCAGCTAAACTCTCTACATGGTGCTTTCTTTGTAGCTGAACTCTCTACATGATGGTTTCTTTTTAGCTGAACTCTCTACAAGGTAACTTCTTCTAGCTGATCCCTCTACAGGGCGATTTGTTTGTTGTTGAATTCTCTACACGGTAATTTGTTTGAGGCTGAACTCTCTACATGGTGGCTTCTTTGTAGCTTAACTCTCTACAAGGTGACTTTTTCTGGCTGAACTCTATACAGAGTGATTTGTTTGCAGCTGAACTCTCTACATGATGGTTTCTTTGTAGCTGAACTCTCTACAAGGTGACTTCTTCTAGCTGAACTCTCTACAGGGTGATTTCTTTGTAGCTGAACTCTCCACATGATGGTTTCTTTGTAGCTGAACTCTCTACAAGGTGACTTCTTTTAGCTGATACCTCTACAGGGTGATTTGTTTGCAGCTGAACTCTTTAGGTGGTGATTTCTTTGTAGCTGAACTCTCTACAAGGTGACCTCTTCTAGCTGATTTCTCTACAGGGTGATTTGTTTCTAGCTGAACTCTCTACAGGTAATTTGTTTGCAGCTAAACTTTCTACATCCATGGTGGTTTCTTTGTAACTGAACTCTCTACATGATGGTTTCTTTGTAGCTGAACTCTCTATACAAGGTGACTTCTTCTAGCTGAACTCTCTACAGGGTGATTTCTTTGTAGCTGTACTCTTTAGGTGGTGATTTCTTTGTAGCTGAACTCTCTCCAAGGTGACCTCTTCTAGCTGATCTCTCTACAGGGTGATTTGTTTCTAGCTGAACTCTCTACAGGTGATTTGTTTGCAGCTAAACTCTCTACATGGTGCTTTCTTTGTAGCTGAACTCTCTACATGATGGTTTCTTTGTAGCTGAACTCTCTATAAGGTAACTTCTTCTAGCTGATCCCTCTACAGGGCGATTTGTTTGTTGTTGAATTCTCTACACGGTAATTTGTTTGAGGCTGAACTCTCTACATGGTGGCTTCTTTGTAGCTTAACTCTCTACAAGGTGACTTTTTCTGGCTGAACTCTATACAGAGTGATTTGTTTGCAGCTGAACTCTCTACATGATGGTTTCTTTGTAGCTGAACTCTCTACAAGGTGACTTCTTCTAGCTGAACTCTCTACAGGGTGATTTCTTTGTAGCTGAACTCTCCACATGATGGTTTCTTTGTAGCTGAACTCTCTACAAGGTGACTTCTTTTAGCTGATACCTCTACAGGGTGATTTGTTTGCAGCTGAACTCTTTAGGTGGTGATTTCTTTGTAGCTGAACTCTCTACAAGGTGACCTCTTCTAGCTGATTTCTCTACAGGGTGATTTGTTTCTAGCTGAACTCTCTACAGGTAATTTGTTTGCAGCTAAACTTTCTACATCCATGGTGGTTTCTTTGTAACTGAACTCTCTACATGATGGTTTCTTTGTAGCTGAACTCTCTATACAAGGTGACTTCTTCTAGCTGAACTCTCTACAGGGTGATTTCTTTGTAGCTGAACTCTCCACTTGATGGTTTCTTTGTAGCTGAACTCTCTACAAGGTGACTTCTTTTAGCTGATACCTCTACAGGGTGATTTGTTTGCAGCTGAACTCTTTAGGTGGTGATTTCTTTGTAGCTGAACTCTCTACAAGGTGACCTCTTCTAGCTGATTTCTCTACAGGGTGATTTGTTTCTAGCTGAACTCTCTACAGGTAATTTGTTTGCAGCTAAACTTTCTACATCCATGGTGGTTTCTTTGTAACTGAACTCTCTACATGATGGTTTCTTTGTAGCTGAACTCTCTATACAAGGTGACTTCTTCTAGCTGAACTCTCTACAGGGTGATTTCTTTGTAGCTGAACTCTCCACATGATGGTTTCTTTGTAGCTGAACTCTCTACAAGGTGACTTCTTTTAGCTGATACCTCTACAGGGTGATTTGTTTGCAGCTGAACTCTTTAGGTGGTGATTTCTTTGTAGCTGAACTCTCTACAAGGTGACCTCTTCTAGCTGATTTCTCTACAGGGTGATTTGTTTCTAGCTGAACTCTCTACAGGTAATTTGTTTGCAGCTAAACTTTCTACATCCATGGTGGTTTCTTTGTAGCTGAACTCTCTACATGATGGTTTCTTTGTAGCTGAACTCTCTACAAGGTGACTTCTTCTAGCTGAACTCTCTACAGGGTGATTTCTTTGTAGCTGAACTCTTTAGGTGGTGATTTCTTTGTAGCTGAACTCTCTACATGATGGTTTCTTTGTAGCTGAACTCTCTACAAGGTAACTTCTTCTAGCTGATCCCTCTACAGGGCGATTTGCTTGTTGTTGAATTCTCTACACGGTAATTTGTTTGAGGCTGAACTCTCTACATGGCAGTTTCTTTTTAGCTGAACTCTCTACAAGGTGACTTTTTCTAGCTGAACTCTATACAGAGTAATTTGTTTGCAGCTGAACTCTCTACATGATGGTTTCTTTGTAGCTGAACTCTCTATAAGGTGACCTCTTCTATAGCTGAACTCTTTACATGGTGTCTAGTTTCTACCTGATCTCTCTGCAGGGTGATTTGTTTGCAGCTGAAATCTCTACAGGGTGATTTGCTTGTAGCTGAACTTCTTACATTGTGTCTAATTTCTAGCTGATCTCCACAGTGTGATTTGTTTGTAGCTGATCTCTCTACAAGTTGATTTGTGTGTAGCTGATCTCTCTGCAGGTTGATTTGTTTGTAACTGATCTCTCTACAGGGCAATTTGTTTGTAGCTGAACTCTCTATAAGGTGATTTGATCTCTCTGCAGGTTGATCTGTTCGTAGCTGAACTCTCTAAAGGGTGATTTGCATGTAGCTGAACTCCTTACATTGTGTCTAGTTCCTAGATGATCTCTCTACAGGGTGATTTGTTTGTAGTTGATCTCTCTGCACATTGATTTGTTTGTAGCTGAACTCTCTACAAGGCGATTTGTTTCTAGCTGATCTCTCTACAAGTTGATTTGTGTGTAGCTGATCTCTCTGCAAGTTGATTTGTTTGTAGTCGATCTCTCTACAGGGTAATTTGTTTGTAGCTGAACTGTCTATAAGGTAATATGTTTGTAGCTGATCTCTCTGCAGGTTGATTTATTTTAGCTGAACTCTCTACAGGGTGATTTTTTCTAGCTTATCTCTCTACAGGTTTAACTGATCTCTCTACAAGCTGATTTGTTTGTAGCTGATCTCTCTGCAGGTTGATATGTTTCTAGCTGATCTCTCTACAAGTTGATTTGTTTGTTGCTGATCACTCTAAAGATTGATTTGTTTGTAGCTGAACTCTCTGCAAAGTGTTTTGTTTGTAGCTAATCTCTCTACAGGATAATTTGTTTGTAGCTGAACTCTCTGCACAGTGATTTGTGTGTAGCTGAATTCTCTAGAGAGTGATTTAATTGTAGGTGAACTCTCTACAGGGTGCATGACTTGTTTATAGCTGAACTCTCTTTAGTGTAACTTGTAATGTTCTGAATCTCTACAGTGATATAATTGTAGATTAATTCTCCACAGGGTGACTTGCTTCTTGCTTAACTGTCTATAAGATTAACTGTTTGCAGCTGAAGTCCCTACAGAATAACTTGTAATGTAATAGAATTCTATAATGGAGTAAATAAATTAGCCGAATGCTCTATTAGGGTGACTGTTCTATTTGAGCATCTTGATCTCGCATTTGCTACACAGAGTTGGCTTTCGAACCATAACTCAGTGGTTTGTAATCCAATTCTTCTGTACTACTGCAAGGACTTTCTATGAAGATTATTCCAGCTATACACCGATTTTCAGCTCATTGCTCTTAGCGGTTTGCCTAGTAGGCGTGAAAACTAATACTTTTTATTACTAAAAATCGATCGCGTAATTGTGACACAGGTTGGGTTTTGTGTCATATCTCCGTGGTCTTTATCTCGATTCCTTTCAAACTACCAAAAGGCACTCCTACGATAGTTACTCCATCTACATAGCAATTTTCAGCTCATTCCATGAAGCGGTTTACCCTGTAGGCGTGACAACAAATCGATCTTGTTTTACGCGAATAATCGGTCATAACTCCTGAACCATTCATCGGATTTGCACCAAATTTGATGCTAGGATGCGCCTTTGGACTCCCTTTCTGTGTGCCAAATTTCAAGGCGATTGGAGCACGCGTTTGCGTTTTATAGCAATTTTTGCAAGTGTGCGAAAAGACGAAGAAGAAAAAGAAAAAAACGAAGAAAAAAAACCTAACTTTGGCCGCTTATATCTCGGAAATGGCTTTAGTGATTTCCTTCAAAATTGGAATGTAGACTCCCCTAGCTGGCGGGCAACTCTGCAGCAAATTTGGTTTCAATCGGATAAGCCATCACCGAGATACAAAAGTGTGAAAATGACGTTTTCTTTCTTCCTGTCAATATACTCACTGTGTGGCGCGCCGGCTTCTTGTGCCGCACGACACACTATCGTGTGTCTTGATCCTGTTTATATAGCAGTGTTTTCTATGCAGAGGAACAGTGGAATACTATCAAGGAAACAAATGTTTGCCTGTTTATGAGCACCGCAAGAAGGGATATTGTAAAGAGCAAGTTGCAGAAATATTTTTGCGATCCAAGTTTGGATGAGATGTTCATTTGTAGTATCCACCCAGTTTTAGTTGAGAATAATGTTTCTTTCATCATTGATTTGTCAAAACTAAAAGACCGTAATGATGTATGAGCTGATGATCTTGGAACATGGAAATGTTCAGGCTCCCATATATTGACTTTTTTTATCGAATGCCATAGAAATGGCTGTTCTGTTTCTCAGTCAAAATCCAGAGGTGCAATTGTGAACATCAGACAACAGTACCATGTGCACTCAACAGATAGAGACTTACACAGGATGATCGCATTTATTGAAAGCGTACAAAGAGGTAAATATTTATTAGAGAGATGATGTTTTATACTTGTTTATTTATGTAGGCAGCATTGATAGCTCACTCTGCATTGTGCAGTATTGGTTTGAAAGTTGTAAGAAGCATAAAGTAGCTATAAAGCCTCTTGGAAACAGCAAACAGAAGAAGCAGCCATTTTTGTCGGACTCATCCAAGTACAATGGCATTGATTAAAGAGAAATCAGAAAGTCGTGCGGCTAAAGATGCTGTCAGTACAATCTACAAAAAGCAAGGTGGATTGAGGGGAGCCACTAGTATTGGTGAACTATCTAGAAATCGTCAACATTCACAGCAAGATTAGTGCCAGTTCTTCTATTTGCAGTGCCAAAGCTTTAAAAGATCCCTTATATATGGTTATGGAGCAAAGCAAGCTGTACAAATCTGGGGACAAGTTTGTTCAAGTTGTAAATGCTTGTCCATAACCAATGTGTGTTCTTGCAACTGATCAGCAGTTCAATGATCTGGTCCGCTATGGTACTAATCCCAGCCAATTTAGTATTATATCCATTGATCCAACATTTTCACTTGGTGATTTTAATGTCACCTGCTTAACATACCGCCACCTACTAGTAACTGACGGTCGTACTGGTCAATCTCCAGTGATGCTTGGACCATTATTTATCCATCAGTCAAAATCATTTTCCGCATACCATTTCTTTGCATCCTTACTACTTGGAATTACTCCAAAATTAATGGGGTCCTCGCATTTGGAACTGACGGTGAAGAAACACTCATCAAAGCATTAAACAACAGCTGCAATTTGCAGTCCATTTGAGGTGCTTCCGCCACATGAAGCAGGATATTAAAAGGAAGCTGACCACAGACATGGGCTTTCCTAATGATATTGTTTGTGAAATACTGGCTGATGTTTTTGGAAACAGAGAGGGCCCTACCTTTTCTGAAGGACTTGTGGATTGCAATTCAGAAGATGAATTTAATAGTAAGCTAGACATGCTTGAAGAAAGATGGGAGGGATTTGAAGCTTTAAGAAGCAAGGTGCCAGATGTCCATATAGATTTTTTTACTTGGTTTAAAAGGTATCACGCAGAAGAGATCAAGTCTACCATGTTACGCCCTATTCGAATTGCTGCTGGCTTAGGAGATCCACCATACAATGCTCACCCCCTCTATAGCTGTTTCGTCACACTCAGCATCTGCCAGTAACTGGATTCAGCCTTGGCAGGAACAAGCTTCTCATTTTGCTGCTATTCACCATATGGAGAAATAGGAGAAGCATCTGGTAGTAACACTTCTTACTCATCTCTAGCCTGCAGTAGGGAAGAAAAGAGTTCTGAGCCCTTCTTTATTAAAATGTTAAATTGCCGAATCAAAGTGTGCACAGGCTGTAAAGGGCCACACCTCAAGAACGTTGGCAATGGACTGCTGTCTCCCCCACGATATATGCTTGGGACACAAAGAATTCATGTTATTTACTAATCCTCGCAATGGTCAAGAGTACTCCAAATTAGGAAATGTGTATTATCACATTAATCTGGACTACATCCAGAATAAACATCCAATGTTTTCATCAGCTGAAATAGAGTGTCCACCAGATGTACTAAGAATGCTAACTGAGGCACACTACAACTTTCTACAGGAAGCTATCGGCTACACTCTGGTGTAAGGCCAAGGACTAGTTAGTCATTTTTGAAACTGCTGGAGTCACCTTTTTGTCTGATTACTTTCTACCAATTATAACAATCACAGATTTTCAAGCAGTTTTTGTCTGATTACATAAATTTTTGTCAATACCAGGTGTACAATCACATTACTAACATTAAAACGATAGTAATGATGCTTGGCTAATGTATCTAACTAGCTATGTGTGGAACTGTGTAGCTAGCAGTGAGCCGATTCAAACTGGATATGTAGTTTGTCGGCTAGGTTCATGACTGCACCCCAGTTTACAACTTGTTAGCTAGCTATATATGTGGTTTAGGCGCACCATGACTTGTACGTAGCTATTATAATTAGTCAGCACAGATTTCTATTACAATAAATTGGGGCAGACAAAAGCTGTGGTCTTGAGTATAACATTGCTTCTCAATTGCTTCATGTATTGGTGAGTTAGTTGGTATAATGTATATACATGCTGTCTTGTACGAGTGTGTATTCCAATAATAAATTGGGGCGGATGCCAGACTTTAGACTAGCCCTACTATTAGCTGTACTGCGTGTGTTTGTGATAGTATTTGTGATAGTAATTATACAAAAGTACAATACAAAAATGGAGAAAGCTTTGAATTAGCTGAGCTTCTCTTCAGTCCGCAAGTCCATCAGTCCAGTCCACCGAATAGATTAGGCCCTCTCATATGTGACCGTCTCAGCAAAACCCTGACTTGTTCGCACAAGCATGCGTATTGAGAAAAACGAAATTTAAAAATAATTCATAAAATTAAGCATGCTACAAAGAAAAATACGCAAGCTTTATCGGGTCAGTATTCAAAGAAGGAAGACTGAAATCAATTAAAACTATATACCATCTTATTCGCCAGCTCATGGAGAGTTCGAAAATCTTTGTTTCGTTTCTGTAGTTTCAATGGTATTCGTGTCACGTGCGTTTGTTTACGATGCGGTAAACGTAAACAAGATTGTTGTCATTTTTTTCTACCAAACTGCTTTCATATCCATATACGCAAGTATCTACAGGGCTAAAACTGTACCTTGGCTGATGCACCGATTCATGGTGAACATTTTAAGCCAAATTGCAACGCTGTAGACTAATCCAAACGAAAGTTATGACTGCGAATGTAAGCGCCTGTAGTTTATTTTCAGTATAGTCACTGTACAAATCGATTATCTTACTCCTCCTACTCGCTAGTGCTATAATTTCAAAGCTACACACCACAGAAGGCTGAAACTTTGGTGATCCATTCCTTGGACACTGCTAATAATCCTGAGTGAATTAATTTTTTTTTAAATTGTGCAAACAAGTCGGGTTTTTGCTGAGACGGTCACATATATGTAAGAACGTACCTTTGCTGCAGTTCTTCATGACTCTTGTAACTCTCTGCAATAGGTTCAGTGGGAAATGGTAGCCCTTCAAAATCTTTTGTTAGGTTGTCTAGCACTGCCATCAGTTTCTGTTGTGTAGTATAGAAACAATACACATGACTACAGGAATGTTTAACAAGACATTGACTAGATGAACACATAAAATTTCAAGAGTAGTTGGATGCTCTATAAAATTGTAAACAGGTGCAAATACTTCTTCTTTTTTTACACACACATCACAGCTGTCATGTGCTAAGCAAAGATTATTAACTTTGCACAATACTCCTCTTCTTTGCTAGGTGTACTACGAAGACATAGACCTTCAGTTATTTGACCCTTGTTTATCTGTACTCTTGTTTAACAAAAACCAAAAATGACTAAGTATTTATAGTACAGGTGTATGATCTATATAGAGTACAGTACTGCTCAAATGCAACGCCATCTTGTTTGTACTGTTCTCGTAGACATAAATGCAAACTCCACATCTAATACTACAGGCAATGAATTTCCCATGAAATAATTAACTATTTAACCGCTGAATTTTCTGGGGGACCATATAGTCTGCTACAAATTGCGCTATACAAGCTTAACTGTACATTATAGTACTTAGTTACCATACCTCTAAGTAATCGCTATAGACTTAGGAACTCGACTAGGTTGTTTTTGTTTACATAAATAAAACCGCTAAGTAATTACAAGACAACAAAACTAAAAAATACAGTAAAAGCAGCTTAGATAAGTAGTTAGTTACAAATAAAGTTGCTACAAGTAAGTATTACAGTCCATACAACTATTCTAAATAGTCTCTTTACTGAGCGATTGTTTCTTCGGCTGGTTTCTTCGAGATTTATCCCAAATCTTGTATCACGCTTGCGTATACGCACACGAGCGAATTACGCAACACTTCTGAAAAACAGCCGACGGTGATCCTTGGCTGTCTTAGCCTATCAATAACAATCCAGTCGACTTCAAAATGTGACAATCAACTCGAGGATGCATGACAGTCGTATTTTCCAACAAGAAAAACTTTGCGGTATTATGTAACAAACCCGCAATAGTGCGAGAAGGATCCGGTTATCCCAGAAACGGCACCTCTGTGGGCGTGCGCATTTCAGGGTAAGCGCATCATACTATAAAACGCACGATAGAAGTGATAGTGCATTAGAATTGTACTCGAAGCGCCTTTTATAGCATCAAACCGGATAAATCTGGTTGAAGCAGTAAAAGGGTTAATCACCAAACCAACACACACTATTCCAGGTATTAGTCCTGTAGATATAACTGAAAAAATGGGTGAACAGGGAAACAATTCGAAGCAAGCTGATTTTGGTATCATTAGAAAGCAAATTTTTATTTATTTATTAATGCTTTACAGCACAAGTGCTGAAGGTCTGTAGGACACCTGGTCCTACAGCCTGCTCAAAGACTTTAGCTACTTAAGATGTGTTTGAAAAGTTGGAGAAAGGAGAAAAAATCCATGACTGGACCTAGGTAGCCTCGAACCTGCAGCCATCTGATTTACGCTCAAACGCTTACAGGAGTCTACCAGGTGGTCAGGATGTTTTCTCCTTGTTATTTCCATGTAATTATATCCATAGGAATTCTAGAGAGTAACTCATCTCTAAGTACCCCAAGTATATCCATAGGAATTCTAGAGAGTAACTCATTATCTCTAAGTACCCCAAGTTTTCACAGAATAACATATCCAAAATCCTCTAAAATCCACCTTGGGGAAAAATTTCTATGGCCAATTGTGACTGGATTTTGGAAAAACGATCCAAATCGCACATTAGAAGTTTCGAGATAAACGGTTTTAAAGAATTGAAGCCAGCATAACTCTCCAAGGATAGCAAGCACGTGTATCAAATTTACACAAAAGATGCATCAATCTGTTACCTTTCAAGCCACTTCCAGTACTTGTAGCTGCTTGTACAGTTTCCCGCCAAATAAGATAGAAAATCTGAGCAGTTGGACGAGCGAAGTAGTATCACCAGTGCTCACAAAGGGGTGGAGGTTGGGGGGGGTGGCGGGGAGGGCAAAAGATAGACCTCAAAATGGAGGCAGACCACGATTGGAGTCCAGACACGAGATTGCAGGGCTGTGCTGGCTCCTTAGTGGCTGATATGTAGCAAAATCTACAGAGAACACGTCTGGCCAACATTATAAGGCTGTCCACCAGTAAACCACTGATTCTTGCCAAGCCAGGTCCTTCACAAGGCATGAAACCGCCATTTGGGCACTCCACACCACCCAGAAAAGACGTCTATTAAAACCAGACTCGTGTAGTTTTTGAGTAGTGCTGAGGATCAAAACTTGTAGTAAGATAGTGTAGCTATCCACTGGTGGTGTTAGTTTGATTTTGCCTGATGTGCGATTTGGTTCGGTTCTGTAAAATCTGGTCACATATAAATTATTTCTGGAGCATCACGTGAGATCACGTGACGTGCCAAGAATCCTGGAGTAGTAGAAAGAAGTCTGGTCAGTGTGTGGTGACTGGCACTGGTCATGGAGTGATTCCAAAGTATATTTTTGTGTGTTTGGCTCCTTTACAGCTAGATGAGTGTTATATAATAATAATATGTGACTGGATTTTGGAAAAACGATCCAAATCGCACATTAGAAGTTTCGAGATAAACGGTTTTAAAGAATTGAAGCCAGCATAACTCTCCAAGGATAGCAAGCACGCGTATGAAATTTACACAAAAGATGCATCAATCTGTTACCTTTCAAGCCACTTCCAGTACTTGTAGCTGCTTGTACAGTTTCCCGCCAAATAAGATAGAAAATCTGAGCAGTTGGATGAGCGAAGTAGTATCACCAGTGCTCACAAAGGGGTGGAGGTTGGGGGGGTGGCGGGGAGGGCAAAAGATAGACCTCAAAATGGAGGCAGACCACGATTGGAGTCCAGACACGAGATTGCAGGGCTGTGCTGGCTCCTTAGTGGCTGATATGTAGCAAAATCTACAGAGAACACGTCTGGCCAACATTATAAGGCTGTCCACCAGTAAACCACTGATTCTTGCCAAGCCAGGTCCTTCACAAGGCATGAAACCGCCATTTGGGCACTCCACACCACCCAGAAAAGACGTCTATTAAAACCAGCCTCGTGTAGTTTTTGAGTAGTGCTGAGGGTCAAAACTTGTAGTAAGATAGTGTAGCTATCCACTGGTGGTGTTAGTTTGATTTTGCCTGATGTGCGATTTGGTTCGGTTCTGTAAAATCTGGTCACAATTTAGTATTGAGGCATGTGTGACTGGATTCAGGAAAATGGATCTTCCACACATATCCAATTTACCAACTTTGACAATTCATAACTTCAGATTGGAAAATGCATGGAATTTACATGAAATTTGATCAGTAGTGAGCACCAGCATCACATATTAGGTGGAGAAACTTTCAGATTGATATTCAACTTGAAAACTAAGTTGTGGTTTCTCAATCGGATGCATTTGCAAACCAATTTTTGCAAATCTGGTCATTTGTGACCAACAAAAATGTGTTATCCTTAAATTATTTTTTCACAAGAAACAGTTTCCTTAGCACTTCTGCAACTCTCTGCAACACACTAATAATCTATGTTTGCAACAAGAGCATAATATTGCTACCACATGGATTTGCATTGGAAAGCTGGCATTTATATTGTGCAAAATTAATAATTATATACCGTAGATTCCCTAAAAATTCGGCAGAAATAAATCAATTCCGTTCGTGTCTGGTCGAAAAACTAGGAAAAAATGTACCAACCCGGTGTTATTGTCGAATTTTTAGGGATCTATCCCTAATACAGTCTGTACGCTTCATGGCTATGTTATTTGTGATCTGCTTACTTGTTACTTTCTGGATTTCTTTCTACAGGGACCAACAGGAACGCCTTGTGGCGGAATGACGATACTGGCCGCAACACTCACTTCGCTTCAGCACTACCTTATATACCGTGATTGCCTACATTATCCAGAAGAGATGATCAATGTCATTACTGCATTGCTTTTGTATACAGTCACTCGACACTAATAATAACAGAAACCACAATCGATACTATTAAACTAGCTATCTCATGATAATTAATTAAATCACGCTAACTCCCAGTTGCTGTATGAAGTGTTCCATGACTTAACAGAGCGTTATATCTGAGGATGTATCATGTTTGTGGGTTCCAGGAGAGATGTTATTCTGTGAACAGAAACGAAGATCGTTTTGCGGTAGCCGTGATGTCACACGATGACATCGTTGACACCATATCTAGCAATTCAATATATTTTAATGCCTTCAGCTATAGTATGAAAATGTACTGCTTGTTCAATTACAATTTTTTTTTAAAACTGATTCTACAAAAGCCTGTTAATTTTAGCAACTTTTCTATGCTCGCCTGTATAGCGCGTATACCAAATAGGAGGTGGGTGGATGGGAGGGTGTGGAGATGTGGGGCCAGGAGAGATTTTATTCTATGAACAGAAACAAAGATCGTTTTGCGGTAATCATGAAGTCGTGACGTCACACGATGATATCATTGGGTACGTTCCCTGAACAATTTCACACTTGGTGCTTCATCCAGCGTCGATTGTGTGAGGTAATTGGGAATCCTCAGTACTCAAGAGACTTTTGTCAACTAGTGCTCCAATTGCCGAAAAAATAGCGCGCTTATAATTAGAAACTTTCCTGCACTTGCCGAAATTTAGAGCACATTGCGTTCAAAGCACGGGGAGTGCCGAATATTTAGAGATGCCGAAATTTTAGGGAATCTACGGTATGTAGTGTGTGTAGTGTGTGTGTGTGTATGTGTGTGTAGTGTGTGTGTAGTGTGTGTGTAGTGTGTGTGTGTAGTGTGTGTGTGTGTGTATGTGTGTGTAGTGTGTGCACATGAGTGTGTGTGAGTGTGATTGTGTGCGTGTGTGTAGTGTGTGCATAATAAAGATTTTTTAAATTCACCAATTAAAATGTGACCATTTTTTCCACTGGTTTACATGCTGGAGAACTGCAAACAGCTAACTGGAAACTTTTATAATGACCATTTTTAAAAAAATATTTATTTGATTACATGTACAAAATGCAAAGTTGGATCATGTGATTAACGTGTTATTAGCATGATGTAGAAGGCCTATTGACCATTGAAAAGTTGATGAATTAAACATTCAAGAACGGAATGCTTCTCCATTGCAACTTGCCCACGCAATAAAGTGCGCGCATCACTAATAATCAGTGCTCAGCCGGGGTATGCGACTATTGGATTGAGATGGTGATTTTTATAAAATTATTTGTATTATGTAAAACGTTCGTCACGAACGGTATAACTAGCTGAAGTATTCAAGTAAGGAGCGATCCAGCCTTGTGTCAGAAATTGACTCTAGTTAGTTATAGTGACTGTTAGTAGTTATTATTGTTATGATGTAATGTATCACGTGCGTGCAGTTACAGTTAATATGGCGTCAGAGTAGTATCCACGAGCGTCGGCTTGATCTCACCGTGTGTCCGCTGTCGAGCCTTATACTCATCACCGCCCCCTCTACATTTGGTGCTGTGAACAGTATACTGCAGTTTGGATGCCGACGATCTTGGTTCATCCATCATCCAGTCTTGCACGTTGTGCACGCCTTCTTCCATTGTACCCCATCACCTAAACGTCGTGGTACCGTGGCAGTCTCTCTAGCGGTACCCCAGAAGGCAAGCACTCATGTGTTCCAAGTGTAGTTGTGCTCTCTGTTTTGTAATAGGGTTGGCATCAACTGGAGTGATGGATGAGGTGAAGCGTTTTCGGACTTCCCGCCGTGGATACCGCTCTCATACAGTGAAGTTGCTTTCTGGAATCCAAGATTTACTTACTGTAGACATTAGTGAAGAAGCAGTTTCAACTATAGAACTCACCCTCGAACAGTTACAACTGAAGCAAACAATTTTAGAAGAACTGGAAGTCAAGATTGCACCTCTCATTACAGAGGAGACAGAGCTTGAAGAAGAGGTAATGGAAGCTGAAGATACCAGAACTAAGATTCTTCATGGTGTTGCATGTCTGAAAGTTAAGCTAAACTCAATACACACAGAATCTACTGAACCGCCACCAGTACCGAAGACCGTTCAGAGAACTCAACCCTCCACAACTGATGGTACCCCCCCTTACGCATTTTCCATCAGTGGTGAGTAACACAAATGATTCAAGTACCCTACACACAGTCAGTGTCACAACCAGTCACACCAGTCCCACATTAGAGGCAGCAGGCTCTAATGTGGGACTGGTGGCACCACATGGACTGGACATGGACTGGTTGGGGGGCACCAGTCCATGTCCAAGGGAGGCACCACATGGACTGGTGGACTGGATGGCACCCCCCTTGTACAGGCTTTGCCTATTGTGTATGCCTTCCTTTTTATGGTAAATTGATAATAATAATAGTAATAGCAGCTAGCGTTCCAATTAGCAGTGAAGCAGTCACTCGACCTGGTAGTCATTCTGGGACTGTTTTGACTCTGCTGTGAACTCCAGTACAACTCTCTCAGAGGTTCAGAAATTAAGTTATCTTCGTGCGCAACTGCAAGGGGATGCCTCCAGAGTGGTAGCTGGGTTTCCATTGACCCATACAAGCTATAACCAGTCAGTGACACTACTTAAGAACAGATTTGGCCAGCCGCACAAGCTGATTGCTGCACACATGCAAGCACTGGTACACTTACCGAAGCCTTCTAACACGCTTGCAAGCTTAGAGTTGTTCCATGATTCTGTTGAGGGACATGTCAGAAGCCTCACCTCGCTTGGCAAACCACTTGACTCCTACGCAGACATGCTGCTATCAGTAATTCTAGAGAATCTACCTGGTGAAACTAGGAAACACCTTGCCAGAGAATGTACTGATGGTGAGTGGACCTTTCAGAGTTTACAAGACGCAGTCCTTAAGGAAATCCATGTGTTTGAATCTGTGTTGAACATGCCTTCCCCGCCATCTCACACACCCACAGTGTCATTCCATGCTGGGACCAGAAGAATCACTACTCAACAAGCTGCAGGGGACCTCAAGAAGAGAGTCTGCATATACTGCAAGGACTCCCATGCCCCTATAGACTGTGAAGTTGTTCCTCAACCATCGAATAGGCTGGAGATAGTTCGTCAACACAACTTGTGCTTTAGTTGCCTTGCCCGACACAAAGTGTCACAATGTACTTCCAGAAATCAATGCCGCAAGTGTTCTAGAAAGCACCATACCAGCCTATGCAACCAACAAGGTGGAAGTAACAGCTTTAGCAATGCTAGTGATCACCAGAACAGCAGTAACACACCTGACACAGTTACCACTCCAACCACAACTGCAGGCATGACCACCATTGCTACCAGTGCTTCGTCATCCCTACACGTAGCTGGAGACAATGTTTGTTTATTGAAAACTGCTGTTGCCAATGTTTATGCTAACAACACAGGAATTGAAGCCAACATACTCCTTGACAAAGGCTCCCAAAGACCGTTTTTAACAGAATGCTTGGCTAGAAGCTTGCAGTTACAACCTGATCACACAGAAGACATCTGTCTAGCCTCATTTGGATCTTCAACTGGTTTAGTAAGAAGGTTAAATGTTGCTACAATTTTCTTGGAAACCATCACAGGGGACAAGCTGCCACTATCTGTTCTTTTGGTACCTGCCATTGCAGCCCCCATACAGAACACTTCATGCTCTGCCATTGCCAACCTATACCTAACCTGAAGGGGCTCAAACTTGCTAACCCATTAACATCTGGAGAGAAATTCAATATCACACTCTTGATTGGTGCTGATTATTACTGGCAGGTGGTAGAGGATCAGATAGTCAGAAGACAAGGTCCCATAGCAATGAAATCAAAGCTTGGCTACTTGTTATCAGGACCATTGACACTGTCAACCAAGCAGTCTGAGAATCATGCAGCCAGTGTCCTTCACATCTCCACACAATCAGTGCAACAATCTAATTTGTTTTGGAACATGGAATCCACGGCTACTTCACCTGCCTCAGTTGACTCAGATAAGGCATTCATGACTGAGTACCAGAGTACTTGTATAAGTCGTCAAGTAGACGGTTCTTATATGGCACAGTTTCCCTGGAAGCCAAACCACCCTCCCTTGTCTACCAATCGAACATTGTGTGAAAAGAGGACACGAGCACTGGCTCGTCGACTAGCAATGTCACCAGATTTGCTCAATGCATACAGCACAATACTCAATGACCAAGAACGATGGGGTTCATAGAGAAGATCAATTCACCACCAGTCACTTCCAGATGTCACTACATCCTGCATCATGCGGTTAAGAAGGACTCGCCAACCACCCCAATCAGAATCGTATATGATTGTAACTGTCACCAGTCTAACATCTCACCCAGTCTTAACGACTGTCTTCAAGTTGGTGCCCCATATCTTCAAGATTTGTGGTCAATCATCGTACGATTCCGACTTCACAAGTTTGCAATATCTACGGATATTGAGAAGGCATTTTTACACATCCGTCATCATGATGATGATAGGGATTTTACTAGATTTCTGTGGCTGTCCGATCCCTCAGACTCAGAAAGTGAGTTGGTTGTATATCAATTTTGTGTTGTACTGTTTGGTGCTACGTGCTCACCGTTCATTTTGAACTCAGTTATTCACCATCACTTATCACATTACACTTCCCCCATAGCACAAGACATGCTCTATAGTCTGTATGTGGATAATATTATGTCAGGCTGTGATACAGAAGATGTCATTATGTACTACACAATTTCACGGAATATCATGAAGGAGGCCAAGTTCAATCTCAGAAGCTGGTCATCCGACAGTGAATTGCTTACAGCTAAGGCTTCACAGGACAAGGTAGCAGCCGACTCTACTGATGTCAATGTATTGGGTTGAAATGGAATGTCCTAACTGACACCCTCTCCTTGACTCCAAGATCCCCTTATCCAACCACAACAACCTAGTCACGAAGCGCAAGGTCCTGCGTGAATCATATGCTATATTTGATCCCTTGGGATTAATATCAGTCACCATTAAGGCCAGAATTTTCATTCAGAATCTGTGGCAGCAACAACTACAATGGGATGAACCTTTACAGCAGGATGACCAAGACCAGTGGTTGACCATCACCAAGGAGATAGGAG
Source organism: Dysidea avara (assembly GCF_963678975.1). Taxonomy (NCBI): domain Eukaryota; kingdom Metazoa; phylum Porifera; class Demospongiae; order Dictyoceratida; family Dysideidae; genus Dysidea; species Dysidea avara. The sequence continues at coordinate 27,177,211 of NC_089273.1, forward strand.
AAGCCACTTCTACTTCCATCGATAGACAATATTTTACTGAGAACACCCAATCATCTCGTCAGCTTCACATGTTCACAGATGCCAGCATGAAGGCTTACAGTGCAGTAGCCTTCCTTTGTAATAAGTCCAGCACCAGTTTTGTGATGTCCAAGGCAAGAGTAGCACCACTTAAACAATTGACACTACCCAGACTAGAACTCATGGGTGCACTTACTGGTGCCAGACTAAGCTACTTCATCTCCCAGGCATTAGACTTACCACCATCAACTGTGCATTTGTGGTCCGACAGCCAAATAGTCCTTTATTGGCTAAAGAGTCAGAAGAAACTGCATCATTTTGTATCACATCGGGTGACAAAAACCTGTCAGCTTACTTCTACTGCTACATGGAAGTATTGTCATACAGAAGAAAACCCTGTGGACTTACTAACCAGGGGTATCACCGTAGTACAGATGCAGTCATCCCTATTTTGGCATCATGGACCACAGTGGCTAACTAATTGCAATAACTGGCCTGTTTGGCAACCAACAGCAACACTTCACTTGCAAGCAGCAGCAATAACAACTTCAGAGTTTGCTCCATTCATGTCCTCACCTCCCTGTAATGGTCTACACAAGATCATAGATTTGGATAACTATAGTACCCTTGAAAGAGCCGTGAAAGTTACAGCCTTGTGTTACGCTTTGTTGCCAACCTGAAGTCGAAGGATACCAAGCAGACTGGGCCACTCACAGCAGTTGAGCTACATGCAGCCAAGATGAAGTGGGTCAAAGACTGTCAGCAACAGGCATACTATAATGAGTTTACCAACATGTGTTCTCATTCATCAGCCCCCAAACGGCTACCTCTTGTGAGACAACTCCATCTTTTTATTGATGAAGATGACTTCATTTGCTGTGGTGGGAGGATCCACAATGCACCTTTGTGCCAGACAACCAGGTTTCCATACTTGCTTCCTCCAAAGCACCCACTCACAGCAATGATTATCCACAATGCCCATGTCAGGTTGTTTCATGCTGGAACCAACAGCATAGTAACAGCTATTCGGCAGACTTTTGGATTCCTAAAGTAAGACAGCGTGTCAGGTCACTTTTACGAAGTTGTACTATCTGCAAGAGACATGGTGGAAGACCTTATCCACTCCCTGATTCCCCACCACTCCCAGAAATGAGGATTCGTGATATGGCACCATTTACTGTGACTGGAATCAACTTTATGGGTGCTCTTTATGTACAGATGAATGGTGTAGAGAGTAAAGTCTACATCTGTCTATTTACATGTGCCACGACAAGAGGAGTGCATCTGGAGATCGTGATGGACCTCACCACTGATACCTTCCTCCTAGCCCTTAGAAGATTTATTTATTTATTTGTAATGTACAGGACTCAGAATTGAGTATATGGTACATGTAAACATGAAAGTGATTAGTTAAATAAGTAATTTTCTAAAAGTGCTTTGAATTTGTCCAAGTCTGGTGATGTAAAAATATGTTCTGGGAGGGTGTTCCAAAGTCGGATGGTGGAGGGAAAGAAGGAGTGTAGGTACGTGTTAGTTCTGGCTGCCAGGTGTATGAATCTCACACTGTGACCGCGGGTGGTTGTAGATGATTGGATAAGATGGTCATGTGGTACTATATAAGGTTATTGGATAATTTTATAAAACATATATAACTTGGCTTGATTTCTTCTGAGCTCTAAAGTTGGCCAGTTCAGGTGGTTTAGCATTAATGTTATACTAGCTGTTCGGTTGAAGTTGTTATGCACAAACCTCGCTGAGCAACGTTGGACCATTTCAATTCTATTTACATCTCCAACTAGATGTGGAGACCAGACAGTTGAAGCATACTCAAGTGTAGGGCAGATGTAAGTAGTGTAACAAGCTGACTTGACAGACGGTTGGCACTGATTTAAGTTTCTTTGCAAGAAGGCTCTAGTTGAATTGGCTTTGTTGGTTATCAAGATTTGCAAGTAGAAAATCACTGCCACGGATTATTGTTTTGGATAATGGTTCTACATACCTCTCAGCAACAGAGGAATTAAGAGAATTACTGTCATCAAGGAGACTAGCAGAGTCATTAGGTAAACGTGGAATAGTGTGGAAATTCATAGCTACCAAAACGTGCACCTTGGTACGGAGGTTGGTGGAAATGTTTGATCGGATTAACGAAGACTGTGTTGAAGAAAATGCTGGGAAGAGCTAATGTTTCATTGATGGTGCTGGAAACACTAGTTGTGGAAGTAGAAGCGGTCCTTAATGATAGGCCCCTGACATACCGTAGGCGGGAAAAGTTACGCATGGGAAAAGTTTCGCGAATGGCACTCTACTCTGTATACCGGCGGAAAAGTTTCGCGATGCTGATTGTGCTTACTTCTTACTGTACAAATGCAAGCCTGTAGACAGTGTAGCAAGTTAACCGATGTAAAATTTTCACGATGGTTATTGCAATCGCGAAATTCGCGAAACTTTTCCCACGCGTAACTTTTCCCTCCTACGGTACACACCATCAGAGTGCAATGATATGGATCCTTTGACCCCAGCACACTTGCTCTATGGCAGGAGAATAACCTCTCTCCCCTGTGAATTTGTTGAAGATTATGAAGTGGACGATCCAACCTTTGGTGACGAGTCAAGTGTAAGAAGACTAGCTAAACGACAGGTACTGACACTGCAACACTTCAAGTCCAGGTGGAGGCATGAATATCTCACCTCTTTACGAGAGTACCACAAGCAGACTACTGGCTATTATTATTATTATTATTGTTTACTGAGCAGTCAGTCCTGCTGGTGTGCTCAGGAATCACATAAACAAATACATTAGGTATAATAATATGATTGGAGTCTAGCTGTAAATAGATCAGTATCTGCAATTTCAATTGTATCAGTAGGTAGTATGTTCCACTCGTTTATTGTTCTTGAGAAATAGCTGTTTTGGTATGCCGTGGTGGATGAGGTAGGCAAAATATAGTGAAGATGATGGTATTGTCTTGTTGGTCGTGTTTTTGGTAAGTAATAATGAGGAATTTGGAGTGATAACTGTTGGTAGTGTATCTTATGCAATATTTTTAACCTAGATAATTTCCAACGAATAGAGAAACTGAACTGAATCTGCCATAGTCATTCAACACCCAGCGCGCTGCTCTTCGTTGTATTTTCTCTAACTCTGAAATATCTCCAACGTGGTAGGGATCCCAGACAGCAGATGCATACTCTAGTTGTGGTTTCACCATTGTTAGGTAAGCTGATTCTTTAACTTGTTTTGAACATTTGCTTAGATTGGCTATGGTACAACCAAACAGAGAGTTACTGTTGGAGATGTGGTTTTGGTTCAAGATGATGGACCCCGAATCAACTGGAGGCTTGCTGTGGTAGGGGAGTTAATAGTAGGACGTGATGGCTTGGTGAGAGCTGCTCATATCAGAACTGTAAATGGTAGAACAAACAGACCCATCTCCAAGTTGTGTCCTCTAGTAGTGTGTTCCACTGAGACACAAACAGATGCCAGTTCAGAAGTGAGTACAGATCAGCTAGTCCCAACTGTTGTGGAGAGTCCAGCTGCAGACGCTACAGAAGTCAAGCCTACCCGACCTCAACGAGCATCCAAGAAGAAGGCTGAACAATAGATCTTGACATGGATTACAGACCTTGGCGGCCCGGAGGATGTCAGGAATTGACTGTAGTTAGTTATAGTGACTGTTAGTAGTTATTATTGTTATGATGTAATGTATCACGTGCGTGCAGTTAGAGTTAATATGGCGTCAGAGTGGTATCCACGAGCGTCGGCTTGATGATGATTATTATTATTATGATTATTATTATTACTAAGCAGTCAGCCCTGCTGGTGTGCTCAGATTTGCCCAAATACATGCAACACAATTACAATAATGATTGTAGTCCGGTTCTAAAAATGTCACCATCTGCAACTTCAATAAGATCTAGTGGTAAAGAGTTCCAATCATTAATTGTTTTTGAAAAATAACTATTTTGGTGTGCTGTTGATTTCACCGCGTGTCCGCTGTCGAGCCTTATACTCATCACCGCCCCCCTCCACACCTTGTATAACCGGGATTCGTTAAAAAGTTCGTGCATAGTTGTTGGGGTGAGCCAATATTTTCATTGCCAATGGTTTTATGTGTAATGTTAAACCCCCTACTTTGTACCATGAAAAAGGCCGTATTAAGCTGTTACATTTTACGTGAAAGTAGATGTCATGCTGGCCATTCCTGCTAGAACCGGGGAAAGGTTTAAAAGTTATCTGACGTTCCATGACAGAGCCTTGAAAACCTGCTTCCAGTGTAGACGCGTGTATCTTGTGAATAAAAAAATTTTTAAAAGTCGCTTAATTGTTGGATATGCGTTCCGTGAATAATTTCACACTTGGTGCTTCATCCAGCATCGTGGTAGCATATTATGTGAGGTCACTGGGAATCCTCAGTACTGAAGAAACATTCGTCAATTAGTACTCCAAGTGCCGAAAAATTAGTGCGCTTATAATAGAAACTTTCTTTCCTCTTGCCGAAATTTAGAGCACATTGCGTTCAAAGCACGGGGAGTGCCGAATATTTAGAGATGCCAAAATTTTAGGGAATCTACGGTAAGATGAATAAAAAAATTGGGAATTTTAAAATGGGAATAGGGATCGTGGAAAAAAGCCACGAAACAAGAAGAGATCGCTGGGGTGGTAATGTAAACCACAAATCCTTATTTTGACTCTGTCATAAATCTTTAGTTACATGCTCTGTCATTTTGAAGTGAGTCAAAATAGGGATTTGTGGTTTACATTACCACCAACAGAAAGTCAAAATAGGGGTTTGTGGTTTACATTACCACCCTAGCGATTCCTTCTTGTTTCGTGGCTTTTTTCAGCGATCCCTATTCCCATTTTAAAATTTCCAATTTTTTATTCATCTAGTTATTGTACTTTTTATTAATCCAGTAATGGATTATGAAGAAGACTGTTGTGATTAGTGTAATTTTGCATTCTGTATAGTAACACCGTCAACATTTCAGTACACACATGAAACTGATCAAATTGCAGTGTGCATACAGACTGAGAGTCTCCTAATATGAGCTACACTTCACATTACTGGTGCCTTTAATAGCTGTCAAAAGAATTGTTGTTATACACTTGACTGCATTATTAGAGTATTTACATGACTGCTCTATTAGAGTATTTAATCTGGATAACCCGCCCACGTACAATAATCACGGAGCGGAAAAATCCACCTTGCAACAAAGTCATCAGCCCAAATTAAGCTTCCTGGCAGATACTGAGTCTAATAAAGACATAATCTATTAGCCACAAGCAGTGCACACCAAAAAATTTAATTTTGAGTGTGATCTTGTATGGCTTCTTGAGCGTAATGGTGTTTTGGCAAGAAGAAACGGCCCGGTTTGGGCTGTTTCCATCTGAAAACGAAATCAAAAATAGGTCATAGACATGAAGAAGGACTCAGTAAGCATGGCTATATAGTTTTAGCACGAAAAAGTGGATAACTTTTGCTGTACATGAGTGAAACAAAATAATATTATTATTACATAACCAAGTAAGCGCTTATAATCTCTAATCGATAAGCACCCAAGTGATAAGAATAATAAGAAATGACGCCATAATGAATAATTAATTAATTAATGTACAGGACTAACTACGAAGTCCACAAATGAACTCACCAGGGTTGTGTTAGACGATACACGAACGTCAATATTAACTATGGGTTTTTTTGCCAGTGCCTTCGTTAATGAGTTAGGTTTTCTAATAGACGCCGTCCTTTCCAATTCTTAACAACCGGTTCAAACGCACCACGCGTTAGTTACTAGGCGTTCAACTCGTATAACCTGTTTGAGTAACTACGACCGCGTAGCACCAGTTTATATACACTGTGCGTAAAACCAAACATTGAACTCGTACAACCGGTTCGAGAACCAGGTTTGCAATGTACAAATTCCATAATAAGGCTTTATAGTGTATAATGATAACTGTTGCCCCTAGCAACCTGAATTTCTCATTATTTTTAGGTGATAATGTCTAAAGTAACTTCTCCAAATCTTGAAAGGATAGCATATATATGTCATAAGATATGACATTTTGAAATTTGTGGTTTTCCCATACATATCTATGTGAGAGGGCTACAGTTGCCCCTTCTGGGCAATCACAAAAATGAGGTATTTCAATGTATGTAAAAACCAAAAATTCTAAAGTACATATATTTCAATTTTACATAATTTGTAGGTGTGCACGTCAACAATAATCTCTCCAAGTTTTTAATGGATAGAGTATATAGGTCATAAGATACGACATTCTTCAAATCCCATGATTTGTGTGATTACCGAGAAGGGGCAACTGTTGCCCCTCTCATTGACAATGTATGGGAAAATTGCAACTTCAAAATGTTATCTCATGACTTGTATATGCTATCCTTTTAAAACTTGGAGAGGTGACTTAAGACATTGACACTTACAAATAATGTAAAATTTAGGTTGCTAGGGGCAACGGCTGACTTTTTCATTATTATGAAATTCGTCTATTCTTAGCAACCAGTTCATATGCGCTGCGCATTAAAATAAGCATTGGATACTACAAAATTCGACTCGGCGCTTCGACATGAAAACTCACCAGGTGGAGCTAGAGCAGCGTACTCATCGAGATACTGGTATGAGAGACACTCGATTAAACAAAGGGAGAATACACGAGCGTCTTACACGAAGACAACAGGCTGGAGTAGAAGGTTTTGTTCTATAATAGGACCATAGATCAAGACACACGGTAGTGTGTCGTGCGGCCCAAGAAGCCGGCGCGTAACACCCGTGAGTATATTGACAGGAAGAAAGAAAACGCAATTTTCGCACCTCCGTAGCTCTGTGCTTCCTTGATGAAACAAGACGAGTTTTGCTGTGGACATGCCCCCCAACTGCAGCACTCTACATTCCAAATTGGAGCGAAATCGCTTCGCGCGTTCCCGAGATATGCGACTTCAAAAATTGGCTGAGTTTCTTCGTTTTTTTTTTCTTCTTCTTCTTCTTATTTTTCTTTTTCTTGTCGCACACTTACAAAAACTGCTATAAAACTCGAACGCGTTATCCGATTGCCTTGAAATATAGCACACAGAAGGGGGGTATAAAGGCGCATCTCGGTACCAACTTTGGCTGGAATACCATAAACAGACAAAGAGTTATGAGCAATTACGCACGAAAAATAACACCAATATGTTGTCACGCCTACAGGGTAAACCGCGTATGGGAAGAAGCTGAAAATCGGTGGGTGAATAGGTTAACTATTGAACCTCGAACCTTTTGTGGTTTGAAAGAAATCGAGCTAAAAACCAGGAAGATACAGCGAAAAAATCAACAGTGTGTAACAATTACGCAATTGAGATTAGCTAATTTTTAATTTTTTTATTTTATTATTATTATTATTATTATGCTTGCCACGCCTATCTATCGTGTAGAGAGTTTAACTACAAACAAATCACCCTGTAGAAAGATCAGCTATAGAAGAAATCACCTTGTAGAGAGTTCAGCTACAAAGAAACCATCATGTAGAGAGTTCAGCTACAAACAAATCGGCCTGTAGAGAGATCAGCTAGAAGAAATTACCTTGTAGAGAGTTCAGCTACAAAGAAACAATCATGTAGAGAGTTCAGCTACAAAGAAACAATCATGTAGAGAGTTCAGCTGCAAACAAATCACCTGTAGAGAGTTCAGCTAGAAACAAGTCACCTTGTAGAGAGTTCAGCTAGAAGAAGTAACATTGTAGAGCTACAAAGAAGCTACCATGTAGAGTTCAGCTGCAAACAAATCACCCTGTAGAGAACTCAGCTACAAACAAATCGCCCTGTAGAAAGATTAGCTAGAAGAAGTTACCTTATAGGGAGTTCAGCTATGAACAGATCACCCTGTAGAGAGTTCAGCTACAAACAAATCACCCTGTAGAGAGTTAAGTTACAAAGAAACCACCATGTAGAGAGTTCAGCTGCAAAAAAAATCAATCACTCTGTAGAGAGTTCAGCTAGAAGAAGTCACCTTGTAGAGAGTTAAGCTGCAAATAAATCACCCTGTAGAGAATTCAGCTACAAACAAATCACCCTGTAGAAAGATCAGCTAGAAGAAGTTACCTTGTAGAGAGTTCAGCTACAAAGAAACCACCATGTAGAGAGTTCAGCTGCAAACAAATCACCTGTAGAGAGTTCAGCTAGAAGAAGTCACATTGTAGAGAGTTCAGCTACAATGAAACTCCCATGTAGAGAGTTCAGCTGCAAACAAATCACCCTGTAGAGAACTCAGCTACAAACAAATATGCAGTGAAAAAGATCAGCTAGAAGAAGTTACCTTGTAGAGAGTTCAGCTACAATGAAACCACCATGTAGAGAGTTCAGCTACAAACAAATCACCTGTAGAGAGTTCAGCTAGAAACAAGTCACCCTGTAGAGAGATCAGCTAGAAACAAGTCACCTTGTAGAGAGTTCAGCTAGAAGAAGTCACATTGTAGAGAGTTCAGCTACAAAGAAACCACCATTTAGAGAGTTCAGCTGCAAACAAATCACCCAGTAGAAAGTTCAGCTATGAACAGATCACCCTGTTGAGAGTTCAGTTAGAAACAAGGAATCCTGTAGAGAGATCACCTAGAAGTATCGCCTTGTAGAGTTCAGCTACAAACAAATCACCTGTAGAGAGTTCATCTACAAACAAATCACCCTGTAGAGAGATCAGCTAGAAGAAGTTACCTTGTAGGGATTTCAGCTACAAACAAATCACCCTGTAGAGAGTTCAGCTACAAAGAAACTATTCTGTAAAGAGCTCAGCTGCAAACAAATCACTTGTACAGAATTCAGCTACAAACAAATCGCCCTGTAGAGAGATCAGCTAGAAGAAATTACCTTGTAGATAGTTCAGCTACAAACAAATCACCCTGTAGAAAGATCAGTTAGAAGAAGTTACCTTGGAGAAAGTTCAGCTACAAAGAAACCATTTTGTAAAGAGCTCAGCTGCAAACAAATCACCTGTACAGAATTCAACTACGAACAAATCACCCTGTAGAGATCAGCTATAAGAAGTTACCTTGTAGATAGTTCAGCTACAAACAAACCTCCCTGTAGAGAGATCAGCTAGAAGAAATTACCTTGTAGAGAGTTCAGCTACAAAGAAACCACCATGTAGAGAGTTCAGCTGCAAAGAAATCACCCTGTAGAAAATTCTGCCAGAAACAAATTGCCCTGTAGAAAGATCAGTTAGAAGAAGTTACCTTTTAGAGAGTTCAGCTACAAAGAAACCATTCTGTAAAGAGCTCAGCTGCAAACAAATCACCTATACAAAATTCAGCTACAAACACATCACCCTGTAGAGAGATCAGCTAGAAGAAGTTACCTTGTAGATCGTTCAGCTACAAACAATTCACCCTGTAGAGAGAGCAATTAGAAGAAGTCACCTTGTAGAGTGTTCAGTTACAAAGAAACCACCATGGAGATTTCTGTAATCAATATATGTGACCGGATTTGCGAAAAGGGGTCTTCCACACACATCCAATTCCGTAAATGTTGGAGACCATAACTCAGTGTTCAAGTAACATATTAACCTGAACATTTCACCATGTATTCAGCTATAGTGGTGCTCACCACTGCCCAAATATCAAGGCAATAGCTCTTTCCAATCTGAAGTTATCAATTGTCAAAGTTGGCAAATTGGACCCCTTTTCGCAAATCCGGTCACATATGTATTATACAGTATATATAATTTGTACATTTACTGATAAAATATTTAAAGTACATCTACTTCATCTTTTCTTCTTCCTGTAGTAAAGAAAAAAACATAGGTTAAAAAAGTCCCAAAGCTGGCCATAGGCCGGCTTTGGGGTATACAAATACAAAAAGAAATGAAATCTAATCCAAAACAGCCAAGCTGTAAAAAAAGTGTGCGGCCCTCAGAAAGGCTATGGTGAAAAAAGATGTGAAATCCAAGGTGGCGGCCAAGAAATGGCTGTGATGGTAGGTTAGTGGTAAAAATTTTAATAACGACAATTCAGGTGAATTTTTGTGAAGCGGCACAAAAATTCACCTGAATTGTCATTATTAAAATTTTTACCACTAACCTACCATCACAGCCATTTCTTGGCCGCCACCTTGGATTTCACATCTTTTTTCACCATAGCCTTTCTGAGGGCCGCACACTTTTTTTACAGCTTGGCTGTTTTGGATTAGATAATATAGTACATGATAGGACTTAGATTGTGTGAATTTCTTTTAAACCGTTTCCCCTAGGTTAACCGGGAAACTTTTGTTATTACGAAATTCCTCCTAAAAGGGTGGGGCCTAAAAGGTAGCACCATAGATAATATACGAACATGGATTGGAAAAGCCTGTGAAATTATTTACCTATCCTAGTTACGGTGCACCAATACATTGGAAAATTTGTTGAAATGTACTGGGTGGCTGTTTGGCTTTCTCTTGCTTGTTTGAAGGTTAGTTTCAAGGCGTGGACATTCCTTTTACATTGTTTATTGTGTAACATTTTGTACTGAACAAGAACACAGCTTGTCTGTGGACATTGGAGGGAATATCATTGGCGACAGGTGGATACTGGCAGGTACGCGTTAGCAAATATTTCAGCAGCATCATTACCAGCTATCTTAACATAGCCTCTATGCCACAACCAAATAAATGTTTGATAGAATGAAATGAATTTTTAGCCAAAGACTTGTTCGACTTCGGTAAAACAATTGCCCAAAATAGTGCCTGTTTTCTGTTGTCTTATCCAAACAGTCTGAGTATACAGTGAAACATTGGATATCTGGTTAGCTAAAGCCACTCTACCTGCTACAAGTGAAGCTAAGAATAGCAAACAAACGATACTGCACTTTTTATTTCTTCAGGAAATTTGCCCAACCATTATGAAACACTATACTTCACCTTTAACTTGCATCTTGTTACGCTGTTGATTGCTACTCGCCAGTGTCCATAACCAGTCCTGCCTCCAATTAGTGTAGGTGCTTTGTAACCCAGCTGTAACCAATAAACACGTATTTGTAGCTTACAAGAAGTGCAAAATGTTCCACCTGTAACGCCTGTAAACATTTCGCGCACCATAACGAGGATGGTCTATGACGTCACTACATAAATAATATGGGCGTTTCCAATCCATGGTTCGTATATTATCTATGGTAGCACAGGACGATGTCAAACACAAAAATTTTGTTAATTATTTAATTAATGGAACCATATAAATAGTGGGGCCCTTGGGGTGGAGTGGGAGGGCTAGGGGATTGAAGCCCTCCTCGGGCAAATTTTTTTTTTGGGACCAGTTCTGACTTAGAAATTTTTCTGAATATAAAATACTGAAATATCCGAGATAGTATGCGACATTGATTAGTAAAATCCTTTCCCATCGAAACATTAGAGCCGTTCATACGGGTGAGTGTGCCCTGCTGTAAAGCGTTGCTAACAGTGATAATGAGTATCGATGAAGTGATTGATTTAGACTCGGATTTATAAGTTAGTAAAAAAAGCATGGGCTTAGTTTGAGTACGCGTTTAGTGAGCCTATAATTTAGCAGAGGAATTCGTGAATTCATAGTGAATTGTTTTCTTTCGGTAGGGAGAGCTACAGAGGGAAACCGATGTTTTTAATACTATGCTGGGAGGAATGCTAACTGATGAAGTGAGGGATTATGTTCTGTTGATACATATTTACAGATGTATTGTTAAAGGTGATACGAAGATATTTGAATCTTATGCAGGTGGAAGCAAAGAAGGTACATTAAATGGTCAAACCTGCGGTAGCTAACATCTTACTTTTCCTGTAGAATGGAAAGGATGTAGTCATTTTTACATCATTTATGGTAGAAAAGCTACAACGGAGTGGAGCAAACTCACTGTGTAGTTGGTTTAAGAAGGTACTAGCTACCTATAGTGTATACCTCTTTGAAATACCCAAGTTGATACAAAAGTCACTTACGGCATCTTGGGTTTTATTTTAGAATTTATTAATATGATAGTAACTTTCAAATTGGTATGGCCTACTTATACAGAGCATGGCATTACAACCATCTCATTATTGAGTGGGGCAAAAAAGAATGTAAAGCGATGGTTAGTTTTTGACAAGTGCCAAATCATATAGTAGTGTACACATAGTTGTATTATATAGTGACTTATTGCAACGGCTGGGCAAGCACCATGGATAATATATGTGACCCGCTGAGCGAAAACCCAACTAGTTTGTATTTTTGCCAAACTTCTTTTTATAACTTCTTTGTTATCCACAGGGTAAAACCAATGGGCTGTCAAAGTTTTAGCCTTAACTGATGGAAAGTTGTGGAGTTATAGCGATAGACAACAGAAAGAACAAAGCAATCAATTTGCATAGGGAAAAATTACAGGTGCTAAAATAATCAATCATAACTCGTGAAGGAAACAAGCTAGGAAGATGGGACTTTGCTCATTGTATTCATGATGAATTGGGGCATTTAGCAAGGTGTAGTGTTTGGCCTCAGTGCACCCATGCATTTAACAAAGAAGGCTGTTTTAGCTTAGAAACGGTGATGTTTACGTAATATTTTACCGCAACGTAAACAAACGGCCATAACCATAACTCAGCTTTGCTTCATGTCACTAAAACGAAACAAAGATATTCTTACTCACCATTAATAGGCGAATCGGTTGGTCACTTAGTTTGCTCGATTTGGGCTTTGTTTCAGTGTTAACTGAAGCAATTGAAAAGTGCGTAAAATTATTTTTGTAGTACACGTTTTTTACCCAATGTATTTCAATGCAGTTTTTCTCAAAAACAGAATTATGCAAACTAGGCGGGTTTGCGCTCAGCTGGTCACATATGTTACACGTGGATTGGAAATGACCCATATAAATTACACGAAACGGTGACATTTCCTGTAATAAATTTGCAGGGCAAACTTAAGTAAAGCTAGCCATTTACGCAGAGGAAGGTGACGTTTTATTCAAAACTGATTCTACTAGATATCATTCTTCTGAGAAAGGATAACAGAATATAGAGCCCTCGCTTGAGTTTATGTGAATGAGAGTCAGTAGTTTCCATTGCCAGTGGTAAAGTAGCCCAAGTGTTATGCCTCACACAATGCCGACTTACCACATAGTAGTGCTATTAACACAGAACAAATGCTACTTCTTCATATGCGTTAATTAAGCTAGTCTAAGTACATGCTTCCACCACCATGATTTGTCTACACAAACATGCTTTCTCAAACAAATATGGCACATCAAATGCCATTACATCCAATATTAATCAGCAGAGGACAAATATATGATTTCATGAAAAACCAAATAAGACTGCGTCTGTTAGAGAATACTCCTTTTCTACACTGATCTTCTCTACCAACTTCGTATAATATCGTGACATATATATCAAGGACTACATACCACTCGTAATACATTTTATGTGTGCGTTTATTATATGTTGCTGTGGCAAGTACTATATATAGCTGATTATCACCTTGAAATGGACAAAGCATTCAAAATTACTAGATCATTAGATCATAGATCATTACAATCTCTCAATGTTTGTAATTTCAACTAGCCATTCTGGCGGTGGTCTTCCCTTAGGGGTATTAATAACATCTGATGAAAAAGCACCAACTTTAGAAGCTTCACTAGCATCTTTCTGTGGAATACTACCTGATAAAGCATTTTTTGGTCAAGGTCCTTCAACTGGTCCACAAATAATAATGAGTGATGACAGTTCATCACAAAGCCTAGCAGTTACAGCGACATGGCCTAAGGCAAGACAGCTTCTGTGTGTCTTTCATGTGCTTCAAAGTTTTTGGACCTGGCTTTATGATGGAAAACATCACATTCCTGCTAATCATCGGCAGCCATTGATGTTGAAAGTTAAAGATCTTGTTTATGCCAAAACTGAGCAGCAGCTCTGTAGCAAATACACAGAACTTCTGAAAGACAAAACAGTTAAACTTTATCCACAATTCATTGAGCATGTCAATACTCACTGGTCAAGGAAGGAAAAATGGTCTATATGTTATCGAGAACATCTACTGGTGCGAGGGAATCACACAAATAATTATGCAGAATCTGGCATAAAGATTATGAAAGAACTTGTTTTTTCACGTATCAAAGCATACAATTTGATTGAAATGATATCTTTTGTTGTTGATTCAATGGATTTGTACTACAAACGCAAACTTCTTCACCTTGCCAATAATCGCATTGAATGTTGCATTAGCCTTCGCTTTTGTGGAATGAAGTCAAGTACAATTGCAAAGGAGAATATTGCACCAACTGAAGATCCAAATGTGTTAATGGTAGATAGTCAAACATCTCGTGGAGTTGTTTACACCGTTGACATGCAGCTTAGTGTTTGCACCTGTCCTCTTGGAAGTGACGGGTCTCCTTGTTCACATCAAGCGGCAATTACAAAACACTTTCACTATGCGTCATGCAATAGTATTCCATCTATGTTTCCAGAGAAAAGGCAAGAATTAGCAATGATTGCTCTAGGAGATAAAGTTGTACAAGATTTAAGCTATTATTCTTCTTTGCACCAGAAGGCTGATGAATCTTTCAAGTGTCAATCCACTGTAGATTGTGTAGAAGAGACCACATTTGATTTTTCATCTAATTCCTGGAAGATAATTAAAGAAGATGCATTAGATGATACACTTGATGATAGCCAATACTTGGTTATGCCAAGCAATATCGACAGTCGTAGTACTGTCAGTATACTTGATACACAACAGTGTGGTTCTACTTCTTTGCTTCAGGATATTGAATTTGTATTCAATGACCTGAAGGAACGTGTGAAATCTGACTCAGATAACCATCTAAGCACAGGAGTTAAAAAATTTTGTGAAAGGTACAAAAAAAATGCTACAACAAAGCCCTAACTACAACACACTAACATCTGCATTTCACAAGTTTGGTTGGGTATTCGGTGGTACTATTACCAGACAAGTAGGAGCGTTACGACATGGTAGGAGAATTTCTGTTCAAGCAACAGCTGCAGGTCGTCGTCGCAAGACTCTTTCACGTGGAAAATAAAGGACTCAGTTAGGAAGGCCAGTTAAACTTGAAAGCTCGACTCAGCGTACAAAAGGTGGAGCCGTCAGCTGTTATAATATTCCTGCAAGAAATTCAAAGCCTCCAAAAAGGCTGCATTCTTTTAGTACAAATGTACAATTAGGCCAGCAAAATGCTGGAAAATGGTGACTTCCTGAGCAAATTGATCGTTACATTGGTATAGTGTATTTTAGTGTTATAGTAATACTTATTTACAATAACACTAAAACAAACTGGTTAACACTTAATAAACTAATAACAAACTAAAAAACTAATAACACAAACTAATAACAAACTAATAACACTTATTTACTTATAACACAAACAAATAACAAAAACAAAAAACAAACTAATAATAACACAAACTAATAACAAACTAATAACACTTATTTACTTATTTATTTATTGTAATACTTACTTACTTATTCTATATCTAATCAAAAACAGCCAAGCTGTAAAAAAAGGAGTGCAGCCCTTGAAAAGGCTATGGTGAAAAAAAAGTGAAATCCAAGGTGGCGGCCAAGAAATGGCTGTGATGGTAAAAATTTTAATAATGACAATTCAGGTGAATTTGGTGCCGCTTGGTCAATTGGCACAAAATTCACCTGAATTGTCGCTATTAAAATTTTTACCATTAACCTACCATCACAGCCATTTCTTGGCCGCCACCTTGGATTTCACATCTTTCTTCACCATAGCCTTTTCAAGGGCCGCACTCCTTTTATTACAGCTTGGCTGTTTTTGATTAGATTTCACTTCTTTTTGTATTTGTATACCCCAAAGCCGGCCTATGGCCAGCTTTGGGGCTTTTTAACCTATATTTTTTTCTTTACCACAGGAAAAAGAAAAAGATGAAGCAGATTTTATAAATACTTTAACTCATTCTGATTTATCAGTAAATATACAAATTATATATATAATGCATATATGTGACCCTATTTTGGAAAACCATACATTTGGGCACATGCAAAATTTGTGGGAATACTCAATTGAAAATTTCAGCGATTTTTTTAAAATTAACTTTTTTACATATTCTGATAAAGCAACTATTAAGCCTTCTTGCTGTGAAATTTCACACCCATAGCTTCTTTATTCTAGGAGATATACTCAATTATATAAGGCCGTGTAGTAGTTTAATTCACAATGCGTGGGACAGCAATTAACTTACAAATTGGGTGATTTTTTCATTCCCAAAACCAAACATTTTCTTGTCTTTAGACAATAATACAAGTGATTTAATTGAGGAAAAGCACAAAGAACACATGATTAAACTCTCAAGGATCTCTTTTCATCCATTTTAGATTGTGAGAAAGGAGACCTTTGTCAACAAAGTGATTTGTCATCAATTTGTCACACCTGATCACTATACAGTTCTATATACTGATAGTGAAAAGTTAGTTTGTTATGTATTATAGTAAATTATCCATATCTTTGGAATGCTTCAATGTATCAACACAAAATTTTCACACAAGGTAGATAACCACTCAGTGCTTCATTGTAGCTATCAAAAAGAAAATTGGACTATGTGCCCAAATGTATGGTATTCCAAAATAGGTTCACATATTTTTTACATGTAAATTAATCCCCACAGGATAATTTGCAGCTGATCTCTCTACTGGGTGACTTGAAATGTAGCTGAACTCTCTACAGGGTGATTTGCTTGTACGTAGATGAACTCTTTACAGGATTCTCTCTACAGGGTGACTTGACTCTAGCTGAACTCTCTGCAGGGTTATCTGTTAGTAGTTGAATTCTCTACAGGGTGATTTGTTTGCAGCTGAACTCTCTACAAGGTAACTTCTTCCAGCTGATCTGTATACAGGGTGACTTGTTTCTAGCTGGTCTCTCTACAGGGCGATTTGTTGGTAGCTGAATTCTCTACAGGGTGATTTGTTTGCAGCTGAACTCTCTAAAAGGTGACTTCTAGCTTCTAGCTGGACTCTCTACAGGGTGATCTTTTCATAGCTGAACTCTCTACAGGATGATTTGTTTGCAGCTGAACTCTCTACATGATGATTTCTTTGTAGCTGAACTCCCTACACGGTAACTTCTTCTAGTTGATCTTTCTACAGGGTGATTTGTTTGTAGCTGAGTTCTCTACAGGTGATTTGTTTGCAGTTGAACTCTCTACATGGTAGTTTCTTTGTAGCTGAACTCTCTACAATGTGACTTCTTCTAGCTGAACTCTCTATAGGGTGACTTGTTTCTAGCTGATCTCTCTGTAGGGTGACTTGTTTCTGGCTGAACTCTCTACAGGGGATTTGTTTGCAGCTGAACTCTCTACATGGTGGTTTCTTTACAGCTGACCTCTCTACAAGGTAACTTATTCTAGCTGATCTTTTTACAGGGCATATTTGTTTGTATCTGAGTTCTCAACAGGGTGATTTGTTTACAGCTGAACTCCCTACATGGTAGTTTCTTTGTAGCTGAACTCTCTACAATGTGACTTCTTCTAGCTGAACTCTCTACAGGGTGACTTGTTTCTAGCTGATTTCTCTACAATGGGTGATTTGTTTGCAGCTGAACCCTCTACATGGTGGTTGCTTTGTACCTGAACTCTCTACAAAGTGATTTGTTTGTAGCTGAACTCTCTACAGGGTGATCTGTTCGTAGCTGAACTCTCTACAGGGTGATTTGTTTGTAGCTGAACTCTCTACATGGTGCTCTCTACATGGTGGTTTCTTTGTAGGTGAACTCTCTACAAGGTAACTTCTTCTAGCTGATCTTTTCACAGGGCATATTTGTTTGTAGCTTAGTTCTCTACACGGTGATTTGTTTGCAGCTGAACCCTCTACATGGTAGTTTCTTTGTAGCTGAACTCTCTACAATGTGACTTCTTCTAGCTGAACTCTCTACAGGGTGACTTGTTTCTAGCTGAACTCTCTACAGGTGATTTGTTTGCAGCTGAACTCTCTACATGGTGGTTTCTTTGTAGCTGAACTCTCTACAAGGTAACTTCTTCTAGCTGATCTTTCTACAGGGTGATTTATTTGTAGCTGAATTCTCTACAGGGTGATTTATTTGCAGCTGAACTCTCTACAAGGTGACTTCTTCTAGCTGAATTCTCTACAGAGCGATTGATTCTTTTGCAGCTGAACTCACTACATGATGGTTTCTTTGTAGCTGAACTCTCTACAAGGTGATTTCTTCTAGCTGATCTTCTCTACAGGGTGATTTGTTTGCAGCTGAACTCTCTACATGGTGGTTTCTTTGTAACTGAACTCTCTACAGGGTGATTTATTTGCAGCTGAACTCTCTACAAGGTGACTTCTTCTAGCTGAATTCTCTACAGAGCGATTGATTTTTTTGCAGCTGAACTCACTACATGATGGTTTCTTTGTAGCTGAACTCTCTACAAGGTGATTTCTTCTAGCTGATCTTCTCTACAGGGTGATTTGTTTGCAGCTGAACTCTCTACATGGTGGTTTCTTTGGAACTGAACTCTCTACAGGGTGATTTGTTTGTAGCTGAACTCTCTACAGGGTGATATGTTCGTAGCTGAACTCTCTACAGGGTGATTTGTTTGCAGCTGAACTCTCTACATGATGGTTTCTTTGTAGCTGAACTCTCTACAAGGTGATTTCTTCTAGCTGATCTTCTCTACAGGGTGATTTGTTTGCAGCTGAACTCTCTACATGGTGGTTTCTTTGTAGCTGAACTCTCTACAATGTGACTTCTTCTAGCTGAACTCTCTGCAGGGTGACTTGTTTCTAGCTGAACTCTCTACAGGATGATTTGTTTGTAGCTGAACTATCTACAAGGTAACTTCTTCTAGCTGATCTCTCTACAGGGTGATTTGTTTGTAGCTGAATTCTGTATAGGTGATTTGTTTGCAGCTGAACTCTCTACATGGTGGTTTCTTTGTAGCTGAACTCTCTACAAGGTAACTTCTTCTAGCTGATCTTTCTACAGGGTGATTTGTTTGTAGCTGAATTCTCTACAGGGTGATTTATTTGCAGCTGAACTCTCTACAAAGTGACTTCTTCTAGCTGAATTCTCTACAGAGCGATTGATTTTTTTTGCAGCTGAACTCTCTACATGATGGTTTCTTTGTAGCTGAACTCTCTACAAGGTGATTTCTTCTAGCTGATCTTCTCTACAGGGTGATTTGTTTGCAGCTGAACTCTCTACATGGTGGTTTCTTTGTAACTGAACTCTCTACAGGGTAATTTGTTTGTAGCTGAACTCTCTACAGGGTGATATGTTCGTAGCTGAACTCTCTACAGGATAATTTGTTTGCAGCTGAACTCTCTACATGATGGCTTCTTTGTAGCTGAACTCTCTACAAGGTGACCTCTTCTAGCTGATCTCTCTACAGGGTGATTTGTTTCTAGCTGTGTGAACTCTCTACAGGCGATATGTTTGCAGCTGAACTGTCTACATGGTGGTTTCTTTGTACCTGAACTCTCTACAAGGTGACTTGTTTCTAGCTGATCCCTCTACAAGGTGACTTCCTCGAGCTGATCTCTCTACAGGTTGATTTGTTTGTAGCTGAACTCTCTACAGGTTGATTTGTTTGCAGCTGAACTCTCTACAGGGTGATTTGTTTGTAGCTGAACTCTCTACAGGATGGTTTCTTTGTTACTGAACTTTCTACAAGGCAACTTTTTCTAGCTGATCTCTCTACAAGGTGACTTCCTCTAGCTGATCTCTCTATAGGGTGACTTGTATCTAGCTGAACTATCTACAGGATGATCTGTTCATAGTTGAACTCTCTACAGGTTAATTTGTTTGTAGCTGAAACCTCTTGTTTCAAACTGATCTCACTGTAGCATAGCTTCTTTGTAGCTGAACTCTCTACAGAGTGATTTTTTTTTGTAGCTGAACTGTATATAGGGTGATTTGTTTGTACCCGAACTTTCTACAGGGTGATTTGTTTATAGCTGAATACTCTGCAGGGTGATTTGTTTGTAGTTGATCTCTCTACAGGGTTTCTTTGCAGCTGAGTTCTCTACAGGGTG
This sequence comes from Dysidea avara, assembly GCF_963678975.1. Lineage (NCBI taxonomy): Eukaryota > Metazoa > Porifera > Demospongiae > Dictyoceratida > Dysideidae > Dysidea > Dysidea avara. The sequence continues at coordinate 27,197,197 of NC_089273.1, forward strand.
ACTTCTTCTAGCTGAACTCTCTCTTGTTTCTAGCTGATCTCTCTACAGAGTAACTTGTTTGTATAGCTGAACTCTTTACAGAGTATTATTTTGGTTGCTGAAATAGTTTTTTTGTAGCTGAACTCTCTCCACAGTGACTTGTTTGTAGCTGAATTCTCTAGAGAGTGTAGCCGAACTCTCTACAGGGTGCATGACTTGTTTATAGCTGAACTCTCTTCAGCGTGACTTGCAATGTTATGAATCACTACAGCGATATATTTGTAGCTGAACTCTCTATAGGGTGACTTGCTTCTTGCTGAACTGTCTATAAGATTAACTGTTTGCAGCTGAACTCCCTACAGAATATGGTAATAGAATTCTATAATGGAGTAAATAAATTAGCTGAATGTTCTATTAGGGTGACTGTTCTATTAGAGTATCTTAATCTCGCATTTGCTACACGGAGTTGGCTTTCGAATCATAACTCAGTGGTTTGCAATCCAATTCTTCTATACTACTGCAAGGACTTTCTATGAAGATTATTCCAGCTATACACCGATTTTCAGCTCATTGCTCTAAGCGGTTTGCCTAGTAGGCGTGAAAACTAATACTTTTTTATTCCTAAAAATCGATCGCGTAATTGTGACACAGGTTGGGTTTTGTGTCATATCTCCGTGGTCTTTATCTCGATTCCTTTCAAACCACCAAAAGACACTCCTACGATGGTTATTCCATCTACATAGCAATTTTCAACTCATTCCATGAGGCGGTTTACCCTGTAGCCATGACAACAAATCGATCTTGTTTTACGCAAATAATCGGTCATAACTCCTGAATCATTCACCAGATTTGCACCAAATTTGACGCTCGGATTCGCCTTTGTACTCCCCTTCTGTGTGCCAAATTTCAAGGCGGTCGGAGTACGCGTTTGCGTTTTATAACAATATTTGCAAGTGTGCGAAAAGACGAAGAAGAAGAAAAAAAAAAACCAAGAAAAAAAAATGAAACTTTGGCCACTCGTATCTCGGAAATGGCTTGAGTGATTTCCTTCACATTTGGAATGTAGACTCCCCTAGCTGGCAGGCAACTCTGTAGCAAATTTGGTTCCAATCGGATGAGGTATCACCGAGATACAAATGTGTGAAAATGACGTTTTCTTTCTTCCTGTCAATATACTCATGGTGTGGCGCGCTGGCTTCTTGGGCCGCACGACACACTATCGTGTGTCTTGATTTGTACATTTACTGATAAAATCAGAATGAGTTAAAGTATTTATAAAATCTGCTTCATCTTTTTCTTTTTCCTGTGGTAAAGAAAAATATAAAGGTTAAAAAGCTCCAAAGCTGGCCATAGGCTGGCTTTGGGGTATACAAATACAAAAAGAAGTGAAATCTAATCAAAAACAGCCAAGCTGTGAAAAAAAGGAATGCGGCCCTTGAAAAGGCTATGGTGAAAAAAGATGTGAAATCCAAGGTAGCGGCGGCCAAGAAATGGCTGTGATAGGTTAATGGTAAAAAATTTAATAACGACAATTCAGATGAATTTTGTGCCAATTGACCAAGCGGCACCAAATTCACCTGAATAGTCGTTATTAAAATTTTCACCATTAACCTACCATCACAGCCATTTCTTGGCCGCCACCTTGGATTTCACATCTTTTTTCACCATAGCCTTTTCAAGGGCCGCATTCCTTTTTTTCACAGCTTGGCTGTTTTTGATTAGATATGTATTTCCTACAATCTTTCTTATATGTATACCTGCAATGGGACTAGATTTTGGAAAACCAAAACACATTGCACATCAATAAATTTTTAGTTAATGGTTTAAAGAATCACTAATATAATCTGCCAATGGCATCAAGTACAGGTATAAAATCTACTAATTTCATTAGAGCATTTCGGGTACACAAGTTTACTGCCAAAAATACAGAAATTTTGACAAGCTTGAAAAATGTAGTAGTATCAAGAGTGATCACAAAGGAGGAGGTGGTGAGGTGGACAACAGATATACAAACTGAAAAAGGATGGGGACCACAACTGAAAGTTACAGGACTGTGCTAGCTGGCTCCTTAGTGGCTGCTATGTAGCAGAATCTACAGAGAAAACATTTGGCCAACCTTAACAGGCCATCCACTAGTGTACCACTGATTCGATTCTTATAAAGCCAGGTCCTTACAAAGGCCTGAAATCACTGTTCAAGTTTGCACACCACCCAGTTCTTTCAACTTTCCTGTAATGCTGAGGATTAAAATTAATAATATGGTAGTATAGCTACCTATTGGGATTTTGTCTAATGTACAATTTAGACCAGTGTTTGATTACATTTTAGTCTGTAATCTACTGTACACGTATGTGTATTTGTTTATCTAGATTGAAAATTAGTAGTACATATCCACACACACACAAAATTTATACCATGGAGGAGAGCGACAAATCAATCGAGCTTTTCTATGATAACTGATTAAACTGCCACATTGAAATTTATGTTAAGTAATTGCTCACATTCTTATTACCTTTTCAAACTCCATTAAATCCTTGTTAAATATCTCCCATAGCTACTGAATGATTCTAGAGCCTCAGTAACTTGTGTCTCATCACAACTAGGCTATTTTTGCAGCAGCTCTTTACCCATGGATGACAGTTGGTCTATCTGTTGTACTCCTTGTATAACTGTTGTATTCTTCCCTGCCACAAATGTATCCAGAGATTTCTTTTAAAGGAAAAAAGTAAAACAAATACATCAAATATTTACAATGTCACTGAACATTGCTTCTTCAGTATTATCTCCTAGTTCATAAATAATAAGAACAGATTGCCTCTCAGCAACCCATTGTTTAAATTCCTCTACTCCTTCAAGAAGAACAAATAGTTCAAATGATTCTTCTAGTTTGGCTTGTCTCTTAGCTGCTGTCTCCATGAGATTGTCATATGTAGATTGAAGGTTGGCCACTACATCAGAAAGCTTTTCACTACACAAAGAAGCATATTTATAACATACGTAAGTTAAAAAGCATGGTGAACTAGTAAAGCAGACACAAAATTGTATTTACCTTTCTTTTTCGTTCATACTGACCAATTCATCAGCCTTGTTCGACAAGATTTGTAAATCAGAGTTGTAATTGGTGACAGTTTCGGAATATTCCTTGCGTGATACCAGCAGAGTATCAGTTTCACTGGATGACTAAAGACAAACACAAGTACTTATATTTTATAGTTGTAACATGGGCACGAGTGATTTGCCAGAAATGTATGTCCAAAGTCCTAGGGCATAGCCCAAGGAGTGTGGGCATACATTTTAGGCAAATCACGAGTGCCCATGTTACAGCTAATATGTAACACTTCCGTTAAAGCTGGTAGCCTTAATGCCAATACGAGTGGAATCACTGGATTCGTTATATATGCATGCCTGAAAGATTCGATTATGGTTAGGCAGCAAGTAACGTTATAGCTACGATTGTTATAATAAACAGAGGAGTCCTACGGATATCGCAGAAAGTCGAGTAGGGAAAATTTCCGGGAAGTTACAAGTGTTTTAATGCTTTCATGCTGTTTAAAGACTAATCACAACATATACTAAAGACCTAAAGGGGTAAGCTTCGTTATAGAGTGAGTAATCATCACGTGTGCATTGATATATTCCCACAATCGATTTCGGTCTGAGCTTGTATAAAACAAATAGAAGGTGGTACCACTACCTCATCCACATCAAGGCCATACTTGCTTTGATGAAAGTGGCTTGCTCTTTTAGAAGTGCAACCACTTTCCTGGGATACATTTCAATGTATACTGGTGTACATTGAAATGTATCCCTGTGTTGAGGTACATGGCAAATGTATCTTCTGGAATTGCTTTGATCTGAGGTGTGAAAGTGTTACATGTTAGTTTATATGAAGCTCAGTACATGCTGCAATATATAATAGTGCAATATGTACCTTTCCAAGATCATCTATGGTTAAGAAAATTTCTTGAACCATATTTCATTCTCTGACACATCATAATAAAACTGTAAATTAATATGTGAACCATGCAAGATATCAACAGAAATGATGATTTGTTTACACAACTACTTCGATGTACACACACCTGTTGTGCAAGCTGTGCTTGTTGTAGTATGTTGTCTCTTTGCTCCACTTCAACCTTCAGTTCCTCCCACAATTCTTGCAATTCTACAACCTTTACAAGTAGCAGATCACCAGATCTGATGTTATCACCAGATGCTAATTGAGTAGCATAATCACAAGCAGCCTCAAAGATCTTCTCATGTTCTTTCACAATAGCATCTAACACCTGTGTGAACAAGGATACAAAACAGGCAGTGAAGAGCATGTATATGTAGCAGCTTATTATAAATGTACAAAATACAAGATAGTGATTTTGCATTTGATCTTCTATTAATTACCAAACCAACACACACTATTCCAGGTATGGGACACACCCGTGTAAACCACAAAACCATCAAATATTTAAATTTGATAATTCAAAGAATTTCATTCATTCACTTGTAATAACCTCAAATAAACAGAGTTTATACAACATTACATAATATTCCATGAACTAATCAACACACTCATACACATACTATTAACACTATTAACAAACACGCTTTAAAAAAACAATGAAGGGACAACCAAACAAATATGATAATAATTATGGGATTCAAGGAATCATGATCTGCCCACAAGTATAAAAATTATTATTACCTGTTGTGAGACTGAGTGTGGCTCTTAACTAGACAGTGGGTCGCCTGCAGTTTCAATTCTGGATTTTTTTCTTCATTGGCCTATTCTCAGTCTTGCCTATGCCTTGAAACAGTGGCCTCATGCATTCGTATATGCATTTGTCTAAACATCTGAAAACCAGCCTTCGAAATAATTGCTTCAACTGTCAACAGGATAGATGTTTACTGTGTTTTTATAAAAAGTATTAGACTGGTAAGAGGTGAGATTTTTTGTGTTGTTTCACTCAAGCCGATTTCTGCACTTTAACGTTATATAATAGCCTGGTGGTCGCTGTTGCGTAAACAAAACCTCCATAGTCAAATTCATTGTTCCATAGTGAGTATTATATAGTTTATAGGAATACAGTATAGCGGGTTGTTGGAGTGAGGAATTAATTTTAGTATTTGGGGTCATTCACTAAAATTTATTTCGTGAGAATTTTGACACCATGATAGTAACGTTATGGCATGATTTAGTCTAAGGTCACAGTTTCATCACTAAGCACTCTTGAAAGATACTTTTGCCCAGCTAAAGCCAGGGATGCAGCTGTGTATGGTTATGCGAGTTGAAGCAAGAAGTGTGGGTAGAGAGTTGCACGTGATCCAAACTAATTAATGGCAAACTAAAAATAATTGCCATTTAGCCTGCAGGCCTGCTAGTAAGGGTCCAGTTCTCTATTAAATCTTTCTCCCAGCCCATTCAGAGTGTAGTTTAACCAAAGATACTATGGTTTAAAGATCGATATGACTCAGGATGCGAAGGACAGCAGACAAAGATATATGCAACGGTTGTGCGTACGACGCAATGTAGCATGAATCACTTTGTGTTCACTCTACTGTAGTTTAAAAAACAACTGTTTTGGGCTTGTGAAACAAGAGATATGAATGATGGTAGCTATTCAACCTAAGCATGAACTCAACCATACTAAATTTTCAATATTATAAGCTATTATCAGCAAAATTTCCCATGAGGTAATTAATCACCGAACCAACACACACTATTCCAGGTATGGGACACACCCAGTATATTGTGTAAACCATTAAACCATTAAATATTTAAAACTGTTATTTCAAAGAATTTCATTCATTCACTTGTAAAAACCTCAAATGAACAGAGTTTATACAGCAATACATAATATATTCCATGAACTAATCAACACACTCATACAAGTACTATTTACAGTTCCAGGTAACAGACAAATCTAGTATACTCAAATAAACAAACAAATGTGATGATAATTATATAGAGAGATTTCAGGGAATTCTAATCTGCCCAAAAATATAAAATGTTATTACCTGCTGTGAAATGCCAGACTATTGCTTACTATACTCTACCATCCTGACAACTCATACACAGCAAACAATAAGTACATATACTATGCTGCATACTTTTATAGTAATGACTTCTACGAGCTTGTAAAATTCTTAATAACATCACGCTGCTCAATAACAGTAAGACCACAATATATTTTGTGAGAACAACAAAATTATCATAATATATTACCTTGTGTTCATTCAAAAAGTTCTCAGCCTGGTCCAAGTCAATTGGCACTATTTCCTCCACCAGATCAGCCTCAATATTATCAATGTGTTCACTGACTTGATATGTCCCTTTTACAAATGAGTCATCTTCTTTACCAGTAGCTAACTCTTGATCAGGTTCAGTTGAGCTGTCAATCAACAGGTCCCATACTGCAGCAATGTCAGCAACATGCTCGTCCACCTCATCAGCAAACTGTGGATATTGTTGCTTCAGATTTTCTCCATCCTTTATAAAAGATAATCTAATCCAAAACAGCCAAGTTGTAAAAAAAGTGTGCGGCCCTCAGAAAGGCTATGGTGAAAAAAGATGTGAAATCCAAGGTGGCGGCCAAGAAATGGCTGTGATGGTAGGTTAATGGTAAAAATTTTAATAATGACAATTCAGGTAAATTTTGTGAAGCGGCAAAAAAATTCGCCTGAATTGTCGTTATTAAAATTTTTACCATTAACCTACCATCACAGCCATTTCTTGGCCGCCACCTTGGATTTCACATCTTTTTTCACCATAGCCTTTCTGAGGGCCGCACACTTTTTTTACAGCTTGGCTGTTTTGGATTACATTTCATTTCTTTTTGTATTTGTATACCCCAAAGCCGGCCTATGGCCAGCTTTGAGACTTTTTTAACCTATGTTTTTTTTCTTTACTACAGGAAGAAGAAAAGATGAAGTAGATGTACTTTAAATATTTTATCAGTAAATGTACAAATTATATATATATAATACAGATGTGACCGGATTTGCGAAAAAGGGTCTTCCACACACATCCAATTTGCCAACTTTGACAATTGATAACTTCAGATTGGAAAGAGCTATTGCCTTGAAATTTGGGCAGTGGTGATTTCTTTGCAGCTGAACTCTCTACATGATGGTTTCTTTGTAGCTGAACTCTCTACAAGGTAATTTCTTCTAGCTGATCTCTCTACAGGGAGATTTTTTTGTAGCTGAACTATCTACAAGGTAACTTCTTCTAGCTGATCTCTCTACAGGGTGATTTGTTCGTAGCTGAATTCTGTACAGGTGATTTGTTTGCAGCTTAGCTCTTTACAAAAAGGTTTCTTTGTAGCTGAATTCTCTACAAAGTAACTTCTTCTAACTCATCTTTCTACAGGGTGACTTGTTTGTAGCTGAACTATCTACAAGGTAATTTCTTCTAGCTGATCTCTCTATAGGGTGATTTGTTTGTAGCTGAATTCTGTACAGGTGATTTGTTTGCAGCTGAGCTCTTTACAGAATGGTTTCTTTGTAGCTGAACTCTCTACAAGGTAACTTTTCTAGCTGATGTCTCTACAAGGTGACTAGTTTGTAGCTGAACTTTCTACATGGTGGTTTCTTTGTAACTGAACTTTCTACAAGGTGACTTCTTCTAGCTGATCTTTCAATAGGGTGATTTGTTTGTAGCTTCACTCTCTACAAGGTAACTTCTTCTAGCTGATCTCTCTACAGGGAGATTTGTTTGTAGCTGAACTTTCTAAATGATGGTTTCTTTGTAGCTGAACTCTCTACAAGTTAACTTCTTCTAGCTGATCTCTCTGCAGGGTGATTTGTTTGTAGCTGAATTCTGTACAGGTGATTTGTTTGCAGCTGAGCTCTTTACAGAATGGTTTCTTTGTAGCTGAACTCTCTAAAAGGTAACTTTTTCTAACTGATCTTTCTACGGGGCAATTTGTTTCTGGCAGAATTTTCTACAGGGTGATTTCTTTGCAGCTGAACTTTCTACATGGTGGTTTCTGTGTAGCTGAACTGTCTACAAGGTAATTTCTTCTAGCTGATCTCTCCACAGGGCGATTTGTTTGTAGCTGAACTCTCTACATGGTGGTTTCTTTGTAGCTGAACTGTCTACAAGGTGATTTTTTCTAGCTGAACTATCTCTTTCCATAGTTGCATGAACTCCCTACAAGGTAACTTCTTCTAGCTGATCTCTCTACAGGGTAACTTGTGTGTAGCTGATCTCTATACAGGTTTCTTATTTCTAACTGATCTCTTGAATTCTCTTCAGGGTGAATGCTCTATTAGGATGACTGCTCTATTAGAGTATCTCGATCTCGCTCTTGCTGCACCAAGTTGGATTTCGTGTTATACCTCCGTGGCTTTAAGTCTGATTCTTCTACACCATTGATGAGCCTTTCTAAGATGATTACTCCATCTGTACAACGATTTTCAAAGCATTACCCCAAGCGGTTTATCTGGTTGGAGTGGCAAGCACTCGTTTTTTTTTTTATTAGCTGATCTCGATTGCATAATTGTTACACACTGTTGGTTTTTTCGTTGTATCTTCCTGGTTTTTAGCTCGATTTCTTTCAAACCACAAAAGGTTTGAGGTTCAATAGTTAACCTATTCACCCACCGATTTTCAGCTTCTTCCCATACGCGGTTTACCCTGTAGGCATGACAACATATTGGTGTTATTTTTTGTGAATAATCGCTCATAACTCTTTGCCTGGTTATTGTATTCAAGCCAAAGTTGGTACCGAGATGCGCCTATATATATCCCCCTTCTGTGTGCCAAATTTCAAGGCAATCGGATATGGCGTTTGAGTTTTATAGCAGTTTTTGTAAGTGTGCGACAAGAAAAAGAAAAATAATAAGAAAAAAAAATCAAGAAACAGAGCCAATTTTTAAAGTCGCATATCTCGGGAACGCGCGAAGCGATTTCGCTCAAATTTGGAATGTGGAGTGCTGCAGTTGGAGGGCATGTCCACAGCAAAAATCGTCTTGTTTCATCAAGGAAGCACAGAGCTACGGAGGTGCGAAAATTGCATTTTCTTTCTTCCTGTCAATATACTCACGGTTGTTACGTGCCGGCTTCTTGGGCCGCACGACGGTAGTGTGTCTTGATTTGAATATAGGTGTATGTAGTCACTGAAATAATACAACCATTAAATAAACTCTAGCATATATTGTCAATGAAGCAGAATGTTGTGTTTTTGTATACAATGTAAGAGTTTAATATGCAAGCACGTACTCTTCTTAACACGGTGTTCTTATCGCCCATCTGAAACTATCGAGAAATGTTGGTTTTAAATTTCAGAGTGTTGTAGCTTGCCAATGGTGGTAGCTACGCGTACCAAATTTACACACGTTTTACAACAATTTATTATATTCCAGATCATCCACTGAAGAAGTAGTAAACAGCTAAGTTTCCTGCCATTTTAGATAATTTTTAACTGACATTTGCTGTATCGGGAGGGCTCCAAAAGGGTGGGAGGCGGGGAACCTGGAAGGTGGGAATAACGCTGTTTTTTTTTTTACTGAAGAGGAACGTTTTGGGATGAATCAGGTCAAGTTATGGGCCATTCAGGTATCAAAAGTGGCTAAAATAAAAGGAAATTCACAGCAGATGTATTTAATCAACACCACAGAGCTGTACAGCCACATACAGCCATTCCCAAGTTTACCAGATCTCCATTAAGGCCACACATCGCATGTACGGATCACCACTGGGCTTGGGAAAAGCAGCCAGCAAAACCAGACCACTCAAGTCTAGCTGATTTTGAGTATGAAATTAAATAGTTTATTCATGTAGCTTTGTGTTCTTTTGAAAAATTGAATCTGCTGACATGGGCGATAAGACCGGTTTTCCCAGACTGGGTCACATATACAATTCATACCACCAAACACATAAAAGTATATTGGTAATAAACTCATATGTACAGGTATTTAGAAGGTAAATCTTGGACTTCCATTATGTAAACACCATGATCAGTTAATAATACAAACATGACTGCTCAATTAGACTACTTTGTGATCTAACAGAGTAAGTGTATGTTCTATTAGAGTATCACAAATAAAAAATTTTCATGTGTCCAATTAAATGTTTGAAGGAAGGGTCATGTTTAGATAACTAAGACACAAACCTTCAACAGTTCATCGTTCTATCAGATGCCACTGCAATCTCAGACTGTAACACTGCACAATGTTTTTGTTGGTCATCAAGATCTTCTGGCCACTCCAGATCTATCTTCTCTCTCATCCAGTCTGTAAACTATGTAATATGGGAGAATGCAGAACAAAATATATTTAGCATTTAGCACAATGAATCAACTATTTAGTCAGCATTAAGCATAATGTAAATACAAATTATGTACATAGTATTCAATAGATACTTAATGTGTTACATATTTCAGTACAAACACGCATATAACATGCATCACGGATATGTACGCACCTCTTTAGTATGATCAGCATATTGCTGATATTCTTCCAACTCATGGAGTTGCTTCTCTAGCATAGCAAGTTGTTCTTGTAAGTTATCATATCTAAAGAATTCAGTGGGTCATGACATTATTTAATACCACGAAGTTTAGATATAAAGATTATTAAATAGACAGCAAATTATCTATTTAGTATTTTCATATAGTATGCAGATCAAAATTTTAAACTGTACAAGTGACTGTTCTATTAGAGCATTTTGTCATCTTGTGTATGTTCTATTAAAGTAGTTGAAAGATAATAATAGGCTTCTTTATCCAGAAACAAATTGTTTATCTTGATACTTTTGTGACTGGACCGGTAAACAAGCACTCAGATAATGGAAGTACCTCTACAGTGGCATTTAAAATGTGATCAACACAATACCATATAAAAAGGAATGAATATTATTGTGATCGGCAGCAATCTGTGAAAAATTCCCCCCTCAAAATCCAGAATTCAATCAGTGACATTGTTCAAACATACAAAATCCAAAAATTTCTCCCTTGAAATTATGAGCAGAGGTGATTCACGAAAATTTTATGCTCGAAAAATTATGCTATGAATTAGCATCACATGTTACATACAAAATCACTGCAATCCATGTTTGAGTGTTTGTACACACACGCACACACACGCACACACTGTAACTTATTTAGTCAATATTACTTCTCACCGCAACAAACACCACTACTACTCACTTATTCTTCAATTCATCCACACTATTCTGAATGTCAGTAGCAGCATAGTGTTGATTGTCTATCAGTTGTTGAGCAGTGTCAGTGATACCATCAATCTTCCCTCCCAGCACTGCCAGTGATGACTGAAGTGTCTGATGTTTCTTACTAACAATGGGGTAATCCTTTAGCTCCTGTAATGAAATGTTTGTAGCATAACTTACTCCAGAATGCTTTTCTAATGAGAAGCCCTTGAAGCAGTGAAAGACTAATTAATGTTAAATGTCAGAGGCCAACTCTAAAAAAAATATATATATATATTCACAAATGAGATTTTAAGTTGAAGTCAAGAATTAAAACAACATGACAACACAACAAACATACGGCATAAAGTGTTGGTACAAAAAATAGAATTGGTAATAAAACATATACAGTGGAACCTGTCTAAGCTGGTCAACTTCAAGCCAGACCACTTTAGGCAGGTGGATTAGTTTATAAAATTCTCACTTGGGAATATGAAAGTTGGTATTTTTAGAGAGGTGACCTTCTACACAGGTGGTCGCTAAGGCAGGTTTCACTGTACCACTTTAGCGTGAATGTTCCAAGGCGTCGATCGGAATTTGGCTCACATATTGTCTGGGCAATATCATGAATGGGAAAACAGGTTTTGACACCTTGACTCATTATATTGAACAACACAGAGCTTTACATTGTGTGCTTTAGTTTTACAGGTCTAGCTAGACTCAGTGCAGCAGCAACTACACATGTATGTTTAGACTAGTTGATTGTCAGTGAACTACATTCCATGACAAATGATAACTAACAGCTTCTCCTACTGCAGTTTCCTTACTGAGATTTGACATAGTACCATCAAGTACTTTTACCTCTTGCAAATAACCCTATAGAACACAAGGTAAAATATGCAGTAAAATATTGTCATAAGTACATATAGCTTTTACTGACCAGGTAATTCTTGCACTGCTCCAACAAGTCCATACGTTGCTGCCAGGCATCTAACACAGCTGTCCAGTCTTGTTCCACCTTATCCAGAAGTTGTTTAGCTTGAGGGTCTCCACAACTACCTGATATGAGGCTAGTTCCATGAACTTTCAGTGCTTCATTATGATGACTGTTGAGCTAATATTTCAACCTGAAATGTACAGTGTCCATTTTAATATAAAGAAAAGCTGTTGGTAGACATTTAGGTGTGCATTCAGTTCTACAAGACAGTCATCTTTTATATAGCTTGATGGTTTCGTGGTTTAATAATGTATATTGATACATTTACATGTTCCATAATGTACATAATATCACGAATAGCACACACCTTTAGTTCATTGTGTTCTTTTATCGCCTTTTCTGCTTCAGATATGCCCTCAGTGAGGTCTTGTGATGATGCCTTCTTGAACATCTCATCTAGCCTGTAGTCAAATAAGACATCAGCCAACTATACTTTTGTAAAGATTACTGGAGCAAGGACATATAGAGCCTGCATGACCAACAGCTATACATGAATATATTATTACAAATGTGACACATCACTTTTGGATAGAAAACACTAAAAAAACAATGCACATACCAAGAGATGAAGTCATTCAACTGTTCCAGTAATTGTTTCAGATTACCAGATTGACCAACTTGTTGTTTGACCTGGGCCAACTAAAGTGACAGAGAAACGATACATGTACATGAAAGCCAACTTAAGACATCAAATATACCAAACAAACTGTATACACAAGTATTCACCTTAGTGTATATACATGTATGCTTGTAGGTAAACACAACACTTAGCATGATGATGTAATGCATAGTGAATGTATAATTTTGTATGACAGACTAAACCTACGTACATTCTCTTTCAGATCTTCCCAAGCTGAAAGTAGTTCTTGATGCTTCTCAGCAATCACAGTTGCTTCCTGTTGTAATTAAAGTAACAACTAACACAAAAATAATTATTTTAAACTGTATACATTGCCGTCAAGCATACAAACAACTGAACACACATTCTAATGTGAAAGGTTTGTCTTTGCTGGCATTACAATTTCATCACTAATTTCTATCATTTCAACACACACACACACACACACACACACACACACACACACACACACACACACACACACACACACACACACACACACACACACACATCAAACAAAGCAAGTTCAGACTATTCACAGACAATACACAGTGATTGAACTCGTGTGAAAACAAAGCACTTGAGAATTCTTACGCTTATAGCACAAAATGTGGTATGCTATATATCTACAGTAATGCCACTTGACAACACAACAAATAATTTATAGATATTTAGCTAGTAACAATACTTTATCATAGTATGTATGTACATACCTCAGGATGTTGCTCTGTCAGCACCTTTACTTCTGATTCAAAATCATTTACCTGTTGAGTATAAATCATAATTCATATATAATTTAAAGAGAATAGACAGATTCCACTCTTTATCCAACATGACTGCTGTATTAGAGTATTTCACAAGTGTATGCTATATTAGAGTAATTTACATACATTCTAGTGGGTAAACATGCACAGTATTGCTGAAATGAATAGCAATTTTTACTATTTGAACAGTTTTGAACAAAATGATCTTCTTTTGATTATTCTTTAGGTTTATATTTCTATACTGAAAGAGTAAGATAAAGCTATTTAAATCTTTTCTAAAACAGAATTTTTACAACATACTGTAGATACATCATTTCATTCACAATCTTTAGTTTGAAGGCCAGCTTCTCCATCTGAATACAGTGTACAAAGTGCTAACGATTATTCAAAAGGTGTGGTAAAAAATCGAATAGTATCATACTGACCGAATAGTTAAATAACCGAATAATTGCTTCAGCATTGATGCACATTGCTATGTACATATGTGACTCATATGCTAACACGGGCTATAAGAATCACATAAAAGATATTCTGTTCAAGACTGTTATACAATTATCTCACTTTGTCAGTTAATGCAACAATCTCCCTCTCAACTGACATCAGCCTTCTTTGACGAAACAGAACATTAGACAAATCTGACTCGTCATCATCACGATTAAGTAGAGCTGCCTTTTCTGCTATCAGTGCCTAACAAAATGTGTGAAACAAAAACACAAATGAATACAGTACAGTGAATGCTGATGAATATACAGTGCAGTTGTCTTACTGCAAGATGTAAGCTATTAGCTTTATTATTGTATTTAACCAACGGTAGGTTTAAAAAGTAAATATACGTGTAGCATAAGTGCATCATAAAAATCAATAAAAAAATTTGGTATCGGCTGGTAGCCACAATATCATTACACTAGGGTTCCACCGATACAGAAAAATACCTACTGATCTGATACTGATACCTAGCAGTAAATTTTCACTGATACAGATACCGATAATTGCCATACAATTTACACAACTCTCAAGTTAGCTATGTGTGACTGCTCTGTTAGAATATCTTATTGTGCAGTTACTGTTCTATTAGAGTATTTCGATCTTTTTCATGCAAACATCGTAAGTAGCAGTTGCTCAATGTTTAAGAAAGCAATTCCTACACCTTTTATGCTAGAATAAAATGCTTAACACTATTTCCAACTTGTTATACCTCACGTTTTGTTAGCATAGCATTTATGATGATAGTTATGATTATGACAATTGGTGCGAGTGGCTATTAATCGGTATCAGAATACCTAAATAACCGATACCGATCGATACCAAAAGGCTAATATCGGCTCCGATACGATACCGATCCGATTATCGGTGGAACACTAAACTACATTACATACTGAAAAGTGAAAGTACAAATACACAGAGTAGCAAATACCATGAACATAATTATGTGACTGAATCTGCAAAACCCGACACAATTGTGCAAGCCTAAATTTACAGTATAAAGCATTGAATACAATGGGTGAAATAGTTGCATATTATTGAAAAAATTTTGTAAATTTTTTGAATGTCTCAGGAAGGGACTAACAATAAAACCCTGGATATCACCTTCTTCACCTGCTCAAGAGGAGTCGGAAAATCTTTGTTTCGTTGCAGTAGACCCAAAGATACGGAAGTTGTGAGCATTTGTTTATGTCACGTCAAAGCAATCGTACGCGATCAATTTTCTTTACAAATTCCGTCTTTGTATGCAGTGAAGAAGGGTGGATAAAGGAAAAACCTTCCCAGTAATCGATTCCCCTGTTCATGGCAAACACGATGGTGAGAATTGTAGCTCCGTACCTCGATTCGATGGTAAGTTACAACCATTTTTGTAGGCGCCTGTAATTTATTTTCCCTATACTTGCTGTACAAATCAATTTTTCTGTTGTTGCTACTTTGTAGGGCTGTAACTCCTAAAATTATTGGCATACAAGGCTGAAATTTTGCCAGAGGTACACTTGGCTAAGTAGATTATAAATATTTAATAAACAGGAATTCGAAAAATACACGATTGTGTTGGGTATTCACAGATCCGGTCACATATTTGGAATACAACCTGCATGGTTTATAATCAGAAATGTATATTTGAGCATTAGTGATTTTTCTATTAAATTAAGTCACAAAGGCGAATGACTGTTCTATTTGAATAGTACATCAGTAACCTCATAGGCACCAACAAGTACGTTCACTAACTGGTCTTTAGAAAGTATACATTTCTTTAGCAGTAGCATTCATATTGTACCAATATTGTCTTATCAAATATCTATGTACGGCAATGACACTCCTCTTGCATTCAAAGCATTACCAAAGTTGATAGAATTAAAGATAAACAAAGACTAGAGAAAAGAACAAGTAAAAGTTACATACTCCAATGCACTAGAAACAGCTTTAAATAAATGCAATTGCTAGACATGAGTACAGTTTTATGGGCAACAGAAGTAAACACACAGCTGTAAATTATTATCTAATCAAAAACAGCCAAGCTTTAAAAAAAGGTGCGGCCCCCAAAAAAGCCATGGTGAAAAAAGATGTGAAATCCAAGGTGGCGGCCAAGAAATGGCTGTGATGGTAGGTTAATGGTAAAAATTTTAATAACGACAATTCAGGTGAATTTAATGCCAAGACCAAGTGGCACAAAATTCAAATGAATTGTCGTTATTAAAATTTTTACCATTAACCTACTATCACAGCCATTTCTTGGCCGCAACCTTGGATTTCACATCTTTTTTCACCATGGCCTTTTTGGGGGCCGCACCTTTTTTTACAGCTTGGCTGTTTTTGATTAGATATCACTTCTTTTTGTATTTGTATACTGCAAAGCCAGCCTATGGCTGGCTTTGGGGCTTTTTTAACCCATATGTTTTTTTATTTACCACAGGAAGAAAAAAAGAACTTATAGAAGATTTTGAATACTTCAATTATTTTTGATTTTATTAGTAATTATACAAATTATATACATATCAAGACACATGGTAGTGTGTCGTGCGGCCCAAGAAGCCGGCGCGCAACGCCGTGAGTATATTGACAGGAAGAAACAAAACGCAATTTTCGCACCTCCGTAGCTCTGTGCTGCCTTGATGAAACAAGACAAATTTTGCTGTGTAGATTCCCTCCAAATTCAGTACTCCACATTCCAAATTTGAGCGAAATCGCTTCAGGCATTCCTGAGATATGCGACTTCAAAAATTGGCTTAGTTTCTTCGTTTTTTTTTTCTTCTTCTTATTTTTCTTCCTCTTTTCGCACACTTACAAAAACTGCTATAAAACGCGAACGCGTTATCCGATTGCCTTGAAATTTGGCACACAAAAGGGGGGTATAAAGGCGCATCTCAGTACCAACTTTGGCTGGAATACCATAAACAGGCAAAGAGTTATGAGCAATTATGCACGAAAAATAACACCAATATGTTGTCACGCCTACAGGGTAAACCGCGTATGGGAAGAAGCTGAAAATCGGTGGGTGAATAGGTTAACTATTGAACCTCAAACCTTTTGTGGTTTGAAAAAAATCGAGCTAAAAACCAGGAAGATACAGCGAAAAAAATCAACAGTGTGTAACAATTACGCAATTGAGATTAGCTAATTTTTTATTATTTTATTTTATTATTATTATTATGCTTGCCACGCCTACCAGATAAACCACTTGGGGTAATGCTTTGAAAATCGCTGTACAGATGGAGTTATCATCTTAGAAAGGCTCTTCAATGGTGTAGAAGAATCAGACTTAAAGCCACGGAGTTATAACACGAAATCCAACTTGGTGTAGCAAGTGCGAGATCAAGATACTCTAATAGAGTAGTCCTCCTAATAGAGCAGTCACCTTGAACAGAATTCAAGAGATCAGTTAGAAATAAGTAACCTGTATAGAGATCAGCTACAAATAAATCACCCTGTAGAGAGTTCAGCTACAAACAATTCACCCTGTTCAGACATCAGTTAGAAAAAGTTTTGTTGTAGAGAGTTCAGTTACAAACAAATCACCCTGTTGAAAGATCAGCTAGAAGATGTCACCTTGTAGATAGTTCAGTTACAAAGAAACCACCATGTAGAGAATTCAGCTACAAACTAGTGACCCTGTAGATACATCAGCTAGAAGAAGTTACCTTGTAGAGAGTTCAGCTACAAAGAAACCATTCTGTAAAGAGCTCAGCTGCAAACAAATCACCTATACAGAATTCAGCTACAAACAAATCACCCTGTAGAGAGATCAGCTAGAAGAAGTTACCTTGTAGATAGTTCAGCTACAAACAAATCATTCTGTAGAGAGATCAGCTAGAAGAAGTTACCTTGTAGATAGTTCAGCTACAAACAATTCACGCTGTACAGAGCTCAGTTAAAAGAGGTTTCCTTGTAGAGAGTTCAGCTACAGACAAATCACCCTGTAGAGAGATCAGTTAGAAGAAGTTACCTTGTAGATCGTTCAGCTACAAACAATTCACCCTGTAAAGAGATCAGCTAGAAGAAGTTACCTTGTAGAGAGTTCAGCTACAAAGAAACCATCATGTAGAGAATTCAGCCACAAACAAATCATGTATAGAGAGTTCAGCTACAAACAAATCTCCCTGTAGAGAGATCAGCTAGAAGAAGTTTCCTTGTAGAGAGTTCTGCTACAAACAAATCACCCTGTAGAAAGATCAGCTAGAAGAAATCACCTTGTAGAGAGTTCAGCTTCAAAGAAACAATCATGTGAGAGTTCAGGTACAAACAAATTGTCCTGTAGAGAGATCAGCTAGAAGAAGTTACCTTGTAGAGAGTTCAGCTACAAAGAAACCATCATGTAGATAGTTCAGGTACAAACAAATCACCCTGTAGAAAGATCAGCTATAGAAGAAATCACCTTGTAGAGAGTTCAGCTACAAAGAAACTATCATGTAGAGAGTTCAGCTACAAACAAATCGGCCTGTAGAGAGATCAGCTAAAAGAAATTACCTTGTAGAGAGTTCAGCTACAAAGAAACCATCATGTAGAGAGTTAAGCTACAAACAAATCTCCCTGTAGAGAGATCAGCTAGAAGAAGTCACCTTGCAGGGAGTTCAGTTACAAAGAAATAAACCATGTAGAGAGTTCAGCTGCAAACAAATCACCTGTAGAGAGTTCAGCTAGAAACAAGTCACGCTGTAGAGAGATCAGCTAGAAACAAGTCACCTTGTAGAGAGTTCAGCTAGAAGAAGTCACATTGTAGAGCTACAAAGAAACTACCATGTAGAGTTCAGCTGCAAACAAATCACCCTGCAGAGAACTCAGCTACAAACAAATCGCCCTGTAGAAAGATTAGCTAGAAGAAGTTACCTTATAGGGAGTTCAGCTATGAACAGATCACCCTGTGGAGAGTTCAGCTACAAACAAATCACCCTGTAGAGAGTTCAGTTACAAAGAAACCACCATGTAGAGAGTTCAGCTGCAACAAAAATCAATCACTCTGTTGAGAGTTCAGCTAGAAGAAGTCACCTTGTAGAGAGTTAAGGTGCAAATAAATCACCCTGTAGAGAATTCAGCTACAAACAAATCACCCTGTAGAAAGATCAGCTAGAAGAAGTTACCTTGTAGAGAGTTCAGCTACAAAGAAACCACCATGTAGAGAGTTCAGCTGCAAACAAATCACCTGTAGAGAGTTCAGCTAGAAACAAGTCACCCTGTAGAGAGATCAGCTAAAAACAAGTCACCCTGTAGAGAGTTCAGCTAGAAGAAGTCACATTGTAGAGAGTTCAGCTACAAAGAAACTACCACGTAGAGAGTTCAGCTACAAACAAATCATCCTGTAGAGAGTTCAGCTAGAAGAAGTCACATTTTAGAGAGTTCAGCTACAAAGCAACCACCATGTAAAGAGTTCAGCTGCAAAAAACTCAATCACCTTGTAGAAAGATCGGCTAGAAGAAGTTACCTTGGAGAGAGTTCAGCTACAAAGAAACCACCATGTAGAGAGTTCAGCTGCAAACAAATCACCTGTAGAGAGTTCAGCTAGAAACAAGTCACCCTGTAGAGAGTTCAGCTAGAAGAAGTCACATTGTAGAGAGTTCAGCTACAATGAAACTCCCATGTAGAGAGTTCAACTGCAAACAAATCACCCTGTAGAGAACTCAACTACAAACAAATATGCAGTGTAAAAAGATCAGCTAGAAGAAGTTACCTTGTAGAGAGTTCAGCTACAACGAAACCACCATGTAGAGAGTTCAGCTACAAACAAATCACCTGTAGAGAGTTCAGCTAGAAACAAGTCACCCTGTAGAGAGATCAGCTAGAAACAAGTCACATTGTAGAGAGTTCAGCTACAAAGAAACCACCATTTAGAGAATTCAGCTGCAAACAAATCACCCAGTAGAAGGTTCAGCTATGAACAGATCACCCTGTTGAGAGTTCAGTTAGAAACAAGGAATCCTGTAGAGAGATCACCTAGAAGTATCGCCTTGTAGAGAGTTCAGCTACAAACAAATCACCTGTAGAGAGTTCAGCTACAAACAAATCACCCTGTAGAGAGATCAGCTAGAAGAAGTCACCTTGTAGAGAGTTCAGCTATAAAGAAACCACCATGTAGACAATTCAGCTGCAAACAAACACCCTGTAGAGAACTCAGCTACAAACAAATCGCCCTGTAGAAAGATCAGCTAGAAGAAGTTACCTTGTAGGGATTTCAGCTACAAACAAATCACCCTGTAGAGAGTTCAGCTACAAAGAAACCATTCTGTAAAGAGCTCAGCTGCAAACAAATCACTTGTACAGAATTCAGCTACAAACAAATCACCCTGTACAGAGATCAGCTAGAAGAAATTACCTTGTAGATAGTTCAGCTACAAACAAATCACCCTGTAGAAAGATCAGTTAGAAGAAGTTACCTTGTAGAGAGTTCAGCTACAAAGAAACCACCATGTAGAGAGTTCAGCTGCAAAGAAATCACCCTGTAGAAAATTCTGCCAGAAACAAATTGCCCTGTAGAAAGATCAGTTAGAAGAAGTTACCTTTTAGAGAGTTCAGCTACAAAGAAACCATTCTGTAAAGAGCTCAGCTGCAAACAAATCACCTATACAGAATTCAGCTACAAACACATCACCCTGTAGAGAGATCAGCTAGAAGAAGTTACCTTGTAGATTGTTCAGCTACAAACAATTCACCCTGTAGAGAGAGCAATTAGAAGAAGTCACCTTGTAGAGTGTTCAGTTACAAAGAAACCACCATGGAGATTTCTGTAATCAATATATGTGACCGGATTTGCGAAAAGGGGTCTTCCACAAACATCCAATTCCATAAAC
Source organism: Dysidea avara (assembly GCF_963678975.1). NCBI lineage: Eukaryota > Metazoa > Porifera > Demospongiae > Dictyoceratida > Dysideidae > Dysidea > Dysidea avara. The sequence continues at coordinate 27,217,967 of NC_089273.1, forward strand.
GTTGGAGACCATAACTCAGTGTTCAAGTAACATATTAACCTGAAAATTCCACCATGTATTCAGCTATATATAGTGGTGCTCACCACAGCCCAAATTTCAAGGCAATAGCTCTTTCCAATCTGAAGTTATCAATTGTCAAAGTTGGCAAATTGTATGTGTGTGGAAGACCCCTTTTCGCAAATCCTGTCAAATATGTATTATACAGCACATATAATTTGTACATTTACTGATAAAATATTTAAAGTACATCTACTTCATCTTTTCTTCTTACTGTAGTAAAGAAAAAAACATAGGTTAAAAAAGTCCCAAAGCTGGCCATAGGCTGGCTTTGGGGTATACAAATACAAAAAGAAATGAAATCTAATCCAAAACAGCCAAGCTGTAAAAAAACAATAACCCAGTAACACTGTTATAACTGAAAAATAATAACCCAGTAACACTGTTATACATATGTAATACATATGTAAGTATGTATATAACACACAATTACACCTAAAGCACATATTCGGAACATCACTGAGTAATGCTACACAGTATGGTAGCTGGCTCCTTAACACATACACAGCTGCCAAAAACTTGTATATTCTCATGTAAGAGCTACGGTTCTTCATGGCTCTTGTAATTCTCTGTACTAGGTCCACCGGGTAATGGTAGCCCTTCAAAATAGTTTGTTTAGCACTGTCATCAGTTTCTGTTGTATAGTTACACACATGACTGCAAGATAGGCTTGCTTCGATTATGCCGACATAATTGGGGATGAAAAGCATAAAGCATAATGCTGGCAAAATGAAGCATAATTGCAGTATAATGGGGTAAATTTATTTATGCCGCAATAAGTATAACTTTGGCTGCAACAAGTCACAAAGTCAACCCAAACCTGTTTTGGATGGTGAAATTATTCCTGATAACAAGTAGAAACAATGCAGTACAGTCTTGCCACAAGTTTACACTCAATGGAATGAATTTTATCATTGTGGGTTTTAATTTTATAGCACACATGCAGTCTTGTGCCGACTAGTACCAAGGCATGGTAAAGCAGTTTAGTTGAGCTTCGGTAATTGAATTTGGCATTATCTAACTTGTCACACAGTCTGATTTTGAACATGATGATTATGATTATTGGAAGACAATAGCTACCATGGAAGGTCTATAATGATAAATAAGTTAGTGCTGAGTAAATAGCTAGTGAATGTCTGGACATTGAAATTATTTCAGTCTCTGCAGGTCTGCAGTGAGACTGATCTTAATGTCAAACCAGGAAAATATTTCAAAAAGATTAAAATCTTCTAATAGAACAGTCATCACATGTGACAAAGAGAATAAGAAACAGATCTCATCATCTTCAATCTTGGGACCCAGCTGAGCACCTACGCTGTGTCAACCCATGTAATTTTAAGACACTAGAAGACTAGATAGATTCAAGTGCAGTTAGTTGGCTACAGCTGCTAACATCTGTCCAGCTTGCATGATTTTCTTGATTTTACAAGGAGAGGCTTAAATCCCCATGCATTGCCAATGTTACAGGCATGTAATTGCCGTGTTTCGTATCATCTCAGGGCGTGGTCTCTATTGGACATGAACGTGACACTATGGGACTTAGAGATCATGTTTTCAGCTAATCAAATTTCAGTACCAAACTTGTTGTAGTCTTAAGTATCAAATATCTAAATTTGTTACTTTAAAGAATTCCATTCATTCACTTGCAACAACCTCAAAAGAACAGAGTTTATACAACATCACATAAAATTCCATGAACTAATCAACTCACTCATACAAATACTATTAACACTACTCCAGGTAAAATAACAAATCTAGTACACAGAAACAAACAATTAAGAAGTGGACAACCAAACAAATGTGATCATAAAAATAATATAGAGATATTTCAAGGAATCCTAATCCACACAAAAATATAAAATGTTATTACCTGCTGTGAAATACCCTGTACCAGCCTATTGGTTACTATACTCTACCACCCTGACAACTCATACATAGCATAAGCTACATATTTGTTGCAGCACTTTTACAGTAATGACTCCTACTAGCTTGTAAAATTCTTAATAACGTCACACTACTTAACAGCAGTAAGACCACAATATCTTTTGTTAGAACAGCAACAAAATTATCATAATACATTACCTTGTGTTCATCCAAAAATTTATCAGCTTGGACCAAGTCAGTTGGCACTTTTTCCTCAACCAGATCAGCCTCAATATTATCAATGTGTTCACTGACTTGATAAGTGCCTTTCACAAATGAGTCATCTTCTTTACCAGTAGCTAACTCTTGATCTAGTTCAGTTGATTTGTCAATCAACAGGTCCCATACTACAGCAATGTCAGCAACATGGATTAGCACACAAACCAAGTATAAAAAAAGCAACTTGCAGTACTTTTGGCTCCAATTTGCAAGCAGCAGCAAATAGCATGGTACTTTGTGTGACAACACCTTGGACATCACATGGACTGTAGTCCCGTTATAGTCTTGCATGTCCAGGCCACTTTTTCTCCAATGGTGCTTATCATTATAAGTACTTGCTCGCACTTATAATTTCCAATTGATAAGCGCTGTGGGAGAAAAGGCAGTCTGGCCACGTGAGACTAGTCCCATTAGGTATTAGTATTTTATGGTGCACTGACCACGTGTTAAAGAGGCATGAAGCTTCTAGTCTAAATCCAAGGAACCTGCAAGAAGCCTGGCCTGAAATGTTATAGATCACTGGTTAAATTTGGACTAGCTAAGAATGATTAAGATCTTATGGAAATCTTGAAATCTCACTTAACATGTTAAAAATTTAGAAATCTTATGCCTGGTTTTGTTGCGTTAGTTGACCTCTCATCCAAATTAGTGGAGCATCACTAGATGAAATACACTAATATGGTTGAAAAGAATTATTGCTCTCATTCTTGTACATCGAGAGTTCATCAAGAAGCGAGGAAGGCCAAGATGAATAGCCAAATATACATCACCATACAGTAACTTTTGAATAAAGTGCTTGCAGAACAATCCATAAGTTTCATTTTTAAACAAATCAGGATGGTACATACTTTTTTTAACCTATGAATGAAGCATGCAACAGTTAAAGTGGTAACAACAAATACACACAACTGCACAAGACAAACCTCGGCACCCTGACGGTTAATTATTTGGACAACATACATAAAGTGCATCTACCATTGAACTCTATGGGGTGATGCATGAAGATAAATATTATTATTTATGTGGAGATGTTGAGTTAAACCTGACAAAAATGGGTATAATAATGTCACACAATTTCTTCTGGTTTTTAAGTAGAGACAGAAATAGCAATCCTTTACCTACACATACAGTAACTGACTGTTTGCTTCTATGTGCTATAGTTATCACAAAAAATTATCACATAATTAGGAACAAATTGAGTGCATAAAAAATCTAATTAGCATTTCATTGCATGTAATAAATGTTTGTATGTATTTTTCATACTGGTTATAACATTGGTACTTACATGGCCATGTAGAAAGATGGTCAGTATCAATCACAACTAGTAGGTTTTGTTCATCCTTGACTTGAGCAAGCAGAGCTGATAACCCTCATAACCCAGGGATTTAGCTGTTTATTAGCCTGAAGCAAAACATTACAAGAGAGTAAAGGTCAGAAACAGCAACTTACGGCTATTATTATTATACTTACCCAGTATGATCTTGCATATGTTTCTTGTCAAGTAACCACACTTTGTTCAGCTTCTTTTCTGTTTAATAGTTGAATTGGGTGTATACAATTAATCATACTGAGCACTCACACAAATACTCAATATAAGACAGCACTTCTGCTCAACGAAAATAAGTACTAAGCATTTTGACGCAGTGGAATCGGTCGACCCAGACATTTGAAAGGAGGGATTATCGATAGGCATAGTAACTAGCTACAGTCTATATTGTAGCCTAACTAGAATAAAAGTCACCCCATAGCATTGTTTCACAGTTGAATCTTACCAGAAGTGCTCAACACAGTTGATGCTGCTGGACAAGCAATTTTAAATCCTCTAAGTAAACAGGCTAAGCCTTAATAAACAGGCTGTAAACAGGTTGTAGGACCAGGTGTCCTAGCATTAATAAATAAAGTTAATAAGAGACATGACACAAGGTTGGTTACATTACATTGTACAATAATAGTAATAAACTGATTCTGCATGGCTTCCACTGTTGTTTTCACATTCCAACTATAATACAAATGAATGGGATGACTAAGTCATGGCTACCAAGTAATTAGGGAGTGATAATAATGGAAAGATTTTCAGTAAAATTATAATAATACAACGAGCTGAAGCAAGGAGGATCATCACTTGTTATACAAATTTAATTGTAATAGTTCCAGCAGACAATCTGGTACCAGTTAAATCATCACAACAACAATAATCAGAATTGGAGGAATCTAGAAATACGTAATGTATACGACTATAATAAATAAACACTATGTCACCATGCACATTAACAGGAAAATTACGAGTGTACTGAAAGAAAGGTTATCATTATGTACAAAGCCTAGCTCTCTTGATACAGTCAGATGACTTACACTGTTTGATGTATACACCAACTCTGACTATTCTGTTAGCGAGTACATCAATCTCATTGACTATTAGATATGTTAACTGATTTATGGAAACTGATGAAACACATTCCCTAGAACTGCACTTTCTATACCTCATGCCAATTTACAACCAGCAGAATACCCTGATAATAACAACACAGAGTTAATGTGTTCAAACATTATGTTAACTAGACTATGTAAAAAAAACTGGTATATCTTTAGTTACTACACAGTAAAACGTTTAGATGTTCTACTTCTTGCTAGATTTTCCTTTGTTATGATACACCGGATACTCCATAGCTTGACCTGTAGCAGTATCATCAGATTCTTGACCACTTTCTAATGCAATGTTCATCTGAATGTGCTTGATCCAGTCATTCATCTCACCCTATATAGTATATAAGTTGATATGGGCAGGCAATTACGTACAGTAGTTTGTATAGTAAATACAAAATCAACTGAATGTACACTGTAGCCAGCGGGTAAAACATGGTATTAAAATTATATATTAGGACTTCCTCATTAGACAAGATCTACAATAGTGTTTCTAATGTCCGATTATCATGACAATATCGCTTATCATGGTCAATATTTCCATGATATTTCGTGATGCACTTTTTCAGTATTGCCAAACCCTAATGCATCATAAGTTTCCTCATCCATGTAATGGCTAAACAAATTCAGGATACCCTGTCTAATGGCTCGACAAAATTGGGGTGAGGATGAAAACAAACTGAGTAAACTTACGTATGTGACCGGCAGTAACAGAGGAGTAGTGCCGAAATTTATTCTTTTATGATGAATAGTTTTGGTGCTAGACTTTTGGCACAGCAATAATTCACCAATAACACTGTGAATACACTTAATTAATTGATCAATACTCACAATTGAAACACGCTACAAAGATGGGACTGTTCGTCATGAACTGGTAAATTCCTATATTTCTCCATTTGCACAGAGAACAAAACCATTTCAACAATGTTGTTATATTTCTATGGCATAGTAGACAGGTGCTGATAACTCACAACTATTTTCTTACTCTCCACAAACAGGCAAATCTGCTGGTGTATAATAGGTTTTATCAAGAGTAAATAATGGAAGAGAGAGTATCCAACTGCCATATACTGCACCAAAAATGAGCACCTCAAGTAGAGAAGCCAACCTGTAGTGCTTTCAAAGGCAGTGTTGAATGAAGTAATAAACACCTGCTAGCTCAGACTGTTTGAAGTGTCCAGGCATGATTTGAAGTCAAACAGTCTGAGCTAGAAGGTGTTTATTACTTCATTCAACACTGCCTTTGAAAGCACTACAGGATGGCTTCTCTACTTGATGTGCTCATTTTTGATGCAGTATATGGCAGTTGGATACTCTCTCTTCCAGTTATTTACTCTTGGTTTTATTAGTTAGAGATTTGCACACTGAAGTAATTAAAACGTGTGAATTTGGCATACATATTTTTACTCAGTGTATTTTAATACGTCTTATAGCCAAATCGGTTTTGGTGGAAATCGCAGGTTTTTGCTTAGCGAGTCACGTATTATATTACTTCTGGTGCACCCTGATGTGATACACTGCTCAACCTCCATGTTTTAACATTAGGGCTGGGAAGAATATTGAAATGTACCTTCGAATATTCGCTAATAAAATGTTCAAACATTCGAAGCTTCGGTGTTAGCTTTCAAGTTACAGGTTATCTTGTATTTATGCACATCCTTCTTAGGTTTTATCTTTCTAAACCTATTTAATAAGTTTGTAAGCATTTGGAAAGTGCATACCAGCAGTACTGAATGACGCGATCAATCGATTGCAAATGGGCGTGTCCGCTATACTGCAATCATGCATAGGTAAACACCAACTAATGGCTAAAGTACATTTTCCATGCATTATCTATAACTTTATAAGGTGTTTTAAGGCTGCAACTATGGTAGTAAGCTGAACTTCGATGGTCTAAAAGTGGGTGTGGCACATGAAAGTCGATTGAAAAGAGACGAACATTGATCACACAAGAGGAATAAGCAGCTGCAATAAAGATAACGACGTTTATTTGTAATTCTTTAGTAGAATATGAGTGCATTACGAAGCTTCAAAGGATACTTTTATAATTCGAAGTTTACTACCCACGAAGCATTCGAAGCTTGTTCACAGTCCTATTTAACATGGAGGATTACTCAATCCAATTGCTATTAAATCTACCTAAGGACACCAATGTCTTGCAAAAACTTTAACATTTCTCTATACATCTAGTTTTACAAAAGCAAACTTCAGTAATTATTTTGTTTGGCAGATTGCGGATTTAACTATATTACCGTTCAAGCACAAATCACACTTGCTGACACTGTTTTCCTGAGCCATGACCTATAAGAACAATTTTCGAGTAAAGCTGCACTCACGTCTCACAGAATCACATCACAAGTAGAGTTCGCTTGCTAGAGTTCCATTTCAAGAGATGTGCAAGTCCATGATATAGTTCTCTCTTATGCTAGCTATTGAATAGTTTCTAATCCATGCATGCCTATTTATTTTTACCTAGATAGATAACAAAGTCTCAGCTGGCTATTACAGAGTTTATTACAGTGGCAACCTTGATGGTAACAGAACACATTTCCCTTGTTCTACTGTATTGCCGACTATTTGATGACCACTTCCTGTACATTGAATAAACATAGTACATCCTCTATAGTGTCTATCCTGGTGTTTAAACTGTTGCATTAATGTTGTCTTATGAAATGCATAAACCGTATCTTGTGACCACACCCACTAATTTCAGTACCAATCCAACATCAAAATCAACTACTGTATGACCTAAGGCTTAGTGAATAAAAGAGATACTAGGATAAAACATTGCCACTGAAAATCACTCTTAACAATCCATCAATCAGTCACTAATACCCACTATTGACACCTTACAGCATGGCACATCATGTGTCCCTTAAAATAGTCCAGAGAGTGATTCATCAATACATGAAGGTTAACCCGCTACAATTCAACAATCATTATACATCTTTTAAATATATGTGTGAGTATGTATCATATAATATGATAACAGTGGCTATATAGTAGGTCATCACTCTGGATCGGACGACAGTACATCTATTGTTCAGGTGGCCAAGTTCTCGAGTGCGAGCATGCAAGACGTGAATGATGAGTCGTGTGTGAGTACAATGTTGAGTTAGAATGATACTGTACATGCAGTAATGCCACATGCAGGTTTAGTTTATACGGGAAAAATACTATAATTTATGAACACCAATCACATTTCCTAACCTCACTATCAGCTTGAAACAGATACTCAGCACCATTCTCCAACCTCACTCTAAACACATATTTCTTCTTCTGGTAATCTTCTGCTTTCTCACAAGTTGCCATTTTGAGGTACAAAATATTAGTGGCTGGTTTACCCTACCATGAAAAATGTTATTAGGCACACAACAAAATTTCCATTTTTTACAAGCATGTTTCTCACTGGCATATACGTACAGATACGTCTGACGTCAACAGTAAAATAATACTGCATATATATTATACACTACTATTTAACAACTCAATGTACAGTATGTAGCTAGATAATCATAAGGCCACGAAAAGTTAATTATACGTTTCTGATTCCCTTCCTGGCCATTTTTTGCTGAATTGATTGCGCAATCACCATACGATGCTTATATCTGTTGAAAGGTATTCATGTCTTATAAACAACCTTTTCTTATGAAGATGCTCTAACTTTATATATTAATTTTGTTTTTCCCCTATAATTCTATGTACTTCCCTATCAAATGTAGTGTACCACATCAAAAAGTTGCAAAAAAAAAAATAAAAATCCTGGTCACCTGGTTAATTTTGGGGAATTGGTAGGACCAGAAACATATCATTAAATTTGCACGGCCTAACACGTAGTTACATAAATATGTACATAAAAGTAATGTAAGTATACATCCAAGATTTCCACTATGAATAATTACGGCAGAATAAAATACATTGCATGAAACCATTTACATACCATAAGAGCATGTTTGTGATCCTTGTAGAAGGACAGTTGTGCTTGATACACCACAGTGTGATAAAGGTGCCAAGATCTGTCCAACAAAATAATTGTATACATATGTAAATGGTTACAACTATGCATATTTTTTTTGTGTTCATACTGTACGTATTTATGTATAGTACATGCATTTACAACCCTTTGGTGATATGAAATGTACAAATATAGAGTAAACTGTAGAGTAACATATAGAGTAGAGTAACATATAGAGTAGAGTAACATATAGAGTAGAGTAACATATAGAGTAGAGTAACATATAGAGTAGAGTAACATATAGAGTAGAGTAACATATGGAGTAGAGTAACATATAGAGTAGAGTAACATATAGAGTAGAGTAACATATAGAGTAGAGTAACATATGGAGTAGAGTAACATATAGAGTAAAGTAACATATAGAGTAGAGTAACATATAGAGTAGAGTAACATATAGAGTAGAGTAACATATAGAGTAGAGTAACATATAGAGTAGAGTCGCTATAGAGTAAAGTAACATATAGAGTAGAGTAACATATAGAGTAGAGTAACATATAGAGTAGAGTAACATATAGAGTAGAGTCGCTATAGAGTAGAGTTAAAATAGAGTAGCTATACGTATATAAATACATGAGTCTTACAGAGGTTGTTTCATTCAGTTATTAATAGAAGTTCATGTGTTTAGTCATTAACACTTGTTATGCTTGCTGAGTATCATAGTGAAAAAATGATGTAATGACCAAATTTCTTAACCAACGATGGTAAAACATTACTATAATGAACTCAAATAAGTAATTGAGGGAACAAGCAAATTACAATGAGATTGAAATTGAGAAAAACAGCCCAAAATGTACTTTAAACTTAAAGCCCTTAGCAATGCAACTCAAGGGTAAAAAGGCTGTTGGCAACACGTCTAGCATAACACAAGTCTCTAAAGTGGAATCAGAAGTGGAGAAATGGAGGTACTATGAGTGAAAGATCAACAGCATGTAACAGTCACAGTTAATGCAACACCCTTAGTTTAAAAAATCTATGGCTTGAAATCCCTTACCAAAATCTCTCACCAAGATCTAAACATTTGCAATAATCTGTTGGATTAGTGTTTATGCTGCTTAGTAAACTAATTTCCATCCTTGAATCATACCGTCCTTTGTAACACAAATCCAAAATCAAATTGCTTGTGCTACTTATCTATGCTTCAACTAACAAATTTTCAGGCTATGCATAGTACATAACGTATATAGGCATAAACACACAAAGCACATTAACACACTACAACACTACTAAGATAGAAAAAGACGACAAAAAGATCAACTTGTATTGAAGCATCCCTTACCGATTAGAAGCCTTTTTAGTTGCACTCTCCATTTCATGCTTGCGATGAAGCTGACCTTCATAGCGATCAGGTATCTGTACATCTCCCTTACCAGTAACACTTTCTGACATTGAGTAACGATTCTGACCAGACATTGCTGTAGAGAAAGAGTTATATCTCTTAACAGCAGGTGGAGGTTGATTTTCTTTAGCTTGTGGTTTAGCAGCAACAGGCACATCACTGCTGCCATCAGTTGGAAACACATCAGGACTAGTAGGACTAGGTTCAGTGGTATCTTTACTACTGACTTTTGTGTCTCCATCAGCATCTGTACTAACTGTATTAGGAGGACTGGGTGGCTTTTGTACAGTTTCAGAAATATCTTTGCTTTCTGTTAACTTCTCTGATATTATAAGATCATCAGTAGCAGTGGATGTGGAAGTAGGAATGTCAGTAACTGGTTCCACAACATCCTACAAAGTGAATCATACAGTATGATAGTACTGTATAATACGGACAGTGAAGGTGTGGGCGTGGCTCGTGATATAATATAACCCAAAAACCTGCCTTGATTTTTCCCCACAACAACATGACAGTATTGGTTGGGTAAAATCAAGCCCAAAAGTGTCTTTAGATCGACCCGAAACTTTTCTCTCAAGTTGCTACAGAATTTCAAATATATATATATTCAACGAAATTTTCTAATGTCTGCCTGCCTGACGCCTTCAGTCAAGCGTAGTGGAAAACTGGCTATAGCTACAGCCATAACTCTTTCACAGAAACGTTTCTAATTCAATGAAAATAAAAACTTTGGTATATTGATAAACATACAATGCTTGTTCTATTATCTTACCTTCTATCCTTCTTTACCATGGCCATCATTCAAGGTTCTATCGCTGATAGTGTTAATAGACTACAGTAGGGCTTCCATCTATGGGTGTATATTGCTTCAAACTATTCGAATAACGTGATTAGTTTAGCATTGCACCGAACTATTTAAACACATATGGCTCGGTGATTTTTGAAGTTGGTAGTTGATATCAATCAGTGAGAGCAATGCGCGGCAAACTAGCCACGTGTAAGTCAATAAATAACAGCATTAAAATTGAGCCGGGTCATCCAGGTCCCGCTTTACAGATCATCTGGGTCTCACCCGAATAAGATCACATGCTAAACTAATTAGTGTAACAATACAGATTTGTAGTAACACGCAGTGGCAGAGCAAGTAGTTCATATGAGGGGGGACTGATCAGGCACTACATTCCTTCTGGTTTGGTAAGGTAAGACAAAAAAAAAAAAAAAGTCGCAGCCAGCTGACAATAGCTGCCCACCTCACCAGCTACGCCTTTATAGTTGATAAACCACATAAAAGTCCTTACATAGCTCGTTACTCACTGCTCTAATACTGTGACCGCTTTATTAGAGTGACTGCTCTAATTGAGTATCTCGATCTTTATCACGGTTTTCAGCCTCACTCCATGAAGGATAATTTTGGCACGATATCATTCTGAGGGGGGCTAAGCCCCCTAGCCCCCCCCTTCCACCACCTATGGTAACACGTCATAATGTTGCCTTGCTTCTTTCGTGAGCCACGCCTACTTGTGTAAATTACTGTCTATATGCATATGGTAGCATGCCCATTTATCGGTCTTTAGGTATGCACGAATCCACATCTGTTATTGTCTGCAGGTTTATGTAGAGCCACACCCATTAATCAGTTGTTATTGTAAGAGTCATAATCTAGTATATAGTTCTGTGATTAACTCTATATAGAATTGTGACTGGTTTTGTGAAAAGCAGGTTATTTAGTGGTCATGAGCTTGCAAAAAGAGTTCAAACAAGAAAAGAAAAAAATAGAAATTGTAAATTAGAGTAGTGACAGTCTATAGTGCTGCAATAAAAAGTACTGAAACAAGCTGGATCGGATTAGTACGAAATGTCTAAATGCTATAAAACAATAAGAAGTGAATATCCCTACTGTGCATTTTGAGTGTAGCACAGTAGGGATATTCACTTCTTATTGTTTTATAACATTACGACATTACGTACTACTCTGATCCAGCTTGTTTCAGTGCTTTTTAATATTGCAGCACTGTACACTGTCCTTTCTCTAATTTAAAATTCCTAATTTTCTCTTATACTTATGTACATATGTAAATGCATACTGTTACGATGTAACAACATAATTATGTACAGAAGTTAAATTAATTTCACAAAGAAATTCATGAATACCTACGTACAACAAGTATTAGGAATATTTTAGGGATCACAGAAAAAAGTAGGGAAACAAGGGAGGTCGCCTACACCTGCAGATATACTAGTGAACATTTAATCCCTAATTCAGTCTATATACCCAAGACCAAAGATTAAATGTTCACTAGTATATATGCAGGTGTAGGCACTTCCCTTGTTTTCATACGCTTTTTCTAAGATCCCTCATCGAACTTAAAATTCCTAATTTTTCCTTATACTTGTTTGTTGTAACATTATTATGACTGGTGAACCCATGCATACCACATCAAAATAAAGGATGGCGCCAGAATTAATGTTTTCATCTGATTCAGAACAAGCTCCCTAGTTATCAAATACTGCTTCCTTCGAAAGTGCAGCAGCCATTATACTTCGCTTTCAGCTATGTTCAGCCTTTTACACAGCGATACTAACAAAGAACACTATTAGAATTGCTGCTGCAATCAATCCAGTCACCACGGAAAATACAAACCATTCCCGTTTACAAACATACTGCAGGGAAGCCATTCATCATGCTAAAAGAATCGACACCTTGGACTGTAAACAAAAGAAATGGAACAATAAGGAGGACAAAGGTAAAAGGTAAGTCCATGATACGTGCATTGTATATACTGCGGTATGCCAAAAGGCACGCCTCGGGAGGAAGCAGTGTCGAACAGCAAAAAATTAAGCCCATAGCCTTAGCCATTATCAAGTTACGCTTGCCCGAATGCATCAGGCAGGTGGGCGGGCAGGCAGGCAGGCAGGCAGGCAGGCAGGCAGCTTGCCGGCCGGCCAGCAGTTAGTCAGTAGAAAATTTATTTATTATTTTTATATTTCATAACAATTTATTGGAAGCCTTTAGAATTGTACTGAAGGAATTTTTGGGTTTGGTTATACCTAACCAATACTGTAAAGGCAACAGGATGGTACTATGTGTTTGGATGATTATTTTGTCCAGGGAAACCCAAATCTCCATGATCCCTAGTACTACTGTACTGTATGATACGAAGTCTTACAATAGGTACTTCACTGCCCATCATCCTTTGTTTATATCCTAGTAGAGCAGTGTTAGCTTGAGGTGATAGTGTTGGTGGAGGAGGTGACTCCATCCTCTCATAATAATCATCAGAATCTTCACTATCACTTGGTCCAGCTCCAGTACCCACCACAATGGCTGGCTGTTCTGCAAAGTGTACCAGTTTCTTTGGACTCATCTCCTATAGTATTAAATGTGTACAGTATAATTTTAAACAAGCTACATAGATACAAAAAATGATATGTGTATAAGAATTTACTAGAGCTTCAACTTCCATATACTGTGTTAAAATGGGAAGGTGACTTTTGACATTTTTATGCATTCCTGACGAAACTGTACTAAGCACTACCACAATGCTACTTGTGTTGTAATACTAAACACAGTACATATTACACTGCCATGTTCTAATGTAGATACATACATTAGCCTGTTCACCAAACATCAAGGTATCAGCGAGTTCATCTACAGACTTCTTGTGGTATGTCACAACAGTAGTTTCTTCTCTAGTAGAATTTGCCACTATATGTATGGTGAAAGAGTGAATATATGACATACACATTATTTTTAATTTCAGGGTCAGTTTATGGAGAACCTCTAGCAAACAAAAATGTGACCATCTCAGAAAAAGCCCAACTTGTTCATACAGCATGCATATTGAGAAAAACGAAATTTTAAAGAAAAATCATAAAATTATGCATTCTACAAGAAAAAATAGCAAGTTTTTATTAGGCCAGTACTCTAAGAAGGGAGACTGAAATCGATTAAAACTATATACCATCTTATTCGCCTGATGGAGGGTTCCAAAATCTGTTTCATTTCTGTAGCTCCAACGGTATGCATGTCATGTATGTCTGTTTACAATGCAGTAAACGTAATTAAGATCACCATCACTTCTTCTACTAAACTGCCTTCATAGTTCATGTCCATATGCTCAAGTGACTACAGGACTTACACTATACCTTAGCTGATGTGCTAATCAATGGTGAACATTTTAAACCAAATTCCGACGTTGTAGATTAATCCAAATGGAAGTTATGGCTGTGTATGTAAGCACTTGTAGTTTATTTTAAGTATAGTCGCTGTACAAATTGATTATCTTGCTCTTCCTACTGTCTAGCACTATAATTCCAAAACTACTCATCACAGAAGGCTGAAACTTTTGTGATCCATTAATTGAACACTGCAGATAATGCTGAGAAATAATAGGGTTTTTGCTGAGACAGTCACAAATTATAACACTGAAATGAGTTAATTTCTATCAGTGCACCAAAGAGCAACTTGTACAGACACTGTGAATTACAAAAATAAAGACATTCAAGTTTTAAAGCAACACAAATAACCTTATCCTTGCAGTTGTGTGATTTAAAGTTTCTAGCTGCTTATGTGGTTTGCAATGAAATGTAGCTAAAAGACAAATGTGATCGGATCTGCAAGAACCCCATATGTTAGTGCATTTTCGAATTCCAGTTTATTACATTTTCTTTATCTAGATAGCCAAAGGGATGGTCAACCAAAGTTTCAGCCCTAGAAGTCAAGAACATTCAAAGTTACAGTGCTAGAAAGTGGCAACAGCAGAGAAATCAATTTGTACAGTGACAATACGGAAAATAAACTACAGGCGTTTAAATAAACGGTCATGCATTACTTTCGGATGCAGTCCTCTACCGAGATGCAACCTACACCATCGGATTCTCCATTAACAGCCGAATCTATTGTCGGGTAAGTTTTGTCTTTCAGGTCTTTCCTGGAAGCTGGGCAAAGGCGCAAATGTGAGAAAGAATATGATGAACTGCTCGTCCAACATAAGGCAAACTAACACTCATATCTTCTCTCTCTTTAGGAGTACTGACATGAAACAAAAAAAAAAAAAATTCGAACTCTTCTTGCTTTGGGGATCATGATGCTACCATAGGTTGTGCTGTTATTACCTTCCTTCATTGTGAAACAAGTGCTCAAAAAATCTACGGAACTTTTTTGATTTTGTAAATATTTCACCTGTTGCATTCATTGCATTTTACTGTAAAATTAGGCTTGCGCTAACATGACATCAGATAGAACCTACTTTCAACAAGTTTGGTTATAGCAGAGATTGAGTACTTCATTTGGCACAAAAACTCCACTTTGGTATGTTGGGTGGTGAGCAAGATAACTGTCAATCCATAGTTTCAATTAGGGGGGAGCAGGACCGTTGACAAATTCTCACCCCTACCCCCTTAAATAATAAGCAATATAAGAGAAGCTAAAATCCTGGATTGGCATATCACATTACCAGGTACCTGAGAATTCACCAGAAACAATTTGAAAGTGTAGTGGGAATTGGCCCCTAGATGCCATGCACATAAAAGTAAGAATGGGTATGCTTACACTATCGCTCCTCCCCCCTTTACTCTGATAAAATTGTATTTCCCCCCTTGAGTCATTTCCTAGCAATCAAATGGAATACAGATAATTGCCTTTATCATATTAGTAGACTCTAGCATAGAACACAAATACTACAGCAATCAACTGGTGGAGTAAATGAAATTTACATGCTGGAAATAATTAAATACACATAAGTATGTACCTACAACATGAAAATATAATCTAATCCAAAACAGCCAAGCTGTAAAAAAACAGTGCGGCGCTCAAAAAGGCTATGGTGAAAAACGATGTTAAATCCAAGGTGGCGGCCAAGAAATGGCTGTGATGGTAGGTTAATGGTAAAAATTTTAATAACGATGCCTTTTATAACTAAATGACAAGAACATATCTGAATCATAAAATAGATATAAAGTCTCTATTTTATGATTCAATGAATGGCAAACTCTATTCTATTGAATTGAATTTGCCATTCATATTTGGCATTTTACTTATTTAAAAACAATGTTCCAACAATAAGACAATTCAGGTGAATTTTTGTGCCGCTTGGTCTTGGCAAAAATTCACCTAAATTGCTGTTATTAAAATTTTCATCATTAACCTACCATCACAGCCATTTCTTGGCCGCCACCTTGGATTTCACATCTTTTTTCACCATAGCCTTTTTGAGGGCCGCACTGTTTTTTTACAGCTTGGCTGTTTTGGATTAGATTTCATTTCTTTTTGCATTTGTATACCCCAAAGTCAGCCTATGGCTGGCTTTGGGACTTTTTTAACCTGTCTTTTTTTCTTTACCACAGGAAGAAGAAAAGATGAAGCAGATGTACTTGAAAAACTTCTGATTTTATCAGTAAATGTACAAATTATATTTAAATAATACATTTATTTATTACAGAACTCTCCATGGTGGTTGAACACTCTACAAGGTGACTTCTTCTAGCTGCTCTCTCTACAGGGTGATTTGTTTGTAGCTGAATTCTGTGCAGGTGATTTGTTTGCAGCTGAGCTCTTTACAGAATGGTTTCTTTGTAGCTGAATTCTCTACAAGGCTAACTGATCTTTCTACAGGAAGATTTGTTTATAGCTGAACTCTCTACATGGTGGTTTCTTTGTAGCTGAACTCTCTACAAGGTAATTTCTTCTAGCTGATCTCTCTACAGGGAGATTTGTTTATAGCTGAACTCTCTACATGGTGGTTTCTTTGTAGCTGAACTATCTACAATGTAATTTCTTCTAGCTGATCTCTCTACAGGGAGTTTTGTTTGTAGCTGAACTCTCTACAGGTGATTTGTTTGCAGCTGAACTCTCTATATGATGGTTTCTTTGTAGCTGAACTCTCCACAAGGTAACTTCTTCTAGCTGATCTTTCTACAGGGTGATTTGTTTGTAGCTGAACTCTCTACAAGGAAACTTCTTCTAGCTGATCTCTCTACAGGGAGATTTGTTTGTAGCTGAACTCTCTACAGGTGATTTGTTTGCAGTCGAACTCTCTACATGATGGTTTCTTTGTAGCTGAACTCTCTACAAGGTAGTTTCTCCTATTGATCTCTCTACAGGGAGATTTGTTTGTAGCTGAACTCTCTACATGGTAGTTTCTTTGTAGCTGAACTCTACAAGGTGATTTCTTCTAGCTGAACTATCTTTTTCCATAGTTGCATGAACTCCCTACAAGGTAACTTCTTCTAGCTGATCTCTCTACAGGGTGAATTGTTTGTAGCTGATCTCTATACAGGTTTCTTGTTTCTAGCTGATCTTTTGAATTCTCTTCAGGGTGACTGCTTTATTAGGATGACTGCTCTATTAGAGTATTTCGATCTCGCACTTGCTGCACCAAGTTGGATTTCGTGTTCTAACTCCATGGCTTTAAGTCTGATTCTTCTATACCATTGAAGAGCCTTTCTAAGATGATTACTCCATCTATACAGCGATTTTCAAAGCATTACTCCAAGCGGTTTATCTGGTAGGCATGGCAAGTAGTAGTTTTTTATTAGCTAATCTCGATTGCATAATTGTTACACACTGTTGGTTTTTTCGTTGTATCTTCCTGGTTTTTAGCTCGATTTCTTTCAAACCACAAAAGGTTTGAGGTTCAATAGTTAACCTATTCACCAACCGATTTTCAGCTTCTTCCCATACGCAGTTTACCCTGTAGGCATGACAACATATTGGTGTTATTTATCATGAATAATTGCTCATAACTCTTTTCCTGTTTATCGTATTCTAGCCAAAGTTGGTACAGAGATGCGCCTTTACACCCCCCTTCAGTGTGCCAAATTTCAAGGCAATCGGATATTGCGTTCGCGTTTTATAGCAGTTTTTGTAAATGTGCGAAAAGAGGAAGAAAAATAAGAAAAAAAAAACGAAGAAACTAAGCAATTTTTGAAGTCGTATATCTCAGGAACACTTGAAGCGATTTCGCTCACATTTGGAATGTGGAGTACTGATGGTGGAGGGAGTGTCCACAGCAAAAATCGTCTTGTTTCATAAAGGCAGCACAGAGCTACGGAGGTGCGAAAATTGCGTTTTCTTTCTTCCTGTCAATATACTTACAGGTGTTGCGCGCCGGCTTCTTGGGCCGCACGACACACTACCGTGTGTCTTGATCACTACATTTACAATCTAACTACGTATAACACAATTATCTAACCATTATCTGCTTCGATACCATCAACAACATCTACTCCAGCATTACTCTGTTTTGGTGATTGTGATTCATCAACATCACTGAGCTCAGTACCACCTTCAATAATATTATCACATGATAACTTCCTGACAGCTGCTGGTCTTTCCTGATCATCACCTCCTGACAAATATCCCTCAGTATCAGAGTGACGACGATGTTTTAAGATCCCTTTTAATGGCTTGCCATTAGGTAACACTACTGGCTCTGCTAGTTTATCAGCTTCTTCATCTTCATCAGGAGTGACTGCTATATCTTGAGGAATAGTGTCCTCTGTTGTGGTAATTTCTAAGTTGATTATAGGAACTTGTTGTGACTCTGTAGTAGAGATCTCTGCTTCTGTAGCTGATACAGCAGTTATAGTATCATCAGTAGGAGAATCAGGAACATGTTCATACTAAATTGAAAAAGATGGATGATTTTTACAGCTAATACAACAGTAAGATGAAATGGAATATTAAAAATTTTATGATTGTAAAATAAATCCAATAATTCTGTACAGTTTATGAATCCGTTAGGAAAACAAACTTTGTACAAAAATGAACAAACCAAAACCTCATACACTTTATATGAAAAAAAAACAAGAATAAAGTGCTAAAGTCGTACAGCTTTACCTTAGTTACAGAGCTAAGCATGGGCACCGTATCATCAACAATTGAGAAGTTGGCATCCAAGTTGGACAACTTCAGTAACAAACCCTCCACTTTATCTAAATCATCCTACAATGGAATAATCATTATTAATACATACGGCCAAGTTAATAACCACATTATGACATTAACTATAGCAAAAACAAGTAATAGTTGTAACATGAGCATGAGGACTTTGCCTGATATGTATGCCCGGCTGCCCTTGTATGTAGCCCAGCTAGCTGGGATACATACGAAATGTATCCCAGGCGGTTCCTTTGATCTGAGGTGTAAAAGTGGTAATTAAATATATACATTAATCTTTAAACAGCATATAATATGGATGGTGCTTATACTGTAACTCACTCCTGTAATATGCTCAACTTTCACATCATGTTCAGCATTTATTAGAGTAGCTTCAATAGCTAACATCTTCTCATACTGTTGAACTGCCTCCAAATCTGTAGATTGTACATGAATATGTGTACACAATAATTCTGCACACAGTGCAAACTAGTATTCGGTAAATAAATACACTTTAACTCACAAATGTTAAGCTCTTCCAATTTGTCGTCATAACTTTTGTACACAAAATTTCTCAGTGCTGTGACATTTGCAGCAGCTTGGTTGACCTAAATTATACATGCAAGTAACGTACATAGTTTAAATTATTAAGGTACATACTGTATAAGTTTAAAAATTTAGCACATCAAAATCCAGAAAACACTTTAAACATTACAGTACTATTGAGTGAAGCATAAAAACAGATACATACTTCTTCAATGGCATAATGTTCATCTTCAGAAAGCTGCTTTTGTTCATTGAGCAAAAATTCATAATTCTTTTGACGACTATCCAATAACAACATCCTGTTCTCATGATCAAGAATCATCCCTTCAACTGATGATGAACCCCTAATAAAGAGAAAAGTATGTAGGAATAGTCAGTAACATAATTGTATTATGTAGTTGGAGTTTATGTTCAATTTAATAGGAATATTTACCAATAACTTAACACAGGACAAAAAGCTACAAAAGAAGGAAAAGCCTATAATTTAGTGTCACTTCATATTGACTGGTCAAGGTAGTACAGTAATACGTAACAGTATCATTGCATGCCTCAGCAGTTTTGCATTCCAGGTTACAAGAAAATGCAAAGTGTCACTGTGTAGAGACTTTCGCACATCCTTGCAAGACTATTATTAATAATATCCAAATGCAAACACCACACATTGTCATTGTTATTAGTTCATGTCAACTGATAAGAAACACGTACCCTGATGGGTATGTATTCATAATCTCCTCCTTCATCATATTGTACCATTCTGAAAGGTAGTTAGTGATGGCTAAGAAACATTGTAGCTTGTGAGAATCAATCAACATCTGTCGATTCTGTGACAATAGTGCTTGCATCTTCTCAAAGGAGGCCTCCAATTCTAGGAATGCCATTTCAACAGTATCAGCTTGTTCCTCTGAAGTCTCCTTCATGAGCTCATGACATAATGTGCTCAGGTGATCTTTCTGGAAAGTGATAACATAAATGTACATAGTTTTATGTGTCTAACAGTCATACTAATACTATTGTTGTCAATGTATATAATTATATACGATATACATGTATATATAAAGAACTTTGTGTGGGAGGATCAAAACAAAATTTATTCTGTATTAGCCATACAAGCAAATATTGGGCAGTTATAGAAGACTTTATAGACCCACAGTTCTACATCAGGTAGTTATATAACTGTCAAGCCTATTTGCTTTGAATGAGTAATCAATCACTCTGGCCAGTACAGCCATTTACCAAGCCAGTCTAGGCTAGTAGCCTGTACTATGTAGGGTGACCGAGGCAGTTTGCCTAACCAGTAAGAGCAGAACTACTTAGAGATATTGATTGCAGTCAGCAGTGAATATCCTTTCTACGTTTTGTTCACATAAACGAGTGAGTCCTAGGAATATCACACCATATTAAAGTGAAAATTTTAGTAGTTGAGAAAATGGTGATAAGACTACTATATGTGTTTCTAATTGTTTCGTTTGTCTTGTGTGTACTTCAGGTTGACGGTCCTCCATACCAGTTAAAGCACTGCCTAGGTTTGTGCCACACGGGAAATATAGCACTCAAAGAGTGGTCTTGAGATGAAATATATTAGTCTCTCACCCACTCTTTTAAGTGCTATATTTCTAGTATAGCAGTTGCGACAGTTCTTTAACTCTGACATATACATATGTACATACGTACGTAAATAAGTACATACATAAACCATCTGAATGAGTACATGAATACAAGCTGCATTTTAGTGTATGAACATACTTACATACACACAAGGGCGTCACAGTAGGTACAACCAGTGAGGCCAGAGCCTCACCACTTTTTGGCTCAGTGAAATTTTAAAAAATTAACTTGAAGCAAAGCTGAAAGTAGTTAACATGTAATGTTTGGTATCAATTTAATAGCAATAATGGTCAGAAACAATACTGTCTTTCTCTCAGAAGACTTCTTCCGTATTAAGCGCCTCTAAAAATAATTACCGTAATACCAGCTTTAGCTTTGTTTCTCTTTGGAGCTGCTTTGGAAACACTTCTTACTGTTTATTAATAGACTCAAATGATAAGGTTAAGAGTTAAAGAGTTGTTTTTGGTCAGCCTCCATTGAACACTTGCACACAGTACTACAACCAAAGAGTGCCTCCAAATGACATCTCTAAATGTGCAATTATAAAAATTTCCTGTGGGAATGCCCCCAGACTGAGCCTTTCCACTTTCACTTTTACTGATGCCCCTGCATACACATGTATGTACCTGCTGTTTAAAGGCTTCTGTAGAATAGCACAGTTCACCATGTTTTAGTAGCAACAGCTTCACCTCCACACAATTGTGTCCAGGATCTTTATTGATGGATTGAGAAAATTCTTGAATGGAATCACTAAGGCACTTCACTGATAAGAAATACTGCATCACCTTCAGGTTTAACTTCAGATCCTGCAATTGAAGAGTGTTAACATTATTAAAAGATATCTATTTCCTACTTATATGTATACCTGCAGTGGGACTGGATTTTGGAAAACCAAAACACATTGCATATCAATAAATTTTTAGTTAAAGAATCGCTAATATAATCTGCCAATGGAATTAAGCACGGGTACAAAATTTACTAATTTCATTAGAGCATTCCAGGTACACAAGTTTACTGCCAAAAATACAGAAATTTTGACAAGATTGAAAAGTGTAGTAGTATCAAGAGTGATCACAAAGGAGGAGGTGGTGAGGTGGGCAACAGATATACAAACTGAAAAAGGATGGGGACCACAACTGAAAGTTACAGAACTGTGCTAGCTGACTCCTTAGTGGCTCCTATGTAGCAGAATCGACAGAGAAAACATTTGGCCAACCTTAACAGGCCATCCACTAGTGTACCACTGATTCGATTCTTATCAAGCCAGGTCCTTGCAAAGGCATGAAATCACTGTTCAAGTTTGCCATACCACCCAGTTCTTTTAACTTGCCTGTAATGGTGAGGATTAAAATTAATAATATGGTAGTATAGCTATGGGATTTTGTCTAATGTACAATTTAGACCAGTGTTTGGTTACATTTTAGTCTGTGATCTACTGTACACGTATGTGCATTTGTTTCTCTAGATTGAAAATTAGCAATACATATCCACACACAAAATTTATACCGTGACACATCAATTGAGCTTTTCTATGATAACTGAATAAACTGTCACGTCGAAATTTATGTTAAGTAATTGTCCACATTCTTATTACCTTTTCAAACTCCATTAAATCCTTGTTAAACTTCTCCCATAGCTCACCGACTGATTCTAGAGCCTCAGTAACTTGTGCCTTATCACAACCAGGCCATTTTTGCAGCAGCTCTTTACCCATGGACGACAGTTGGTCTATCTGTTGTACTCCTTGTGTAACTGTTGTATTCTTCCCTGCCACAAATGTATCCAGAGATTTCTTTAAAAGGAAAAAAGTAAAACAAATACATCAAATATTTATAATGTCACTGACCATTGCTTCTTCAGTATTATCACCTAGTTCATCAATAATAAGAACAGATTGTCTCTCAGCCACCCATTGCTTAAATTCCTCTACTCCTTCAAGAAGAACAAATAGTTCAAATGATTCTTCTAGTTTGGCTTGTCTCTTAGCTGCTGTCTCCATGAGATTGTCATATGTAGATTGAAGGTTGGCCATTACATCAGAAAGCTTTTCACTACACAAAGAAGCATATTGATAACATACGTAAGTTAAAAAGCATGGTGAACTGGTAAAGCAGACACAAAATTGTATTTACCTTTCTCTTTCATTTGTACTGACCAATTCATCAGCCCTGTTCGACAAGATTTGTAAATCAGAGTTGTAATTGGTGACAGTTTCGGAATATTCCTTGTGTGATACCAGCAAAGTATCAGCTTCACTGGATGACTAAAGACAAACACAAGTACATATATTTTATAGTTGTAACATGGGCACGAGTGATTTGCCAGAAATGTATGTCTAAATTCCTAGGGCACAGCCCAAGGAGTGTAGGCATACATTTTAGGCAAATGACGAGTGCCAATGTTACAGCTAATATGTAACACTTCCGTTAAGGCTGATAGCCTTAATGCCAATACGAGTGGAATCACTGGATTTGCTATATATGCATGCCTGAAAGATTCGATTATGGTTAGGCAGCAAGTAACGTTGTAACTACGGTTGTTATAATAAACGGAGGAGTCCTACGGATATCGCAGAAAGTCGAGTAGGGAAAATTTCCAGGAAGTTACAAGTGTTTTAATGCTTTCGTGCTGTTTAAAGACTAATCACAACATATACTAAAGACCTAAAGGGATAAGCTTCGTTATAGAGTGATTAACGCATGTCAGCCGTAATGTGGGCATGTCCGCATTCAAATACGTACCGAAATGCTTGGGAATGCACTGTAAGACTAGTACTTACTTTTAAGTAACATTTTCCAACTTGTAGAATGGCAAGGATACCAAAACGCCTTCATTTGACTGCTGCTTCTGGCAATACTTTAATTTGTGGTAATCATCACGTGAGCATTGATATATTCCCACAATCGATTTCGGTCTGAGCTTGTATAAAACAAACAGAGGGTGGTACCACTACCTCATCCACATCAAAGCCATACTTGCTTTGATGAAAGTGGTTTGCCCTTTTAGAAGTGCAACCACTTTCCTGGGATACATTTCAATGTACACCGGTGTACATTTACATGTCTCCCTGTGTTGAGGTATACATGGCAAATGTATCCTCTGGAATTGCTTTGATCTGAGGTGTGAAAGTGTTACATGTTAGTTTATATGAAGCTCAGTACATGCTACAATATATAATAGTGCAATATGTACCTTTCCAAGATCATCTATGGTTAAGAAAATTTCTTGCTCTCCTAACCATATTTCATTCTCTGATACATCATAATAAAACTGTAAATTTATATACAAATACTTCAATGATAACATATTCACTATTATAAATTAACATACACACATACCTAAATGCATATAATTTAATATGTTAATGATCAGATAACAATATAAAACGTATACTTTGACTACTTTCACACATAAACATTGTAAAACCACAAACAACAACATTGCAGCCTTTATGTGAACCATGCAAGATATCAACAGAAATAATGAGTTGTTTACACAACTACTTCGATGTACACACACCTGTTGTGCAAGCTGTGCTTGGTGTAGTATGTTGTCTCTTCGCTCCACTTCAACCTTCAACTCCTCCCACAATTCTTGCAGTTCTACAACCTTTGCAAGTAGCAGATCACCAGATCTGATGTTATCACCAGATGCTAATTGAGTAGCATAATCACAAGCAGCCTCAAAGATCTTCTCATGTTCTTTCACAATAGCATCTAACACCTGTGTGAACAGGGATACAAAACAGGCAGTGAAGAGCATGTATATGTAGCAGCTATACAAAATACAAGATGGTGATTTTGCATTTGATCTTCTATTAACTTGTACCATATAACGCACTTTGTGTTGGTTTATTAGAGTGGATGCTTCAGTTAGAGATGAAGGGAACTCTTCACTCTTAGCTAATTCCAAGTGTTCTCTGATCCATTTCTCTTCTTCCTCCAATAACTTAAGCTGTAGCAATTGCTTCTTGGACAGCTCTAAGCCACTAAGATTGTTATTAGCTTTTTCTTTGAGATCTGCTAATCTGTATTTTCACAGAACAGAAAAATAATCCAATAACACTGTTATATGTAAGCATGCACATACATAAAGTACCAACGCTACAAGTCATAGCATCAGTGAATAATGCTACAGTATGTTTGCTAGTTCTCTTTATCACATCCAAACACTGTCATACGTACTCTCATGTACGTAAGAACCTACCTTTGCTGCAGTTCTTCATGGCTCTTGTAACTCTCTGCAATAGGTTCACTGGGTAATGGTAGCCCTTCAAAATCTTTTGTTAGCTTGTCTAGCACTGCCATCAGTTTCTATTGTGTAGTATAGAAACAATACAAGTGACTACAAGAATGTTTAACAAGACATTGACTAGATGAACACATAAAATTTCAAGAGTAGTTGATGTTCTATAAAATTGTAAACAGGTGCAAACACTATTTGTTTTACACCAACGTCACAGCTGTCATGCGCTAAGCAAAAACTGTTAACTTTGTACAGTACTCCTCTTCTTTGCTGGGCATACTATGAAGACATAGACCTTCAGTTATTCGACCCTCGTTTATCTGTACTCTTGTTTATCAAAAACTGAAAATGACTAAGTATTTATAGTACAGGTGTATGATCACAGTACCGCTCAGATGTAACGCCATCTTGTTTGCACTGTTCTCATAGACATAAATGCAAACTCCACATCTAATGGTACAGGCAATGAACTTCCCACGAAATAATTTCATTCACTTGTAATAACCTCAAATAAACAGAGTGTATACAACATTACATAATATTCCATGAACTAATCAACACACTCATACACATACTATTAACACTATTAACAAACACACTATTAACACCAAACAAATATGATAATAATTATGGGATTCAAGGAATCATGATCTGCCCACAATTATAAAAATTATTATTACCTGTTGTGAGACTGAGTGTGGCTCTTAACTAGACAATGGGTGGCCTGCAGTTTCAATTCTGGACTTTTTCCTTCATTGGCCTATTCTCAGTCTTGCCTATGCCTTGAAACAGTGGCCTCATACATACGTATATGCATTTGTCTAAACATCTGAAAACCAGCCTTCGAAATAATTGCTTCAACTGTCAACAGGATAGATGTTTACTGTGTTTTTATAAAAAGTACTAGACTGGTAAGAGGTGAGATTTTTTGTGTTGTTTCGCTTAAGCCGATTTCTGCACTTCAACGTTATATAATAGCCTTGTGGTTGCCGTTGTGTAAACAAAACCTCCATAGTCAAATTCATTGTTCTATAGTGAGTATTATATAGTTTATAGGAATACTCTATAGCGGGTTGTTGGAGTGAGGAATTAATTTTAGCATTTGGGGTCATTCACTAAAATTTAATTCGCGAGAATTTTGGCACCATGGTAGTAATGTTATGGCATGATTTAGTCTAAGGTCACAGCTTCATCACTAAGCACTCTTGAAAGAGGGTAGGTAAAAACAGTGGACCCGGGGACCAAGGACCCGGGACCCACGGAAATCCAACTCTGTATGGAATTTTATATACCTCACAGTATTCTATACTTGTACTAGGTACTTTTGCAAGTAGTCTTGCATGGCCAATCCACTTTTTCTCCCCTTCTGGTGTCTCACACGATGTTTACACCAATTAGAAATTATAAGTGCCTCTAAAAAGTGACTGAAGCTGACTGTATTTGTGACTGGGCCTGCAAAAACAGGGCATGTGGGCACATGATTTTTTCCTACTTTTTCATCACTTATAACTTTTAATACTAATATGCTATAGCAATGATATTTTTAACACATATTCAGCAGTTAATTGGCTTTACGATGCAAGTTACATAATGCAAATATTCTGTTCCATTGCTGAAATATAACCTTTAGTGTGATAGGGTGTAGTTTGTGCCCACATGCCCTGCTTTCGCAGGCCCAGTTGCATGTATAGACCACTGCCTGCTGCACAGTAAGCATACTAGTCTACTATGCCGCCTAGCTACTAGAGTAGTTTAGGAACATTGTACAAATGCACCATGACGTATGAAGAGCTGCTGGAACTTGCTTAACTTGGCTTAGCTGGTAATTGTTCGCCTGCTGCACAATGAGCATGTTAGTCTAGTCTATTAGCTATGTCACCTAGCTACTAAAGTTTAGAAACGTTGTGCAAACAAATACCGAAAATAGCAAGTGACCTGTAATTAATGCAGTCAGCTTCAGACATGTTTTCGAGGCGCTTATAGCTAATTTCTAATTGGTGTAAACATCATGCGAGATGCCGCGAGGGGGGGGAAAGTGGATTGGCCATGCAAGACTACTTGCAGAGGTACCTAGTACAAGTATAGAATACTGTGAAGTGTAAAAAGTTACAAGAAGAGTTAAATTTCCGTGGGTCCCTGGGTCCCCGGGTCCACTGTTTTTACCTACCCCTTGAAAGATACTTTTGCCCAGCTAAAGCCAGGGATGTAGCTGTGTATGGTTATGCGAGTTGAAGCAAGAAGTGTGGATAGAGAAAGGTGCACGTGATCCAAACTAACTAATGGCGAACTAAAAATAATTTCCATTTAGCCTGCAGGCCTGCTAGCAAGAGTCCAGTTCTCTATTAAATCTTTCTCCCAGCCCATTCAGAGTATAGTTTAACCAAAGATGCTACGGTTTAAAGATGGATACGATCCAGGATGCGAAGGACAGCAGACGGTTGTGCGTACGACACAATGCAGAATGAATCACTTTGTGTTCATTCTACTGTAGTTTAAAAAAAAAAAAACTGTTTTGGGCTTGTGAAACAAGAGATACGAATGATGGTAGCTATTCAACCCATGGGAAATTCTTGATGAACTCAACCATACTAAATTTTCAATATTATAGGCTATTATCAGCAAAATTTCCCATGAAATAATTAATCACCAAATCAGCACACACTATTCTAGGTATGGGACACACCCAGTATATTGTGTAAACCATTAAACAATTAAATATTTAAAATAGTTATTTCAAAGAATTTCATTCATTCATTCACTTGTAAAAACCTCAAATGAACAGAGTTTATACAGCAATACATAATATATTCCATGAACTAATCAACACACTCATACAAGTACTATTTACACTATTCCAGGTAACAGACAAATCTAGTACACTTAAACAAACAAACAAATGTGATGATAATTATATAGAGAGATTTCAGGGAATTCTAATCTGCCCAAAAATATAAAATGTTATTACCTGCTGTGAAATGCCAGACTATTGCTTACTATACTCTACCATCCTGACAACTCATACATAGCAAACAATAAGCTGCATATACTATGCTGCATAAATGTATGTACGTTTACAGTAATGACTCATACTAGCTTGTGAAATTCTTAATAACGTCACACTGCTCAACAACAATAAGACCGCAATATATTTTGTGAGAACAACAAAACTATCATAATACATTACCTTGTGTTCATTCAAAAAGTTCTCAGCCTGGTCCAAATCAGTTGGCACTTTTTCCTCCACCAGATCAGCCTCAATATTATCAATGTGTTCACTGACTTGATATGTTCCTTTTACAAATGAGTCATCTTCTTTACCAGTAGCTAACTCTTGATCTAGTTCAGTTGACTTGTCAATCAACAGGTCCCATACTGCAGCAATGTCAGCAACATGCTCGTCCACCTCATCAGCAAACTGAGGATATTGTTGCTTCAGATTCTCTCCATCCTTTATAAAAGATAATTTGAATATAGGTGTATGTAGTCATTGAAATAATACAACTATTAAATAATCTCTAGCATTTATTGTCAATGAAGCAGAATATTGTGTTTTTATATACAATGTAAGAGTTTAATACGCAAGCACATACTCTTCTTAACACGGTGTTCTTATCGCCCATCTGAAACTATCGAGAAACGCCGGTTTTAAATATTCAGAGTGTTGTAGCTTGCCAATGGTGGTAGCTACGCGTACCAAATTTACACACATTTTACAACAATTTAATATATTCCAGATCATCCACTGAAGAAGTAGTAAACAGCTAAGTTTCCTGCCATTTTGAATAGTTTTTTAACCGACGTTTGCTGTATCAGGAGAGCTCCAAAAGGGTGGGAGGTGGGGGACCTGGAAGGTGGGGAAAATGCTGTTTTTTTTTGTTTTTTTTTAATGAAGAGGAACGTTTTGGGATGAATTAGGTCAAGTTATGGGCCATTCAGGTCTCAAAACTGGCTAAAATAAAAGGAAATTCACAGCAGATGTATTTAATCAACACCATGGAGCTGTACAGCCACATACAGCCATTCCCAAGTTTACCAGAACTCCATTAAGGCCACACATCACACGTATGGATCACAACTGGGCTTGGGAAAAGCAGCCAGCAAAACCAGACCACTCAAGTCTAGCTGATTTTGAGTGTGAAGTTTATTCATGTAGCTTTGTGTTCTTGTGAAAAATCGAATCTGCTGACATGGGCGATAAGACCGGTTTTCCCAGACTGGGTCACATATACAATTTATACCACCAAACACATAAAAGTATATTGGTAATAAACTCATATGTACAGATATTTAGAAGGTAAATCTTGGACTTCCATTACAGAGTACAATATAACGGTCGGCCATCGGCCATTTTCCGACCAAGTGATGCTGTTGACCGATCAATGTAGCCGTTGGTCGGCCATGTGTGCCGACCAAATTTTTCACAACTATAATTCTTTATCGTTAGTCTTTATAACATGCTATTATTATAGTTATTATTATTATCATATCGTTACCTTTCTTTACCGAAGCTACTTAATCGCTGCCTGAAGTCTTGATCCCGTTGAAGCATGTGACTCGATGAGGATGCGTAAGCTAGAGCACTGCACCTCGTGTTTATCCCAATTATCGATTGTGGGTTACAGTTGATGTTGTGAAGAAGCGATCACTACACTGACTACACGAGTGGCGCCTTCCAGGAGAAGAAAAGAAAGTAATTAATATTTGCGAAGTGGAGGTACGATATTAAGTACAAGATGGCCATTTCGTGGTTAGAAAATGTGTAGAGATGCAGCACTGGCTGGAGAGTGAAAATAAAGGTAGGTGATAAAAGTGTTGTGCACACAGCAGGTTCGAGAGTAAGTTTTGATCTATTGCAATTTACAAGAGAAATAGCTAGTTGGATAGTTATAATTCAATCTGTGGTGACTCAACACCACTTGTAGCAAAACATTTAGCCTAACTAAATTTACAAACTGGCTGTACAATACATTGATTCACAGTTTCTTTTTTTGTAAATTATGTATGCAACAATACAAATTTTGTACATGTATTACTAATAAACAATTAATTCTCTGTAAAATGTATGTGCATAAAGTTCAGTGATAAGTAGCTGAAAGTGGTCTCAGATTCAATCTTAGAGTGACCCTTTTCCAACAATTTCCTGGGGTGGCATGCCCTCTAACTCCCCTTGAAGGCTTGTGCTTCACACTACGGGGTGTGCTTCGCACACCAGGATAGTACACTTCTATCTTATGGCCATGCAATTTCAGAAATGGCCAATCAAATTTACTTTTGATTGGCCATTCTGTCCGAGCAATAATTTTCCCTTATATTGTACTCTGCATTATGTAAACACCATGATCAGTTCATATACAAACATGACTGCTCAATTAGAGTATTTTGTGATCTAACAGAGTAAGTGTATGTTCTATTAGAGTATCACAAATAAAAATTTTCATGTGTCCAATTAAATTTTCGAAGGAAGGGTCATGTTTAGATAACTAAGACACAAACCTTCAACAGTTCATCCTTCCTATCAGATGCCACTGCAATCTCAGACTGTAACACTGCACAATGTTTCTGTTGGTCATCAAGATCTTCTGGCCACTCCAGATCTATCTTCTCTCTCATCCAGTCTGTAAACTATGTAATATGGGAGAATGCAGAACAAAATATATTTAGCATTTAGCACAATGAATCAACTATTTAGTCAGCATTAAGCATAATGTAAATACAAATTACCTACATAGTATTCAATAGTTACTTAATGTGTTACATATTTCAGTACAAACATGCATATAACATGCATCACGGATATGTACGCACCTCTTTAGTATGATCAGCATATTGCTGATACTCTTCTAACTCATGGAGTTGCTTCTCTAGCATAGCAAGTTGTTCTTGTAAGTTATCATATCTAAAGAATTCAGTGGATCATGACATTATTTAATACCACGAAGTTTAGATAGAAAAGATTATTAAATAGATAGCAAATTATCTATTTAGTATTTTCATATGGTATACTGATCAAAATTTTAAACTGTACAAGTGACTGTTCTATTAGAGCATTTTGTCATCTTGTGTATGTTCTATTAAAGTAGTTGAAAGATAATAATAGGGTTCTTTATCCAGAAACAAATTGTTTATCTTGATACTTTTGTGACTGGACCAGTAAACAAGCAATCAGATAATGGAACTATCTCTACAGTGGCATTTAAAATGTGATCAACACAATACCATATAAAAAGGGAGGAATATTATTGTGATTGGCAGCTATCTGTGAAAAATTTCCTCCTCAAAATTCAGAATTCAATCAGTGACATTGTACAAACATACTAAATAAATTTCTCCCTTGAAATTATGAGCAGAGGTGATTCACGAAAATTTTATGCTCAAAAAATTATGCTATGAATTAGCATCACATGTTACATACAAAATCAATGTAATCCACGTTTACATGTTTGTTCGTACACGCACACATACACGCACACGTACACACACTATAACTTATTTAGTCAATATTATTTCCCACCACAACAAACACCACTACTACTCACTTATTCTTCAACTCATCCACACTATTCTGAATGTCAGTAGCAGCATAGTGTTGATCGTCTATCAGTTGTTGAGCAGTGCCAGTGATACCATCAATCTTTCCTCCCAGCACTGCCAGTGATGACTGGAGTGTCTGATGTTTCTTACTAACAATGGGGTAATCCTTTAGCTCCTGTAATGAAATGTTTGTAGCATAACTTACTCCAGAATGCTTTTCTCTTAATAATAAAATGAGAAGCCCTTGAAGCAATGAAAGACTAATTAATGTTAAATGTCAGAGGCCAACTCTAAATATTCACAAATGAGATTTTAAGTTGAAGTCAAGAATTAAAACAACATGACAACACAACATACATACGGCATAAAGTGTTGGTACATAAAATAGAATTGGTAATAAAACATATACAGTGGAACCTGTCTAAGCTGGTCAACTTCAAGCCAGACCACTTTAGGCAGGTGGATTAGTTTATAAAATTCTCACTTGGGAATATGAAAGTTGGTATTTTTAGAGAGGTGACCTTCTACACAGGTGGTCGCTAAGGCAGGTTTCACTGTACCACTTTAGCGTGAATGTTCCAAGGCGTCGATCAGCATTTGGCTCATATTGTCTGGGCAATATCATAAATGGGAAAACAGGTTTTGACACTTTGACTCATTATATTGAACAACACACAGCTTTACATTGTGTGTTTTAGTTTACAGGTCTAGCTAGACTCAGTGCAGCAGTAACTACATATGTGACTGAATTTGACAAAACAAGGCTTCGACGCACAAAGCTTTGTTAGGAGATATGGCGATTTTAAGGAATCATTGTGTAATAACTTCCCAGTGCCTACAGCTGTGCAAACAAAATTTGCACCAATTGTTCATCTGTTCACTAGCTATCACTGAGTGGGTGTATACATTTCTGATACCCAAGATTTTCCCTGTTTTGAGCAGCTTTTTTCGAGCGGGTAATAATATCACAGATGGTAGTAATAGGGTGGGAGGGTGGGGGTGGACGGTGGTCTTAATATACGGGTATAAAATGGAGTAAGAAGACGATTGGAATCCAGAGGCCAAGTTTGGGCTCTCCATGGCCCTCCATGGCCCTCAAATTACTCCAAATTGACTGAGAACACTATTGGCGAGCTCTCTGTGAAGTCCCAGCTCACCACACACCATTATCACAAAGCCATGGCCATTTAATGGTGCCAATCTCACACTCGTGGCTTTGACAGGGTCGGAAGAAAGCTGCTACAGAAACCAGACTTGTCAGTGCTGAAGGAAGTACAGTGTGAAATATGATAGTGTATTAGACCAGCAATCCATTTCTGGTAAAATCGTAAGTTTGATTTTGTGTGTGTGGAAGCCTTGTTATGTGAAATCCGGTCACATATGTATGTTTAGACTAGTTGATTGTTAGTGAACTACATTCCATGACAAATGATAACTAACAGCTTCTCCTACTGCAGTTTCCTCACTGAGATTTGACATAGTACCATCAAGTACTTTTACCTCTTGTAAATAACCCTATAGAACACAAGTTAAAATATGCAGTAAAATCTTGTCATAAGTACATAGCTTTTACTGACCAGGTAATTCTTGCACTGCTCCAACAAGTCCATACGTTGCTGCCAGGCATCTAACACAGCTGTCCAGTCTTGTTCCAACTTATCCAGAAGTTGTTTAGCTTGTTCCTCTTGAGGGTCTCCACTACTACCTGATATGAGGCTAGTTCCATGAACTTTCAGTGCTTCATATGATGACTGCTGAGCTAATATTTCAACCTGAAATGTACAGTGTCCATTTTAATATAAAGAAAAAGGTGTTGGTAGACATTTAGGTGTGCATTCAGCTCTATAAGACAGTCATCTATTACATAGCTTGATGGTTTTGTGGTTTAATAATGTATATTGACACATTAACATGTTCCATGATGTACATAATATCACTACTAGCACACACCTTTAATTCATTGTGTTCTTTTATCGCCTTTTCTGCTTCAGATATGCCCTCAGTGAGGTCTTGTGATGATGCCTTCTCGAGCATCTCATCCAGCCTGTAGTCAAATAACACATCAGCCAACTATACTTTTGTAAAGATTACTGGAGCAAGGACATACAGAGCCTGCATGACCAACAGCTATACATGAATATGTTATTACAAATGTGACATCACTTTTGTATAGAAAACACTAAAAACAATGCACATACCAAGAGATGAAGTCATTTAACTGTTCCAGTAATTGTTTCAGATTACCAGATTGACCAACTTGTTGTTTGACCCGGGCCAACTAAAGTGACAGAGAAACGATACATGTGCATGCAAGCCAACTTAAAACATCAAATATACCAAACAAAATGTATACACAAGTATTCACATTAGTGTATATACATGTATGTTTGTAGGTAAACACAACACTTAGCATGATGATGTAATGCATAGTGAATGTATAATTTTGTATGACAGACTAAACCTACGTACATTCTCTTTCAGATCTTCCCAAGCTGAAAGTAGTTCTTGATGCTTCTCAGCAATCACAGTTGCTTCCTGTTGTAATTAAAGTAACAACTAACACAAAAATAATTATTTTAAACTGTGTTCATCATACATTGCCGTCAAGCATACAAACAACTGAACACTAGAGGTGCACCGATATACCGATACATATCGTATCGGTGGCCAATATAGACATTTCTACTATATC
Organism: Dysidea avara; assembly: GCF_963678975.1. NCBI lineage: Eukaryota > Metazoa > Porifera > Demospongiae > Dictyoceratida > Dysideidae > Dysidea > Dysidea avara. The sequence continues at coordinate 27,252,435 of NC_089273.1, forward strand.
GGTGGGAGCCGATATTGCTGCTAAAAACCAATACGATACACCAATATACAACTGAACTATCTTGAGGACACTATCCAATGATCAAGCCACATTATAAACCCTATATTTAGCTAACAAGGGTGGGAAACAGTAGTTATCTTCCTTGTCTAAAAGCAGTATGCTACGCGAAGCCATCTAGGTACGAGGATAATTACTGTTTTGTTGTCACAAAACTTACCAATCATACAACAAACACTCATAGTGGTGGGCCTGGGGAAACAGCAATAAGATGAACCAAGAGCACAGCATAAAACAACCAGCCATCTCTACAAGCCATTAAAATGCAGAGTAATCCAGACTAATCTTGGCAGGGGCATGTATTAAAATATTTGTGGGTGCCTTATAGTCTGAGCTGTCAATATAAGCCAAACCACCATGGGTAACCAAGCATAGCCAGTAATCTTAAGACTGTCTTCAGTAGTTTCTTCAGTAGTTAAAATATAGTTGAACATGGTATATGTGGTTCCTCAAATATAAATAGCTACACTTAGTTATATCAGTATATCAGATCGGTATCGGTGTTCAGACTCAGTATATCGGTTTATCGGATCAGTTCAAAATTTCCCTATTGGTACACCTCTACTGAACACACATTCTAATGTGAAAGTTTGTCTTTGCTAGCATTACAATTTCATTACTAATTTCTATCATTTCAACACACACACACACACACAAGGAGCTCGAACTAAGCAAGTTCAGACTATTCACAGAAAATACACAGTGATTGAACTCGTGTGAAAACAAAGCACTTGAGAATTCTTACGCTTATAGCACAAAATGTGGTATGCTATATATCTACAGTAATGCCACTTGACAACACAACAAATAATTTATAGATATTTAGCTAGTAATAATACTTTATCATAGTATGTACATACATACCTCAGGATGTTGCTCTGTCAGCACTTTTACTTCTGATTCAAAATCATTTACCTGTTGAGTATAAATCACAATTCATATATAATTTAAAGAGAAGAGAATAGACAGATTCCACTCTTTATCCAACATGACTGTTGTATTAGAGTATTTCACAAGTGTATGCTATATTAGAGTAATTTACATACATTCTAGTGGGTAAACATGCACAGTATTGCTGAAACAAATAGCAATTTTTACTATTCGAATAGTTTTGAACAAAATGATCAAATATTTGATTATTCTTTAGGTTTATATTTCTATACTGAAAGAGCAAGATAAAGCTATTTCAATCTTTTCTAAAACAGAATTTTTACAACATACCGTAGATACATCATTTCATTCACAATCTTAAGTTTCAAGGCCAGCTTCTCCATCTGAATACAGTGTACAAAGTGCTAACGATTACTCAAAAGGGGTGGTAACAAATCGAATAGTATCACACTGACCGAATAGTTAAATAAACGAATAATTGTTTCAGTACTAATGCACAGTGCTATGTACATGTGTGACTCATATACTAACACAGGCTATAGGAATCACATAAAAGATATTCTGTTCAAGACTGTTATATAATTATCTCACTTTGTCAGTTAATGCAACAATCTCCCTCTCAACTGACATCAGCCTTCTTTGACGAAACAGAACATTAGACAAATCTGACTCGTCATCATCACGATTAAGTAGAGCTGCCTTTTCTGCTATTAGTGCCTAACAATATGTGTGAAACAAAAACACAAATCAATACAGTACAGTGAATGCTGATGAATTTACAGTGCAGTTGTCTTACTGCAAGATGTAAGCTATTAGCTTTATTATTGCATTTAACCAACGGTAGGCTTAAAAAGTAAATATACGTGTAGCATACGTGCATCATAAAAATCACTAAAAAAATTTTGGTATCGGCTGGTAGCCACAATATCATTACACTAGGGTTCCACCAAAAATACCTACTGATCCGATACCGATACCTAGCAGTAAATTTTCACTGATACAGATACCGATAATATCCATACAATTTACACACCTCTCAAGTTAGCTATGTGTGACTGTTCTATTAGAATATTTATTGAGCAGTGACTGTTCTATTAGAGTATTTCGATCTTTTTCATGCAAACATCGTAAGTAGCAGTTGCTCAATGTTTAACAAAGCAATTCCTACACCTTTTATGCCAGAATAAAATGCTTAACACTATTGCCAAATTGTTATACCTCACATTTTGTTAGCATAGCATTTATGATGATAGTTATGATTATGACAATTGGTGTGAGTGGCTATTAATCGGTATCAGAATACCTAAATAACCGATACCGATCGATACTAAAAGCCTAATATCGGCTCCGATACGATACCGATCCGATTATCGGTGGAACACTAAACTACATGCATACTGCAGAGTGAAAGTACAAATAAACAGAGTAGCAAATACCATGAACATATGTGACTGGATCTGCAAAACCCGACACAATTGTGCAAGCCTTATAAAGCATTGAATACAGTGGGTGAAATAGTTGCATATTATTGAAAAAATTTTGTAAATTTTTTGAATGTCTCAGGAAGGGACTAACAATAAAACCCTGGATATCACCTTCTTCACCTGCTCAAGAAGAGTCGGAAAATCTTTGTTTTGTTGCAGTAGACCCAAAGATACGGAAGTTGAGAGCATTTGCTTATGTCATGTCAAAGCAATCGTACGCGATCAATTTTCTATACAAATTCTGTCTTTGTATGCAGTGAAGAAGGGTGAATAAGGGAAAAATCTACCCAGTAATTGATTCCCCTGTTCATCGCAAACACGATGGTAAGAATTGTAGTTCCGTACCTCGATTCGATGGTAAGTTACAACCGTTTTTGTAGGCGTCTGTAATTTATTTTCCCTATACTTGCTGTACAAATTGATTTTTCTGTTGTTGCTACTTTGTAGGGCTGTAACTCCTAAAGTTATTGGCATACAAAGCTGAGAGGTACACTTGGCTAAGTAAATTATAAATATTTAATAAACAGGAATTCGAAAAATGCACCATTGTGTCGGGTTTTCACAGATCCGGTCACATATTTGGAATACAACCTGGTTTATAATCAGAAATATATATTTGAGCATTAGTGATTTCTCTATTAAATTAAGTCACAAAGGCGAATGACTGTTCTATTTGAATAGTACATCAGTAACCTCCTAGGCACCAACATGTACGTTCACTAACTGGTCTTTAGAAAGTATACATTTCTTTAGCAGTGGCATTCATATTGTACCAATATTGTCTTATCAAATATCTATGTACGGCAATGACACTCCTCTTGCATTCAAAGCATTACCAAAGTTGATAGAATTAAATATTTTGTGATAAACAAAGACAAGAGAAAAGAACAGGTAAAAGTTACATACTCCAATGCACTAGAAACAGCTTTAAATAAATGCAATTGCTGGACATGAGTACAGTTTTATGGGCAACTGAAGTAAACACACAGCTGTAAATTATTATATATTATTGTAAAGTAAACTACTACATAACAAACATTTTGTAAAACATATGCAAGGATATTCCTTATTTGCAGGACATTGTGCCACATAATAACACCAGCTAGGGCCTGAAATTATGTTTTGGAAATGATCTGACAAATCCTGCTATTTGGTCGGACATACTCAATAGTACTGTACAATTTTTTTCTAAAACTGTTTAGGCATTAGAAAATGGTAGATATCTGACCATAATGTCGGGCTCTGAACAATATACAAAATGATACGGTCTACAGTAATAAACATTCTGTGTACACAGTACACAGAACTACAAAACCACACATGTTTGTGGTACATCATATATACCAAATATTACCATTGGGATTTCATAGAAATAACAAATACAAAGAATGAAATATGCTCTTAACACATTCAGGCAGTGAAATCCAAATTAAAGAGATAGCTTTGTTTACAAATTTTATACATAATAATAAATCAGGAAGTCAAATGCACAAGATATCGACCAATCAGGTCACTTCTTCCTTGACCTTCAAGCCAAAATTACCATATGTGATTTCCACTTTAAATTTGTCATCACACTAGAACTATTATCTACAACCTCTGCAACCTTCAATGATAATTATTGTGAACATTTCATTACCATTGTTTCTTTAATCTCCTGGCTGAAGTTTTGTATACCAAAGGCAGTGTGTAGTTGTTGTTTCTTAGCTGATACAAGTGTAGCAAGCTCATCCCACCTACACATGAATAATGAGAGAGAATGTCACTTCCTCGATGTTAAGAAACACAAATCTGGCATAAGCTTTAAACAATTATTACAAAGACATTCTACATGTACAGCAGAGGTTGTGTATATGGTGGTACTGTATGTATGTATTATATATCATGTGTATTTGTAAACACAAGCTAGACACTATACATTCACATAACATAAAGTGCACAAATGATGCACATACTGAAGCAACGAGTGTATATACAAAGAAGGTAACACACCACATGGTGTAAAGCACAGTGACATACACAGCCAGTGTATAGCTACAAACAAATAACAACTATAGTAAACATGGAAACGGTAAACAGTAAACAACACTTGTGTACAGAAATGTAGACAAAAGAAAGCAACATGTTATTGTGTACCATCACAAAAGGCACACACCCACAAACCACACTGACACCAAAGAGATTGATCCACAAACCCAACCTGACACTAACCCTGACCAACAATAACATATCATATGACATTATGGACAAGAAGGCCAAATAACATGTTTAACACACTCGATATTTTTATCTGTAAAGCACCACACCCTACACAAACAAGATACTCACCTTGCTGTAATGGCATCCTTACACTCTGCTAAGCTAGTTGAGTGTTCAGAATTAGCACTGATCAAATTATCAGCCACTGTTGATACTGCTATTAACTGTTTCTCCTGAGCTGTGATGTCCTACAATGATAAAATGATTTAGAAAGCAGTGTCAGTAGTACCATACAAATGCTGATATCCACATACGATAATTATATGAATTGCTTGTACTTGTGTTCCCTGTTTAGATGATACACTTACTCACCTGTTCCAAATTAGCCAGCCTTTGACTGAGGAATTTAGATGTCTCAAGATCATCAGGGATTTCCATTGAAGATAGCACAGCAAACTACACATAAGAGATTACAATACTTCATTAAAAGTGTCTACATATTATACTATACAAAATCTATACAATTTTTAGCATCAAAATGTACACATAACTGTGCATGTGGATTTGACCAAGAGTTCACTAGCACCACAAGATACAAGGCACATGATTTGTTGTATCAGAACACAAAGTTAACTGTACATCTCAATGGGTTTCACTTAATTTATAAAGAAATAATTATACTGTTGTTTATTATAATTGTTACTTATACCATTCACTTTCACAAAGTCAGGCATAATTTTCTGATAATAAAGTGCAATGTGAAATTTAACATTTTGACTTCCATGTCACAAAACAAGGAAACAATGCTTTTAAGCATTCCATGATGAATAGATGCTAGCAAGAAGATTAATTTAAGTGCTAATACTAACATATTGCACATCCGTGGTCCAAGATTTTTGGATTAACCAATCAAATGTGAAGAATGTCATTCAAAAGCTGTTCTCACGGCTAATATTCCCATGACACCAAAGACTTTGATATAACCATGGATGAGCCATGTACGATACCAGATAGTCCATATCCTTATAAGAACAACACTAGTACACAGTATGACGTGTTTGACATGTGATAATCACACATCATCAAGGTTTGATTATTTCAAACATATCACCAACATAATTACAATTGTTGATTTCAATCCCCTCGAGACTTGTAAAATAAACCATGTAACATTATACAATAACTGTGGAACACCAGCTAACCTAATGGTACCACTTACACTTAAGTGTGAAATCCATAAAATGCAAACAAATTGTCAATATCGTAAACAACCTAGCTCTAAGAACCAATTTGTTGTGAACTCGCTGAAACTTGCAAACATATTTCTTCATGGTTGCCACACAAACAATGTATAGGTACGACCTTAATCTGTAGATATGTCTATGTGCTTTACCTGCTATGTCACTGCTATACTAAAGTGCATCTATAGAGAGAGAGGAAAGGGGGAGAAAAGCAAGCTAAAAGTAATTTAGATAATGATGCATATCCCAGAGTATCTATACTATGTAAGAAGCAAAGTTCTGCTCAAACTAATGGACTGTATTTATGCTCCTTTAGAAACATACAGTACCACCATATATAATGCTAGACAATAAGAACCTTTTAAAACAAACTTTTACCAATACATGAATTTATACATTAAATTGCAAATCCCTGCACTACCACAATACAAGAGAGGTGTGATAATGGTATAATTTAACAGTAACTTATAACTGCATGTATTTAAAAGTATTACAATTATCCAATTACTTTGGAAAACAACAGAAATGTCATTGTTTCATTAATCAAGCTACAAGACTTGTCCACTGATGTACAACACGTGGCCATTTTGATAAGGTACATGGCGTTAATGAAATATTTCATTATAATGTATCTCAGTCTATGCATGTATTTCCTACTAATACAATAATCTTTTGATTACACTCTAATTATAGGAACCAGCAAGAAGACTGAAACTAGAAAGTTAGAAACATACAACTAAAAACTACGACGAACACAAAAAAAAAATCTACCAGGTGGTGGCTTGATCCACAGACAGTTTATAGTCTAGGCAAGTGCCTAACAAAGAGCCAATAATATTACATCATAGTTAAATTGATAGTAACACACACACACACACACGGGCGCGCGCACGCACACACACCACGAGTTACAGTGGTAAACCACATACGTTAAAGGTCTTACTAAATAATAACTTGGCCAGACACCGACCTCCCAAAGTTTAAAATTTTAACCATTGATTGTTTTGATGTTATTGTAATTTGGTAACGCCAAAACATGTCACACCTGTCTAATGATAACTTTTCCATGTAATAATGCATTTTAACAAGTAAATATACTAATGGAATTTAGCAATGGAATATTAATATGAAAATATGAAGTAATGTATGTACACGTACGCTGTAGATATATTGCAACAAGTACTAAAGCAGGGAGCAACATATTGAAGAAATTCCAGCCATAAAACACTCACAAACTTCACAGCACTACAAGACGTTTGTTGAAGTTTAAGGAGTCTAAGGAGTCAACAGTTTAGTCTATGAAAATAGTTTCTCATGCTTATGAACACAAACATGTATCATTAGAGTCAGGGTTTTCACAGCAAAAATAAAATTTAAGCAAATAAATCAAAATTGTTTAGTCCAAGTTGTGTTGAAACACCCAACTGATTTATAAGGATATACATATTCTATGTAAGTCAGTTTACATCTCAAGAGTGACTCCAGGAATTTTGGTGACAGGTTCTAAATTTTCTGTTGCATGTACACTTATCTAGGAGGGTCTGGGGTAAAGCTTCTCTAGGAGATTTATGCATTCTGAGATTAAATCTGGTAACAATAATTACCAAAAAAAACCTTTAAAGCTGACATTGTTAGGAATTGGCTTGTTGTGCTGGCATAGCATCAGGAACAGACTAAGGGTGAAGAAGTGGAGCTACGTATGTGAAGTTTGAAGCCTACAACAGACAAGGATGCCATTGTAGGTGCATGCCCCCAAGGAAACGTTTAAGTATCAGACACTCAGAGATACAACATTAGACTATATGCGACAGAAAACAGGTTTTATCACCCATGATAGCAGATTTTATTTCCACCAAGAACACAAAGCCACACGAATGAACTATCAAATTTCACAATCAAAATCTTGAGTGGGTTGCTTTTGCCAAGTACAGTGGCGATCCGTACGAGCAGTTTGGGGCCTTAGTGGAGCTTTGACCAGCCTGGGGATGGCTGTATGTGGCTGTACAGCTCTGTACAGCTCTGTGGTATTGAATAAGTACCTGTGCCATAAATGTCCTTTCATTAAATTATCCATTTTTGAGACCTGAATGGCCCATAACACAGCCTAATTCATCCTTATGCCTTTCTGTTACAGTTTTAATAAAGCCCATGTGATTGAGTTGGCTTAGATAAATAAATACTATCTATGCTTCACTGTTGTAAAATTTGTAGACATGTAATGACTTGTACGTACATGTTGTACTCAGAGGAGGGTGGAAGCATCTTAAGCGCCGTTAAAATGAATTATGTAAACCCTTGTTTCTCAGCATCAGCTAAATGTGCATACGATGTAACAAAGCGTGGCATCATTGTTTTACTTACAATAAACATACCTGGTTAGTGCTAAACTCGCTACGCGCGAAATAGTGTTTCATCGATTTTTCCTAGAGAACTAAGCAGCGCTTTTACAAAACTAATTACATCACCTTAATCCTTACACGAAGCATGATCTAAAAATCTAGTAAACCCCACTGAACCCCACCATTTGCTGGTTTTGTATTGAGACTATTGAGGTTCACGTGAAATTTTGAACAAAACTATGCAATTAAGGTAACATTTTTAAGTAGCATCTAAAGCGCTTCCGCCCTCCTCTGTGCTGTACCAGAATGTAGTATGTATAACTTCTACTGCATGTATTTTCAATGGTCATTGATATTGACTCAACTTATAGAACAATGTTGCAGTACATACCATACCAACTATCACTATCATCATACCATATTAAATAAGTACACTATTCTAAGTATCTAAATGCCTCGACCAAATATAGAAATTTTGGTATTTCAAAGAAATAATTACATTTTAAATACCTCTCTAAAATCCATTTTTAAAATTGATTGATTCAATTGGCTGAACAATTAACTATCAGTCATACTGAGATGCCTATCACAATTCTGCAGATAAGTTTAAAACTGAGAAATGAAGAAATTGTAGAAGACACAGATGTTTACAGAAAGTACGTACGCACACTGTAAATACAGATCAGCAACTATCTAACATGACAAGAATCATTCTGAGATTGTCCTATATGTAATGGGCTTGTTTTCTTGGAAAGCACATAAATCAATGAATAAATTTAGTGTTAGGTATAGCCATCAAATTAACTGAACAGCAATTTAACATGTTCACATACATCCCACAGAAACTCTTTGTGGCACTGGTACAGTAATTGGACTTGACATTATAACCATCTCAAGAAGCTAATTAGTGATCCTTTATCACCTACAGGGATGTATTGTTTACATACGTTAATACTTCCATTGTTTGTGGTCTAATCAATAAGCATTACTCTAATAGAACACACTGTCTGGAATTTGCAATTGAAGAAAACACTCAAATTGAGCAGCCTCATTTGCTGTTAGTATCATACAGTACGATAGTACTGTATAGTAGGGACCACAAAGGAGTAGGTGTGGCCCACGGGATAACACAACCCATAAACCAGCCTCAATTTTCCCTGACGATGATGAGGCAGTATTGGTTAGGTAAAACAAAGCCCAAACAAGTTTTCAGATTGACCCGAAACACTTTCAACAAGTTGCTACGGAATTTAATATATATATATATATATATATACATATATTTAACGGAATTTTCTACTGATTGACTGACTGACTGATGCCTTCAGACAAGTGTAACTCGATAATGGCTAAGGCTACGGGCTTGATTTTTTTCACTGTTCGACGTTGCTTTGGCCCAACAGGTGCCTTTGAGCATACCGCAGTATGCACAGTGCATTCTTCATGGACTTACTAGTGTCCTCCTTTGTGTCCCACTCATCTTTGCTGACAGCGAAAAATGTTGGTTTGGTGGTAGCACGTGATGGCTTCCCTTCATAACGGAAATAGTACGTATTTTTCATAGTGGCTATTTTGATAGCAGAGGTGCTATTCAAACAGTTTTTGATTCGAAATGCTGCATAACGCGTTGAACATAGCTGACAACGAAGCATAATGGATACTTCATTTTTCAGAAGATAATTGGGGTGCGTGGTGCCATTTCAGATGCAGTATGCGTGTATTGCAGAGGTGCTTTTCGAACAGTTCTTGATTCGATACGCTGCACAACGCGTTGAACATAGCTGACAACGAATTCAGACGATAATTGGGGGCGCAGCGCCATTCCAGATGCGGTATGCGTGGGTTCACCAGTCATAATAATTATTTACAAAAATAGTTAACAAACAAGTACACAGAAAAATTTGGAATTTTCAACTAGAGTAGGGACCATAGTACATTGATAAAAAGTACTGAAACAAGCTGGAGTAGTGCACAGCATTAAATCACAGTAAAACAATAAGAAGTGTTATATCCCTACTGTGCTCAAGATACTATAATAGAAATGCACAGTATGGATATAATACTTCTTATAGTTTGTAAAATTTCATGTACTATTAAAGTTTTTAGTCAATTGAATACATAAAATGTGCTAACATGGAGAAGTTAACAAGATCATTAAAATGTGCGTAGGCAATCAGGTATAGCGTTGCATTGCAATATCAGAAAGTAGGCAAGCTATCCCATAGACATCCTTTTTGTATGTTTATACCAACTGGTAAGTGATTACCTGACATGACATGAAAGTGAAACATTTAGTAAAAATGTATGGAATTTGCATGGTGCATATTTATTACAGTACATGTATGGAGACATAGGAAAACAACTGTGGTGAGGTAATCACTTACCAGTTAGTATATAATACATACATACGTACATACATACATAAAAGGATATCTATGGGGTAGCTCGTCTTACTTTCTGATATCGCAATACAACGCTCTACCTGATTGCCAACACACTTTTTAAATATTCTCACTGATTAGATGGGAGGTTCTATGGGGATACCATAAACCAGACTAGTTACACTAGTGTCCATGTTATGTTTCCACAGCAACACAATATGCAACTATTTTTCATTGTGATATTGGGCATTTAATAAGCAAGTAAAAAGGTAAAACTACTCTATGCAATACAGGCCACTAAGCCACATTATGCAAAAACTCATTAAAAAAGTTTCTATCACTGTGAAATAAACCATCACTGCATTCAGTGACATTTCATCCATTGTAATACAATAATTTGACAAAACCAGTAGGGTTCCACCGATACAGAAAAATACCTACTGATCCAATACCGATACCTAGCAATAAAGTTTCACCGATACAGATATCAATAATTACTATACAATTTACACACCTCTCAAGTTACCTATATAATTATGACTGCTTTATTAGAGTGTTTTACTGTCAGTGACTGTTCTATTAGAGTATTTCAATCTTTTTCATGCAAACATGGTAAGTAGCTATATGTTTAACAAAGTAATTCCTGCACCTTTTATGCTAGAATAATATTTCCAGCTTGTTATACCCCACATTTTGCTAGCATAGCATTTTATCGGAATACCTAAATAACTGATACCGATCAATACTAAAATGCCCAATATCAACTTCGATTTGATACCAATACGATTATCGGTGGAACACAAAAACCAGTAGCTCAATACAGCAATTTAATAATCATTATGTAGTAATTTCACAATGCCTAAAGCTGCGCAAACAAAGTTTGTTCCAATTATTCATCTATTTATTACCCATCATTGTGTAGACACATAAGTTTCTGATTCCTAAAATATGCCCTGTTTTGGACAGCTTTTGTACAGGTAATAATATCACAAGTGGTAGTAATAGAGGTGGTGGGTGGACTTAATATAGGAGTATGAGATGAACAAGAAGAGAAGTGGAGTCCAGAGATTTAATTTGGGGTCTCTATGGACCCTCCTTCAACTCAAATCACTTCCAAATGAAGGAGAGTACAGCTGGCAAGTTCTCCAAGACCTTCCAGCTCACTGCACAACACTCCAACAATGACCACAGAATGATATCAATCATCCACAAAGAAGATTCATTTTACATTGGTAACCACAATACAAATATATCACAAATATATACCAAATAAGAATCATGTGTGCTTGATTAGCTAAAACTTGAGACTTTGTCCTAGCAATGTATACTTTGCTACTACCAACTGATGAATGCTTTATTAGAGTATCGCATGATGTGCAGACCATATGTGACCGGATTTGACAAAACCAGGTTTCCACACACATCCAATTTAATGACTTTAAAGGAACATAACTCAATGTAGATGTATACAATCAGTTTCATATTTGTACCTGCCATTGCATAACTGTATGAAAAGAACGTGTGAAAATTCCAGGGCAATAGCATGTTGGGTGATCAAGTTACAGTAGGTTAAAGGCAAAGAATTGGATGTGTGTGGAAGCCTGGTTTTGTCAAATCCAGTCACATATGGCCGACTGTTGCATTAGAGAGTATTTGCATTCCTGTGCTGGTAGGTACAAGGTTCAATACAATACTTAGAAGGGAGCACGGTTGTGTCACACTACTATTCTTGTGGTCACCAAGGTATAATGCCACAAAGCCACTTTATTCAATAACCCATAAACAAAGTTTCTATCCATGTCAAATAACATGCTTAGTCGCTACATTCTGTGACATTTCATCCATTGTTACAAAATTCCATGAACCAATCAACACACTCATACACACACCATTTACACTATTCCAACTACCCTCACATCTAGTACACCCAAACTAACAAATAAGTAGAAAATCAACCAAATATGGAAATCTAGTGTTTCAAAGAAAATCCTATAACACCTTCTATACAGTAATTTAATGAGTCCAATACTGTATATAATACATAAGCGTTTGTGAAATTTCAGTGGCTGTCATAAGTAAAAAATCCACTGATCACTAGTTTTAGTCCGAATATATTATAAAACTATACCATACAGATGTTCACTACAAATAAGCAAGCAAAGACACGTATGTATCTGTCAGCCAGTAAAAAGTCCACTTGTCATGACATCTAATCAGTTAATTTTAGCTTGATCAGTTAATTTTAGCTCAAGCGCTGAATGCATCTACAACACTACACCTATGACTTAGAACTCCTTGTTGCAATGTGCCAAATTAAAGTTACAAATTTAAGCCTAAAAGGCATTCAACATCTCAAAGTCAACACATTTCAACAACTATGACATTCAGTAAAGCCACTAAAGCTTAGATGATGATATAAAGTGCCGAGATCATAGCCTTTACATTCAAATTACTTGATGAATACTATATTGAAAAAGTCTGTTATTGGATTACTTGTTTAAATTAAAGTAGTTTGCAATTGTTTAAGGACAGTTACATTGTTTTTAAATTTCGCCTTCTACTCTTGTATTGATTCATTACATGTGACCATTGTAATACAACATGTTATTTCATCAGATACATCCTTCCACAATTTTAACAAATATCACCTTGTGGTATATGTGGTGTAGTGTTGGGTGTAACATAACATTTCTGTGTAGTACGTACCACTTTGATATTGTTAATAATGTACTAAAACCTTATATGGAATACATGTAGACACAGTTCTCATATATTGGTTAATAAACACACCCCTACAACCACATATTCCAGGTAACAGGTACACACCCATATTAGCCAAACAAAGAGACAATTGAGGTAAAAATAATACACAGAAACTTGGTAGTTCAAAGAAAACAGATTAGTTGTCTTACAAGCTACACTGATTTGATCATTTGAAATTATAATTTTGAGATTGATGAGCATGCTCCCAGCTATACTGGCACAATTACACATTTGACATTATCTCACATCACTGGTAATGATATTAACTATAGAGTACAATGTGCTGCATCTCAGAAACAGTGTAGAGAGTGATTGGATACATTTTAATATTACTATATGCAGCGTGTACTTTTAGAATTGAGAAATGTGGAGCAAAAACATACGTATCTATTATTTCTGGTTATCATCACAGCTACATAACATGTTGGTAAGGTAAGCCGACACCTCCCATAAACTATGTATAGACCTTGACCTGTTGACTGGTAGTTATGCAACTGAACATGTACGCATGGTTTATGCCATAATGAGAGCTACTTGTTTTATCAATAAAAGTGGAAAACTCAAGCCTATCCCAGCATGCAAAACTTAAAAGCATTCAACATTCCCAGTTAAAGACATTGCAACATTTAAGACGTAAAGTCCCTGAAGTTTACATGACATGATTTTATGTAAAAAGTTACCTCCTACACTTCAGCATTAAAAGATATGTATTCTTTATCAACAGTATAAATGTATAAATGTCTGCTATTAGATATCAAATTGACAGTACATTGTAGTTCACAATTTTGTCTGAGTCAACATGAAATGATTTAATACATTTCCAATGCTTTTGCATGTTGATATGTACGTATGTCCACAACATCGTTAAAATTAAATTTATCTCTATACCACCTATCCCATATGTGACTAATGTAATACAATATGTTATTTGGTTAAACACATCCCTCCAAAATATTGATAATTATGACCTTGTGGTAAATGTGGTATAGTGTTGGGTATGACATAACATTTCTGTGTAGTACGTATCACTTTGATATTGTTACTAATGTAATTATGGATACAGTTCTCATAAACTGGTTAATAAACACACCCCTACAAAATATATTACTGTGGCCAGTGTTGCATGATCTTGGCCACACAGTCACATGCAAGTCATCACTAAGTTTAGGCGGCACACAAAATTTGGCAGCACATACAAACTTGCCGCCCAAAATTTCATCATAGCTTAGACACCAGTAGACTACCAGACCACCACAAGTATAAACTATTGAAACGGTTACCATAGTTACATTAGCAACAGTTAGTGTTAGAGTGCTACATGATTTAATATGGTTAACTTATAACATTTGTACTCATAGCCTGCCTTGGCCTGTCCACACTGTTTATCAAGCCAACACAATAGACCCTTTGTGGATATAGTGGAGTTAACACAATGGAGATTAAATCATCATGGATCGCTACTTAATTGTATACATACTTCTACATTTCACACAATTATAACAGCTTTGTTAATGGATCAACATAATTTTAGGTACGTATGTACCATTCAAAACACTACAGCTTTCAATCTAATAAAACATTCTTGACACATGAAGACATGAAAATGTTCCATTAACCCAAACCTTTCTTTACCAGGATTTATATACTAATTGCAGTAATGTCCTAACAGCTGCTCACAAGCAAAATCACTCATTCAAATATTATAAATAAGATTAATGATTAATCAGGCATGCATAATAGGGATATCCTTGTAATAATCTGTCTATAGAGTAAGACAAGAAACATTTTGCTGTCTTATTTTAACAAGCCTTGCAAGGTACTATAATCTTCCTCCTTGTATCTCCTACTCTGCCTACTGAATGGGTAAAACAAGCTCTACTGTATATACTGTACAATGTATATAATGACAGTTAGAGTTGTATAGATGTGTGTGTATTGATTTATAGAACCATTCCTCAGATTACAATAATCGATAATCATTTGTAAAATATTTTTAAAAACAATACTGCGTTCAAAGATGACCTTGACCACACAGTCACATGCAGGTCATGATCATGGTACACAACATTTGGGGGCACATATAAACCTGCCACCAAAATTTGCCCAAATTCCACGTAAACAAATCAGACTGCCAGACTACCACAAGTATAAACTATTAAAATAGTTGAAATAATTACACACCCAATGGTTACTATCCACAATAACTATTAGGGCTATACATGACTTAATATGGTTAAATAATAAGATTCATAGAAACCCATACTACTAGCTCGCCTTGACTTGTCCACATTGTTTATCCACCAACACAGACCCCTTGTGGAGTATAGTGGGTATCAGGTTGATTGTCCGCAACTACCTACGTAGCGCATGTGCAGTAAATAGCCAATGAAATTTACTCTTCATCAAATTCAAATTCATTGCTTAAATGCCATTGGTTATTCATTGCACATACGCAACGTAGTCGCGGACAAACAACCTGAAAACTTCTGTACTAGCACAATGGAAATCAAAATTTGTCTGCCATATTTTCACACAAAGCCATGTATTTCAAGAAATAACAACGTATCAAACATTTCATAAGAGACAACATGTTCCTGTGTTTATATACCCATGCTCAATGCATGCATTATTCATAGTATCTAGATTACACACTTTTGACTTATTTAATTTTGGTTCACCATGTTAGCCATCATCAATGCATGCATGTGTTCAAATGTTATAATGTACATATAGTGCCAACTATTGTATACCATATACTTTTCACATTGACACTTATCTATAACATGACAAATATACGCACACACACAACACTATAGAGTGCACCACACACACACACACACACACACACAACACACACAACACACACACACACAATAGATTACAAACCCCAGGTATGAGATGGTACACTAGCAGCACAACCAATATTTCTGTTGCAACACTCCTTGTCTGATGAATCTTTAGAATTCGGCACCTTTGCCAGCCTTTAGAAATTGTGCTCAAGTATTCATGGGTGTTCTGAGGAAGATTTAAAACCATTCTCATTATTTGCTGAGTTTGAATTAACCATACACTACCTACAGTAGTCATACTCTTTCATAACACTTTTCAGTGGGAAAAAAAATGGCCATACAGGTGAGTGGAAAATTATGTCAACTTGTACTGCCTCACTGGATTAGGTATACCTTTCGCAGTTTAAGGTCTGTACGTAGTTTTGCATGATGATATCGCCAGTGCGTTGTTGTTGTGAGTTCTTGTCTTATTCAAGGTGATAATGCACACAATTTTAGAAAACCTGAAATACTGCCTTATGAAGATGAAGAACAGAGTAGAAACGTGCTGATTAAAAGATCATGCAAAACTACACGTCTTAAACTATTGTTTAAGCAAAACATGCACCTCGTAGACTAATCCAGTGAGGCAGTACAAGTCGACCAAATTTGCCACTCACCTGCATGGTCATTTCTTATTTTCCAATTGAAAAGTCTTGCAAAAGAGTACAACATGGTTTATTCAAACTCAGTAAATAACAAGAATGGTTTTAAATCTTCCTCAGAACACCCATGAATACTTGAGCACAATTTCTAAAGGCTGGCAAAGATGCCAAACTCTAAAGATTCATCAGACAAGGAGTGTTTCAGCAGAAGTATTGGGCATGCTGCTCGTGTACTATCCCGTACCTGTGGTTTATAAATCTGCACACGCACGCACGCACACACATGCGCGCACGCACGCACGCACGCACACACATGCGCGCACGCACGCACGCACGCACACACACACTACAGTACACGACAATGTACACACAAATACAGACACTCTATATACTACACACTCTATTCATACAATCTGTCTACCTCGTCATCGATCCACAAGTCAAGGGCATTAGCCTGGTTACAGAACTGATGATAGGATAAGGTGTCTTGTAGTCTACTCCTACGGGCTTGTAATTGTTCATCAACAGTGTGACAGTGTGTTTGTAGTAACTGGAATATCTTGTCCTCAGTAGATGTGTCACCCAACTAAATTAGTGGATAACAAGGTAGTGACGGTACGTAAATGATATACATAAACTTCCACAAAGGCCACAATGTCATATGCAATAAAATTTTAATCAGAACAGGTACACTGTACACATACAGTGCATACATGTATACAGTTTTACTGCTAAAGTATGGGGTTCACTGGTGTAACACATGAGCAGCATACATACATATTTTGGTAAATGAAATATAAAGAAATGAACTAGAAAATTTAGCAATTATACTTACTGTTGTAATTTTCTCTTTTTGCTGCTCCAACAGATCAATATCCCTTTTGTGAGACTTCAAGTCTTCATCCAACACCTATAAAACATCCACAATGTTAGTATTAAGTAAGAGCCACAGAATAATATTATTGACACAACCCATGACTAGAGGTGTACCGATAATCGGATCGGCTACAATATCGGCCACCGATATGGCATTTTTTTACCAATATCGGTATCGGTACAGAACAGCAGGAGGACTGATATCGCTACCATATTCATACAGTAGCAATAGTTTGTACATAAACGGATTATGCATTGGTTTTCTACGTTATTCATGTGGCTCATTAGTGCCAGTGGCTTATTGTTCACTCTGCAACAAGCGCTACGCTACGAGAAGCCATATAAATCCACACGATTCTAGTGTTTGTTGCTGCAAAGCCTATCACAGTCTTTACAAATGAAGCAGTTATAGAGTACCTTTGTAATAAAAGAAGGGTCAGAGTAACCAAAGAAACTTGCTGTACAAGCCATTAGAATTCGCAGTAATGCAGAAACATCATCCGTTTTAGGCTTCATGGGAGTGTACATAAAAACGTTTGTGGGTGCCTAATTGTCTGGATTGCACAATAGAAACCCAAGCTGTGTACCACCACAGGCAGATATGAATACATGCACATGTTGTTGTAGGGTAGGTAAATGTACACTTAAAATATTAATGCAAATATCGGATCGACTATCGGTTATCGGCTTCTTTGGTTGCATCAATATCGGATATCGGTACATGCCAAAAACTCATATCGGTACACCTCTACGCATGACATAGTGTCAATATCAAGTACACACATACAGACAGACCAACATACATCCAGTTTACGAAGCAATGCCAGAGTGCTCTGCTCATCTCGTCCAATCTCATCAGACGCTAACACTTGTTCCATCAAACTCAGTGAATTATCACACTCCATACAATCACTAATGAACTATTGGAATATGACATCTAATACTTACATAATGCAGTATACCCATAAACAAAAGAAAACTTTATAAAACAACCTGCACACATGTACGCAAGTAAGTACGCTACTCAGATCTTATGTGTATGGAACTATAGGGTATTAGACATAATGAGGTAGTCAATCATGAGTAACTTCTCAGCTACATTTCAGACCTACTTGACAGCACTGCTATACTGAGGTAGTCTTAATAAAAAACGTAGCTACGTAACAATGCTTCACTTTAAATCTCTTTACTATGGCACACAACCTGGTACCAACATGAGTCTTGTACAAACACAGATATCATATATTAACCATACTGTATGGAGAAAAGTTGGTAGGAGTATGGTTAAGAACAAATCAATTTAAAAACATCTCAATAAACAGGAGAACTATTGATAGAGATAAATAGATTATTACCTGCTGTAGTTCTAGGCCTGCAGTAACAAACAACTTCTTCTCATCCACCTGACTCTCCAAGTCAGCCCATGACTCCTTCAACTTGCTGACTCTATCCTTGTCTATCTGACCACCATCAGCTAGCACCCTTTGAAACTGGCTATTGTGAGCTGACACCTCCTCTACCAGTGTCTGTAAAATAGTCAAATATCATGATAAATTGATAATATACCAAACAGATCAAGCACCCTACTGCGTACCAATGCTGGCTGATCCATTAACCAAATCAGACCCAGCTTAATTTAAACCAAGGCACATTACAAAGCTGTTTTGGTTGCTATACTAGTGTGATAAGTGAAAGGTAGCAATATGATCAAACAACTAAGTTTTATGACTAACAAATGATTAGTGGACACGGGTACATGTAAATCAACAAGCAACAAGGCACATTTCCAATAAGTCAGTGTGACTTTGTCTTTACCCACAAACTTTCAACACGCTGTACTGGAAATTGAGTATGGCTACTTGTATACCTACAGACAATATCACACATTACCAACAACTGGACAAAAGCAGCTGTGCTGCTCATACATACAGTACACTTCTACATTGTGAAGGAATCATTTCATATAACACATGATCTAATCCAGGTCAGACAATACTACAGTATGAAGCATGTCAGATCTGGGTTCCCCAGACAAAACATTATCCAGTTGACCCAGATGACCCTACCCTTTGTGATACACATGTATACAATACAGTACACCGTAAATTAAAGTTTTTGATGTTGTCTGCTGTTTTCAGAACATGCTAACGTACTTCTAGTTTCCTGCTCATCAGTAGAGCATTAGACAGGTCAGTGGGTAAGGAATCAATTGCTGCTAATAGCTGAACTTTCTCATTAATCCATGACTGCTCCTCATCGGCATCAACATAGAATTGGTGATGTCTGAGTGACTCCTGTATAATAACAATGATAGGGGAATGCACATGGTATAGAGTTTACAGACCTGTAGCTTATCCTTGCGTTCATCACTCAACGCTGCAGTCTCCCTGTAAGCATTCTCCAGTTCTGTTTGTCTGGTGACTATCACAGTGGAGTCCGGTGAAAAGTCTACCAGTAACAAAAGTACACATAAGTACAGCACCATAATTTTGCTGTGAAATAATTGTATGTAAACTTAATCATAAAAAGTTTTCACACAAAATTAATAATGCACTACCCAAACTACTCTAATATAGCATACACTTATCATACTCTAATAAAACAGTCACAACTTATGATAGTAATCATAAAGGTACAACCACTAGTAATATAGTGTACACAACATATACTCACACTTCTCATTGCTGTTAGCATATTTCTTATCAGCATATAGTCCAGCTTGCTGATTGACTTGCGTGATGTGTTGTTTATATGCCTCCAGGCTAGTACCCAGCATGTTGTGTTGTTGTAGTAACGTCTCCACCTCTGAAAGGTGTTTCCCCAACTCCTCTGACTGTAACTGAACCTGATGGATGTGAAGCAGAAATATGTACACACATAAAGCAATACCAGTATTGAACAAAAGCCTTGTAAATCTGAAACAAACTGCAAACACCCTAATAGAACACACACGTGCCATAAACCAAGTAAAACACTCTAATAGAACATACACAAACACTTAGTAGTGTAAAATACTCTAATAGAACAATCAAATATGTGAAACTTGGTCGTTCATCTATCTCATGGACCCAGGCAATGATGTAATAACTTGTGTCAATAAGCATTCAGTTATAGAACAGAACATCTTTGATGTCAACTGTAACAAATTTCTATACTACCTCAAAGATTAACTATACACCACCCTGGAAAACATACAATGCTGGCCAAATCGGCAACAAAAAGTTAGCTTCATTTTGTAAGGATGAAAGGAAAGGTATCTTGTAAAATATTTAGGTAAGCACTATTATAGCAGAAAGTTTTCACTACAAGCAAAAATGTACTAAAAACCAGTGCTGGAACACTTTCTATAAAAAAATAACATGCAGTTTGAAGCTTAGAGTGTATCTGAAACAACATGTAAATAAAACTTTTACCTTTATTTCCTCCATACCCAACAAGATGGTCTTCATCTCTTCAAACACATTAAACAAACCGGCTGCCACCTCTAAACGTTTCCTTCGTTCTTCCAACTGCTTTACCAATGTCTTCCATAAGTTGGAAATATCATCACATCTGAAAATGTTGTAAAACAATTATTTGCTTCCAAATAATATGATAACATTTTGAGGGTAAAGAGCATGATTTTCATGGATAGGCTGCTATTTGTGAAAAAATTTCCCCTTTGCTCAATCAAAATGGAATTGTAATGGTAAAGGAAGATACAGACCTGGTTTCACTGTACATGCCAAAATCAGGTACACACAGTAACACACCTCTCCATGATCTGGTCCTTGTCATGATAGTTCGCTGCTTCTAGCTCACTGGCTAACTTCAACATGGCTTCTAACCGAGATTCATACTCCTGTGTAAACAAAACAACACCAAAATATAATGGTAACCAAGCGCAAGTTGTTGTTTTTTTATTTACTTTTATTTATTAAGGCTTTACAGCACATGTGCTGAAGGTCTGTAGGGCACCTGGTCCTACAGCCTGTTCAAAGTTGTTACGTAAAGTGTGTTTGAAAATGTGAAGGAGAAAAGATCCATGACTGGATCTGGGCAGCCTCGAACCTGCAGCCAACTGATTAACGCTCAAACGCTTACAGGAGTCTACCAGGTGGTCAGGATGTTTTCTCCTTGTCAATTTCATGTATATATTGTACTCATACTTAATTAAACACAGCCATTTATTCGGTTTTATAAACTGCTTAAATAAAGCCTTTTAACATGAGCTTGTGTAAGTTGTAAGTTTGAACAGTACGGATGATAGCACAAGTAAAGTAAAGAGGTGTATAAGAAAAACTCATAACACTGTTCAAAAGATACCGGTGCTTTAATCCTTCAACAACCATAAGCCTATATTCTTCCCAATAAAATGGCACCAAGCATCGAAGAATTTGAGTAAAATGCTGTTCATCACACCACTTTGAAAAGACCCTTCTCCGCCAAGGGTGTACACTGCTTCACTAATCAAGGCATATCTTCGCCATACTTAATGCTATGGTCTTAAACTAAGCGCCAATAGAATCCTCGTGCGCTACTGAATCAAGTGGTACACAATAGATCATGGGATTTTTAAATGGATGGTCGTAACAATTAAAACGCCATCTAGATCCGGGGAAGACGATATCTGCCATTCATCACTTCGTATCAAAAGTACTCTTTAGTGTTATGTAAAACTGTTTACATGTTATTGTAGTGCTTGAAACAAAGTTTTATTTCATGTGTAAGAATATCCTGTTGTGCAATAATAGAAGTCTGGCGCTCTGCTCACATATTACACATTATTTCATATTCAAAATTAATTCCATCTTCAAAGGGTTAATTAATTATTTAAACAGTTATTTCCATATCAACAGTTACGCTGTATCATAAAGCATACCACACTCACCAATCCAATCTTTTACTTACATACCTTCACATCAGTTTCTAGTGCCTCGTGTTTCTTGATAGCAGCTTCAGTAGCATACACATCAGTACCAAAATTGTCCTCAGCTACATTAGCCATGTTGTCACTGAGCCATGTGTGCCTTAGAATAGCCTGAGGGGATAATATATGTGTACATAATAATATGCATACACATGGACACAACTTTGTATCAATAATAAATACATCAACATAGACACTTACTGTAACAAAAACTAGAATGGCATTCAAACAATTCAATACATATATTACCTTTCTATCAAATCTGGCAGCTAACTGTTCAAGTTTTTCCAACCTACACAAGTACATTATAATGGAATTAATAATCTGAAAATATACGTACATGGCCAGAAATCTGAAAAACCTTGACATGAGTATTAGTTATTTTAATCCTCTGCTCTATGTAACCAAGGGAAAGATCTGGTAATGTTTCAAATTCATGCGCTGAGAACTTTTTTTTGCATTATAGTGATACAAAGTGCATAGCAATAACAGAAAGATCAATTTGTACAGCAACTACATATAAGGAAAATAAATATGTAACAGGTGCTTATTTAACTATTACAACTCTAGAGCACAATGATAACTTGCACCATTGTACTAGCCATGATCATGCAAATCCATTACTGGATAAGTTTTTCCTGTACCTCATTCTTTCTGCAACAAAAATAAGCACCATCAAACTCCTCTTGATTAGGGAATAAAATTATCTAGCTGTTAGAACCTGTCTTTACTACAAAGCATGTAATATTACGCATAAATCACACCCATTGGTTTTGAACTGTTTAATAGCTTGCAGCATCATGTCAGATCTGATTATGTACAAATACATTCCCTTGATTGTAAGTTTCAAAAAATTATATGTCAATAACATATTATGTGATGTGCTCCCAGTCTGTTCAATACAGGCCATTTGTACAAGTACATTTACATATCATATGCAATTCATACATCAGTGTCATACACATTACATAATATGTGACCAGATTTTACAGAACCGAACCAAATCGCACATCAGGCATAATCAAACTAACACCACCAGTGGATAGCTACACTATCGTACTACAAGTTTTGACCCTCAGTACTACTCAAACTACACGAGGCTGGTTTTAATAGACGTCTTTTCTGGATGGTGTGGAGTGCCCAAATGGCGGTTTCAGGCCTTGTGAAGGACCTGGCTTGGCAAGAATCAGTGGTTTACTGGTGGACAGCCTTATAATGTAGGCCAGACGTGTTCTCTGTAGATTTTGCTACATATCAGCCACTAAAGAGCCAGCACAGCCCTGTAATCTCGTGTCTGGACTCCAATCGTGGTCTGCCTCCATTTTGAGGCCTATCTTTTGCCCTCCCCGCTACCCCCCAGCCTCCACCCCTTTGTGAGCACTCGTGATACTACTTCGCTCGTCCAACTGCTCAGATTTTCTATCTTATTTGGCGGGAAACTGTACAAGCAGCTACAGGTACTGGAAGTGGCTTGAAAGGTAACAGATTGATGCATCTTTTGTGTAAATTTCATACGCGTGCTTGCTATCCTTGGAGAGTTATGCTAGCTTCAATTCTTTAAAACCGTTTATCTCGAAACTTCTAATGTGCCATTTGGATCGTTTTTCCAAAATCCAGTCACATATGTTATTGACATATAGTTTTCTGAAACTTACAATCAAGGGAATGTATTTGTACATAACCAGACCTGACACAGCTGGGTGGTTGCTTTCCACCTTACAGCAGGCCCCTAATTAAATGGATGGGTAGACTAGAGTAAGTTCCTTGCTTAAGGAAATACACAAGAGCAACCGGGCACCGGTAAGCATCAATCCAGAACATTGCAATCACCAGGTTAGTTGGGATTTTGGTCTAACATCTTTGCTGTGCTGCCTTACACAACACATTAAATGCACTCATTACCTGATCATCTCCTCTCTCAAGGCTATTTCCCTTTCATGTTCAGCATGTTCCATCAACTCCCAGGCCTTGTTGACATGAGCCACAGTCTTCTCCTCATCAGGAACATATGGTCTCTGGTTGTTAGCTCTCATCTGAGTGTGTAGGATGAACAACATTGCCTCAAGATTACTCTTCTCTGCAAACCTGTAAGTGAATAACATGTGCATTCAAATAAATCCTAAACTTTAACAAAATACTCAAGCTAAACCCATATGCATGTACGTATGCGTAACTTCACACGTCATAGAAATTATACAATATTAAAACTGACAATACATATACGCACTTAATTGTTTTGTTTGTGGGCCCAAAGGCCTTCCAAAAAGTATTATTACACATTACTTACATCCACCTAACTTGGAAACTTCAAACAGTACTGACAAGTGATTTCATTTATAAAGTGCCATAATACAGTTACTTGTGGGTTTGAATTATTGGAAGAAATAATCAACTAATCAGCACTACAAAACTACACCAGATGCAAATTGTATTCTGGACACATTGTTACTGTGCTGAAGTGAAATGAAGATTTAATGATTGTACACAAATACAAATAGAACAAAGGTGTCCATAATTCAGGATGTCCTTATGATGGATTACAGTATATTAGCTTCTCTTGCATGGCAGAAACATTTAAATATGTAACAAATAAAAAGACTTACAAATATGCAAGTACGTACAATTAACAATACAAATTCTACACACTCACTTGGGAGGTTTCTCCACAGTCCTAAACTGGTTGAAGTCAGTCACTAATGCCTGTACACCGGAGATTGTGTTAGGGAATGATCTGTCTGATAAATCTTCTGTCATCTTCTGTATCCATGACAACAGGTTAGTAACCAACGTCTCATATTCATTGATCAATTTATCATTATCCCTCATCTGTGCTAGAACCTGATACGTACCATATAGATATACAAACGTGTAAACAAATACTACGTATACATGTATATACAAAGTATGCTATGTAGACACACTACACTACATCACACGCACGCATGCACACACCACATACACACACACATGCGCGCATGTGCACGCACGTACACACACACACACACCTTAGCAATCCTCCTGGACCTAACACCTTCAGACTTCATCTTAGAGAAGTAATGATAGTAAGACACAACATAAGTCATGATGGACTTGTCATCTGGTACTTCAACATCAATATCTGTTGTGGAGTAGTACAAATGAGTTTTGTGCACAAACAATAAATGCAAACTGGTTGTACAATCAAAACACATGTACGTATCCACATTGCAAATATTATATGTAAGCATGTATGTATGTATAAATTGTACGTCCAACAACAAGACTTCATAAAAGTATACAAGTATATACAAGTAAACTACAACAGTGTAATATGTCACAGTACAATGATTACCTTCAGGATCAAGTAGTTGGGGTAGTCCCAGTTCCTGTTCAGCCACCTTGAAGGCATTGTTGAGGTTACCCATGTAATTACTGGGACTAGCCAATAACTGGTCATATTCTATCAGGTCAGGTCTGGAACAGACACATGACTTAACAAACAAAAAATAATATGCTACAATACAGGTACTTTTGTTGTCACTTTTGGAGATCACCTCATAAAGACAAATTGTTCAGAAGTCAACGTACATGTACTGTAAATACTTGTTAACATGGGCTAAAGTATACTAGATATTTTACCATTACCAAGAGTTCATAAAATAAAAAGAGAGGAGAGTGTCCTACTCTGGTATAGCCTGTACAAACGCGTAGTGCGAAGCATTCCAATTTATTTACGTTATTTACCGTATGTTGATTTAACACATGAGGTGACAATAACAACCCAGACACGTGCAGAGTAGTATCGATTAGTGACTAATATCAAAGTGAGAATATGGAAGGCACACCTAAGAGACCCGTTTCAAAGAACACCCGTGATTTGTTTACCATAAGTGGTGTTTCCTCTGTAGATATGAGCCATTCCAACCTCGATTCTAACGTAGAGCGATTGCAAACTGGTTATTCAGTGTCTACTTTGCCAGTGAAACCTGTCGTGGTGGAGCCAACTACACCTATAGCTACACCCATAAGGTTTCTGAAGTCGTCTGCTGTGTTAAAAGAAAGCCATGTTGATAGTGATATGGATAGCGCTGCAGAAGTTGGCGAGGAAACTGTACACACGTGGACAGAATTTTTGCCTGTTGAACCTGTCCTCGAGCCTGTGTAAGTGTCAATGGAGAGCGAGCGTAATAATTCTACCTCTAATTCTCACCCAGCTACAGTTTTCACAAAACAGACAGATGATGATCCTGTACCTTTGCCACCTCATAGCCGTTTTCAAGAAATTATAACTAAAAACTATCCTGAACTTAGTGGCACATTATTGATGGCTTCAGATGGAACTACTCTGCTGCAAATAACACATATATTAGTTCATAACCACCCACCTGCTGGGTATGTGCATCGTGTCAGAGTTATTTTAACGCCAACACCTCCTGGGTATCATTGTGATCTGCAAGTACTCCTTGTATCAGTAGACAAGGGAGTGATTACAAGTGATCAGGAATTTACTCAGGTGTGCAAGGGGCTATTGCAATCTAACGGCTTTGTATTTTGTCCCAGAATCGGTTGTGACAAATATAATGATGAGTATCTCTCAGTGATTCGTTTCCACTGTAAGCAAGTTAATGTGTCAGTGGCACTATTTCAGAGAGTCGATTCTATTGGTTGCTTACGTTGGTAAAAACTTCCAAAGAATGCAACTTTTATGGAACAAGCCTCTAGTGAAGTTTTGTGCTCATTTTGTAAACGACTTCTGAGAATTCTGGAGAACCAAAAGAAAAAGTCAGCCCAAGTTAGCCCTGGAAAAAAAATTCGATGCCAGGTAGCAAATTCTAATTACCCCACCAAATACTTATCACCAGCAAGTTCTGCAGCAAGGAAAAGAAATGTACAAACCGAGAGAACAAAGGATAAACAATTACTATCCAAATACTCTAATTTAGACGTAACACTGGATGATACTCAACATGATGACATGTGCCAGATATCTGCAGTGTTAGAGGATGAGCATGGGGACCAACTTGAAGAGGTATACAAGGAAGCTGGTGGCATTGGAGTGGTAGACTCTCTGAAGGAAATCTGGAGGAAAGACAGGCAGCGAAATGAATTCTACTCCGATCAATTGAAGAATAGTATGGTGTAAATCAATTGGCTATTCTGTAACTAAATATGTTTTAATGTAGGTACTGGGAAACGTGGTAACCGATGGAGCTTAGTTACTATTCGAATCGGTAAAAGATTGAGTGTCTCAATATGTGTATTGTGTGCATGTGTGTGTGGGTGCATGTGTGTGATAAAACATTCTCTTTTCCAACAGGTCTTGTAGTGTACATTAGAAGCCCGGCAACCTATGAAGCTTTGAAAAGCTTTGGTATTCTCCAGTTACCTGCAAGAAGCACCCTCCAAGCATATACTGGTTGCTTTCTGCATGATAGTGGAGCGTCTTGGGAAAGTATATCTAAGCAGGTGGAGCAGTTTGAGCAGTTCAAGTCAATGTGCAAAGCTACAGGAAAGTTGGTGCCAATGGCTGACGGAGTGTTGATTTTTGATGAGGTAAAAGTCATATCGAGGCTTATGTGGAATTCCAGAAGTCAAACAATTGTGGGGCTATCAATGACTGCAGAGGATCAAGCATCACTTCACGATGTATACAAACTATTTGACAAGGATAAGGCAGCAGAGCAAACTGCTTATATAATGCAGTTTTTGTGGAGGGATTTAACGTCTTCCTATGACATAGTTGGACCTTATTACACTAACTCAGAAATGTTTTCTGCAAAGACTATTCATGTGTGTTTGAAACTATCCATCTCTTTCAAGTGATATTAGATATGTTCATCTACTGTATTACTTTAGTATTCTTCAATACAGGTACATGGATTTGCCACTAGCCTCCTAGTATGTGATGGGGCTGCATCCAACTTGACTGTGGTGAAAAGCATACATGGTTATAGTGTACCAACCAAGCTTTTAGTGATGAGTACCAAGTAAAGCCGTACCCATTCAACGCACCACACCTAATTTATTGGTTGATCTGTCCAAATCATCAGGTATTAAATATTGCTATTGTGTTAATTTTATGCTTTAAATTTAGCTAAAGAACATGATCAATGCTCTGCATTCATCTCAGGAAAATGGGACTAGGAATTTTACTTGCAATGCAAATCATTTTGGGTGGCAGGAAATTGTTGAATGAGAATGTGCACGTGTAAGGAATGGTAATGCCCACATGATCCCCAAGTTGTGTGAAGCCTACATCATTAGAGACTGTTGGATCAAGTTAAATGTAGCACCAGCCAAGATCATGCAGGTAAAACAGAACAGGTCTCACTATAGCTGGGTGTATGTTAATCAGGCTTGTTGTAATTACTTACCAAATTTAATCATTACAATAACAATTACCCAAAATGTGGTAATGATCAGTAATTAATTACCTGTTTAATTACAATTTCTTACAATTTTACCAGTAATTACCTGACAAAATGGTAATGATTAGTAATTAATTACAATTACCATTATGATTACAACAAGCCTGATGTTAACATTTCAAAATTAAACAACAGACCATACAATGCCTCACTATTTTTTGTAGCAAGAACAAGTACTTGGAGAGCTGTATCATTACGTGAATCAGCAACTTCCTCCGGCAGATGCTCCACAAGTTGAACTGACCCTGAAAAATCTGGAGGCATGTAGTAAAATTTTTGAGAAAGGGTTGTTGAGCTATGACCGAGAAAGGGTAGTTGAGCTATGACCGAGTAACTGACACAAACTGTGCTATTCTGAAGTCTATAAGGGAAGGGTATGACTTTTTCGTCGTCAAGTGGCACCATTCCCTTACCGAAGCAGGTAAACCAAAACCTATATCAAAACTAGTGATTAATGTTGAAATTATCAACTAAGCCCAATCCACCCCAGCCCAACGAATTCCTTGCCTGGCAAAGTAAGGTACACATATGGGAAGAGTGCTAACTTTCATGCTTACTTTAACAGCTTGGGATTTACTCAGGATCTGTGTTTATGGATTTGACTCATTCTGTGTTTACTTTTTAAACAAGTATCCAGATCGGTTTGTTTCACCTTTACGGGTGTCCGGAAGTGCTGTGGAATCTCTCTTCAGCCAGTATAAGAGATCAGCTGCTGGCAAGCTGGATGCTGAAGGTTTGATTAATTAGTTTTGTATTTCGTATTCTCTGCATTATGACAAAAGTTAATTATCAATATTAAAGTAGCTATGAATTTGTTTTACTCTTAGTGTTTATATGCTGTGTCAACAAGGTGTCTCATAAATTTTGTCCAGACACTGATGCGGTGTCTTTCCTCATTGCAGTGGTAGCTTTGAAGGAGCTTGAGAATTCTTGGATTCTGGTGTTCGTAAGTTTTGTCACAAATTTGGAGAACACATCATTCAAAGCAGATGGCTTGAAACAATCTAAGGAGTCAAAACAGCTCCGCAACAGTTCACAAAACTTTTCTTTAAGCTTAATTCCACTATTAATAAACTTGGTGGTTTCCTGTATAAGAGAAGGTCCATACTTTTTGAATCCACTTTCATTACAAACTGATTTTACTGCAACATCCACGTCCTGTAGAGAAATGGGACCAATTCTTCGTGGGGAAAGTACATAAACCCACAATCTCTATACCGTAAGTACATAGGAACTTTATCTTTATCCTTGGTATTTAATACCTATAAAATGTGGATCTCCTCAGATATTTTCTCCTTGTGTTTGGTCAGTTCAGACTTCATTGCCTTGTAACGACCATGTAACATGCTAGCCAGTGTTGCTCCTCCAAACCTATAGTAAACATCTACAGGGTCAGCATGTGTTGTAGAGGGGATCGCATGGGCATTAGACGGAGTCAGATTCTGTAAAAATGTGTAACTGTGACTAAGGAGCTTGTTGTATACTTCCATTGAGAATACCAACGTGAATATCTTGGCAACTTCATGCCCGAACTTCCTTGCCTGATAAAAGTTAACCCACTGCTGTCTTGACTCAACTCGAGTAATAGTGGTGGAGTCTTCAGAGTCTAAGTTCAGCTTTGCAAGGTTAGTAGTGTCTTTCACGAGTAGAATGCTACAGTATTGATGCCATTGGAACTGAAATGCTATGAATTTGTCCTTATTCTTAGCACAGCGTTCATACAGATTGGCAAACACGTTCTTCAAGAAACCTACAATGAAGAATATATCCCAAGGCTCAAAAGATAACGCAGATTCTTTGACCAAGTTGTTTGCATGTGAAACTAACTTTGAATGCGTGACATCCAGACAATATGTTGTAATTGGAGTTAACAGCAGGTTGCGCACTTCCTTCACCAGACGTTCCCGTTCTTTCTTGGTGACAGCCTTTCGTCATCGTACTATCTTCGTCGGTGGTTGGTGGGATGACTCATCAAAGTCTGGTGATGTTTCCACAATAATTTCTTCTAGACCAATACCCACATCATCCATTTAAAGCCCTTTAGAACTTCTCTGATGAGATAGCATTTTTGTGACTTCAGTCACGTGATCAATTAACACCTGAATAGTGGTAACCAGTATTGCATCATCACTTCGCACTACACGTTTGTACTGGCTATACCAGAGTAGGACACTCTCCTCTCTTTTTATATTATGAACTCTTGCTATTACACACATACATACTGTATGGAAGCCATATTTAACCTACATACATATTCTTGATGTTGAGTGTTTTACTGTTTACTGCATATACGTTCATGTACATAAAAAATCCAGATGCATACATGTAACATTTAAATGCAAAGTCACACAAATGGCTAAAGATATTTTGAGGGTTGTACAAAGTCTCTGAGAAGCACTACAATTAGTATTATAAGACTTCATTGATGTGTAGGTGGACAAGGTGGGCAGTAACACATTTCCTCCCCACACTTCCATACTTGAGATGAGATAATTCATTATAGACAACAGTTTGAAAACACTGGCTCATGACACCTTTAATGCAGAGCTCTTTTTAAATTTTTTTCTAGCACTTGAAAAGAAAGGAATATGGTCCACTACAGATTTGTGAAAGAGTACAATTGTTAATGTAGGTTTCAGATATATTGCCAAGATATTACCAGTGTACTGCTTACCTTTACGACACAATGACATAATATATGTAATGACATAATCTACGTAGTGATGTTCCAGGAAAGTATACAACAGTACCATGCCACTCATACAAACCATCCAGCATGCTAGACTACACATACACACAATCCAAGTACAGCATATGACAGCCCTGTACGTACAATCTTAATTGTTGTGCAAGGGTACATATATCTCTATCAGACATGTAAAGGCAATGTTACTTATAGTGTACTACTACATACATAACATACATGTAACTTGTTAATGAAGTTGCAAAGCAAGAGGGGATGGATACACATACATGTATGTAAACAAGGTAAAATCCACCATGCAGTGTGTACATCACAAAATGAAAGTCAAATATAAACTCACCTATGCTTGTGTATGATGGCATTAAATGCCAGACCACTCCTCCAACTTCTTGAGAAATCCACCACTTTGACATTATTATACCTAGTGAAAACATTTCAATAAGATTAAGATTTCTATTGTACACCTGTACATAAATAAAGATGTTATTTATTGATAATACTTGATGGCTGGTGCTACATTAACAACAAGTACATGTGACTAGCCTACCCAGCTGTGTTCCTTTGACACCACAGTAGTAGAGCACTCTTTGCTGATCGTTGGTCCTTTGATTCTGTATCCACCTGTATGTCTTGTATCTGAAGAAAGATGAGACGTTTTCAACACAAGAAAACCAACATTTGGCTATGATGTGTAAATTTTATACATGACGTGTATCCAAAATAAAAATTATGTATTGCATTATAAGCAATGTATTCACTGCAGATACAGTATGTATGAGGCACGTACACACACATGCACGCGCGCGCACGCACACACATACGTACACACGCACGCATACACACACACATCCATGCACGCACACACGCATGCACGCACACACACACTACACATGCACACACTACAATACACACACACACAGCTGTACATACACACACTACACTACACCACACACACACACACTACACTACACACACACACATATATATACACCTGAAAACGTAGAATTATAGTCCAGATGAGACCTAGGATGATTTTAGGGTTCCCATCAACAATATCATGGTTACCAATATTTTCCAGTTGAACCTGTATTGGAATACACATGTATAATCATACCACAACTAAATGTGTAATAGACTGAGTACTGTAGCTTCAAGTACACATGAACTATATATTCTTGTATACTCTATAGCACATGAACTATCTTCAAAAAAGAACAAATACTTACTATAAATGCATGCGCAGCTGCTACAAAATGTCTTGGAAAGCAGTAGTAAATACTAGCTAGCAGTATTTATAGAAAATAGACAACTTTTCCATGTTCCAATGTGTTTTTACTATATATAGGTAACACTTTCACACTTAAGATCAAAGGAGCCGCCCGGGCTACATATGAAATGTAGACTGGGCTACAACTGGGCAGTGATTATATAGATGTTGATGCTGAAATCGATTGTGGGGATCAATTAATACTCACGTGATTAGGATGCATGACTTGAATTTCGCCATGAAAACCACTCATACAGAGAGCGTTTCGTTATCCTCGCCATCCTACGAGTTGAAAAACGTTGGTCTAAGGTGAGAACTAGTGCTATAGCCTATTCATTCTATCGTTTCCGCACGTTTTCAAATATGGACACACCCCATCACGAAGCTACCACTCTGCACAGAGCAACTACTCTACAAGCAAGCTTACCTGTCTAGGCCTTTAGTGAACTGTGTAGTTTTCCCATAAACGATTCAATAGCACTGATTAAAACATTAAACTCGTGTAATGGAAATTCTCCGTGATATCTCTAGGATATGTCTGTTTATCATAACCAAGCGTAACCAGAACGTACTAGCTGCTGACCCATAATCGAAAATTTTAGGTATGCATATATAATACATCCAGTGGCTGCACTCATATTGGTTTGGGTGATTGATTACCCTGTACAGGTTATCAGCCTAATAAGTGTTACATATTAGCTGTAACATGGGCATTCAGGCTTTGCCTGATATGTATGCCCTCGGGCCTGCAGCCCTCAGGCATACATATCAGACAAAGCCCTCATGTCCATGTTACAACTATTACATATATATTATATCATATATCTTTCATGGCAATATTCAAAACAATAGCTGGATTAACACAACACGGCTAGTTTTTACACATTCGTGCCAGCAGTATTTACATATTAAGAGCAGTGTTTACTGTATGGCTACATACTGTATGTATGTAATTTACAAGCAGCTACATACTAAACAGGTACAGTTTCCACTGGTGCGCACATGTAAACACTTATTAAAATTTAAACTTGAAGGGATTATTGTTGGTCATGTCAAGTGTATTAAATGACCAGTAAACAAGGGACAGTGGGGTATTGTGAATCCTTTGATGTATAGTTCTAAAAGGTGTTAGGGACAACACAACAAACTGAAGCCAGTTATTTAAATACTGTGGTACACTTCAATGGTCTCACCACAAGTATTTAGTATCACATTTCTCACACACTCTGTACATGTTAGGTAATTGAACATAATAGACCATAACTAGTGAGGGCCAAACATAGGTAAACAACTGCTTTAACATTCTGTCTATCATGCAATATGCTTGAGCTATTTCATTCCATGAAATGTCATGAAATCTTAAGCCATAGCAACTCTTCATGAGACCACATCTGCATGTACAACTCATCAATGACATACGTAATCACGTATGAAGGTGCAATGAAATAATGCTAAGAAAAACATTCTCAAAACCTTATTAATGAGATAATAAAGTATGTATGTAGACATATAGTACATAACAGTACAAGATGGAACCTTACCTTTTTATACTTCAAGAAATCCAATACTTTCTTTACATTCTCCATGTGATGGATCCTCATCTTACCCTTTGATAGCTTACCCTATATAACAAGTGGTGTACATTATACATGTATACATGTAACAATACATAATTTGACTTTAAACAAGTCTGTTATAGGCCTAGTGTACCTAACACACTTGTATATGGTGTACAGTCAACATCAATGTTATACACTTACTGGATTATCTCCAGATATCACTTCTAGTAGTTTCAATAACACACGTCCATCACGAAGGTCAACATAAAGGTCATCAAGTTTTGGCACTTGACCAGTGGCCTTGCGCAAGTGAGACTGTACCCATTTTGTGAATGTCTTCTTCTGAATCTTTTCATGCTCATCTGTAAGAGAAGAGGATTAAACAAGAAATATGGGATGGAAAGAGTGGCAACATTCTGTATTATATATTACATGCAAGTTGTGACAATACTTTGTTTCATACAGATAGTAGCAAATTATCCTAAACATATTGTGCTCTTGACAGATAAGAGAATGAATGAAGGTAAATGACACAGTGATTTAATTACAGTGGTATACATATTAATTTCACACCCAGAAGTTCTATACATGTATATCAACAATAAGGCTTATGCCCTCCCACACCTAATTCTTACTACCCAAACTAAAGCCACTTATCTAGTAGTACTCAACAGGTATCCCTATATTAAACATGTACATAAGCTATGGCAATCCATTAGTATTCACACCTGTTGAATTCCAATTGTAAACATTAAGGTGTTCATATTAATGGGGGTGGCTGTATCCGTAATTGTTAAAGGAACATTGCACAGGTTGCATACATGCATGCCCACACTTGGACACAAAAAATGTACGTATACGCATACACACAAGCAAATGCAAAGCAAATCAAGGCTTTTGGCTGCTGCTGGCATGGTCACATCAACCCAGTGAAGCAGTACTGGGACACCTGTGCACTACTCAAGTGCTAGGAGTCTGCACAGGTAAAACCTCCTGGAGCAGAACTAGTAACCCACAGGAGGCTGTACCATGTCTCACAGGCGATGTAGGCACCAGAAGTACCACCTAGACCTTCACCTGCTATATGAGACAAGGACAATTTGCATTTGCTTCCCCAGTTTACCATTGATGTTACACCAGGCCACCAGGTTCCCATTGTAACAGCTGGGAAGATTGGAGCAATGTGAGTAAAGTTTCTTACTAAATGAAACAACAACAATGTGTCAAGCCATTCAATTCAGAAAACAATCATAGGATTACTTATTGAGTAAGGGAATAAGAGTTTCTGTAGCTAAAAAGTTAGTTACCATATGTCATACACAATCACACACATATTGACATCCTCACAGGAACTGCATGGTAAGTACTGTAACTATTTGCCATCACATCCTCTTTCACACACACGCACGCACGCACGCACGCACGCACGCACGCACGCACGCACGCACGCACGCACGCACGCACACACACATACACACACACACAAACAATAGGCCTAATGTACTATACAATTCATAACAATTTGTAACTTCTAACATACCAGCTAACACTCTGATCTTAGTATGTTCAAACGAGGTCTCCAGTTCTGCTTGTTGCCACTTACTGGTCATGATTTACGTACTACACAATATAGCAATAAAACATCATATACATGTACACTGACCTACAGAGCTCACAATACATAACAAACCAATTGTTTCAAAATATTAATCATTTGGGACCAATATTAAGCACACTCGTGTACGTATACACAGACATGCTCTAGAGTGTACATATACACAGAATTGTTTATATAGTTAACACAGATATAGGAACAATAAATGTTACATCAATAAGGCAATAAAAGTACACTTCAACTTGTTCAGACTAGTGTTACACCAATATGAGATTTTGCTGATATTCCGATAACCGATACTGGCTAATATTTTCAAGCCGATAAATGTAGCTGATCCATTACAGTACTGCGTATGCATCTTCCTGTAAATTTTACTAGAAATCTAATTATAAAGGATCAATTTAGCTTTTCTAATAGTGCTACAAATATAGCTAACAGAAGTAAGGCCACAAAAATTTCTGGTTCCCTTCCTGGTCATATTTTTGCTGAATGAATTGTGCAATCACCATATAATAGTAGCATGGGCCAGATCAAAGGAAAAGGTGTATTTTAAATTTCATACAGTACACTCTCAGCCGGCCAACAGTGCTTCATCAACCACAAAGAGTGCTTTATTGAACGAATAAAGCACTCTTTGCAGAGCAATAAAGCACAGTTGCCCACGTGTTCTAGTGCAGGCTAATAGCCTGCAAGGCTCACGCCAGTACGACTAATCACCCAAGCCGGTGAAGGCTGATAACCTCGCCGCGCTGAGTGATCAATCACCCCAGCCAATACGAGTTCTACCACTGGATTGCTTTTATAGACATACCTAAATGCTTCGATGATGGGTGGGAGAAGGTAACGTTGCTATTACATTTGTTAATGTAAACAGACAAGTCCTGGAGATATCACGGAAATATTTCACCATGTGACTCACAATAGAATCGATTGTGGGTTGCAAGCAAAACCTGCCAAGACGCAATGAACGTCTACCATGCCAAACTATAGTAAATACGCGTGAGTTACTTTGTTTGGTGAAGCTTCACGACTAGAAAGTTCCATAAATCATTTAAAGCATAGCCGCGAGTGCTATATGAAAAATAAAGTACGAGGCGTGCAGCCGAGATGCTAA
The DNA here is from genome assembly GCF_963678975.1 of Dysidea avara. NCBI lineage: Eukaryota > Metazoa > Porifera > Demospongiae > Dictyoceratida > Dysideidae > Dysidea > Dysidea avara. Next base: position 27,289,674 of record NC_089273.1, read on the forward strand.
TAAAGCACGAGCCGAAGGCTTTAACATATATATATATATATATATATCTGTTGAAAGGCTTTCATGTCTTGTAAACACTCTTTTCTCATAAAGATGCACTAACTCTGTTTTCCCCTATAACACCATGTCAAATGTAGTGTACCACATCAAAAAGTTGCAAAAAAATTAAAATAAGCCTGGTCACCTGGGGAATTGGTAGGACCAGAAACATATAAATTTTTGCATGGTCTAATAACAATGTGCTGAGTGCAGGAGATGCATCGTTTGGTACACATGAATATGCTTTTCTAAATAAACACATATATCTGTATCCATTGTTTTCCCATCACAATAGCAATACCAGTATACATACATACATACATACCAAAAAACTCAGCCGATATATGGTTTTTCCGATAATCGATCTGATTATTAGTGCAACACTAGTTCAGACCCCTTGGGTACACATGTATTCCAACATTTTGTACATATAAGATTCATATAGCAGCAGTACACGGTATGACCTCAATAGCAATGTGGCTTTACTAAATAAGGCCATAATCACTTCCAACTTGTCATGACCTTATCAATACAGTGGCCACTTAGAAAGGTTTCAGTACAGTGTAGTTCTGGTCCATGTCATAAAAATAATGAAGTCAGCTAAAATATATTATGGATTTAACAAGTGCTGATGAAGAGACATCTCAGATTCTATAAGATCCATACAATATGGTAACTGTAGCAAGGTGGCCTTGATAAAGAGGTGGCTGCATTGTAAGTAAGTGAGGCTTGACTTTATCACAACTGTACAGTACATTTGACTGACCTACTTACACACACATACAACTGAACAGGGTAAGATATCTGAAAGAGGATATGATGACAATTATCATGTAGTTCCTGTGAGGATGTCAGTGTGTCTGTATATGGGGGTTTATGGGAACTAACTTTTTAAATAAATAAATAAATTACAGCCTTGATGCTACTTCAACTGATTAGAAACAAATGGATCATATACATTTAACATTATCACTGTGATAATGTACCACACACCTAAAGCTTGTATGTGTCAAGCCATTCAGAAAGCCATCATTAGACAAAGTACTGGCTTACTGCTTTTAGGCAAATTTCTAAGGAGCACACTTAGAAATTCTATCAAATAATGTACGTACACATTGTATTATCCAACTCAGTCACTAAACCAATGTTTTTAGAAACTGTTCAAGTAGGCATGACTTACAAGAAACATGACTACACTTTGTATACACCCCTGTAGTACGTACAACAATAATGTGTGGATAACAGACACTATCATATAACCCCACGTACATATTATATTCTGAGAGAGAATGAAATAGAAAATACAGTATATAAGACGATATCAAAATTTATATGGCTACAAATACCGTATCCCTGACAACCACCTACACCTAGTAACTGTATGGATGTCTGTTGACAACTGTAGAGATATGTATGCATGTAACTGAGATTCTAAAATTGGTTTGTAATAGCCACGTCTTTGTGTTCTATGCATCTGCCTATCTACACCTCAGTGAAATAGCAGTGTTGAGCTGGCTGCAAAACTAAGGAAATATGATAAATTTTATTGAACTTTACCAACTTTGAACCAGCTGTTAAATGGTAGTTTAGTGAAATGAAAGAAGGTACACCATACAAAACAAAACTTCTGGTGAAGCACAATTACAGAAGCAACAAATACATCAGTACCTTCTCTGATCTTGTAGCAGTATTATCCCCGCTATCAACTAACATACGCACATTGTAGTGATTTTCAAGCAATTTTCGACAACTAGCCTAATGACATACACGGAATTTATTGAAATATATAGGTCATAACGGCTCTGGAGTGCGTGTCTGTAGTATTTTTGAATACATTTTTATGTAGTTATATTTTACATGACACCATGAACAGATGCATGTGTCCAGTAAAGCATGACACAAATACTTTGCTCTTCACACATCATAGCTATCAAATAAGGTATACAAAACCCTTCATAGCTGTGTAGCTTATCAAAAGGACACACAAGCTTAGCTTACACAAGCAGTAAATTTCCGCAGACACCAAGCTGTCTCCTTAACTACTAAACATGTATATGTATGTGTTCCCGTTAGTTACAAATTGGGATACCTGTGACAGACACCACTAAGTACACTTATTTGACTTGCATGGTTTGCACTGACCAACTGCTACAATTCAGATAGCTTTTATTAGTGTTATAAATGTTCTGCAGCACATCAGTGGATACAGTATTATATGTCCAAGTCCCACCTGATACATACATCTCTTATAGCATTTTAGTTAGTGCCAGCTAAACCACAACATTAGTCAGAAGCCTGCAATATAAATACCACCTGACTCACCACTACTAAACACTGTATAACACACAATAGTATCATATTACTAGTAACCTTGTAGTTGTTAAACAGGTGACTAATACCATTATGTACCATTGTGTTGATTCACATGATTGCTACTACTTTTGATGTGTCCGTTTTTAGAGTTAAGCATTTCCATTTCGGTGTTACTGTATAAAGAAATCTACATCTGGCTGCACACCTTCAGACTTACCAAACTAGAAATTTTGAGTAGGAATTATGGTATATACAGTACACATAGACAGACATCACCAGACAGACAATATCATTCCAGCAGTACGTCAGCATATACGTCCAGGTACTGTACACACAGTACATCGTAGTATAACATTTTAATTTAAACGTTAGTACTTGCTAAATAAATGACAATACTGGTCAGAAGCCTGCAATATAATGACCGTACCTGACTCACCACTAGACAGTGTATAACACACAACAGTATCATATTACTAGTACCATTATGCTGGAGTGAAGAGTATTTCTGTTTTGGTATATTGCATGCTCATAAGAAATCTATATTTTTTAAATAATTTTTTTGAAAGAATTAAGTTTTAAAAAATGATCAAGGAAGGTCATCTATACCTGCAGCTACAGTTGATTTCGGGTTACTTGTGAATGCACGTGATTGCTCAAACACATGAGCTGTTTCCTTTTAAACCAAGCTCCTTTTAATAACTCAACTACATTTGCCCTCTTACATCATTAGACAATACAAGGATATACTGGGATAGTTATTCAACACATTAAAGTGCTGCATGTAAACATTCATATGACCACGTTTGAAAATCACGTGTGCGAATTGTTCAATTGTATTCGCAAACAACCTGAAATCTACTGTATACTAGAAGGCATTTAATCCCTACTTCAGCTTCCTAAGTTAAGCAGCGTTGGAAATACAGCACTAGACAGCCGGACAAGCAAATAATTTGATATGTACAGAATCTATCGAGAAAAGAATCTACAGGCGCTTACATAAACCATCATAACTTACTGATACAACAATGTACGGAATTGAATCTTGGCTCAGTGTGTTCGCCATGAATTTGTGCATCCACCAAGGTATAGTTTTCCCCCAGGTATGCTTCTTTGTTCGAGAAGGAAGGCAATTCATTGAAAAACGATCGTCAGTAATTCTTTCGTCCCCGCAACGTAGCCAAGCGTCTGTAACTTTGGAATCTGTTTGTGTATGGAGATGAAACAAAGATTTTTGTACTCACTATGGACAGGCGAACAAGATGATGCCCAGGATTTATCCATTGGCAGCTTAATTCGCCAACCAGCGAGGCGATAAAAACTTGCATAATTTTTTTTCTGAAGCTTGCATTTTTACCCATAGTTTTTAAATGCATTTTATTACAAAAGTACTGTTGTGCGTATATCGATGGTTTTCCAAAATTCGGTCACATATACAATTCACACAAAATTATGCCAACTACATGGTATGTAGAAAACTGTAGCTATAGCTACATAACAATAGTTCTTGAAAGCTTCGTTTTTTTCTTTGGTTTTTTTTTTTCATTCAAAACCTAAAACCGTCATTCATTTATGACTAATTGAAACACACTCCAACTATCAATTACTAAGACATGAAGTGGTCATTTCAATTTGCCTTTAGCTATGTTCCACCCTAGCCATGTTCACCATGTTACAAACAAAGAACAGTACAAGAAGTGCCTCTACCAGTCACTACAGAAAATACAAACAATTATCGTAACAGTCAAAACTGAACCCACAAATAAACTTCAATGCGTAGTGGAGAAAGATATTGGATGCTAAGGAGGACAAATAACGTTGTAGCTGCAGTGTTTGGAGGAAATTAAAGGCGTGTCTTGGGCCTAAGCAATGCCAACTGTGAAGCAATCAAGTACATAGCTTTAACCATAGTGAAATTATCCCTCACTGAAGGCATCAGTCAGTAAAAGATAAGCTACAAAATTTGTGGAAAGGTTTAGGTTCATGGTGAAAATATTTTTGGGTTTGATTATACCTAACCAAATACTGCCACCAACTTGTACGCTAAAACAATACAATTTACATGTACCAACTTATAGTAATGTGCTGTTACAAGTGTGCTCACAAAATATGCTGCGTTGCAATTATGCACACTCAAACATGAGGACACCAGAATAACACAGACAAACTTAGGATGTTTAATCTTTAATCCATTAACGGCCACTGTCGCCATGTGACAGCATGGCATTATAACTCACGCATCGAATAAACTTTAGCCTCGCTATAGCTTGTAAAACACGTTTCATAGCAAGATGTGCTAGTACTGAAATGGACATGCCCATAAAGGTCCCGTTTCTGGGTAAACCAGATCCTTCCCGGACTAGTGCATGTTTGTTATGCAATAGCGTAAAGTGTAACCTGTAACCTGTTATAATAGGCAAATTAAATTGTTCTTTGAATTAAAGAAAGTGTTATACATCAATGGAGACAGGTAAAGTCAACAGTCCGTTGCTTTATTCCAGACGTGGAATGGTGGACATGAGTGCAGGTACGCAACAGAAAAAATGGGACAAATCACAAAGAAAATGGCTGTGGAATGGATCGCACTGCAAGTAAACTGTATAGAATAGTTCTTTGGAGTGTAATACACCTTAGTAAATAGCTAGTTGGGATTCCACTGCTTATTCGGGCTGGTTTTTATCAAAGTTTTAGACTTTGTTGTTTGATAACTTCATGCGGTTACTGCTATGTAAACAAAAACAACACAGTCATTTTATAGAGAGTATTTAGATATATGGTTATTAAGTACTTCTGTGTATTGGACGATTAGTATGATGTGATTCGGCAATTTGGCCAGGGGTCCCAGAGAATTTGGCCGTCACTGGGTTTTAAATGTAAAACATTTAAAATCAGGACATGTTTTGCTGGTCCAAAGGTGTCAATCATTCCATACTATGCAGGATCACAGCTGGTTAGCCAATATTCCTAACTCACTTTTACTTTATACATAAAACTACAAGCCAATGAATGATACACGTACATAGTCTTATTCTCTACATGATTAACTGTACCAGTACTTGGTAGCTTTTTGTATGTAAATCACTTTTGTAGACATTTACATGTACAGCTGTACACACATGCATACGATCTGTTCCCAATTGTCCATTACAACATAAACTGGCCTGACAGTCAGGACACAAATAATTTTAAGTCTGTAGAGAACAGTGAAGCTGTTTACTGACGCTGCATGAGTAAGTAGTAAAACAAATATAGTGAAAAGAAATAGAACCGACCAAAAAATTTGTGATTGGATTGGCAAAAATATGCATGCCAGCAAACAAAATATTATAAGTTAATTGACTCCTTTGTTTACTCCTGATTAAGTTTCTCTTTATGTGGAAGGTTGCTTCACACTAACATGAGTAATCACATAAGGTTTTTTAATGTTCAAATATGGGTCAAATTCTGTGGTATCTTTTTGCAAATCAGGCTCGAAATCAGGTCACAATTTTCAACAAGTCAACAGTCAAAATCACAAATTGACCTTGACTAACTTTGCTTCGATGTAACCATTTATTGGAGTGACATCCCATATGCAGTATTTAGTAACAAACAGGACTAGTGAACTATGGTAAGAGACACACGAGACCTATACCATTAGGCGTGGCCAGATCCCGCCGCATCATTGGTGCAGACAGGCAGTGTGTCTAGCACCATTTACCACAATAATGCAGATCAATGAAGGCGCCTTTTGTATACACATTTAAAATTATGTATACAACACCTGTAGGCACTTCAGAAACAAACTCGAAAACGACAGACACAACACAGACGCAACACAATGTAGAGAACTGTATCGTAAGGTCAAACACTCCAAGTTCCAGCTCGTACAAAGGCATCACACGCCACTACACACAATATGTGTTGGTGTGGACAAATGGTACAAACCTTATTCAGTAGTAATCACAAAACAGAACTCCTGGACACACGCCGTGCTTTAAACAACGTTGCGTTACGCCCCACTCCACTCAAATAGACACGTGACATCACATGAAAAAATAGGGTGTGTTTCATCATCAGTCTAACCGCATAGCGTAATAAACAAGTTTTCCCGGACAAGAAATAGTGTGTTAAATTTGCTGATAGAGATCGCGTCGAACAGTGAGTTAACTGTTTCTGTATGTTGTGTACTGTTGGCTATTGCTATTGGAGTGAGTTTTAGATTTGTGTGTGTGTAGCTAGCTATAGTATTTTGTGTGTTTGGTTGCGCATTGTTTGACAGCGTTCGTGTGATCCTTAATAAATGTGAAAAACTCTAAGCGCTGTGTGCCTAGCACATCCGCTAATCTGCTTCAACTATTATAAGGCAGAATCGTTAATGCTTTACAGTTCTTCATCGCTTGCTGACTGAATTAGATTTGTAATTTATCCTGTGAAGATGGTTGTTGTGGCAAAGTTTTTTGGATCATTACAATTAAGGTCCTTGTTGATAATAAATTGGCTAGATAGGTGTTAACAATTCATCAACACAATTAGATGACAATGACTTGTAAGTTAATGTGCTTTAAAAGTTTGATTTTACAATAACAAATGTTTGTGATGAATAACCATGTTTCGGCAAGTGAAGTTAGACTTCTCACTGTTTCTATTTCATCTATATTATGATGTGCCTCACTAGATCGTTTATGACTTAATTGTGTTATTGTATATATCAGACATAGAATTACATTGTTGTGTTTTTCACAGGAGGTAACTAGCAATGGCGTCAGCTTCAGGAACAAAGAGAAAACTAGACACAGACCCATTGGCTTCGATAATACCTGAAGCAGAAGACTGTGAGATGAAGTCTACCAGGTCTGTGGTTTCTGTACATGATTTATGCTTGTATATGTAACTTTCTTTATGGGCTATGGGTGTGATGTGACAGTGTATGTCTTTTATTTAACTATTATGCTATAACCATGTGTTGGGAATCATTTGTGTAAGAAAATGTTTGTGAATTTCACGATATTATGAGTAGATGTTTTCTCTTGCACATTTTTTGCCATCATATCTACAGTAAAACATTTTAAAAACCTTTTGAACCTTCACATTCCTTTAGCCTATACTAATTGCAACAATCGTATTGGTCATGAGCGTGCCTGATTGCATTACAACAAGATGCTAAGTTTTTACATCACACTAAACTGCTATGCATGATGCTACGCATGCGAGTCACTCTCAATACTATGGGATTCGAACAGATATACAAATTTTGGAGGCATTTCTCAGGAGAAATGGGATGGATAGTGTGCTTTAGCCGATTCATTACAACAGGGAAGTCATGCCCCCAGAATTAGTCTCATCCTCGGTATGTTACCCATTTCTTGGCAAAAATCAGTCATCCACAGACCAGTCACAGTCATTTAATACAGTAACAATCGTGTAAGTGTGCATCCATAAATGACTGGTAGTAGCAGGCACATGTCTATTGCTTTACCATGAATGTTTTGTTGCAAATGTGAGGAAAGGATAGACCATTTTCTTCTGTAAATCATTCTCAATATATGGTATCTAAAACCAACTGTCTAGCACAATAGCTACAATTTACCATGTTGCAACTTTGTAAAGTGTTCTGACAAATGAAGTTCATCTAATGTTACAAGTCTTAACTAACTCTAGTCACAAGTACTTTAATCTTTGTTGGGATGACGTTATCACATCTTTTAGGACTAGTGTTACAAGTGAGCCAGGATCTCACAGCTTACAGTATAAGATGTGGAGGTTTATACCAAAGTAATGAAGCTCTAAGGGCATGGTCTGCGAGACTAGGTTGGTTCGTACCAGCTGAACCTCCATGATTCTGCATATACAAGATTTAAATTATACCTCTTGTTGTAGCTATGCATTATTTGTATTGTGCTTAAAAAGTTGATCCAGTAGAGTGGTCATATCCTGTTACAGTATTATGTCACCATTGTGTATGATTGATATGTTGTAGTGATTTATTAAACATAACCGATGTACTAAAAAGGAAAGAAAGAAATGAGTGATTGATGAAAATACTGATTACATAGTTCCAGTGTGTGTATGCGTGCGTGTGTGTGTGTTGGGTCAGTGATTTTTAACACCATGTTGGTTTGCACCTTCACGGGGTGACTCACAGGCAACTGCTTTTAGCCAGCTAAGCTGATGGCAATCACAAGGTTGGGTTACTGTGTGCCACCTGATGGTATATGTCCTTGTGGAGGTTTTGCAAGCCTTCAGGGGATACTGAAGTCTACACTTAGGACAGGCACAGCTTGGTGGACATTGTCATAATGCCAGGGCACATGCTGCTGCTGAAGTTCAATGGGTCCTCTGGTTTCCATGCGGCTGAGCCATGACCATTATCAGTAAACCAGATGTACACTGGTGGCATGACTGTCCACTTTTGCTGCTGTCTGTCCGTTCCATTTAAGATGGCTGCATGACCTGAAGGGGATAGCAGAGAAGGAAGGTGTAGGTGTGTGTGTGTGTGTGTGTGTGTGTGTGTGTGTGTGTGTGTGTGTGTGTGTGTGTGTGTGTGTGTGTGTGTGTGTGTGTGTGTGTGTGTGTGTGTGTGTGTGTGTGTGTGTGTGTGTGTGTGTGTGTGTGTGTGTGTGTGTGTGTGTGTGTGTGTGTGTGTGTGTGTGTGTGTGTGTGTGTGTGTGTGTGTGTGTGTGTGTGTGTGTGTGTGACAGCATGAGTTGAAGCATTGATATTTAGCCGAACACATGTCATGATGTATAAATAAATGACCTATGGCTTTGGTTGAACAGTCGTATGAATTTCTACAATGTTAGTATGTACTTCCCTTGAACTTGAGCAGAATTAGTAATAAAGCCAAATAGAGTAAATCAATGTAATTATCTTTACCATGTGACCATTGCAACAGGTGGAAACTGTACGGTTTCCATTTTGGGCTATTCTTTTCCACGTCCTGTTTTAGCTATTGGAGCTCCAAAATACCTATTATTTTGTAATTTCACACAATATAGTTACACCAGTTGGTAGGTAGTGATTCATATTATAAAATTAAGCTACTATATGTTTCTAAAATAAAACCTTACTCAAAACGTTAATCAGTTTTGACTCCTTCATTTTCATCTTAGTATGGTAACATCACAAAATGTTTTGTGCAATCACCTGTGATTCCTTTTGAAATGGAAACAGTGTATGGTAATTTTTATCCATTCTTATTAGTAATTGTGAACTAAATTTCTAGAATCTGGAAGCTCTCTCAGTGGTCTCTGTCATTAGTGTTTTGCGTATGTGGATAATTCTGAGTAAAGGCCTTTTCACACTTAATGTGCATTGAATGCAGATCCAGCTGTGGTCAGACTGAGAGTGGATCGAATGTGCATTAGTCCATTTCACACTATGTGTGCACCAACTGAATTCTATTTGCTTTCATAGCACGTGAATTAATTAATAAATTGATTACTTAACGAAAATTTAAATGGGGTCGGTGATTCTACTACCTTCTTCGTATTCCTTGGAGTCAGAAAAGTATTTGCAGTAATGAATGTAGTTAGTACACTCACAAAACGTTGGATGCCAAGAAGCTGGTTAGTTATTATGATGAAACCTGTACCTGGCACGATGATTTCAGAATGGTACAGCATTCCTTCGACACTCACTCCTGGTCGCTATCGCTTCCACAAGCCAAGTATAACATTGGGTATGCCATCACTTTAGTCTTGGTGCCAAATCCTCACTTTGCGCAAGATATCTCTAGATTGTACGCGCCGGTGCCTCCTTATTGATTGAGCTAATGCACATTAAACCCAGCCAATCCACCTCTCGAGGTGGATTGACATGAAATGCCGGATTGAATGCACATTGTGATTAATCTGGTTCAGGTGTAAAATGGTCTCATGCAGCTTCGATGAGCATTCGACTGTGTTGTGAAAAGTCCTTAATTATCTAGATCCACAAAACAGACCACATAAATATCATCATGTTATCCTTACATATATGCCATCAGCTCTTATGTAACATGCATACCCAGTTGTAGTACCTCTGAGATGTACACCATCACCTTTTTGCTCCTAATACTCATGATTAAACCCAGGACTACTTGTATCCTTTAGTTATTAAGCCGGTTATAGCGTAATTCCTTATTTTTTGTGCTCACCAGCAGTCAAGGAATGGTCATCTGAGAAGGGTATCAATGTTACAGGGATGTGCAACAAAAAATAATTATCTTTGATATCCCATTTAAAATTTGTAAATTTAACTGCTATTTGTTGTGTTACTGAGAGAGTTGATGTACATCTACATAACACTTGTTTACATCTTTCTGAAGAATAAATTAAATTGGCTGTAATTTTGTGACTGATTGAACAAATTACTCATGGAATTTTGTTGATCATATATAGACTCTGTGTATGACACACATCACCATCTGTTACTCCATACTTGTAATTGTTTAATGTACTTGGTGTTTACAGGGGTTCCTTCTTTTAATGGTATACAATGAACAGCTAATTTCACTGCAGACCATACTTCCAGTCGGTCGCTAGTTTCACTAGGTCTGTAGTTTCACTAGGTCTGTGTTTTAACCTTTCAAAATGTCAACACAAAATATGAACACTGTTGTGATTATACACTTATCCATGGCTACTTTTGTGGTGGTGTGCATATATTTAACCATCTATAATTTTTGTGCATGGTCCCAAGTTGTCTGGGGTCCACTGTATGTGTTTATACAATGATGTGGGTATTTGTAATGCCTACACTAAGCCACAAGACATTACATTGCTGTTGGTGATATTAATGAATTCAGTAGTGTGCAGTTTGATCATGTTTTAAATTAGGTCTACATGCTAGACAGGTACATGATAATACCCTTTATGTGTAAGAATGAATCAGCACAAACTACTTGACCTATAGATACATTAGAAGACATGCTAGTTTCATCACTTTAATGTAATAATAGTCATGATATGAGAATTCAAAATAGTCGGTTATTGAATTCCATACGTGTGTTTACACAGTCAGATACTTTCAATTCTAAATTATATTATCCATACAATATGAATATGATGGGATATGTTGATCCAGTAACATGTGATATTTATAATGACTCTTTCCTCTTTCCTTAGTGAAACACTGTCCCTGCATGTCTGTATTGGTGCTAGCACTTAACAGACTTACGTACATATTTGTGTATTGACTTAATATCATAATATTCTAGAGAAAAGTGTATACAAAATTTCATCAATTGTTTATTTTTGACTGACCTAATATAATGTATTGTATAATAGAGATTAGATATGCTACACAATCTCCCAGAGGCAATAATCTGTAAACAATGTTTGACGTCAGCAGTCATGATCTTTCTGCTGGTTGCTAGGCAGTTAATCATGTGTGGCTTCCTGTCATAACTATCAGGCTTCACCACAAATGTTCAGTTAATGGCTTCACTTGGGATCTGATAAATCAATTTGTATTGTGTGTATGGAGGTGTTTTGCTTCAATAGAATCCATTCTTTGAATGAGTGATGAAAGTCGAATTACCATAATGTGTATATAAGTGGTTACACACTAGCACATGTTATTGTGTGTAGTGTATAGTCGCTATACTCATAGACCTCGAACCCTTGACATAAACTCAAGGTATATCTATCTGTGGTAAAGGTTCCGTTTAAAAGATTGTGTCTTGTCTAACCTTTTTATCTCTGGAAAGGTATACATATAGTTCATGCCAAACTCTCAATCAATTTAGACATTCATTTTCCAGTAAAAGTGAACTTCTGAGTAGATACTTTTAACACATTGCAGTAAGTAAGTCTTATAGAAACTATATTTTTGGTTGACTGCCTTACAGGTGATGTCACTGATGTTTATCAGTGTCTAGTTTTGTTTGTCCTCTGAGCTCATAGTTTAAGTAAACTCTAATACCACACACATAGTAGGAATAGTCCTTATATGACAACACTAATTTTATGGCTTTTCTGTTAATTATTTTAATTCATGATCACTTAAGCTACACAAATATTTACTGAACGTTTTGCTGTGTTGTGCTATGAAGCTTGATTACCAAGAGTAGTGTATGTAGGAGAACTTGATTTGAAAAGTGATATAGCTACGATTTTTAGTACACGGCATTTTTAGATTTCTAAAATTACCAAGAAGATATACGTACCTGTGCATTTGGACATATTTATTACAACGCAACAATATGATCCCATTAATTAGTACATCAGTGTGTTTGTATAATACCGATCAAACACAACGTTGTTTCACAAGAGTGCGAGGGATTAAAAAACTGGCTAATTAAAGGTCCCGTTTGTGTGCCAGTATTCATCCCCTTTTATTTGATGAATACTTGTTAACAAAATGGGTGCCATGTCCTTTAATTTGTGGTAGTTTTGATCACTTGCACTCTCCGTGAAACAACGTTGGGTTTTTACATCACATCTACCACTTTAATGACTTAATCATATACATTATATTCATGTATGTACTCAGTAATGTACTTTCACAATGATGTGTTGGATTTCAGGAAAGACAAGTCTCGTATCAATGCTCAGTCAAGGAGGACTACACATGCACAATTGTTGAAGGAGTTAGGATCACTGCTACCATTCCCTGATAAGGTCATACAACAAATTGACTACAATTCCATCTTGAGGCTGGTACTGTGTTACTTCAGAATGAAGAATATGGCAGTTGAGGACTCCTCTTCTCAGCCCAATAGTATGTGTACTTTCTATTGTGTAATGGAACCTCATTAGTTAAACTGCTTTCATCATTGAAGTAGGTCTGAATAATGAAGTGTTCTTAGAGTTAGGTCATGATAGACATTACCACATCATACACAAATGTGTTTGACATGCATAACTTTTCAAAAATCTTCAAATTCTCCACGAGCAAGCAAATAAGATGATGTACTGTATACGGAAAAAAATTTTGAGGGGGAAACTTTCACGGATGCACAGAAGCATTGCAAAATATTCGCGTTTGCATAGAAATCTTGCGATTTGCAGGGAAAACATTCACGGATAGTGGCTAAGCGCCTGGTTAAACATGATAAGCAATTAAGGATCTGGCAAAGTTGGTTTCTTGAGCTTGACATATTTAAGCAGCGCCATGTGTTCAGTGTTTTAAAAAAATGGAGTGTTCCCAAACGAACACTATCTCCAATTAAAGAACGTCAAATCTATGAGCTTGCAAAACCACTATTCTGGCTATGAAGACCTACAAAATGCAAAAAGGTATAGTAATTTTTTTAGGTTTTTTGTGCACAAAATATTTGAGGGGAAAACATCCACAGTTGTCAGCATAATCATGAAAACCACGAATGTTTTTCCCCTCAAAAGTTTTGCCATATACGGTATACAGTGTAGGAATGACTTGGGAAAGCCTATAACCTGTTTGCATTCTATTTCTACTTTAACCCTTTATGGACCGCTGCCGTAATATTATGTCCAAGATTATTGGCAGTAAACAAAGAGCTATATAACTCTGCAACAAATGAAGCTATTAGATCGAAACAGGGGCCAATGTATTCGCCATTCATAGGCGATTCTTTTGATATATAAGGCCAACTTATCATGCAAAACTAAGCCTGTGTAAAATTCCTAACAAAGTATAAACATTTAATATTTATACAACAATAAAACTAACCTTGTAGAAAGCGCTCCATAACTTTGGCTGTGTTCATCGTATTAACTTCGAATAATGCTCAGAGTGCTCACTAATTAGAGGTGAATAATGTGATATACAAGGTCACATAATGCGGTTTTTAAAAACTAAAAATGGCGGACTGTTTTTGTTGATTGTGCAGCTGTTTGAAACTCACCTTAGTGCTTCTAAGACATTGGTTCTACACTTTGGTAAGTTAGATAATGTTGTTTATTATTGTCAGGCAAGTCTTTTAGTATAATTTGTTATACAATTGAGCACTTGTAGGGGCTTTGTCAACGCTATAAACTTATTATATATATTTTTTAAATACTAAATGCATAATAATCATAAAACGAGTGGGCTTTCGAGGTAGACTATGCACATAATTCTTGGTCCTTAAAGTGTTAGTTAATGTGGCATACTAATTTTATTGATATTAGGTCCAGCAATGAGTTTGAGTCCATATTCAAAGGAGACCGCAATTTCTCTTGGGAAGATGCAGGACTTGATGACAGAGGCACTTGATGGATTTGTTCTCGTAGTACTTGGTGATGGTACTATTGTGTATGTGTCTGATAATATCCACAAGTATCTGGGGCTGTTTCAGGTATAATTTGTTTATGCATGTGTTACACATGTGTTGTACATACATGTACCATATGTGACCTGTTGAGCAACTTGTTTGCATAATTGATAAATTCATTGAAATACATTGGGTAAAAAATGCTATACATAAATATTTTACACAGCATTTTAGTCACTTCCAGGGGTTAATCTAGGGGGGGGGCACAGGCCCCCTCTGGGTTAGCTATTGCCCCCCCCTAGGTTTATACCTAAAGCCTTGAGAAATGGAAAGGTTTAATTGATCCCAAAGTTGTATAATCCAATGGTCAATATTCAATGGCATCACAGTAAAATTTCACCAAAATTGAGTATATTTACACCTAAATTTTCAAAATTTTCCTGGGGGAGCATGCCCCCAGACCCCCCTAGAATCCGAAGCGACTTACTTCGCCCCCTCTAGGTTAATTTTCTGGGTTGAGCCCTGACTTCAGTAAACAGTGAAGGAAGACTTGAAATGAAATATACCAATGGATTTGCCTAGTAGGAATATCTTAGTTTCATTTCTGTACCACAGAGCAAACATGAGTTACATATGATTGTTTACATTGTGTTAAAATGTAACTTTATCATTGCCATTTTAAGCTTGAACAGCCTTCTTGCTCGATAACATGGGTATATTTAGACCAAAAACTATACTTTGATGAATGTCCCAGTTAATGGTGAATAGAATGACACAAGTCCCATTGGTGTATCCCGTCGAACTCTAGACTTATGATCAATTAAACAAGCACCTGTAATTTTTTTCTGTATAGGCACTATACAAATTAATTTTTTTAGTCTTCTTGTTGTCTATTGCTAAAACTCCAAAAGCACTCACCAAAAAAGTACCACTACAGGTACACACTAGAGGTGTGCGATTATCTAGATATATTTGGTTATCAAGATATCATAAGACTTATCGAGATAAGGATGATAGGTTTATTAATCTAGATAATAGTAAACTTCCATAAATTATTTGTATACCTGATGGTGTAGGCACCTCCTGGGGGTTCCAACTCTCCTACCACTTGGGAACAGTGTTAAGATTAACGTTTTTCACTTTTTTATAGTCTTCAAATTGCAATTTGCTCACTTTCCTGGTTACAATATTGGCAGTTTACTAAAATAAATAATTGTTTCAGTTATCGAGATATGTTAGATAATCGAGATAAGTTCAAAGGAAATATCGAGATATGTCTAAACTAGTCATCGTACACCTCTAGTACACACATACCGTACTGTCCAAGTACAATGTCGCACTCGCTTGCACACACAAGTTTGCTCAAGATTTTAAAAATCGCTAATTAAGGGGCATGGCAACTGTTTCGTGAACGAAACAGCTTCCACGTTGTCTCACAAGCGAAACAGTTGCCATACCCCTAAATTAACGATTTTTAAAATCTCGAGCAGAGTTGCGTGGGCAAGCAAGTGCAATGTTGCGCTTGGGTGGTACCATATATCTGCATAAATACATACTAGCATGAGTTCCCAAGACTCATAATTGTGACCATCTCTGAAAACCTGTCTAGTTCGCAGATTTTTATTTATTTTTTTAATTTCTCACCATTATCTGCATTGTCCAAGGAATGGTTCACCAAAGTTTCAGTCAATTATGGTGAGTAGTTTCGGAATTACAGCACTAGAAAGTAGGAAGAACAAGGAAATCGATTTGTACAGTCACTATTATATAGTTATACAACGGCCACGAGTGCTCTGCCTGATATAAACGCACGAGCCTGAGGGCCGTTATAAACGCACGAGCCTGAGGGCCGTTAGGCCCAAAGGCAAGTGCGTTTATACAGGCAGAGCACGAGTGCACGTTGTATAACTGTTATGTACCACTCACCTAATAGGTGGGGAGAGTATTACAAGACAGCTGTAACACTTATAAAGGCCAGGTTTCTAACATCGATTGTGGGTAACCAAGCCGGACGTTGCGATGACGTTCCCCCTGCAGTACTGCAGCCACCTGAGATATTGAAAACTAGTACGCTATGGGTTATATCACTAACCTGCATTCGCTGTTCGACTCTCATCATGTAGTGCTCAGCATGCCAGCGTGATCACTCAATCGCCATATAGACTAAGCGCCAGACTAATCGCCATAGTGATTCTCTCGAGCAAAAAAAAGTAGCTAAATAGACGTTTTAAGTAAACAAAACCTGACTACTAAACGATGCTAGTCTAATTCTTACTATTCACACTGGCTAAACTCGAATCAGGTGGCATGACAAAACTGGTTACCACAATCGAACGTAAAGGTTAGTATTATTTAGAATATATTTCTTTTATTGAGTCATTGTCGAAGTGGGCTGCAGTTTAATCTGGGCTAAGATGGCACCAGACTAGTAAGGTGTATAAGTACGTTTATATGTATATGTAGACTAGAGTTGTGACCACCCGTGTTGGATTTTTCGATCGCCATTGGCTGCTTGTAAACATTATACGTATTGGTGACGTTATGGCCCACAATCGACCTTTACATGTCAGGCTATAAAAGAATTCGAGTGATCTGTGAAGTGTCTTTCCACCTATTAGGTGAGGTGTCGTAGTGGTCTTCGCCACCGGCACTTGTGCTATGCTGCACAAAACCGCAGCCAGTGCAATATCTGTATATTGCACTGCGGTCGGTGCATTATAACTTATAATGCACTCGTTGTGGTCTAAAAAACCGCAACCAGTGCGTTATAAGTTATAATGCACTCGCTGCGGTCTGCAGCAGTGCAATATACAAATTATGGCACTGGCGGTGCCTTTGAACTGCCCACGCAGAGTGGTACATACTAAAATAAACTACAGGCGCTTACATTCACAGCCATAACTTCTGTTTGGATTAGTCTACGAAGTTGGGATTTGGCTTACAATGTTCACCATATATCAACCAAAGTATAGTTTTAGCCATGCCATCATTTGCACATAGGCTTATGAGGGTAGTTTTGTTGAAGAAACGACAATGATTTTGTTTACATCTGCATCATAAACAAACGCATGTGACACATATATCATTGCGGCTACAAAAATAAAACAAAGATTTTCGAACTCCCTATGAGTAGGCGAATAAGACAGTATAAAGGTTTAATCAATTTTATGACTTCCTTTCCTGAGTAATGGCTCCATTAAACCTTATGTTAAAAAAAATTCTTTATAACACACGTAATGTCATCAATTGCTGTTGTTTTTTTTTTTCCTTCACTAAAAGCATGCTTGTGCAAACTAGATGGGTTTTCACTGAGACAGTTCACAGTTTTTGTGTGTCCATGATGTGTGTGAATATTTTGTTTCTCTTGTTGTCATAGTCGGAGCATATTGGCACAAATGTGTTTGATCTCATTTTGGCTGAAGACCACAAAGATGTTAAGGAATCCTTGAAGACCTCTGAAATCCAATCCATGTCCCGTCTGCAAGGTACAGTGCTTTAATTAAACACTCTTTTGTAACCAATATGCATATCTTTATAGATGGTGCTCCTTGCTCATTTTTCTGTCGCATGAAGTGTCCAAAGTTTAAGATGGCAATGTGTGCAGCTAAAACACCAGGATATAAGGTAGTGTTTACCAACGGATGTGTCAGTAGGGTGTGCATTTGTAGAGTAGGACTAGAGGGGATATGGAAAGTATTGTCAGAGAAAATTATTATGTTGTATTTTATACATACAAATTTGCAAACAAGTGAAATGTCAAAGTGGGCTGCAATTATAAAAATGTAAATATTTTGCAATAATAAAAGCATAAACTCATCATTCAGTATTATTGATTGGTATTCATCTCTCATTTCTCATAGTTGATGTATGTGTCTGGTCAGTTCAAGATGGATGGTTCAGAGCCTCGACTGGTAGCAGTAGTGAGACCAGTCAGTCCTCCATCAATTCTGGAGATCAGGATGGAAGGGAACATGTTTGTGACCCACTACCAGTTGGATATGAGGTGTACCTTCTTTGATGGACGGTTAGTATCTGTGTGTTTAAACTACATGTAACATTTGGAGCATTGTTTGACAAACATGTAGTAAGCTGATTTAATTTTCACAGGCTGCAAAATTTACTCGGCTACACCAAGCAGGATATGATGGACAAGCTTGCCTTTGATCTACACCATCATGAGGACATTGAACCTTGTCAGAAATGTCATGCTGGATGTAAGTATTGTGATGGTTTTTTTTTAACTTAATACAGTGAACCTCAGTTTTCCAGACCCCACTTATAAACTATGGAAATGACTGCTCTATTAAAGAATAGTGTCTGTTCTATTAGGGTATAGTACCACTCAAATGTAACATCGTCTTGCAAGAGCGTAAGCAATTTTAAAACTCGCTAATTAATGGGTGTGGCACCCATTGCGCTCACAAGTATTCATCACAAACGAAATGAGATGAATACTTGTAGGCAAAATGGGTGCCATGCCCTTTAATTAGCAAGTGTTTTTTTTTTTTTTTTTAATTACTTGAACTCTCACAAGACGACATTACATTTAGTTGATAATAAAGATTTTTCAAAATGTTCTTTATGCTATTTTAAAGTTGTGTATGCACAGTTTCAGAGATGTGGATTTTTCAGACTTATGGACCATCCCCTGGTTCCAAGGGGTTGAGTGTCCACTCTATGCATATAAGTTGTGTAAACGTAGGTATGATTTGTCAATCAGTTCAATATGCACTCTAATATATATATATATATATATATATATATATATATATATATATATAAATATATGTAATAGTTATACCATGGCTGCGAGGGATTTTGCTGATATATACACCCAAAGCCCGAGGGCTGCGGGTGTATATGTCAGCAAAATCCCAAGCAGCCATGGTACAAGTGATACATATCAATTGGGGTGCACTCACCTAATAGGTGAAAGAACTAATGAGAACTCATCCCATTTGTTTTATACAGTAGCATCTGAAGATCGATTGTGGTTTTAATAGAGTGGGCTAATAGCCATCAAAACATTGTCCATACGTTAAAACGTCATTAATACGTTACTATGCTTCAACACGCAATGTTAGAAAACTTGCGATTGTGGGATTGAGTTTATATTGTTATCATTTTTGTACTAAGTTAAGCCAACTAACTTTGCTATTGGGACAGTAAGTAAGTTATTATATTAAGTTAAGTACTTAGGACTGTAAGTTACTTACCTATTTCAACGTAGCAGTAGTAGCTTTGCTGTTCCGTGGTTTGTTCAAAGGCTGATACGCGGTGGGTAGAAATACGCATCCACAATCGCCCAAACAATTATTTTGTGCCTTCATTATTCTTTAGTAACAACCAACTACTCTATCTTAGCCTATGTACTAAGCTTATTTAGCAACCTCTACAAAAACGAATCCCACAATACAAAGCTCTATGTCGCTCAATATAACGAGTCAAAGCGCATCGATTCTTTGAACTGGCTGGGTATCAAAGTCATTGTCAAACTGCTTTCCCATGATATTGCCCGGGCAATATGCGAGTTAAACACCGAGCGGCACCTTTGAACGCCCACGCTAAAGTGGTGTGTATATATATGTGTGTGTGTGTGTGTGTGTGTCAACGAATGATTGCATGTACAGTACACATCCACATTTTATCAATGTATGTTTTCTTTTCACAGTACTGAAGAGAGGTGAAGGTGTCAGTGGTTATTATCGCATGCTGAACAAGTGTGGTCAATTCATCTGGTGCCAAACAAGAGCTCACATGATGTTTGATAGTCGCAGTGGCAAACCCAGCTACATTGTCTGCATGAATTTCATTATCAGGTGTGTATATAACACACATATGTGTAGCATAAAACTTCTGTAGTACACATTGTTGCTAGAAGTCCCATTGTCATACAGTTAGTGGTACTGTGTAGTAACAATCATGAACGTCTGTCAAAAATTTTGCAGTGACTTGATAGTAATGGTTAGGTATGATCATACCCAAAATTATGCCTTCAGTTCTACATGAAGTCAGGAGCTTATAAGCGCCTTGCGGTCTTCGACGTTTATGAGCTTCTAATAAAATATTATTACAGATTTTTGCAATTGAATTGGTGGTTTTTGCAGTTAAATTCATCCTTAACAAGAATGGCAGCTGGAGCAAACATGAAAACATGATGTAGCAGCTGCTACAAGACCTTGTTCAAGTACAACAATGGTAAACAAATCTTTATAAGGCAATAATTCTTCCTCTACAGCCTATCCAGCAACATTCCAAACTCTACTATGCCATTAGCGATGGGTGTGGTCACTCGCGAGCAAGCTAATCAACTTGTCAGACAGCTATCAACTTCACATACTATGAGCTCTAATTACCTTCTAGTGTCCCAAGTGTAACTCTCCTTGGCATAAATAATTCATCTCTTAATGAACGGTTGGTTTTTGGAGCCGTTTTGTTTATGACGAATTGTAACGCAAACGCGACGAATTCTATTGTAAAACGGACTAATTCAACGGCAAAACCGACGAATTCAAGTGCAAACGGGACAAATTCAATCGCAAAGGCGACGGATTCAATTGCGAAAACCTGTAATATTCTGATAAGTTTCTGCAGATTTCAAAATACGTAGTATGTCAATTCTCATTAGCAGGCCTTCGGTTAAAAAAGTCTAAGAGAGGGGAAAATAAGGTTTTATGAGAGTATGGGTCACCAGTATATTTCAGATGTGAAACCCCTTATGGCTCAGTGTGTTCTCAAGAGAGGCCTGCAGCCATACTAGTGGGCATTTAATCTCTAGTTCAGTAATAGAAGAGATTAATTTCACTTCAAGCCATGATCTAACTTGCTTATACTTGTTATAAGTCACCTTTGGTGGGACTTCTTGATGTAAAATTGAACTAGTGCAAATACAAAGCGACCGTATTACTAATATGGCTAACATTTCAACCATAAGTACTTAGTTATGTGCATTACAACATACGTACATGAAGTACTGTGTTTCATAATGTGTGCTCTGTGTCTCTCTAGCAAAGAGAAAGGAGAGGAGTCTCTTGCTCAACGTGCCATTGAAGCAGGTGCTAGTGCTATCAATGATAGTTTACCTACACCAGTAGCTGATCATAGTTATGATCCATTCCCTGTTACCTCCAATGAATGGTCGGGTAGAGACCCTTTTGCTGAAGGCATGGATACCTCAGCAAGGTCATCCCCAGATCAACTGGAACCAGACTCTACCACGAAGTCACCCAGTCCACCTGTAGCTTCCAAATCACATGAAGTAACCAAGTCCCCATCAGTGATGTCTACAATCTCATCACAAGACGACATGATACAACAGTCTTCACTTGTCAGTGGTCGAGTATCAGTTGCCAAGTCCACCACCTCTGTTACTGATGATAGGAATATCTCACCAGAGGGTAATCAGTCTGTTAGCTCAATGGAATCTGGTTATGAAAGTAGTGTACCCACCCCACAATCAGCTCAGTTGAGAAATATGACAGGTGGCTATAATATCAATAGTCCTGTATTCCAGCCAGAAACGGTCACCCAGCAGTCCATTAAACCGTCCACTACACAAACAAATAACAATTCTTACTACAAACAAACACCACAAATCAACTTCATACAACAAATGCTAAATCATTTCCAACCATCAAACCAATTCCAAAACACATCCATGCAGAAGGGTACCATGAATCCTCATTTTGTTAAACAAGAAGCATTCTCTATGCATCAGTGTGCTGGTAACTATCGTCCACCTGTAGCAGAACAACCAACTACTAACACAGGGATGGGTGTTGATATGTTAATGTCCTCCTTCACAGAGCAGATCCCACCTTTAGCCCCACTACAAGAGCTGAAAACGGAAGACCTGGAGATTCTAGACATTCCGAGTTCATTGGCTAACCAACCTCAGTTGCAAACATCAATGCAATGGGTCCCTAACATGCAGCATAATTCCAGTGCTCAACCTTTTGGTGGTCCTAATAGAATGGTGACTTCAAATGTGCAAGGAAACTTCATGGCTATGCCACAACAGTTTAGAACTGGTGTACAACCTCAAATGTATCATACCACAAATTGATGTATTGAATTGTTTCATGAATCACTCACACGTAGATAATCGTGGTTAAAGTACACACCCTACATTGGCACTTGATAGATAGATTTCTATAATATGTAAAGCTACATTTTTACTTTTGTTTCTTGTATTAAACCCTGCATTTTATTTTTGTATTATATTTTAGTTTAAAAATTCTATAAGTGTGTAATATGTACAGATCCTTATACTGTATAAATTGATATTAAAGGTAAAGTCTTCCTTGCCATTTTTTAAACAGTACTTGGAAATATCATTCCATGATTTGATGGTGGATGGTAAGGTGTTTTCATAGGTGTCAGCCTGGTTCTGAAGGATAGAATGGTACAATGACAAAGTTGTTGCTGGTGCTACTGGCCAGCTGGAACACAAGGCTAGAGATATGGACACCCTTGCACAGTTGTCCGGATGATTTCTACATGTATTTCTTTCACTTTGGGTCTTTAAAGTTCCTTACTTAAGCTGTAGACTGTGACTCAGCAATTTCTGTTGATATATCAATTGCCCACCCACCCCCACTCATGGTGGCATGCCTGAGTTACAGATTCCATCATAAAATGTTGCTCAAAATGACTATATCGGTAGCTAGTTTGCTATAATTGTGTAGATTAAAAATTGGTTAAACACTGGTTGGCTGTATTCACTGTGAGACATTTTAAACTCGGCTTTTGGCCTTCCCAAGCTATACTGATTGAAATGTCTGAATACACATCATCTCACAATCTATTGATGTGTGCATATGTACATTGACAGTTTTCTTAATTACTAGGCCACATTTTTTGAGTGACTAGCTAATATCCTACATTAAAAGCCAACTCTGCATGTGCCTAATGTTATAACATTTGTTTGAATTTTATGTGTTCTGCTTCAAAGTTGGTATATCCAGTGATGTAGCTTTCCATACTTTCAGTGCAAATGATCGATGGTCAACATGTTAGCAAGAATTCATAATAATATTATATGTTATGAACTCTTGATGTTAGCTATTAATTTAAACATAAGCCAGTTGTGTGGAAATATAATTGTGATTATAATGGAAAAAAGGCTGGATTACTTAATGTGCATAATGTTACTATGTGCATGTATGTGTATGTACTTGACATCACAGAAGCAAGAGCAATATATTCAAGTGGTCAGACCCAGAGTTTGGAAATAGGGGCGCACTAGGGTAGTAAATATAGGTCTGTGCCCCAGAAACTATAGGTAGGGATCAGTCTACCTAGCTATTTTTTTCTTCCAGCAAGTCTTTTAGCTTTCACCTTAACGTGACTGTTCTGTTGGAGTATCTCTATCTCAACAGTTGTGATTAAATGATTTCCGGTGTGACCCTTAAGGGTGCTCTGTACAGTTCGCTTATAATGGCTTCCCATGAAATTTAATTTGTTCTATAACTTACAAATGGTTTTAGCAAATGTTCTGTACTTTTTACTGGATATAATTAAGCTAACACTATAGTACACAGTTAGTCCAAACCCAACTGCTAAATTTGCTTTAGAACTTGAGTTACAGATTTTCCTTTTATACTAGAACTAGTTACATATAATTACATATTACTTGCAACTGAACTATTTAGTTACAGTTACATATTACCCATAAAATAAAGTAACTATAACAATATTACATATTATATTACTTTGTGTCCACAGCCTTAAGCTGTCACGTGTGAAATTACCACCTTATCACGTGACATGATTGCGTTGTTGGACAATGTGCAAATCTTGGTCATAAGTAAGAAGCTGGTGAATAAGCTTCATTCAGTAGGCTTCATTACATCATATGTTGTGGCTAGGCGTTACTCAGTGGATTACTAACGAGATTAGTAATTTCGCCGGTTAGCTAGTTGTAGTAATAATATTAGCTACGTAATATTAGATTCGATTCGTTACAGTAACTATAGTACTTTAATAGGTAACGCGTTAAATTTGTAAGTGAAGTAACTTGAGTTATATTACCTGTTTTTGTAGCATGTTTCGTTATATTACTTAGTTACCACAAAAGTAATAATATTACGTAACGCGTTACTCCCAACACTGGTAGCTTGTGTGAAAATTTCATGTCTATTGGATTAAAAATGACGGAGTAGTTCTAATTCAAGTGAGAGGGTGTAGAATAGCAAGATGCGTGCACTGGTTGCTATGGGATACCTAATTTACCGGTACTAAAATGTGTAAACATGTCACAGACTAATTAAGTGACCATAATATTTCTTTTAGTGCAAAGCAAACTATTTCTTGGGAAGCCTTGTACGAACTGAACAGAGCACCCTTAAGTATTTTGTGTTGTATAGTTATAGTATATCCAAAGGATAATAAGCTACCAACCTCACCTTAAGTTGCTTCTATATTGTACTAGGTGTACAACTATGTTGTCCCAATTCTGCTATTTGATTCAATCATTAATTACTAAATGACTCACTGACTGTAGCTACGTTACCAAAAATAGTGCACGTAAGAGAACTTGCAGTGTAATTTGAAAAGGGATACAGCTACCACAGGAGATAGCTACTAGCACTGTATACGGAATAGACGCCGTGTCCGCGAATCAGTAATTTCACTTGGCGGACTGCATACGGATGTAAAACTATGCGGTGTCCGCCTAATGGCTTCCTCCACTACGCGGATATATGGCAAGCTATCAGTAACAAAATTTATCCTGTTTTCAATCTAAATGTACATCTCAACACGTACATAGCTATGTACATCTCAACACGTACACTTTAAAATGTACATCTAAATGCGTACGCTTTAATATGTAGCTACATCTCAACACGTAGCTACGTATTAAAGTACATACGTTACAGTACATTTAGTATCCGTAGCAGCGGCGGAGGAAGTAGTTGATATGAGGGGGGGGGGGGGGGGGGGACTCCGCTGAGCTGACCCAGACTTATTTCTATAGTTTGGTAAGGTGAGACCAAAAAAAAAAAAAAGGTCACAACCAACTCACAAGAGCTTTCCACCTCACCAGCTACCATTTCTAGCTGATAAACTACATAAAAATCCTTACATAGCTCGCTACACACTGACTACTTTATTAGAGTGACTGCTCTATATTAGAGTATCTCGATCTTTATCACGGTTTTCAGCCCCACTCCAAGAAAGATAATTTCGGTGTGATATCATTCTGAGGGGGGGCTAAGCCCCCCCCCTTTCCGCCGCCTATGATCCGTAGTATGCATGCAGTACCGGAAATTCTGTGTACCTGCTCTAGTGCTAGGGACCCGCCGATTATGCTGGCATAAATATGAGCATAATAGGTACCTGAAAGCATTGAGCATAATGCTAGCATAATAGGTAGAATATTTTGTAACAGTATGAAGTCTTGCTTATAAAAATAAGTTTCACAGAAAGATCGATATACTCTAATAGAACAGTCAGTAACTCTAATAGAGCAATCACATAGCTGACTGTTCTATTAGAGTAGATATATCGATCTTTTCTGTGATATGCATTTTGACAAGTAAGTTTGAGCTTCAGGCACTTATTATTTACCCATAAACTGGAAATTATTAGCAGAGCATGAGAACTGAGGCATAAATAATTGGGCATAATTTGAGCATAATAGGTAAGTACTGAGCATAAATTTAAGCATAATAGGTAAATTTTTGAGCAGTGTAGCATAGCATAATAGGTAAAATTATGAGCACACTGTTAAAAAGCCTGAGTGCATTTCATACCAAAATTGTATGCATTGCATACTGAGTTGCTACACTAGAAGGTATGAAACAGATCTGCATGCATTACATACTAAAAACGTTAGCATATCACACTAACATATTGGTATGAAATAACATACCCTGTGAGCATACCATGACGCCATAGCTCAGAGATATGCGCCTCTTATATGGGAAGATAAGCGCCTCTTATATGGAGCGTTTATGAATAGGCGCATACAAAAGCACTGGATGCGAGATGGGTTTGGGAGCTTGTTAGAAACTCTCGAGGGAAAGAGGTTGAAGGAGCATGACGAGTCGAGTAAACTGAAGCACAGAGTGAGTTCTTAGTATTTGATAAGCAACGGTTTCAGGAAACCATAGATTACAATTATAACTCCCGTGACAAGTGTGGAAACTCTGGTTCGGTTCTAAGCCTTGTTCCAAGCTCCTTTATATGTTGTGTAACTGTTAGAGTTGATAATGAATACCATCTGTCTCATACCCAGACCCAGCTGGGCCATTTTCAGTCAACCAGCTTTGGCATCCAATGAAATTAAGTTTGGCTGAATCTTAGTCAATCGAATTTAAATTTGATCCGTGTTGACTAACTTCATGCATGCATCTACAATGAAACTGCATTGCTTTGGTCACTCCAAATAAATTCTCTGTTCCAGTCCACTGCCTGCATCCGTGTCACTAATAATATTATAATTCTTCCGTTTTTTCTTGCATACTGAACAGTTTCAATTTTATAATGTGTCAGTGTGCATTGAGTCTCTACAAATTTACATATTGTTCTACCTGCAATTTAATTTTATGCTGGCTATGCTCAGGAAAAGCTACCAATTTTATAATGGAAATGGACTGCTTGCTTGCATAAATGTATGCCCAGTGGAGGATGGGAAACAGAGTCTTTATTTAGAGTGGCCTTGTGTTTGGAGCAGTCATGCACTTTTGTAATATAATTACATATTAGCAATGGTGCAACTAGCCATTCAGCCCTTGGTAGCCACTGAAGTACTGCAGGTGAGTGTTAATGATACACCGGTTTCTGTCTAGTTACAGTATTGGGTAACAGTATGTAATCTTTTAAAACTGCATGTTGGCTATTTGCTACATTAATATAACTTGCTATTCTGCTCTACGGCTTTTATTATACAAACAGGAGCTAGCTGGAGTTGGCTATAATAGTTATTTACATATGCCTATAGGTAGACCCATTTAGATGCTAATAATGGTAAGGGTATCACCTTGTACAGGCACATGCCTTTTGTGTATCCCTTTAAACAATTTGATAATAATAATATAGCCATTTAGTCAAACAAAATCAGTCCGGCTAGACCAGTTTGATATCCAAATTTAGTCTGGCTAATTACCTATATTCAAAACGCTTGATTAACCAGATTGTTTTTCATGTAATAGAACTATGGACCAGTAACCTCATAAGCAAGTCATGCAAATCAGCAGATGTATACAGATATAGTTATTGTTTATGGGTTCATATATAGTGGTATTGAAATTTTAGATTAATCCTAAGATACACTATCCATGCTCAATTAACGTTCTCACAACTAAGCAAGTGCATGGTTGTACTGTCACCTAATGATATAACTCACTGATAAACTTTGTCAATGGCCTACCTTAACTACATTAATATAAATTTCAACGATAGCTGTGACTAGGGTATGTGTGCACGGTAGTATCAGGTGGAGGAGACTGTTCACACAGTGATATGGGTAACCATTTTAAATGATATTAAATCGGAATATGCTAGATAATATTGTACAGTGTGTATGTGTGTGTGTAGGTGAGACTTCGGGTGCCTACACCTTTACTTGTGGGATATGGTACAGCCTCCTGCGGGGTTACTAGTCCTAGGATTTGCCTGCACTGACTCCTGTGCTTGTTCACTGGGTAGGCATGACCATACTAGCATGACAGCTGAAGGCTTTGCTTTTTGTTTGCTTTTGTGTGTGTCCAGGGTTAGTTCTAGAAATGTTGCTCACCTGGTTTCAAGTTCTGCTTATTTAGGTGTATATTTTCATGTATGGTTAGCTACTGTTTGACACACGTATGCATGACGACTGCTCTGTTGAAATGTATGATTGTTATTTTAGAGTAGCTATGCATATGTTGATTTTATCTGAATAATATGGTTCAGCGGTATTGACTCTACCTGATTAAATGGTTACAGACCCAAGGTATATTCAGTATCCTTGGAGAATGACTGTCGAGATTTCAGTTTAGATGGTGTCTCTGTGATCACATCGGTGAACTCATCCAGGAGACTGGAGGCATACAAGTCCTCATAGTTTCTACTTATGGAAATAAACTATCAAAAGTTAGTTTATATGCAAATAAACTTGTTTATATTATATTATATTGGTACAGAGAGTAAATTGAAGACAAAAGAGGAACTCTAGATCTGTAAAGACAGTTAGAATGCCTGTAGACTCTGACAATGGTATTGTCAATAGTCAGGTAACTAAGAACTTTATAGCAGTCACAATGCATTTCTACTTCTATTGCTTCATCAGGTGACAACGTTCTTAGGGTGGAAAATAAGAACAGATTGCATGGAGCTGTATGCAAATGTTGGAGTGAGTACAAATAAAGTTTTTTCTTACCTCATGACATGTTATACTTTTCCTTTAGTAATATAACTGCTGTGCTGACGTCATACCCACAGGAATAAGCGCCTCTTATCTGGAACATTTATGCCGGAATAGACACTTGCAAGAGCGTCAGCATCAGGGTCTGGGGGAGAAATACTCGAAGGAGTAAGGCTTAGAGACTGAAGGATCATGAAGAAACGAGTTGACTAAATTGCACGCGGACTGGTATAGTAACAGGGTGAGTTTTTAGTATTCGATATCCGCGTAGAGAAAGTCTATGGTAAAACCGAGGGTCACAAGTGGGATTAATAACCTATACATAAACAAAGATTCTAAGCCTTGTCTTTAATACAGGCCTTCATCTAGGAAATGACTCAAGGTGGGGGGGGGGGGGGGGATAACCATGAGTGGGCAATAATTAAAGATCCACGTGTTCATCCCTATGCACACTTCACCTAGGATGTATCTTACACTCTCAGGTGCATTGTCGTGTGCCTGAGGATGACCATGCCACTCCAGAAATTTAGGCTTTCTTAAATTGCCTCTGGTGCATTCTTGAGTATCTCAGAGTGAAGAAAATTTAGTATTTTTGTTTCAAATTGCTTATGGTGCATTTTCAATTACCTGAGAATAACATGCCATTTTTAGACTCAATTTACTTGTGGTTCATTCTCAGGTACATGAGAATGCAAAGCCACTCCAGGACATTTTTGCATTTTAAACTCTCATAGGTGGCTTCTTGTGCATTCTCGTACCACATGTCCGCCATGAAATGTTTGTATTTTAGACTCTCGGATTGCTTCTGATGCATTGTTAACAATTTAATGGGGTGAGACTTTGTCAAGGGATGGCGGCAATGAAGTCCTGGTTTATATGTTGTGTGTTAAACTGTTTAGGGTGGTTATAAAGATTTTTTAAAAATAGGTGTTTGCTAACATTGGTTCCTAGAAGGCGAAGTCTGCAAATATACATGGAAACAGTAGAGACAGTTAGAAGGAAGAGACTGGTAAGTTGTTTGAATTTGAATTGATTGCTGCAATAAAAATTTAAATCTGGGACAAAAATTGTTCCAGCTGGGTCATTTTCAGTCAAACCAAATTTGATACTACTTGATTGTTAAGGGAGGGCTGTGATGTGTTGCGTAGATGGCTGTTTTTAAGCAGAGAAGCAGGTAACATTCGCAATATAAATGGGAAATCAGCCTGGGGGCACATCACAGTGAAATATCCCATTTCTCTTGCATGATTATATAGCACTGGTTTCTTTCTTGCACTGTCACCTTACGTAACTACTGTCACTGAAGTTTATATCTCTGTTCAAATTGTGTCATGTTGTGCCTGACTGTAGTGTCACGCATACATAGCAGTTTAGCAAGTAGCTACAACAAATCTTTAATAGTATCATCCACTCATGCATTCACTATGCTTGTCACTATGTCAGTACTGCATGAACTAAGGTGTGAATCATATGGGGAAGGTTGGAGATTAGTACAAAGGCTTTTTTGGGAAAGAGGGGGGAATTTTTGTCAATTTAAAAACCTTTCATGAATGCATCTAAAATCGCAAATTCACAAAAGTTATCTTCCGCGAATGATTCCCATTATACAGTATTATTTCCATGCATGGTTAACCGCTATTTAACACTCATACTAGCACTTAGCATGACAAATGTTTTGTTGAAAAGTATGACTGCTCTATTAGAGTAGCTATTTGAATATTTTGATGGTAAAATTATTTTTAGAAACTGTGGAAACACTCATTAAACATTTTTTGTGTGTATTATGTGGTGTTGTACATGCAGAGTGAAAGCTATCTCATTTGATAGGAGCTGACACTGGATCATCGTCAACCAGTTGAAACAGTGATATAGGGCTCAAACGAATATTCTATTATTCAAATATTCGGAGAATATTCGTTTCAAAGGAAATACGTAACATCAGTGTGTAAATACTTGGAATTCTTGATCCTACATAAGCATATCTATGACATAAATGATCAAA
Source organism: Dysidea avara (assembly GCF_963678975.1). Classification (NCBI taxonomy): domain Eukaryota; kingdom Metazoa; phylum Porifera; class Demospongiae; order Dictyoceratida; family Dysideidae; genus Dysidea; species Dysidea avara. Next base: position 27,320,508 of record NC_089273.1, read on the forward strand.
TTGTGTTGATTCTGAATTGTATTAAAGAGACATCTTGTACAACAGGATTATTGATACCTCGTCCATATACCAATGCTGAAAAAGGATATTCGAATATTCGGTAGTTGTGAATAAAGAATATTCGAATAGTAAAAACCACTATTTGTTTGAGCCCTACAGTGATACAAAAGATGTATCTTGTTCTTGTATAACTTTGTATGAACTGTACTGTTTGCAATATTATTTCAGTATGGAGATAGTTTCCCCGACCTGTGGTCAGTGTTTTTATGGATGTACCTTGGACCATACGGGCTTTATGTATGATGCTGGCAACTGGCCCAACTAATGTGTACTCAACATACAGCAACTCTGTACACAGGTCTAAGTGAGGGATATTCTCTGAATCCTTTTCATCAACCATACGAAACTAAAAACTGTTTTCTCAAGGTGTTCAGTCATATTATCAATGTGCTGTGTTGTGTGTAGCACTCATGAACTTTTTGGTTGTGTACACATACTGTGCAGATAACCACACAAACACAAATACATTGTCCACGAAAGTTAACTATATATGTTAAAATTGTGAAAATGAAATAAATGTATTGCAGTGTATATACATAGAGGTTTTGCAGTACACATTCCTTAGCCATGTATGCACTGACTAGTGGATTGAGGATTCTACATTGATTTTTAAAAGTACAAAGCAAGAAGTTTTACTGGGATATGCTAAAAAGCCATTGTAACAAGTGGCTATCTCTAGCAAATATGTATAATATTGAGGGTTGACGTGTAGCTATGAATTTTGTAATGTATTGTGGGTTTTGGTATATACATTCACCCACAATGTCTGCGCACATATTATGTGAACATTCCCTGCAAAACCTCTAACGTGCATGTTATTTCCTACCAATACAACTGGAAGATGAAACACAAATAAAATCTGCACTATACATAATTCCTCCCATGTTTGGTAATAAGCTGATCGTTCACCAGAGTAGTATATATTCATTGCTGCGAATTTGCTGGATATGCACAAGCAAGTGCATCAGTAGCACTAGAAGTGCTACTGATGGATGTAGTGCCACCAAAACGTACTAGGTTGATGTCATTTATAAATGCCTTTGAGCATGTTCAGTAGACAGACACTATACAGTATCTAATCAATGTAATATGGGTCCAGCAGGTCTGGATTGTTTATGATGTACAGTAGCTATGATAGGTGAAATTTGTATGTGAAGTAACATTGTTGGTTATGATAAAAGTGCATCCTAATAATTTGTGTCATAATTACTTTGTAGTGTTACTTGTTCTCAGCAGTGTTACAGTGGATGGAGTCCCTCAAAATGACATTAAAATAATTGTGGTCACTTAGGAATTCTTAACTAGCTGAACGAATGCCTTTCTTTGGTACCTAGCATGTATTCATGCATGGAGAGTGAGAAAACTTATAGCAAAACGCATGCGAGTTAGTTGCAATGCAATAGACATGAAGTTTACTTTTGTCATTGCTTTCTGGGAATGGTTTTCTTTGTACACATGAAGAATAGAGGGAAAACACTATATTTTGACAGATTTGCTGGTAAATAGATTGAAATTAAATTTCTTGCTGTTACATTCCAACTCCAACACTACTCATCATAAAAGGCTGAAGCTTTGGTTGTCCACTGTTTACCATGGATACTGAATTGTACTGGGCGTATTATTCGTGGACTTTGGCTATCCACAAAATTTTCATCCTTTAAATTAACAATTATACCCTTATATCATTTAAGGTTTAAACCTGCGTACTGTGATGCACATGGGATCAACTGAGCAAATCATCATTTGTGTACATTTCTTGAACTACATTTTACTGACCATATACCTACAAATTTTCAATGCGGATTAAGAAATGTCAGAATTTTGGTGGTTATATTTTTGAAGATCACTCCTTCACTCAGGTTACCTATTGTATTTTACCAGCCCTGATACTTCAATTAAAAACATGCATGCCATGTGTTCACAAATTGCCCAAATTGGAATAGAATGTTCACAAAATACAATTAGAATTTCTTAGCATAGATTAGACTAAATGTAAACTCACACAGTCTATTCATTAATGTAAGAGTTATGAACTGTTTTATTTCTGTTTAGGATAATTCTTTGAGTATCAGTTTAATGGAGTATCAGTTTAACATCTTGATTTCTACAAAAAAGACAAACAAAGATAAATACATTTATCCAGCCCTATCCTTATGTGGGATGATCAATAACATTCATGTTATTGATAATACTGTAATTTGCTTTTTTATTATTTTATATACCACTTTAACGTGGGTGTTCAAAGGCACCGCTCAGTGTTTAACTCGCATATTGCCCAGGAAATATCAAGATATCGCCTGGGCAATATCATGGGAAAGCGGTTTGCCAATGACTTTGATACCAAAGAACCAATGCGCTTTGACTTGTTATATTGAGCAACATAGAGCTTTGTATTGTGGAACTCATTTTTGTATTGGTTACTAAGCTTAGTATATTTGCTAAGATAGACTAGTTTGTTGTTATTAAAGGATAATGAAGGCACAAAATAATTGTTTGGGCGATCGAGGATGTGTATTTCTACCCACCACATATCAGCCTTTGAACAAACCACGGAAAAGCAAAGCTACTACTACTGCTTTGAAATAGGTAAGTAACTTACAGTCCTAAGTACTTAACTTAATATAATAACTTACTTACTGTCCCAATATCAAAGTTAGTTGGCTAAACTTAGTACAAAAATGATAACAATATAAACTCCATCCCACAATCACAAGTTTTCTAACATTGCATGTTAAAGCATAGTAATGTATTAATGATGTTTTAACATATGGATAACGTTCTGATGGCTATTAGCCCACACTATTAAAACCATAATTGATCTTCAGATGCTACTGTATAAAATAAAAGGGATGAGTTCTCAGTAGTTCTTTCACCTACGTATTAGGTGAGTGCGGCCCAAGTAATATATATCATTTATACCACTGCTGCTTGGAATTTGCTGATATTATACACCCACAGCCCTCGGGCTTTGGGTGTATATATTAGCAAATCCCTCCCAGCCATGGTATAACTGTTATATAATAAAATTATGTGAACAGATCTGCAAAAACCCAACATAACGGCACATTTTTTCAAATTCTTTATTATGGAATATTATAATCTACTAAATCAAGTATTTGCTCTGACCAAGTTTTAGCCTTCTATGCCAACAACTTTCGGAGTTATATCCCTACAAAGTAGCAACAACAGAAAGATTGATTTTCCCAATACAGCAAGTATTGGGAAAATAAATTACAGATGCTTACAAAAACTGCTGTAACTTACAAACACAATGCAGTACAGAGTTTCAACTTGCACTATTGTGTTCACCATGAATAGGGGAGTCTACTACTGGGTAAGTTTTTCCTTCTATCACTTTTCTTCACTATGTACAGGTCAAAATCAGTGAAGAAAAATCAATCACGTATGACTGCTTCGACGTGACATAAACAAATACTCATAACTCACACATCCTTTAGTCTACTGCAACGACACAAAGACTTTCGAACTCCTCTTGAGTAGGTGAATAAGATGATATCCAGGCTTTTATCATTGGACCCTCTCTTCACAAAAAACAAAGTATTTAAAATTTTTACAAAAATAATTTTCAAATTACACTATTATTTTACCCATTGTAATCAATGGCTAATACTGAAAATTTAAGCTTGCGCCATTATGTCAGGTTTTTGCAGATCAGATCACATATGAAAAATTGTATTACTACAATATTTAATCTATATCTTTAAGAAAAATAGATCAAGCTAGACTCATAAACTAAGTCATGGACTTGGTCTGGCATAGCCTTGGCTTGAAACAGATTGTAAGCAATAAAATGAAACTTGTGCATTGGTATCAACTGGGCGTGATCAATGGCCCCAAAGTAGAAAATCAGAACAATAATATTATCTTGATAATGAAAATGTGTTTTTCCAAGACACCCATAACAGGTTCCCAATTAGTTTCTTGCTCAAGAAACAACAAAACTAAAATGGCATAACAAACTGGCCAGGCTGATGCTCTAGCCATCTGGCTATGCCCACACACAAAGACACACAGACACAAAGCAAAGCAAAAACAAAGTCTTTGGGCATGATCGGCACTTGTGTGCTACTTAGGTGCTAGGAGTCAGCACAGACAAGGGCAGGACTAGTAACCTGCAGGAGGCTGTACCATATCTCACAGGTGAAGGTTTCAGCAACCAAAGTCCAAAGTGGACCTTTAACTGCTGTGTGAGGTATGGACAGTAGGAATTTTTCCCCAGTTAATACCATGCAGGTGTTATAACTGGGTGGGCTACTTCCCCAGTTGACACCGGGCCACCAAATTCCCATTTACACAACTGGATAGACTGGAGCAATGTAAGTAAACTTTCTTGAGACGACAAGAAGATGAATTTGGCTTAACCAAGAATCAAACTTGGAACCTTTTGATTACCAAGCCAATTCTTTAGCCACTTGGCTATGCTACACACATGCCAACTAACAAAACAGTGTGAGACATTGACAGTAGGATGTACAATAGGACTGACATGTAGTATATCAGGATTGCTACCGTGTCACTACTGTTGTCCCTGGACACACCCCGGTGACCTGTATTAATTAGAACTGAGACATATGCCAAAAGATGCATATTGAGTGATCCACTATTGTGTAAATGAGTTGAACACACTGTACTGATAGCACTGTGGCTTCACATATATGCCTTCTCACCCACTGGAATTACCTATACTCACCCATTGGTTTCTTAGATAATGTAGTAGAATTTAAAACCCTGACTGTAGTAGGATTTATATTTATATGATCTCTACTCAAATGTACATCCTTATACTTGAATCATTTATACGTAGTTATCATAATTACTGCAGGGCCAGAGCTCACGGTCTGGCTGGTCTGGACCGCTTTTCAGCTACTTGACTTTTGGAAAAAATCAAGATGCTACATCACAATGAACTCTAGTCATCGTGATACTCTAATAGAGGATTCAGTACAATATATCCACTGCGCTAATTACGCTGCTTGGCCTGAGCCATTATAGCTATGTTAGCTTTCTTGTGCTTTTCAAACTTTATTACTGTACTGGCATTGGGCTAATTGATCGTACATGTCTTGCATTATCATATGTGACCGGATTTACAAAAATCCAAAACAATAGTGCAATTCTAATATTTACAGTATAAAGCATTGAAAAAATGGGTGAAATATTTGCATATTACCGAAAAAAAATCCATAGTTTTTAATGCTTATTTCTTAGTGAAAGAAGGTACTAACAATAAAAAATTAGATATTGTATTATTTGCCTACTCAAGAGGAGTTGGAAATCTTTGTTTCGTAGCAGTAGATGCAAGTTATGAGAATTTATTTATGTCACGTCAAAGTGATCGTACACGATTGATTTTCTTCACAAAGTTCACCTTTGTATGCAGTGAAGAAAGGTGATAAAAGGACAAAATTACCCAGTAAATGATTCCCCTATCCATGGTGAACACGATGGTGAAAATGTCAGCCCAGTGCGTTAATTCGCTCATAAGTTACAACAGTTGTAATAAGTGCCTGTAATTTATTTTCCCTATAGTTGCTGTACAAATCAATTTTTCTGTTGTTGATATTTTGTAGAGCTGTAACTCCGAAAGTTATTGGCATGTGAGGCCGAAACTTTTTCAGAGGGTATGCTTGGCTAAGTAGATTATAAGAATTTAATAAACAGGAACTAGAAATGCACTATTGTGTCAGATTTTTGCAGATCCAGTCACATATACACAACAAGCACCAAGGCCTACAACCAATTTACTATCAAACCATTCTATTAGCAGTCCATCTCCTGGTAGTAGGTCACTTCTTGTCTACAACAGAGCACAATTGATTGAACTATCCATGGCACATGTACTCCAATATGTTGGTGCAATACATTGCGAATGGTACATACCCAGAGATCAAAGCCGTACTGTGCTATGGCCGCTCCAGATATGGAAGTATAAAAGTAATAGAACAGCGCACATATTATATGGTTATTAATATGTAAAAGGTTTCTTCTTAATTGAATTAAAAGTGTTTCTGTGAAAAAAGTAGGGCCATAGCTGTAGCCACTTATGATTATGAATACTGAAGAGTACAGTTATAACTGATATATTCGGGGTGGTTACAAATCACAAAATAAGAATTATATTATAGTTACCTAAAAATGTTTCTAGAGATTGAGATTCTATAGTATCAATGAGTAGGTTATTCCAATCACAGGTAGATCTGGGGTAGTAGCTGAATTTATTAGTGATTTGTTCTAGTAAAAGGTATCTCAAAATGGAGAGAGTGGGTTTGGAACCACGCGTGGTAGGGAGTAAGCCAGGTTGGGATCCAGCTATAAGTAGTACCATTAGGCCACTTCAACTAAATCTTTGTTTCTCGGGCGAAATTCAGCCAAATAAAGGTCGGTAAAATAAAAAATAGGCTATTTTGCTAGCTGAAGAGTGATATTGCGAGTCAAGCGGTGGCTAAGCTACATTACGGTTGCTGTATCACTTGTGAGTAGGCAGCTATATGTTGAGATATTTAGTGTTACTTACTTTTTAAGAGCTTAAAGATAAATTTGCAACTCTTTCGTGGCGTTATCACTCTTTGCAAGGTGATCACGTGATTAACATAATTATTTTATGCTGAAAAATATAGGGTCGGTCGGGCCCGAGAAACAAAAGATTTAGTTGAAGTGGCCTTATCTTAGTTTGGTCAGTAAAGCAAATTTCTTCCAAATCTCAAATAACTAAACTTTCACAATTTATTGTATCATGAATAATACAATCTACTGGAGGACGTGAAATTGAATTTACAGGTTTTTACAATTGATTTTGTCCCATTTGCAATAGAGTTTGTCACTTTTGCAGAATTCTCTTTTGCTATTGATTTTATCATCCTTAACAAGATTGGCAGCTGCAGTAAACACGATAACAAGATTATAGCAAGTGCTTGACAATCTTGTTAAAGCACAACTGTTGTAAACAACTCTTTAATTCTTCTTACAGCTTCTTTAACAGCTTTGCAATTTTTGCTTAACCATTGGTGATGGGTGTGGTCACTCGCCAACAAACTAATTAACTTGAAGGCCTTTGCGTATCTAGTGTCTCAAGTGGTATTCTCTATGGTAAAATGATCCACCTTGTGATAAGCGGCTAGTTTACTGCAGACGATGCAATTATGATGAATTCTTGTGCAAAAGTGACAAAATGTAATGTTAAAGCGATGAATTTAATCACACATATACATGCTTCACACATGAAATATCACATCAGATCAATAAAAGTGTTCGTGACCCCCTGACCACTCAAAATCTCCGGGCCCTGACCCTGTACTGTCACTACAAAATGTGGGTTGGCTTGGCTGTATATGAAACTGTTTTGTTGCTGGCTTGATGTTGCAGAAACACACAACCTTGGACCTTACAATTAGGATAATTCACTAGTTTTTCACTTTAATCCATAAAAGTTTCAGAAGAATCCGTAAACATATATTATCACAGGACACCATTATGTCTAACCTTATGTCATATGTAATAGCCCTGACAATCTATAAGAAACATTGGAAGTCATGTGAAAATAATAGATGTGATTCAGACTTCCGGACGTATGAATTTTTGTAACTTGACTTTGGAGACTGTGTAAAGAAACAGTGAAGGATGGAAGCAAGAGTTCATAATATTATGAACTCTTGATAGATGCTTGTCAGTATTATATATAAACATATAAACAAAGATTATCCAGCACTATATTTTGAAGAAAAGTCAGTGACTAAGTATGCTTTAGTCGCCAAAAAGATTTCGGTCAAATGTGAAATTTGTCCCACCAGCCCGAATAATATAGTGCTACAAGCTACAATACTCCTCAGACAATAATATTATGGGTATGTTATAGTGTTTAAAGACATACTTGTTCAGTGGCCAATTTGCAGTGGTGGTTTTCGAGATGCTAATAGAGCACCCCATGTTTTATACATCCATAGTGACCTAAGTTCTGTAAAACATCATGGCTATTGACGGACGTGAGTTTAAATGTAATGGCTTTCTGTAAATATGTGTTTCCAGATTCTTCTGACACCTCTATATAAAATGGTGATCAAGAAGGAAAAATATTGATGATCACAGTTCATTACTCCAGTTGAAAGTGCATCACCCATCATCAACTGGCAGTGTGGAAGTGACTACCAATTGCAGAGTGACCTCAATCTGAAGATGCAAACTTTCAACATGAGTACTGTATATCTACCTGGAATAAAAGCAGCATAGTAGCGGTAGTCCGCCACAAACTTGGCAGCGAGTGATTGTCTGGTAGCTCAGGTAGCTAGCCGACTCAGTTTATTTTTGCGTAGACGCCTCAAGTGATGGTGAAGTGACTCTACATTGACAAGGAATCGTACAAGAGATAAGATTTCACATACTTGGAATCACAACTAACCTTGCTGTACTCACATGATTCGATGTTCCATCCCGTGTTCCACCATCCCTATAACACTCACGTGAGGATGCTATCGACAGCTGCAATTTGTTAGCAACCGTTTGGACATACGACGTATTCACAAACGGAGGTTGTTGAGTAGGGCTGTACTTAAAGTTGTCGGAGCTGGTGGTGCATGGTGTAGGCCGGTGTTGGACTGAGCTGCCGCAACTGGGTTGAACCATACCAGACTATTCGGTTTGTTTCATTATACTGATAATAATTTCTTGCTTGACTAAACTTTTTAGCAGGCGGCTACATACTGCAGTCGACCATGAACTGTACGAAGGCGCTCCGCAGGCTCCTGTGCCGGCGGCTCAGGGGGCCGGTTCAATTAACTGCCATTCTCTCAGTTCCGGCGGCCGGGGTTTACATACTAGCACTGATAACAGGTTGGTAACTATGTTACTTGCAGTGGCTTTTAGTTTTTATATAGGTATGCTGACAGAAAAGTGTTGACAGAAGTGACAAGTCAGGATGAAATGACACCAGGTACGGACAATACAAAGGTGTTATCATGTCACATATCATATCCTTTCTAGCAACAACAATTAGTTCTAGTGACATGGATTGAAATACTGCTACATAGTCGGGATGGCCAGACCACCAAACGTGGTAAGATTATGGAATGCTATGATTTATCAATCATTTTTTCTTCCCAGAACACCGATTTGTAAATGTATAAGACCAGTCTTATGCTATTAAGACACAACTGATTCAATAACAACAGGTATTATACCGTACAATTCTTACATTAAAATTCATAATCTATGATAATTGACAGAATTAGCATAAGACTGGTCAATTGCTTCTGAAAGAGATTTCAATCATGCATTACGACGTATTCCCCTGAAAGGGGATACGACGTATTTTCAGGGGATTCCCCTGAAAGGGGATACGACGTATTTTCAGGGGATACGACGTATTCCCCTGAAAATGTGCTGTTTTCTCCCTGAAAGAGATTTCAATCATGCAATGAAAGACCAGAAGCAATTGATTTCAATCAATTGCTTCTGGTCTTTCATTGATTCTGAAAGAGATTTCAATCATGCATGGTAAGTACATTATTTCTTGGCTTCATCTGTTCACAATGCATACCATAATGCCATAGAAACAACTGCAGAAATAGAAGATAGTGATAGCCGTATGCAGTTCCCATGGATGTCATTCATCTTAGATGTTCAGATATGCAGTGTCAAAACCTAGAACAATAAATATAATTAGCAATATTTTGAAATATGTATTTGTAATTGTAAATGGATGTTAATCATACCAAAAAAACAGTCTGCATTACATACAATGGCTAGAATGGTTATAGTAATGCATTATGGATGTAGATCATACTGGGAATACAGTGTGCATTACGTACTATGGGTAGAATGGTCAGTAATGCACACAACAAATGGAATGCTCGGTGTGAGGAAGCATATCATCTGCAGTTTGGTGTGATATGCAACCAACTGTTTTAACAGTGCATAATCGGCGGGTTCCTATCTAGTGCGCATGCTCGCTGTCCATGACAGCCAACGGTACTGTACTAGTATGCTGAAGAGCACGTGGTGACGTTGTCGAGGTATTGTCTAACGAACTAACTGAAGAAAAGACAGTGCTGGTTGTTTTCCGAAGTCATAGACGAAGGCCTGTTACATTTTCAAGTGGGAAAACTCCAAAAGAAGAACGCGAGAATCTGCCCGAAGCAATACTCACGGCCTTTCATGATGTGCTAGAAACCGGCGAAGGCACTAGCACCACAAATGACTACTACCTTCAAATGGAGAGCAACGAGTGGGATGGCCGAAATATTGACGTAACTGGTTTCGTCCAGCAACGGAATGTCATTCATTTGTGTACCGGAACATCGGAGAAGGTAGTAAGGATGTACGTACTATATGTCAGAGCTGTAGTTACTGCAGTCTTGCGTAGCCAGACCACTGTTTTTTTTGTGTGTATGGGCGGAACAGTATTTTCCCGCTAACGTACAAAATAAAGTAGTCAGGTTATCACCCAGACACTTTCGCGTAATTTGTACCTTATGACTGCAGGTTACTAAATCTACTTCAAATGCCATATCAAAACTTGTGTCAAGTATACCGCAAAAATTAAATTACGCGTATACGAAAATTTGACTCTGAGTTACCAGTAGAATCTCTCTTCCTACTTGATATAAAATACATTACTACAAACCTCAGTCCACTAGAACCCCTGCTGCATCGAGTAGCATCCGAAAAGTAGCTCTCTGGGAAGTAGGTATTTCGTGTGTCCATTCAAATATATGGAGTTTTTGTTACAAACGTTTAACCCACCAGAGCACTGGCAAATACTGTCGCAATCCACATAAATTTCACACCAACCTGTTGCTGCTAGACTGCTCTAAATAATGCTACCCGTTTTAATGGGGATTTCCCCATGTGTAACTTAGAATCATCGCGATAAATGAGCCATGCGCAATCATCAATACGCAATGTATGGGAGTTATTTGCAATCAACGGACTTCAGCCTGAAAGAGCAGTGACTTCCCGGTTGAATTGTGATAAAATTGTATTGAACAAAAGAAAGCTGAAGGTTAGAAATTGTTAATTCCACCCGTTTTTTTTGGGAAAGTCTAATGTGTAAGGTGTAGCGAACCTTTACACTTTAAAAACATGTGTTTTGCGTACAAAATGTATTGAAAAAACGAAATACGCATATGGCTTCATTTGACAAAATGTACAGACTAGTTTTGATATGTATGCTATGGATTTAGGTAGAGGCTATTCGTCCGGTTCCGGACGCCGATTTTACCAAGCTTTTCAAAGATCTTCAAATTCTCCACAGGCAGGCAAATAAGATGATGTACTGTATACGGCAAAATTTTTGAGGGGGGAAACCTTCACAGATGCACAGAAGCATTGCAATTTGTGGAAAAATATTCGCGTTTGCATAGAAATTTTGCGATTTGCAGGGAAGATATTTACGGATAGTGGCTAAGCGCCTGGTTAAACATGATGAGCAATTAAGGATCTGGCAAAGTTGGTTTCTTGAGCTTGACATACTTAAGCAGCGCCATGTGTTCAGTGTTTTTTTTTAAATGGAGTGTTCCCAAACAAACACTATCTCCAATTAAAGAACGTCAAATGTTTGAGCTCGCAAAACCACTATTCTGGCTATGAAGACCTACAAAATGCAAAAGGATATAGTAATTATATAGTTTATTGCGCACAAAATATTTGAGGGGAAAACATCCACAGTTGGCAGCATAATCATGAAAACCACGAATGTTTTCCCCCTCAAAAGTTTTGCCATATATGGTATACAGTGTAGGAATGATTTGGGAAAGCCTATAACCTGTTTGCATTCTATTTCTACTTTAACCCTTTAAGGACCGCTGCCGTAATATTATGTCCAAGATTATTGGCAGTAAACAAAGAGCCATATAACTCCGCAACAGATGAAGCTATTAGATTGAAACAGGGGCCATTGTATTTGCCATTCATAGGCGATTCTTTTGATATGTAAGGCCAACTTATCATGCAAAACTAAGCCTGTGTAAAATCCCTAACGAAGTAGAAACTTTTAATATTTACACAGCAATAAAACTAACCTTGTAGAAATCGCTCCATAACTTTGGCTGTGTTCATCATATTAACTTCAAATCAAGCTCAGAGTGCTCACTATTTAGAAGTGAATAACTTGATATACAGGATCACGTGATGCGGTTTTTAAAAACTAAAGTGACGGACTGTTTTATTGATTGTGTCACGAAGAAATGGATTACATGCAGGTATTTGAAACTCACCTTAGTGCTTGTTTCTACACTTTGGTAAGTTAGATAATGTTGTTTATTATTGTCAAGTGAGTCTTTTAGTATAATTTGTTATATAATTGAGCACTTGTAGGGGCTTTGTCAATACTATAAACTTATTATATTTTTTAAAAACACTAAATGCACAATAATCATAAAACGCGTGGGCTTTCAAGGTAGACTATGCACACAATTCTTGGTCCTTAATAAGGGTTATTAATTAATGTGGTATACTAATTTTATTGATATTAGGCCCAGCAATGAGTTTAAGTCCATATTCAAAGGAGACCGCAATTTCTCTTGGGAAGATGCAGGACTTGATGACAGAGGCACTTGATGGATTTATTCTCGTAGTACTTGGTGATGGTACTATTGTGTATGTGTCTGATAATATCCACAAGTATCTGGGACTGTTTCAGGTATAATTTGTTTATACATGTGTTGTACATACATGTACCATATGTGACCTGCTTAGCAACTTGTTTGCATAATTGATAAATTCCATTGAGATACATTGGGTAAAAAATGCATGCTATACATAAATATTTTTACACAACATTTTAGTCACTTCAGTAAACAGTGAAGGAAGACTTGAAATGAAATATACCAATGGATTTGCCTAGTAGGAATATCTTAGTTTCATTTCTGTACCACAGAGCAAACATGAGTCACATATGATTGTTTACATTGTGTTAAAATGTAACTTTATCATTTCCATTTTAAGCTTGAACAGCCTTCTTGCTCGATAACATGGGTATATTTAGATCAAAAACTATACTTTGATGAATGTCCCAGTTAATGGTGAATAGAATGACACAAGTCCCTTTGCTGTATCCCGTCGAACTCTAGACTTATGATCAATTAAACAAGCACCTGTAATTTTTTTCTGTATAGGCACTATACAAATTAATTTTTTTTAGTCTTCTTGTTGTCTATTGCTAAAACTCCAAAAGCACTCACCAAAACAGTACCACTACAGGTACACACTAGAGGTGTGCGATTATCTAGATATATTCAGTTATCATGATATCATAAGATTTATCGACATAAGGATGATCGGTTTATTAATCTAGATAATAGTAAACTTCCATAAATTATTTGTATACCTGATGGTGTAGGCACCTCCTGGGGATTCCAACTCTCCTACCACTTGGGAACAGTGTTAAGACTAACGTTTTTCACTTTTTTATAGTCTTCAAATTGCAATTTGCTCACTTTCCTGGTTACAATATTGGCAGTTTACTAAAATAAATAATTATTTCAGTTATCGAGATATGTTAGATAATCGAGATAAGTTCAAAGGAAATATCGAGATATGTCTAAATTAGTCATCGTACACCTCTAGTACACACATACCGTACTGTCCAAGTACAATGTCGCACTCGCTTGCACACACAAGTTGGCTCAAGATTTTAAAAATCGCTAATTAAGGGGCATGGCAACTGTTTCGTGAACGAAACAGCTTCCACGTTGTCTCACAAGCGAAACAGTTGCCACACCCCTAAATTAGCGATTTTTTTAAATCTCGAGCAGAGTTGCGTGGGCAAGCAAGTGCAATGTTGCGCTTGGGTGGTACCATATATGTGCATAAATACATACTAGCATGAGTTCCCGAGACTCATAATTGTAACCATCTCTGAAAACCTGTCTAGTTCGCAGATTTTTATATTTTTTTAATTTCTCAGCGTTATCTGCATTGTCCAAGGAATGGTTCACCAAAGTTTCAGTCAATTATGGTGAGTAGTTTCAGAATTACAGCACTAGAAAGTAGGAAGAACAAGGAAATCGATTTGTACAGTGACTATACTAAAATAAACTACAGGCGCTTACACTCACAGCCATAACTTCTGTTTGGATTAGTCTACGAAGTTGGGATTTGGCTTGCAATGTTCACCATATATCAACCAAAGTATAGTTTTAGCCATGCCATCTGATGGCATGGCTAAAACTATACTTTGGTTGATCATTTGCACATGGGCTTATGAGGGTGGTTTTGTTGAAGAAACAACAATGATTTTGTTTACATCTGCATCATAAACAAACGCGTGTGACACATATATCATTGCAGCTACAGAAATAAAACAAAGATTTTCGAACTCCCTATGAGTAGGCGAATAAGACAGTATAAAGGTTTAATCAATTTTATGACTTCCTTTCCTGAGTAATGGCTCCATTAAACCTTATGTTAAAAAATTCTTTATAACACACGTAATGTCATCAATTGTTTTTTTTTTTTTTTTTTCCTTCACTAAAAGCATGCTTGTGCAAACTAGATGGGTTTTCACTGAGACAGTTCACAGTTTTTGTGTGTCCATGATGTGTGTGAATATTTTGTTTCTCTTGTTGTCATAGTCGGAGCATATTGGCACAAATGTGTTTGATCTCATTTTGGCTGAAGACCACAAAGATGTTAAGGAATCCTTGAAGACCTCTGAAATCCAATCAATGTCCCGTCTGCAAGGTACAGTGCTTTAATTAAACACTCTTTTGTAACCAATATGCATATCTTTATAGATGGTGCTCCTTGCTCATTTTTCTGTCGCATGAAGTGTCCAAAGTTTAAGATGGCAATGTGTGCAGCTAAAACACCAGGATATAAGGTAGTGTTTACCAACGGATGTGTCAGTGTGTCAGTAGGGTGTGCATGTGTAGAGTAGGACTAGAGGGGATATGGAAAGTATTGTCAGAGAAAATTATTATGTTGTATTTTATACATACAAATTTGCAAACAAGTGAAATGTCAAAGTGGGCTGCAATTATAAAAATGTAAATATTTTGCAATAATAAAAGCATAAACTCATCATTCAGTATTATTGATTGGTATTCATCTCTCATTTCTCATAGTTGATGTATGTGTCTGGTCAGTTCAAGATGGATGGTTCAGAGCCTCGACTGGTAGCAGTAGTGAGACCAGTCAGTCCTCCATCAATTCTGGAGATCAGGATGGAAGGGAACATGTTTGTGACCCACTACCAGTTGGATATGAGGTGTACCTTCTTTGATGGAAGGTTAGTATCTGTGTGTTTAATCTACATGTAACATTTGGGCATTGTTTGACAACGTGTAGTAAGCTGATTTAATTTTTACAGGCTACAAAATTTACTCGGCTACACCAAGCAGGATATGATGGACAAACTTGCCTTTGATCTACACCATCATGAGGACATTGAACCTTGTCAGAAATGTCATGCTGGATGTAAGTATTGTGATGGGTTTTATAATACAGTGAACCTCAGTTTTCCAGACCCCACTTATGAACTATGGAAATGACTGCTCTATTAAGAATAGTGTCTGTTCTATTAGGGTATGGTACCACTCAAATGTAACATCGTCGCGCAAGAGTGTGTGCAATTTAAAAACTTGCTAATTAATGGGCGTGGCACCCATTTCGCTCACAAGTATTCATCACAATCGAAATGAAATGAATACTTGTAGGCAAATCGAGTGCCATGCCCTTTAATTAGCAAGTTTTTTTTAATTACTCAGACTCTCACAAGACAACATTACATTTAGTTGATAATAAAGATTTTTCAAAATGTTCTTTATGGTATTTTAAAGTTGTTTCTGCACAGTTTCAGAGATGTGGACTTTTCAGACTTATAGACCATCCCCTGGTTCCAAGGGGTTGAGTGTCCACTCTATGCATATCAGTTGTGTAAACGTAGGTATGATTTGTCTATCAGTTCAATATGCATTCTAATATATATCTAATCCAAAACAGCCAAGCTGTAAAAAAAGATTGTGGCCCTGAGAAAGGCTATGGTGAAAAAAGATGTGAAATCCAAGGTGGCGGCCAAGAAATGGCTGTGATGGTAGGTTAATGGTAAAAATTTTAATAACAACAATTCAGGTGAATTTGGTGCCGCTTGGTCTTGGCACAAAATTCACCTGAATTGTCGTTATTAAAATTTTTACCATTAACCTACCATCACAGCCATTTCTTGGCCGCCACCTTGGATTTCACATCTTTTTTCACCATAGCCTTTCTCAGGGCCGCACTCTTTTTTTACAGCTTGGCTGTTTTGGATTAGATTTCACTTCTTTTTGTATTTGTATACCCCAAAGCCGGCCTATGGCTGGCTTTAGGGCTTTTTAACCTGTCATTTTTTCTTTACTACAGGAAGAAGAAAAGATGAAGCAGGATGATTTCTTTGTAGCTGACCTCTCTGCAAGGTGATCCTTCTAGCTGATCTCTCTACTGGATGACTTGCTTGTAGCTGAACTCTCTACAGGGTGATTTGTTTGTAGCTGAACTCTCTACAAGGTAACTTCTTCTAGCTGATCTTTCTACAGGGTGATTTGTTTGTCTCTACAGGGCAATTTGTTTGTAGCTGAACTCTCTATATGGTAGTTTCTTTGTAGCTGAACTCTCTACAATGTAACTTTTTCTAGCTGAACTCTCTACAGGGTGACTTGTTTGTAGTTGAACTCTCTACAAGGTAACTTCTTCTAGATGATCTTTCTACAGGGTGATTTGTTTGTAGCTGAATTCTCTACAGGGCAATTTGTTTGCAGCTGAACTCTCTACATAGTAGTTTCTTTGTAGCTGAACTCTCTACAATGTAACTTCTTCTAGCTGAACTCTCTACAGGGTGATTTGTTTGTAGCTGAATTCTCTACAGGGCAATTTGTTTGCAGCTGAACTCTCTACATGGTAGTTTCTTTGTAGCTGAACTCTCTACAATGTAACTTTTTCTAGCTGAACTCTCTACAGGGTGACTTGTTTGTAGTTGAACCCTCTACAGGGTGATTTGTTTGTAGCTGAACTCTCTACAAGGTAACTTCTTCTAGCTGATCTTTCTACAGGGTGATTTGTTTGTAGCTGAATTCTCTACAGGGCAATTTGTTTGCAACTGAACTCTCTACATGGTAGTTTCTTTGTAGCTGAACTCTCTACAGGGTGATTTGTTTGTAGCTGAACTCTCTACAAGGTAACTTCTTCTAGATGATCTTTCTACAGGGTGATTTGTTTGTAGCTGAATTCTCTACAGGGCAATTTGTTTGCAGCTGAACTCTCTACATGGTAGTTTCTTTGTAGCTGAACTCTCTACAATGTAACTTCTTCTAGCTGAACTCTCTACAGGGTGACTTGTTTGTAGCTGAACCCTCTACAGGGTGATTTGTTTGTAGCTGAACTCTCTACAAGGTAACTTCTTCTAGCTGATCTTTCTACAGGGTGATTTGTTTGTAGCTGAATTCTCTACAGGGCAATTTGTTTGCAGCTGAACTCTCTACATGGTAGTTTCTTTGTAGCTGAACTCTCTACAATGTAACTTCTTCTAGCTGAACTCTCTACAGGGTAACTTGTTTCTAGCTGAACTCTCTACAGGGTGATTTGTTTGCAGCTGAACTCTCTACAAGGTAACTTCTTCTAGATGATCTTTCTACAGGGTGATTTGTTTGTAGCTGAATTCTCTACAGGGAAATTTGTTTGCAGCTGAACTCTCTACATGGTAGTTTCTTTGTAGCTGAACTCTCTACAATGTAACTTCTTCTAGCTGAACTCTCTACAGGGTGATTTGTTTGTAGCTGAATTCTCTACAGGGCAATTTGTTTGCAGCTGAACTCTCTACATGGTAGTTTCTTTGTAGCTGAACTCTCTACAATGTAACTTTTTCTAGCTGAACTCTCTACAGGGTGACTTGTTTGTAGTTGAACCCTCTACAGGGTGATTTGTTTGTAGCTGAACTCTCTACAAGGTAACTTCTTCTAGCTGATCTTTCTACAGGGTGATTTGTTTGTAGCTGAATTCTCTACAGGGCAATTTGTTTGCAACTGAACTCTCTACATGGTAGTTTCTTTGTAGCTGAACTCTCTACAGGGTGATTTGTTTGTAGCTGAACTCTCTACAAGGTAACTTCTTCTAGATGATCTTTCTACAGGGTGATTTGTTTGTAGCTGAATTCTCTACAGGGCAATTTGTTTGCAGCTGAACTCTCTACATGGTAGTTTCTTTGTAGCTGAACTCTCTACAATGTAACTTCTTCTAGCTGAACTCTCTACAGGGTGACTTGTTTGTAGCTGAACCCTCTACAGGGTGATTTGTTTGTAGCTGAACTCTCTACAAGGTAACTTCTTCTAGCTGATCTTTCTACAGGGTGATTTGTTTGTAGCTGAATTCTCTACAGGGCAATTTGTTTGCAGCTGAACTCTCTACATGGTAGTTTCTTTGTAGCTGAACTCTCTACAATGTAACTTCTTCTAGCTGAACTCTCTACAGGGTAACTTGTTTCTAGCTGAACTCTCTACAGGGTGATTTGTTTGCAGCTGAACTCTCTACAAGGTAACTTCTTCTAGATGATCTTTCTACAGGGTGATTTGTTTGTAGCTGAATTCTCTACAGGGAAATTTGTTTGCAGCTGAACTCTCTACATGGTAGTTTCTTTGTAGCTGAACTCTCTACAATGTAACTTCTTCTAGCTGAACTCTCTACAGGGTAACTTGTTTCTAGTTGAACTCTCTACAGGGTGATTTGTTTGTAGCTGAAGTCTCTGCAAGGTAACTTCTTCTAGATGATCTTTCTACAGGGTGATTTGTTTGTAGCTGAATTCTCTACAGGGCAATTTGTTTGCAGCTGAACTCTCTACATGGTAGTTTCTTTGTAGCTGAACTCTCTACAATGTAACTTCTTCTAGCTGAACTCTCTACAGGGTAACTTGTTTCTAGCTGAACTCTCTACAGGGTGATTTGTTTGTAGCTGAAGTCTCTACAAGGTAACTTCTTCTAGATGATCTTTCTACAGGGTGATTTGTTTGTAACTGAATTCTCTACAGGGCAATTTGTTTGTAGCTGAACTCTTTGCATGATTGTTTCTTTGTAACTGAACTCTCTACAAGGTGACTTCTTCTAGCTGATCTCTCTACAGGGCAATTTGTTTGTAGCTGAATTCTCTACAGGGTGATTTATTTGAGCTGAACTCTCTACATGATGGCTTCTTTGTAGCTGAACTCTCTATTAGGTACCTTCTTCTAGCTGATCTGACTACAGGGTGACTTGTTTGTAGCTGAATTCCCTACAGAATAACTTGCAATGTAATATAACTGTGTAAATTATACATGCAGCTGAATGCTTTATTAGGGTGACTGTTCTATTAGAGTATCTCGATCTCGCATTTGCTGCACGTAGTTGCCTTTCGAATCATAACTCAGTGATTTGTAATCCGATTCTTCTGTACTACTGCAAGAACTTTCTGTGATGATTATTCCAGCTACATACTGATTTTCAGTTCATTTCTCTAAGCAGTTTGCCTGGTAGACACGAAAACTAATAGTTTTTTATTCATAAAAATCGATCGCGTAATTTTGACACAGGTTGGGTTTTGTGTCATATCTCCATGGTCTTTATCCCGATTCCTTTCAAACCACAAAAAGGCACTCCTACGATGGTTGCTCCATCTACATATCAATTTTCATCTGATTCCTCCAAGGAGTTTACCCTGTAGGCGTGACAGACCTTCGACCTTATTTTACGCAAATAATCGGTCATAACTCCGTGAATGTTCATCGGATTCCTACCAAAGTTGGTACGGAGATCCGCCTTAATGAGCCCTTTAAGTGTGCCAAATTACAGCCCAATCCGAGCACGCATTCGTGTTGTATGGCGAATTTTGCAAAGTGTGTGAAATGAAGAAGATGAAGAAGAAGAAAAAGAAAGAAGAAATTAAAACGAAATTTTGTTCGCTCGTATCTCGGAAATGGCTGGAGCGATTTTCTTTAAATTTGGTATGTAGACTTCCCTAACTGGGCGGCAAGTCTCTAGCAAATTTGGTTCCAATCGGATAAGGGATCACAGAGCTACATAGGTGTGAAAATTGCGTTTTCTTTCTTCCTGTTAATATACTCACGGTGTGGCGCGCCGGCTTCTTGAGCCGCACGACACACTATCGTGTGTTTTGATGTCAATGAATGATTGCATGTACAGTACATATCCACATTTTATCAATGTATGTTTTCTTTTCACAGTACTGAAGAGAGGTGAAGGTGTCAGTGGTTATTATCGCATGCTGAACAAGTGTGGTCAATTCATCTGGTGCCAGACAAGAGCTCACATGATGTTTGATAGTCGCAGTGGCAAACCCAGCTACATCGTCTGCATGAATTTCATTATCAGGTGTGTATATAACACACATACGTGTAGCATAGAACTTCTGTAGAACACACTGTTGCTAGAAGTACCGTTGTCATACAGTTAGTGGTACTGTGTAGTAACAATCATGGAACGTCTGCCAAAAATTTTGCAGTGACTTGATAGTAATGTGGTGATCAAACCCAAAATTATGCCGACAGTGCTACATGAAGTCAGGAGCTTATAAGTGCCTGACTTATCAGTGTCTTCGGTGTTTATGAGCTTCTAATAAAATATTATTAATATTCTGATAAGTTTCTGCAGATTTTAAAATACGTAGTGTGTCAATTCTCATTAGCAGGCCTTCGGTTAGAAAAAGTCTCAAGAGGGGGTAAAATAAGGTTTTATGAGAGTAGGGGTCACCAGTGTATTTCACATGTGAAGCCCCTGATGGCTTAGTGTGTTCTCAACTTAGTGTGTTCTCAAGAGAGGCCTGCAGCCATACTAGTGGACATTTAATCCCTAGTTCAGTAATAGAAGAGATTACTTTCACTTCAAGCCTTGATCTAACTTGCTTATACTTGTTATAAGTCACCTTTGGTGGGACTTCTTGATGTAAAATTGAACTAGTGCAAATACAAAGCAACCGTATTACTAATATGGCTAACATTTCAACCATAAGTACTTAGTTATGTACATTACAACATACGCACTTGAAGTACTGTGTTTCATATATGTATGCTCTATGTCTCTCTATAGCAAAGAGAAAGGAGAGGAGTCTCTTGCTCAACGTACCATTGAAGCAGGTGCTAGTGCTATCAATGATAGTTCACTTAAACCAGTAGCTGATCATAGTTATGATCCATTCCCTGTTACCTCCAATGAGTGGTCGGGTAGAGACCCATTTGCTGAAGGCATGGATACCTCAGCAAGGTCATCCCCAGATCAACTGGAACCAGATTCTACCACGAAGTCACCCAGCCCACCTGTAGCTTCCAAATCACTTGAAGTAAACAAGTCACCATCAGTGATGTCTACAATCTCATCACAAGACAACATGATACAACAGTCTTCACTTGTCAGTGGTCCAGTATCAGTTACCAAGTCCACCACCTCTGTTACTGATGATAGGAATATCTCACCAGAGGGTAATCAGTCTGTTAGGTCAATGGAATCTGGTTATGAAAGTAGTATACCCACCCCACAATCAGCTCAGTTGAGAAACATGACAGGTGGCTATAATATCAATAGTCCTGTATTCCAGCCAGAAACAGTCACCCAGAAACAGTCACCCAGCAGTCCATTAAACTGTCCACTACACAAGCAAATAACAATTCATACTACAAACAAACACCACAAATCAATTTCATGCAACAAATGCTGAATCCTTTCCAACCATCAAACCAATTCCAAAACACATCTATGCAGAAGGGTACCATGAATCCTCATTTTGTTAAACAAGAAGCATTCTCTATGCATCAGTGTGCTGGTAACTATCGTCCACCTGTAGCAGAACAGCCAACTACTAACACAGGGATGGGGGTTGACATGTTAATGTCCTCCTTCACGGAGCAAATCCCACCACTACAAGAGCTCAAAACAGAAGACCTGGAGATTCTAGAAATTCCAAGTTCAACAGCTAACCCACCTCAGTTGCAAACATCAATGCAATGGGTCCCTAACATGCAGTATAATTCCAGTGCTCAACCTTTCAGTGGTCCCAACAGAATGATGACTTCAAATGTGCAAGGAAACTTCATGGCTATGCCACAGCAGTTTAGAACTGGTATACAACCTCAAATGTATCATACCACAAATTGATGTATTGAATTGTTTCATGAACCACTCACACAGATAGTCGTGGTTAAAATAAACACCCTACATTGGCACTTAATAGATAGAATGCTACAATATGTAAAACTACATTTTTTAAAATTTTTTGTACTTGCATTAAACATATTTTCCTGCATTTTATTTTTGTATTATTTTTGAGTTTAAAAGCTCTATAAGTGTGTAATATGTACAAATCCTTATTATACTGTATAAATTGATATTAAAAGGTGACGTCTTCCTTGCCATTTTTTAAGTACAGCAGTACTTAAAAATATTATTCCATGACTTGATGGTAGATAGTAAGCAGATTTCATAAGTGTGAGCTAGTGTATAATAAGTGTGAGGTAATAGAAGGATAGAATAGTACAAGGTTGCATGTTGCTGATGGTAATATGTGAGCAACTTAAATTAAGGTACAATTATTAACACTGCTTGAAGGTTCTTAGATTACTAATTTGTTAAGCTGCTTTACTGTAGTTGTACCCAGTTATACTGATAGTAAAATTTCAGTAACTTTAAGTATATGGAACATAATTGTTTTACTAAGTTTTAAACTCTCAGTAAACATCAGTGAATGCAGGTTTACTGAAAAACTACTAAAATAACAAACAATTAACTGTTCCATATACATGGAGATATACCACTCTAGTAAACTAAAAAACTTAAAACAGTGTAAAGTCCAGCAATTTTACACCTGGTAAAACAGAAGCAGTCTTATTTTTTTGTAGTACAGACCAAAATTAATAATTATATCATGCTTGCGCTCCAAGGTTCCTTTGCGTACTCTGCAGCTGGCCTGGATAAGGTGCACTGTCTCTCTCAACGCTGCGTATACTACAGCATTTGTGGTAGGCTAAGCCATTCGTTTTGGTCAGCTGATATTGATGGGCACAGTCCAGCCTGCATGTTTTACTTTTCCTAGCAGTTGTCCAGCACATGCTGCACCAGTAATGAAATGCATATCAGCACATAAGGTTTGGTACATTGTAACTCGAAGTCCAACATCATATATCTTTAATGTCCAGCCTTAAATGGTACACGTAGTTAGTTTCACTCTCACATTATCCCATGCATCCAGATGTAACACAACACGTGGTTAGCTATATAATGTCAGCTCTGTGTGATACAGTTATTAGTGCAAACATATAGTGTTTGGAATCAGGCTAGGTATGCTGTGTTACACATATAGCTAAGTATGCTCCAATACATGAGTTACAAAGGTACAGCTCCATTTAATGAACAGCAAGATCCAGAAAAGTTGTATCCATTTTCATCTTGCCTGGATATAACCACATGTCTTCCTAAACACCGTTCATGGTACCCCCATGAGCAACTATTGCACCTGACCTATGGAATCCATATGTTAATTTGTATGCATAACTAGACCTCACCATGTCAGTTGTATCATCATCCAAACTAATCATACTACAAGATTGACAATAGTCATCCAATGATTCTAAATAAACAAACATTATAATTCATGTGACACATCATAACTCATCAGTATAATACAACAGACCATGAAAAGAAATTTGCTGGTTCACCAAGAAATCCATCTATTCATCAAGAAGGTTATTTAAGCTAATATAGATACAATTTACCACAACATGAACAAACACATACATGTTTACTTAATGGTACAAATCACATAATGTGATGATGTATATCAAACTGATTGCTGAAGCAATTAATAGGTGCATAATTATAATAATTTTTGAGGGAAGCCATTACATGGTACTAGCTACCACAAATCAACACCTTCCACAGTCAGCAAATTAAAGATACATAAAGGAGGACTCAAGTAGGTCCATGGTGTTCTCATTATATGTACTGCAGTTTGCCAAATTAAGGTACCAAGCAACGTTGAACAGCAAAGAAATCAAGCCTGTAGCAGGGGGTCTGTTCCAGGTAGTTGTAAAGCTGAGTACCGTGTGCAAAGTATACACATGATCTTACTAGGGGGTCTGGAGGCATGCCCCTACAGATTCCTTCTGAGATCACTTACTGACTGCTCTATTAGAACAAATGACTGTTCTATTAGAGTGTCGTAATCTTTTTGCAAACTAATATATCAGAAAATTGATAGGTTGATGGGGACCACAAAGGTTTGATCTCTTGCAAAAATATCAGCTAAAATCCAGCCTGACTTGTCCTTCACAACTTGGCATTATGACAAACTTGGGAACCGGACTACTTGTTCAGTACAGAATATTGGTATCACCCATCTCCACAAAATATGACTAGTGGCTATAAATTTTTATGATGCTTGAGAATATGATAGCATACATAATTCACTATACTTCCATATCTCTGCAAGTATTTTCTTGTAGTCTACACGTCCATTTTCAGTTGAATGCACACGCTCTACTATGTCATACAATTTCTCAACTGTTGCAACTAAATGATGGTCATTCTCATTCATCTGTAATTACAAAATTTTGTGGAGGGCAAGCACAAAGTTTCTTACCCTTTGTTTGTTCCAGCTTCAGCTCTCGGTAGTTTAACAAAACAAACTTCTTTGTTGTAGTAATGAAAGGTAGGGCTAATTAGAGCATCACTTCTTTCCACTAGTCCATTCAAAACGGTCTGATATCAAACATGATCTTCTGCACCTTCTCCTCCGTTACTGTTTTGTTTTGCTTTTTGGAGGTGTGATTGGGACCAAGATATTTTCCTCTACAGTACCTTTCGAATAGCCGGCTCTCTGTGACCCTCTTTTGACGTACCTAACAAACTCATAGTGAAATTCACACCTCGCATACACTGCCACGAGGAAATCTCGTGATCCAACACTTGGATCGGCAACCGATACAACAGGCTACCTTGCAGGATATTGCTTTGAGGACAACCACCAGAAGTGGCATTTCTCGTGGCCTAGCATACCGCCATCTGCTAGAGCAACTCTCTGTTTGTCTGTGGCGCCACAATTCCCGGACATTTTTACATCTATTTAGCCTGTTGCCTAGCAGTCCTTTGTGGGAGTTGAACTCTGTTTCATGCTCCCACCCCCTGCAGTTTGGCCAGTAGACTGCAGGGCTTTCTTGTTAAGGCCCCTGTCCGGGGGTTTTGCTGTGTGTATGCTGGCGGTCCATGCGGTGTTTTTGTAGGCCTGTGTAGGCTCTGTAGGTTTAGCTGCTTTTTCTTTTTTCTGCTTTTTGTCATTTATAAATTAAATTAGGTTTAACTTCTAGCTAGAGATCGGGGAGGATGGGAGTGCCATTAGGGCCGGAATAAAACAAATTAAAAAAAATACAACAGGCTGTACGTGTCGCATCTCGCCTTGCCATATACAGAAAATTGCATTGTCTTTGCAACAACCGGCTATGCGCGGTATGAGCATGCGCGTGTTTTGAATAATAAAACGCGCAATTACCGGGTATAAGGCCACTCCAATTGGTAATTATGTTTCTGGTCCTTTGAAAATCAGTTTTAGGTGCGGGCTGGCGGAATTCAGCAAAAAAGCAACAATGAAGTGACTGCTCAATTAGAGTATATTTGTGTGATTTACTGAATGTTCTATTAGAGTAAATCGATCTGTGCTATACACTCCGCCCATTTCTTGCAGGTTTTCACTGATAAAATACTTAGTTAGATTTAGCATACTTGTTGCAGCCCAATATTTGTTTCTGAAATCCAGGTTTTTCAAAAACTGATGCGGGCATTTTCCCCATGTAGACTATTTCTGAAATTTCACATTCTCCAAAAAAGGATGCGGGCGGTGGACCAGAAACATAATTACCAATTGGAGTGGCCTAACAGTACGCAGGTATCGAATCCGTTCAATTCCGCGTCAGTCAAATCATTGCATAACCGGAATTATACACACTTTTACGGCAAGTATACCAGGAATGGTTGGATCATCACTAGTTAGCAAATACCAAAACCCTGTACTGCGGTTTTCCAAGTTCTTGCAATGCAAAGCGTCATGCGCTATACAAGCATGTGGTGCGCAGTTGTTCAACAACGGATTTTCAGTTACGACTACCGACTCACAGGACTTTATGCATGCCTACGCTAGGGTCCGCAAACGTGAAATTTCGACCTCAGAAAATCAACTACCAAACCACCTACAAATGCTAGGCTTGTTACCACTTAGAAAAAGCCAGATTGGCGTTATTTTTCATTAACATCTTGTGCAAATCGGCGAATATGCTTACAAATTACGTGATTTTTTGCTATATCTTTACGAAAATGTATCTTCAAACAGCAAAACGCAGTCTCAACCTTTCTTATTAACTGTACTCTAAACTAAAACCATAAGTGGCTTCATTGTCTGGATCAATTTCCAGCGGCAGCATCGCGAAAATGATATTTCGGACTCGATAAAAGTTTTGATGCCACTGGAGCACACAGTAGCGATACCAAAGTAACTCTCCAGGGCCAAACTGGTCTGGCATGGGTCCAACTACTATCACACCAAATATCATCGAATTCCAAAATTATTTTCCATCTGGCTGAGCTCGACGGCTGTCAAAAATTCGTCAAAATGCCGATTTTATTCACTGACTGGAACTTTTACAAGCCAGATGTACTAGTTTACTTCTAAAAAGCTTGCTAGACCAATAGCCAGTAGCTTTCATTCATAGGGTTGGTCTGGCAGCTCTTATAGCGACCTCAAATTCCGCCAAATGCCGATATCCACGAATTTTTCCAATATAGACCAATTTACAACCCGTTAAAGAAATATTGTACAGCAAACGTGATGCTTTGCTTCTCTAAAGTCATGCTGCATCCTTGTTTAGATATATTCGTCCATAGAGTAACAATGGCGGCTCTCTTATCCAGGCCAAAATCCATAGAAATTCCCATCTCACCATTTGTCATCAGTTTTAGGAAGTTTTACAAGTCAAACATGCTGGTTTGCCTCTCTACATCTTTACTGGACATTTCAATCACCTTCGTCTGTGTAGGCACCTTTCTTCAGTCTCTTGAAAATATCGCCAATTGGGCGCAACCATCAACACCTCTTACTGCTTATTTTGTTTCATTGATTCCACAAAAATCCAGCAGAAATATTACATAAACCAACTGTATGTATGTAATTGAATGGGTGTACAGGCTTCTAAGCCTCAACCCTAATCACATCATAATCATAATCATAATCATAATCAACTGGAGTTAGTCTAGTTCTAAATATCCACCTTCAGAACTCTACACGAATGGAAATTTCGATTGTGGTTTTTGATAATCAGCATTTGCATTTCGGTAATCATTTGTATAAACATGTAGAGTACAATATTTAGAGCTACACTAACTCCATTTGCGCTCTATTACATTTCTGCTAGTTTTCTTGTGATTCTTGCGTAGAACCAATGAAACAAAATAAACATTAACCGGTATAGAGCAGTTTCAAAACCATGGTAACAAAAAATTACTCAATGGACCACACCCAAATCGCCATGTTTTTGTACCAGATTGCTTGATGTTGCAAGTTGAATTCCTCGCTAAATCCATGCCAAGACTTATTAATTCGTGAGTAAAATAGATGCCAGTGATAGAATAAAACGTGCAGTTGAGTTATTAGGCATTAAAAGATACGTACTGCCTCCCAATAGGGCAGTTTCGAAGGAAAGAGAAATGCGTATTAATAGATTTGGCCAAATTACGACCTATTCACTGCCCAAAGGAGGTTAAAACTAGGGGAAACTTACAGTATAGGTCTTTACCCAGCACCACAGCAGCGTAAAGCCACATCCAGCTATCCCAGGATTAACCAGAGCTCCTGAAAGGCACGAGACCGGTAATGGCGTACTACCAAACTGTGATAAAACGCCAGCAAAAGAAGACTCTTAGTGGTGAATTTTGCTAGAGTTAAGTTTTAATGTCGAAATCAACCATCAGTTAAAGTTTAGCGGTCTTATTTTGCTGTCTGATTTTTCACACGAAGTGGGAATCCCAGCACATGAGCGATTCTAGTTAACTTGGGGATAGCTCGATGTGGCTGTACGATGCTGTGGTGCTGGATAAATACCTATACTGCAGGTTTCCCCTAGTTTTAACCACCTTTGGGCGGTGAATAGGTCGAAATTTGGCTAAATCCATCTTTACGCATTTCTCCTTCCTACGAAACTACCCTGTTGGGAGGCAGTACGGATCTTTTAATGCGTAATAACTCACCTACATGCTTTATTCTATCACAGACATCTCTTTTACTTACGTATTAATAAGTCTTGGCATGAATTTAGCGAGGAATTCAACTTGCAACATGAAACAGTCTGGTACAAAAACATGGCGAATTGGGTGTGTCCAAGTCGTAATTTTTGGTTACCATGGTTTTGAAACTGCTCTATTGATGGTTGCGCCCAATTGGCGTGCTCTGACGTTTTAAGATACTGAAGATAGCTGCCTACACAGACGAAGGTGATTGAATGATCCAGCAAGGATGTAGAGAAGTAAACCAGCATGTTTGACATGCAAACTTCCGAAAACTGATGACAAATGGTGAGATGGGCATTTCGATGGAATTTGGCCTGGATAAGAGAGCCGCCAGTGGACGTATATAAATAAACAAGGATGCAGCATGACTTAGATAGGCAAAGCATCACGTTTGCTGTGCAACATTTCTTAACGGGTTGTAAATTGGTCGATATCGGAAAAATTGGTGGAAATCGGCATTTGGCGGAATTTGAGGTCGCTATAAGAGCTGCCAGACCAACCCTATGAATGAAAGCTACTGGCTATGGGTCTAGCAAGCTTTTTAGAAGTAAACTAGTACATCTGGCTTGTAAAAGTTCCAGTCAGTGAATAAAATCGGCATTTTTGACGAATTTTTGACAGCCGTCGAGCTCAGCCAGATGGAAAATAATTTTGGAATTCGATGATATTTGGTGTGATAGTAGTTGGACCCATGCCAGACCAGTTTGGCCGTGGACAGTTACTTTGGT
This sequence comes from Dysidea avara, assembly GCF_963678975.1. Lineage (NCBI taxonomy): Eukaryota > Metazoa > Porifera > Demospongiae > Dictyoceratida > Dysideidae > Dysidea > Dysidea avara. The sequence continues at coordinate 27,349,582 of NC_089273.1, forward strand.
ATCGCTACTGTGTGCTCCAGTGGCATCGAAACTTTTATCGAGTCCGAAATATCATTTTCGCGATGCTGCCGCTGGAAATTGATCCAGACAATGAAGCCACTTATGGTTTTAGTTTAGAGTACAGTTAATAAGAAAGGTTAAGAGTGCGAATTGTAGCTTTAAAAGACATTTCCTTGAAGATATAGCAAAAAATCTCGTACTTTGTAAGCATATTCGCCGATTTGCACGACAAGACGTTAATGAAAAATAATGCCAATCTGGCATTTTCTAAGTGGTACCTAGCCTAGCATTATTGGATGGTTTGTTAGTTGATTTTCGTAGGTCGAAATTTCACGTTGCGGACCCTACCTACGCATACAACTCGACAGCCACAGAACATTACAGGTGTATTCAAAGAGCTGCGCATACTGACACAATATTAGCGCATGACGCTTTGCATTGCAAGGATATGGAAAACCGCAGTATTGCACGCATTTTATTATTCAAAACACGCGCATGCTCAAACCGCGCAAGGCCGATAGTTGCAAAGACACTGCAATTTTCTGCATATGGCAGCACGACACCTGCGCAATTTATAAATTGTTGCGCATTTTATGAATTCACAAAATGTGCAGCGCAATTTATAAACTGCGCAAATTCACAGATTGCGCCTAACAACTGGAAGTTATTACTGTTACTAGCTGTAGTACCTACCCTATCGTGCAGGGCAGTGTGTACAATGACATGGAAATTAAATGAAATTACAGTTGGTAATATACTATTATAGATACTTTATAAAAGACTAAGGAAACAATGTGGAGTAAGGATTGCATGAATGCAATAATTGTGGAGAAGTGCACTCTTATTGGAATATTTTGTGACTTAAGTTGCTCAAATTCTACCATCAACCAAACATACCATGAATTACTGTAATCTGCACTACAACGATTCTGTTGTGACAAAATATAACGGCTTTATATAAAATATAACAGCATGGGCACAGAGTGGGGGCTAGCAAGAAATAATAAATAAAAACAAAAAATTTTGAGTCATCCAGCCCAAGACAGCTCATGGAAAAAACCTGCCAGCCTTTTCTTTTGTTTTGCTGCACAGGAAAAACCGAAAAATGCTCCACTCTGCTTTGTATGCATGTGTGGAAAGAGTTCAAATCATTGCTGCAAAGTCTATAAATAGCTCCCATTTTCACAACATGCCCCACGTTGTGAAGAACAGTCTGCCACGGGACCATGTCATTTCACTGTGTAGCTGCAGTCATCCCTCCTCCGAGCAAACCATCCAGGATATGCATAAAGACAAAAGAATAGAAAAGATAAATAGTTTCACACATACATAAATATACAAAGCAACCATCTGATACATTTTTTTTACCATAATACCTTCCTTACTACAGGTGCTGATCCACAATATCACAAAGCAGCAGTAGCAGCAGACAAACCTAACTAAAGTGCATGTGTTTGCCTATCTAAAAACCTCACTATAGACTACATTACGTATTTTGCAATCCCCTCTAACTAAAAGTGTCAATCTATCTGCTGAACCTACCCTAGACAGTGCAACATAAAGCATGCCGTGTGTGAAGCTTTCGTCTGTCAAATCTAATCCTACAGCCTTAAAAGTTTGGCCCTGGCTTTTGTTAATGGTCATGGAAAAACAAAGTGCGATTGGAAATTGAAGCCGTCTAAATTCAAAAGGCAAAACCGAGTTACTCGGAATAAGAGGAATGCTTGGTATTATAATATCGTATCCTGCATATCTACCGTGAGAAATCTTGGCCTCTACTTTGTTAGCTGACAGTTTAGTAACTACACACCTAGTGCCATTAGTAACCCTTGGAGGATCTAGAGAGTGTAGAATAATAATAGGAGCGCCTACTTTAAGTAAGAGAAGATGCTGAGGTAGTCCAGATACCTCTAAAGAGTTCAAGAATTCTGTTGGAAAGTGAACAGCCTGAGATTCATCAGGTATGGTGTCCAAGGACCTGTAGTCACTGCAGTCACCAGGTAACTGCTCCACCAGAGTCATGTTGATGGAATGAGTGGTCTTATTAAGAGGAGCAAGAATGCAGCATTCAGATAGCCAAGCCAAGTCTCTAAAGTTAGAGAGCAAATCTGTATACACCCTGGAAACCAGTTCCTCCTTGCTATCCACAAAGGTTCCCATGGTGTCAGGTAGCTGGACAACATCAGGTAGAGTGTCAATAGAAACTTCCCATCTCCAATGGCCAATAGTTCTTCAGCGAATTGTCCAGCTGCCACATCCCCACACAGGTGCACGCTCATGTTAGTGTGTAGTTGTTTAACCACCACACTGTCCCACAGATGAGATCGCTTGAGGCAAGCATCAACAATGTTACCTCTAGTGCCACCTTGAATGACAGGTAGAATCTGCCTGAAGCCACCACACAGTAGGATGCACTTGCCTCCCATTGGATTATCATTCCCTTTTGCCATTCTGTTGAGTAGAGCCAAGCCCGTGGTTTTCCAAGAATCATCTCCTTTGTGAGCATTTCTAACAATTTCTTCACCTGAAGCCTAAACACACGGGCCACTAAGTCTGGACGGTCCAGAGGCTCTTGACCTGGTAGTAGATTGTTCCTAATCTCTGGCCAATTAGGATTGGTGGTCATGGTGATAAAGAGGTCGGGGTGGCCATACTTCCTAACGCAGGTCATTGCATCCTGCTGACGCTCATGCATGTAGCGTGGTCCACCAGTAAATGATGACGGTAGGATCACCCTACGACCACCATTCCTGAGGTCACCATCCCCATCTACCATTGCATCCCGCAAATCCTGGTAGCAATCAGCACGTAGTGCATTTTGCTCACGCCTGAGAAACTGTAAGCGCTCAGTTTCAATCTTACAGTAGGCGTCAACCAGGAATTGCTGGAAAAGCCTTTTAGCCTTAAGCAATACAGGCACTTGCTGCCTGACCATGATGTGGTAGCGGTAATAAACCATGGCTGTCAATTTCCTACCATTAGCCAATTTCAGGTTGATGTGCCATCCATTGGTGCCATAAGAAAAGAGTAAAGGATACTGTAAAGGATCATACCCCCTATGAAGTTCAGAAATGCGCTGCAAAGACCCATCCCTATAGTGCAAAACTATGTCCCTGTTATTTACATTATCATTAGGCATTAGCACTCCTACCTCGTCACACATCGGGCTATTGTACCTCCTAGCATGCTCTCCTACAGGCCGTTTGTTCTCATTAATCACTACCCTAATATTTGCTGGCTCATCATGCTGCTCAAATATTTCTTTAGCTATCTTATAAGTTGAACATAGTGATTATCGTCATGCAAAAGCTCAGTAATACCCCTAACTATGTCAAGCCTTAACCCATCAACTATCCCACATCTTGTAGCTACTTCAATTTGCTGGTTGTCGATAAAATAAATTTGGGAAAATTTAGGAGACTCACCTGTTGATGGAACTAAACTACCTATACGATGATAGACTTGACCCTGTACTCTAAAAGAAGGATTGAAGCCAGCCACAGTTATCTCGTTACAGCCAAAGCTGGTCATTTGAAATTCACTATTATACTTATGTATGCTAGCTAGAAAATGTTTACCTGCTGTGTTTGTACCTTCATACAGGTGTTTCAAGAATGACTGGGGCTGTGGAAATGCCTCTAACTGGACATTACCCTTCAAGCAACACAGGGATTCGGTCTCCTGGGGAAATTTTAACGGAGTGGCTATTCGCACGGTCACGTACTAATAGCTTCGTGCTATTCGCACGGCAGTCACGTGATGTTATTATTTTACGGATAGTACACGGTTCATTCATCTCCGAAAACTACACGTAACTTTGAGTGGGATTTTTTCTTTCTGGACCTTTCTCTGTGGTCTTTCGTTACATGCCCGATGCTTTGTATAGGAAACGAGTTCGAGAGTTACGATGATCTTAAGGAGACAGTCTCTACCTTTGAAAGAACGGAATTCGTCCAATTAAACGTTCATCGATCAAGATTCAGCAGCAAAACGTGCACCATCGAAGGCATACAATGAAGATTTGAGGTATGGAGAAATAGATTTTCTTTGTACACACGGAGGAAAATGTTCGGACTTTTCTTTCTCCCGGGGCTGGATGTAATGCCCTTTCCTACCACACCCAGCACAAGAGGCAAACGTGCTGGACAAGAACTGAAAAGCGGGACATCTAAAAGTCCCTAGGGCCCTTTGTTCGGACTGCATTTAAGGGTGAACGACCGTGGGGGATACAGGGAGAGGGGCAAGGTAGCATACCAAGATCGAGATATTCTACTGAATAGAGCAGTCACTCTAATAAAGCTGTCATAGTTTTAGAACAGTGTGTAGCGAGCTTCTTAAGGATTTTTATGTTCTTTTTCAGGCAGTGATAAATGCATAGTTGCATGTTAGGGTGGGCAGCTATATTGTCAGCAGGCTGTCACCTTTTTTCAGTGGTCTCGCCCCTAGTGTGTGTCACTTGCTATCACATTATAGGCTCAATTGTCTTGACATTGTGATTTGACAATTAATGCCCAGTGAAACCTGGTGCTGCTGACTCTTGCTTGTCAGGTATTACAGAAAATTTTTCAAATTTTAGAATCGAATTCTGTCCATTGTCATGCTTCCTCAGAGTTGTAGACCCCTAACCACAGTTCAAAAACTAAACAAGGCGATGCTACTTGTTCTACTGGAGAAACAATGAAAGTGATGTATGTGATGGAATTAAGGTAAAATTCAGCCTTGTCTATGCTTGTATGCTACTGAACGATAAATTTCTTTGTTACTGTAGGATGGCATCACTCTTGTGTTCGCATCACTTTGGAAGAGGCCAACAGAATAAATGATGTTGGAGAAATGTGGTTTTGTAACTATAAGGGATGCGAGGATACATTTGGCAACTCGGACAGCATGACTCCTATTGGATTATTTTTATCTAATCAATCAGCTACTTTACAGTGTGTGGTATTTTGAAAATCTCTACTTATTACCTTATCAGTTTATATACTCTGACTATCTGATTATGAACTTCATGACAGCATGCATTTTACCATTCATGTAGTTGGGTAGCTATCTAAAATAGAGACATGCTTGCATGTTTTACAGCGATGGCTATAATATGTAAATACACAACCCACAGCTAGCAGTCCATAGCAGGGAAAATGCATGTGCATGCATGGTGTATCACGACCAAATTTGGTGACGTATCCATTATACTTCCCGCATGCACGTACACACCCAGAAGATGTATGCCATAGTAAAGGATCTATATGTGTACACACATGCCAACTGCATCTCTTAGTAATGCACCTATCAATGTTAGGTCCCTACCCCCCAGTACGGGCCATGTGGGGATTTGACACCCTGCAAGAGCAATAACCCCACTACTGGGGCCTAAATGTTTGTCTAATCCCCTACCTACCCCTATATTCCCCGAGGTATTCCTCCACTCCATGATCAGTTCTGCCATGCCTGCAGACAATACAGTCTATTTCCAGTTGGTTGACTAGAGAAACGAAGTGTTAAAAGTCACGTGCTTGAAAGTAGCCAAGGAGATTAGTAGCCTTCAGTTTAAACTAGCGCCGTCCGCCTGGCGTGAAATTTCATTGGTTATTTCTATTCACGTGATATTTTTGCATTTGGCTTACGTGGACAACCAACCTGAAATAGACTGTACACGTTAAAGTTTGGCTACAGGTCAACGTCACGTGATTTAACTAAATATAGCTACACAATTCGATTGTTATAAAAAATGCTTGTATCAAAAGCCCCACTACTGGGGGTAACTTTGTAGGTGAACTCCCGTATAAACCCCCTATGGATCCCGTACTGGGGGTTACAATTGATAGGCGCATAACCGTGCGAATAGCTCTGAACGAGGCTCTGTGCTATTCGCACGGTCACGTACGAATAGCTCCGTGCTATTTGCACGTGACCGTACGAATAGCAACTGCCAAATTTTAATGCGCCGCAGTATGTGCATTCTACACTAAGTGTGCCTACATCTGTAGCGTTGAAGAAGTTGTGTGGCTGATAGTTAAGCCCCCTAAAGCTTGGGTGTGTGCTTGCACGTACCTGTTGTCTGCGTGCTGTGTTAGCCTGCTGTTCCATAGCTCTGTAGAGTGGATCAGCTCGAGCTTGTTGATGGGAAGCTGTATCTTATTGTTGCTCCTCCCTCCTTGTTACTGGGTCTTCACGCGCAAGTTAACTGAGGCCAAATCCATGGTCTATAAGTCTTTAGTGCGACCTTCACTAGAGTACGCTTGCACTGTATGGAATCCTCACACTGTTTCTGATAAGTCCACAGTGGAATCTGTCCAACGACGTGCTGCACGTTGGGCCTGTGGAAGTCGTTGGTCACCATTACATAAGTGTTGGAATAAATCTTCTAATGCTTGTTTACAAGCGTTACACTGGCCAACACTGTCATCTCGAAGGAATTATTTGAGCGTGGCTATGCTTTATGACATCCTGAAAGGTAGGTACGATTCTTTGAAGCTATCAAATTACTGTAATTTCAATACATCTTGTACCCTAGCGCATCCTCTCACCCTTGTTCCGCTACAGTCTTCTATCAATTCTTATAGACATCCTTTCTTTGTGAATACTGTTTTCTTATGGAACACTCTATCGTGTGATGTATGATCTCAAGTTTCGCCAAGCTGTGTATAATCTGTTTTGTTGTAATTAATTTATATGTGTATGTGTTCTTTCTCGTTTTTTGTAGCTGTGTTTTCTCTGTATTTGTCTCCTCCGTTTTTGGTTTTGTATCTTCTAGGGAAACACCCTCGTACAGGCTCTGCCTTTTGGTGTCACCCTGTCTTTTTTGAAAAATCAGATAAATAATAATAATAAGTCGACGGGCAGCTCTTTCACGCTGCTGTTCTTCTCTGGTGGCCGGGTCCGCACGCGCAAGTCGACGGGCAGCTGTATCACGCTGCTGTTCTTCTCTGGTGGCCTGGTCCGCACGCGCAAGTCGACGGGCAGCTGCATCGTGGATCCGTTCCTGTGATCTTCTTTCTTCGTCCTGCGGGCCACACGATGGTCTTCTGCGTCACGTTCTCGTCGTCTCTGTTGTGAGTCCAGTTCACACCTAGCACTGGATGAGGTGGTAGCTCCAGTTGAAGCCTCCTGGCGGCGCAGTTTTGTCGTTCTGCTTCCTCCCGTCTCTTCTCTGGATCCAATCTTTGGTTCTGCTTGCGAATCTTTGCTTGAAACGCACAAAAGGTAGACGATCGTTTTCGCTTAGGCGGCATGCTCGGGCATGCTTACACAGCACATCAAATGAATTTGAATTAGAAATATCACGTGTGTACAGTTGGCAAAAACACATGCAGTACAGTGCAAAAAAGGTGTACTGAAAAGGTGCCCAAAACGAAAAAAAAAATTAACACCAGCTGGACTCGAACCCACAACCTTGCGCACGTAAGACAGGCACCTAAACCATTAACCTATCTACTTCACCACACCGTTACAGCAATATTTTTGTCTTATAAAGACTTGTACAAATGCACTGAGATAGGTGTTTACTTGCGGTTTGCATGCGGTTTATAGAAAGAATTCAAGCGAATTTTAGTCTACACACCTGCCTTCAATGGTCCCTAGACGACTAACGATAGCTCGCACGAACTTTTCGAAAGCGTCATTGTTGAGCTCAATAATCAGCGCTTCCGTGACGCCAAAGACGCTTCCAAACGCGCAACGGTTCGAGAGTACAATGCGTGACATCAAATGGAATGCAGACAGACAGACAGACGGACAGACGGCTTTTCACTCTTATAATATAGATTATCAGATTCTATCTGGTTCACATGCAAAGCGTAATTTATCTGAATTACAAATACTACTGTAAATAGTCGTGCTACATTAAATAGTATGGATTACTCATTTGCTGGGTAGCTAGTTGCTTGACTAGCAGACGCCCGAAAGTTGCTTGGGAGTGATGACACTGTCTGGTTAGTTATGGCTGTTACAGTAGCTGTTGTGCTTGTGTGGATGTTTTTGGGGAAGGGTGAGGATTAAATTGTGAGGTGGATTAGTGTGGGCCTACACTCGGGACTGCAAGGATGCCTTGAATGGCTTTGAATTATTGTTGAGGTCTTTCAGAGATGAATAACACTAGTGATTACTTTTTATCAGCCCTCACATCCTGTGATAGGCCAGACCACTTTTCCACTTTGTATAACTTTATTGTAATACCCACTGGCATGCTAGGGATAGAGTTACCCTGCAACTGCAGCCGGCAAGCTGAACTATAGATCAAAAGTACACTTTCACAGATCAATTATTGCATGGTAACCACAGGTAACAATAAAACGTCATTCGCTCAAGACTTCAATGCACTCACAGTTTCACACTGTGCCAAAAACTCCCATACTAAAATTGTAAATAGTCTAATTTTCCCCACCAGGGTTGGGTAAAGTAAAGATTTGTAAAACCTGTGGGTATGACAGGATCTACATAATACACTGATTGTGAGGTGTCTTGATTTTTAGGGTCACTGTATGATACTTTTAGACCATTAAGACAGTCTGGAGTTGTAGGCCGGGTGTCCCATTTCAAGTGGGGTCAAGTTACACTACAAAATTCTCCCTATTATTTGCCTCAGGAGTCACCAACTAAAAATCCAGGATCAATGCCTGTAAATCACCTAGGCAATTATTTGTCTGACTTCGTATGATAAAAAATCCTTACTAGCTGTATAATTGTGAGAATCAATTGATGTCAATGCTTGATAGTGAAATGGTGGTTCGGGACCACTCTAGTGAGTAAGGAGAATGTTTTTCTCAAGCATGTTATGTGAACATTTGGTATCAAAGTTATTGTGCTGGCTGTAGTATTGGACCAGCTATTGGCGTGGCCAGCACAATATCTGATACTCAGTATTCACAGTTATATGTTTGGACCTCTCTCTAAAGACAAAGAGTATTAGACTCTTTGGTATAGTCAGTTGGTGTCATAGACAAACACTGTACATTGGTGAATCTGCTAAATGTGCCATTAAAGTCTTTAAATCATCGTTGAAACCGGGTCACTACTGCTGACCCGGATGACCCACTGACCCGGATTTGATCCGGATGTGACCCGGATTGACCCGGATTAATTAAAGCCGAGACGTGTTTCGGCTAGTCTCGAGCGAGCGAACGAGTCTAGATTTTGAGCGTTCGATTTGTGTTGAGTAAATATTGCAACTTCAGCCTAGCTATAGGTTGAAGACCAAAAAAAAAAAAAAGGTCTTCAAATACTGACAATAACCACCCCTCACCATAAATACCCTCAATTTCGTGCTACATACTACACTTACTAACAAATGAGCGTGGCTGAGCGTATGTTGGTATTGCGATAAGTGGGCGTGGCTCACGAAAGAGCTACGCGATGGCGTTTATAAGTTTCCACGTCGTCAAACGAACAATTTCGTTTCTCACGTGAACCAATCCAGGTCAGACCGGAATAAATTGTAAACCGGGTCAGACCCGGAGAAAATGTGACCCAGATGGCCCGGATGACCCGACCTGGTTTCAACGGAGCTTTAAATGTTATCTTACCTGTAACTTGCAGTGTGGAAGTCGATCATGACAAAATTCAATTAAGAGTTTCGATTTTTGTCCTTAACAGTGGTCAAAACTGTTGACCTAGAGTTTGATCAAGGTCCCAAATCAACGTCCTGTGTGCCACCACCTTGTATACTGATGGTCAGGTACCACAATACAAAAATGAACCAAAAGGCAATGAATTAAAGCACCAGCAGACAAATATATCAAAGTTACAATACAACATAGCTAGCTTATTTCCTAGATTTGGAAGAAATATATTGACTGATACTTTGCTATGCTAATACTTACATACATTTTATTTGATGAGCATTGATCTTTCCCAGGGCAGGTACAGTCACTCAGTAAATCTGTAATACTTGAATCTATCCTACCTCCTGGCAGATAATCAGCAAGTCTCAAAAAAATTAATTGTCTATCCCTCTGTTGGCAGTAGGACTAGTCCACATAACTTGATACAATGTATTTAATATGTGATGCTTGAGAATATGTGACCCGGTCTGCGAAAAGGGCTCCTATAGCCTTTCCAATTGCATATATATGGTAACCCATAACTTGACTGGTGAATATGGTACAAGCCTACAATTTGGTCACTTAACAACCCTAACCTGGCAGTAGCTGTGGGTGTAATTACATGGTGATAGCTTTAGTAGATTAGGAGTTATGATTAGCCAAACATGGATAATTGTAAAGGCTATAGAGCCCTTTTCGCAGACCGGGTCACATATTTATTGTACAAAACATTGATGAAGAGGTTCCATAAGGTTCGATAGATATTTGAGTTTTACTGTGTACCATAAACTTTTGTGATGGAAAAGAGTACCGTTGTATTCAACTGAGCATTTCAAAATAACAACATGCGTTAGTCAACAACATACTGCTAACAGTCTTGTTTATTAAACAACCACATCCATGGTGGATATATTCCTACAGAGAGGTAGAAAATCAATTTCTATAGAATGTACATTGTAACGCTAAGGACCTTATGCAATTACAGTACATCACCAGTTATGTGGGCTCGTCCTACACTGCCTAATTATTGACTGTTTGTGCCTGTCCTGGAAATAATTAAATAACGCTACTAGTAATTCTCCCACCAATACTTAGTAATGTTATTTTCATGTAGTACAGTACTGCACTTTGGTGTTATTTGAGGGTGCAATAGTAATCATTGGAATAAATAAAATTGACCACTTGAAATTGAGGAAACCTGCATAAAAAACTCACTTAGCAGCCACCTATTTAATATGACCTTGTTATAGTGGCCATTTTTAGAAGGTCCCAAATAGACCTCATTAATAAGACCACCTCATTATATATTGAGGCCAAACTTTTGGTGGCTTATTTATGAGACTACACTGTATTTCCTGGTAACACCAAGTCCCAATTAGTATGTTGCTGTTTCCCCTATTTAACAGCACACAAATTCCCAACAGCACCTGAGCATCTATGTTTCACTCTGAAAGCATGTACCTCTGATGTACATAGAGTTGTAAGCACACTTTTGTACTTGCAAGCTACCTAACAGCTTTGTACTGCTAAACAGTTGAATATGTATCCAAATTAAGCCTGTAATTGATTTTTTAATGGTAACACACCTGTAGTGTGTGTGTATATGTGTGTAAAATAGAGCTAATTAAAAGGCTACACATGATAGCTAGCCACAGTACTGTTGTAGTTTCCTTTTAACAATAAACAAAAGTAATACTAACTAGGTATAATAAATATACAATAAATATTCTTTTAACAATACTGTATAATAGGAAATTGATGATAAATGTATGAAATGATTAATGATCTTAAGAGCATTTCCAAGTATATAGTTGAGAATAACAAGTAATTTCCAAGGTGGGTGTGGTACATGATCTGTTATTATAGTAACTGTGGTCTGGACATGTGGACCATTAGGATAAACATGGTGGTAAAACTTCATGTACAATGCATATTTGTGACCGGATCTTGGAAAACCTACCTTTTGGGCACAAGCTAACTTTTTGGGAAAATTCAAATGAAGATTTCAACAATATTTTTTAAATTAAGTTTTTTGCACATTTGGATAAAGCAACTATTAAACCTTCTTGCTGTGAAGTTTCATACCCATAGCTTCTTTTTCCTAGGAGATATGGATGATTATATCAGACCATGTAGTAATTTCACATGCGTGGGACAACAAGTAACTTACAAATTGGGTGATTTGTTCAGGTACTGGAATGGCTAAAACTTAGTCTTAGACAATGATACATGGCATTTAATTGCAGAAAAGTACCAAGAATACTTCATTAAACTATCAGAAATGTCTTTCAAAGTATTTTAGGTGGTAAGAATGGAATTATTAGTAAACAAAGTGATTTGTCACCATTTGTCACCCTTAATCACCCACAGAACTCAGTACATTACCATAAAAGTTAGTTTGTAATGTACAGGAAAGAAAATCGGCCATATCTCAGGAATGCTTAAAGATATTGAGCTGAAATTTTAACACAAGATAGATGAGCACCTAGTACCTCATTTAAGCTATAAAACAGAAAATTTACCCATGCGCCAAAAAGGTAGGTTTTCCAAGATCAGGTCACATTTTGCACTTAGCGTGCAGTGTATATTGTAGGAGGTATGTGCATATGTACACTGTACTCTGATGATAATTATGCCCACATGCATTTTATTGTTACACATAGATGTCTTTTAAAAGTCAAGACAAGTGCCACATTTCACCATCAAGGCTTGGATCAACGAACACTTGTTAAGGTGAGTATAGAGCCATGCATTTGTACACTGGCAATGGTGGTATATTATGTATAAGGAGATTCAGACTAACATGTGACACAATAATTGTTGGCTGGACATTCACTGAAGAAATTTGTGAACATAAAGTAAATATAATTTGCACTTTATTGAAACTCTCAATAGCAAATACTAAGAGTCTAAGACTGCTTATTACTTTCATGATGTCTACATTAATTTTACTGATTTGATACTACTGTGAATAATGCATTCTAAACAATGGCTATTCTTGTGACAAATAAGTTATTATCGATGTTCCGTACATTCATATCGGAATGTGTGCAGTTATAGATTCTTGAAATGTGACTATACATAGATATATACCCAGTTTGAGGGTACTGTACTTGCTTATGTTTTCATAATGTGTAAACTTTAGTAGCTCAGGAAATCCTGAGTATGTGGTGTAATTAGTGTTGTTCTGGTATTAAGAAATCTGTTAGTATAGTATTGGTATTAGTATTTAACTTTGACTTTCAATGATAGTAAAGTACTAGTATTACTTTTGGTATGCAAATTTTAAAAGTAAGTATTTACTACCAAAATTTGATTTGGTAAAGCTAGTATAGGTTACCAAAAGTTATAGTAAGTAGTTAGTACATAAAATAATTATATCTAACCAGTTAGTAACAATTAGTTTGAATCTACCGGTGTAATCTACAGATTTCTTCGAATAAATATTTCTGTTTAAATTTTTCTGTTTCTCTTTCCACTAGTAGCATCCCCACCAGTTGAAAAAATGTGTTCTATAGGGGCAGTTGAGGCTGGTACTGCTAAAATATCAGGCCATTAAGGAGCTAATACTGGAAAATGCCTCAGTTTCCCAATCCATTAATCTAATGGATCCATTCTATGCTCTTCAATGGTTATACTGGCATGTGATTATTTAATAACTCCCAAATTCCAAACAGTTACAATGAACTCCAACAATTCCAGATACCAAAGCGAACTAAGCAATTAATTTACTCTATACTAATGATAGACCAAACAACATGAGCAAAGTGATTATTTGAGCCTAAGCACTTTTAAGGCTTGCTTACTTGTGGTGGCTTTGAAAAGAAATCTTCAAAAGTTTATATGCAGTAAATAATGTAAGCACTCAGTTGAAATACTGAATAAACGAATCAGTCACTTGTGAAAATTAATACTAACTAAATCTTGATGAAGCAATTATAAGCAAAGAGTACGTATTTGTATATGTAATAGGATGGATGGCTGTGGTATTCGGGATTAATAGTGCGAGCATTGTAAACAGGAAAGAGTAAAATAGTGCGAGGCAAAGCCGAGCACTATTTCCTTCCTGTTTACAATGCGATAACTATTAATCCCGAATACCACAGCCATCTGTCCTATTGCAAATTAATCCGACAATCATAGCAACTGTTACTAGGCAACAGAAATTAAAAATAACCATTGCAAAAGACCAATCACACTTAGCAACCGTTGCCTGGCAACCGTTGCTATGGTCTCAAAATGACTTTTACCTTAGCAACGGTTACCTAGCAACCGTTGCTAAGCAAACATATTGTGTCATACCTTTGGGGCATCTATCACTATGGTAACAATAGTTGTCAAGTCGGACATTTACTTCTAATATAAACACACCACACTATTTTAGCCAATCTAATTAGTATTATAGATTTTTGTCATGGGACCTTGACAAACAAGTGTAATACTAATTCTATTGGCTAATCGCTTGACGTATTTCAATATAATACGTCAAGCTGCTATTGAGAGTATTATACAGTAACACATTCAGTTGTTGGATTAAGTATCTAACCATCCCTTTAGTAAAGTATTGAGTATCTCTTTAGTAAATCATCCAACATGTGGTATAGTAGTGGTATAGTATTAGTAAGTAATACTAACAGAAAAAGCGCTATATTTTTCCCAAAGTAAGTATTAGTAAAAGTATACTGGAAGAACACTAGGTGTAATCAATATGGCTGTACTTTGATTTTTGAACATAGGTTAGAGCAAGAATCCACATCAGAGAGGCTTTTGGTTAGAGTTTTGTGTTCGAATAATCATGTATGCACTATGTATATGTTCAAATAATCATACATGCATTACATATTACAATACCCACTTACTTATACAATGAACGATTTGCATTATATGTGGCCTCCTCCTTTAATAAGAGTCAAGGAGCTATAGCCTCATATACGTAGAGTGAAATATATTGTGTTGATACATACATTCTAAAGTAATTTTATGTTTTATAGGAAAGGCTGCTATAAAGAAAATATGTTGGAGTGAATAAGTGAGTCCCATGCATGTATTTCAATTCACACTACTATGGTACAGAGGGAACTTTGGCAGAGGTACGATTTGTAAAGGGACATGGGCTTTGCTAACAGTTGCCAAATTTTTATTCTGCCAACTTTGATATTTTGCTTCATTTGCCAAATTTTCCCTGGTGTGCCATGTCTGGCGTATGCTATATTCAAGACTACATATACAGCAATTACAGTAGCTACCCATTCTCTAATATTGAATATGGTAGTACTCGTGCTTTGTCTGGACTCCAAGGTTCAATGATACCATGTGTGTACTACTTAGCTCAGCGATCAATGGCACTGGCTTGATAGCCTAGTGGTCCTTGACCCTGGTGATGCAGAGTGGACTGCTTGGTTAGATCAGCAGTATAAAATTAACCTTGGTTACATGCTAGTAAGCAAGCCACAAAGAGCAGCTGTTTTCATTGTGAGCAAAATAAATTGGATGGGGAAAATAAAAATGTTACGGTCATTTGCTGATTTTATCTTAATTTTGAGGAGGGTCATGCTTATGTATGTTAAGTGGGTTACATGGTAAAAACTGCAGCAGCAATTTATCTAATCACTTAATTTATGGGTACTATACCATGACATTGCAGATACTGTATGCAAGGAAATTTCGACGTAAGAAAAAAAATTGACAAATTTAGACTTTAGCAGATTTAATGAATAAAATGTTGATGAAAATTGTAGGCAAAACCTGTACTTTTAAGGGCGCTTATAAACAATTGACAAATTTAAATTGACGAATTAAACCGATTTGTCAAATTCATCAAATTTTTTGACATCAAAATTTCCTTGCATATGGTAGGCTTTGCCTTCTCCGCATGCCCTCCAGGTAAATAATACATATTGCTTCTCTGAAGACTTTCCTGCAAGTGCACAGACATGCAGTTATAATATAAACTAGTTTTTATATTCAATAGCTCTCCTAGTTTCTTTAATATGATTATGTGCTTGTTTATCTTATGTGCAATTCATGTGCTAGCTGCTTTCCTACTTTAATCAGTAGTCTTGCATGGCCCGACCACTCTTTTTTCTGTTTCATTGGATAGGGGTTCAAATCCCACGCACATTTTTCTTGACTCTACCTCAATAATTGGGTGGTGTTAACCAAACAAACGTGATACATTTTCAAATAGTAGCTATTTGCATCCATAAATTACAAACATATATTTACAAACTATCGATGTCTAAAGCTGCCTTGGAGTCTACCATAGATCAAATCAACCAGTGGCGTAGCCAGGAAAAAAATTTTACCAAGGCAAAGTTTATATACATGACCTAATTGAGAGGGTCTGCTTCTGATTCAACTGATTCACAAATACTTCAAGTATGGGTGGTACAGTATTTGCAGGTTGACTATCTGGTTGGATGGAAGAAAGACTCTGAGCGTTTTTCTACATGCCATAAGTAATGCTCCAGTTTAGTTAATGCTACAGTATAGCTCCCATGCTTCAATTATTAGACTAGTTTAATTGCATTCAACACAACTTACTCCGGAGATATTTTGAGTGATCAGGTCATCCATGGACTGCAACGGAGGTCATAGTCATGCACACTATACTTTTTATTGATCTGATGTGATGTTTAAGTCAGAGATTATCTCTTTCATGTGATTCTCAACTACATGTGCTAAGTATGTCAAGCTAGGGAGTCTGGGGGCATGCTCCCTCAAGGAAAATTTTGAAAATATATGCTTTGAAATGGCATGAGGAGGCTATATTTTTTATTGTAATTGCTAATGCATGATCAAATACGTAGCTCAATGCAATACCATGCAGTTGACTCATTGGAACTTTTGAAAAGTATAATGCAAAGGCAATTAACATAAATGTGTTAAAATGATTTAGACCAAACAGTGTAATGAGAGCAGTAGCTATAATCTGTACTGAATGCTCTATTAGAATATATTACGATGACTGCTCTATTAGAGTATCTCAATCTTTTTACAACTGAATTGAACTGAGTAGCTGAAAAGTGGTCCAGCACCGTGTCACCATGGGCTCCAGCCCTGCTTAGTACTACAGCCATAGATTCTATTATGTGTGGTGCAGTAATGCAATGTTTGAGTAGAAAATCCGAGGTGCCAAAACTCAGGCCTGCTCAGATTGTTGTTGAGAATTGTTACCGAGGCAGCTGCCTCGGTTGCCTCAATGGTAGCTACACCACTGTCAACTAGTAGTTATTCAGGACCTTGTGACATGTCAAGATGAGCATGGTGTTCCAGACCTTTTTTCTCAATAAAACCCAATGACAAAGAGAAAAAAGCTGTCTGGCCACACAAGACTATTCAATCAGCCCTGTACCTATACACCTATTAATGTATTGCCTCACCATCCCCCTGAGGATATATGGGGTTATTGGTGGGGATTTGACTCACGTTAAAGTCATAGTTTGGCAAACCTAACATGTCAAATCCCCACCATAAGCTCCAGTTACAACACAGGGATTTGATGTCATACAGATTGTAGTAGCAAAAACATTTGGGTGCTTAATTGGTTTAATAAACAGTTGTATAATGCCTCATGGTGGGTAACAATTATGAGTCAGTATCCCTGTAAAGCCCCACCTATGGGAGTAGGTGGGGCAATATATTGACTGGTGCATTATACATTATACAGAATTTTGCATTACGTCATGTTGTGGTACAATTGTTAGGTAGATTGGAGCAGAATTCGGCTTTATCAACAGTCATGCGTGTACACAAGTAAGTCCTGTCTTGTTTTAAGATATCTGGTGACCTTTAATTTTGTTCAACTGGGCACTATTTTTCTTAGATTGCATCACCTTTTTAAATAATTTATAACAGTCAAATGTATCTGCCAGTCATCTCCCTTTTACTAATGTTTCTATAGCACATATCTGTGTACATCCTTTTATAAAAATGTGAGTGGCATAATTGCATGGCTAGATATGTATCTAGGCAATAGTTGCCAGACATTATCATGAAGGGACTGCAACTTCTGGCTGTATAGATTTTTCATGTGTGTATAAAGCCATTTAGTAATTAATTTGGTATAGTCACATGGAAAATTTGGCAAGGAATTAATAATATTGACATTTTCTCTTATATCATCAAATTTTAAATCTGCCAAATAGCTGGTGTATTAAACCCAATTTCAGGAGTGACATTAGCATGCATTTCTGTCAGGGGCAGAATGCAATGTTCTTGGAAGTGCTTAAAGAAAAACAGAGAATATTATGGGTTGCCAACTAAATTTTGGATTACTGAACAATTTACCGCTAGCAGATTGAATCAGCAAACCTAAGGAAAATTAAGTTTGACACCAGATATGTGGAGAAATTCAAGGGCCAGGGGAGACCTGTATCTATTCTGACAAAGATGGAGTTAATATTGCAAGATATGCTACTCAGGATGGTCCCATACTGCAGCCAGTAGTGTAATATGTTAGGATTTTTGTGCCAACAGTATTTTCAAGGTGCTTTGCAAATTCTTCTCGTATCTACTGTATTTTTTGTAGTCATGGTAACAGTGTGTTTGTAGTCATGGTAACGGTTGGATGTAGATATCACTTGAGCTGCCATGACTATGCCCCCAGAAAGGCTATGGTGAAAAAAGATGTGAAATCCAAGGTGGCGGCCAAGAAATGGCTGTGATGGTAGGTTAATGGTAAGAATTTAAATAAGGACAATTCAAGTGAATTTTGTGCCAAGACCAAGCGGCACAAAAATTCACCTGAATTGTCGTTATTAAAATTTTTACCATTAACCTACCATCACAGCCATTTCTTGGCCGTCACCTTGGATTTCACATCTTTTTTCACCATAGCCTTTCTGAGGGCCGCACACTTATTTTACACCTTGGCTGTTTTGGATTAGATATATTATATGTTACATGGTATACAACTTCTGCACTCCACTTATGGTAAACTTTATGTATGTACAGCATGTAGTACCATTCAAAAGCAATGCCGTTTTGCAAGAATGCGAGTCATTCAAAAACTCTTTAATTAAAGGGCATTACACCTGTTTCACTCACGAGTATTCATCCTGTTTTGCTTGGGATGAATACTCAATAGCAAAATGGGTGCTACTCCTTTCAATTTGCAAGTTTTTAATCACTTGCACTCTCGTGAGATGACTTTGCATTTGGGTAGTCTCGCGAGGCCAGACCGCTTTTTTCCGTATATTGGGTGGAGAAAAAGGGTCTGGTGCAACTCCAATAGTTGTTTACTTCTGAGCCGTCCCCACATTCCGGGGACGCTAATTGAATAGCATTGGTCACAAAGGAGGTGCCATGACGTCAGTAAGTTAACTAGAGATCTGTTTATCCTTTAAACGAATCTTAATTTGCTCCGATGTCTCTTTTATAGCGTCTTGAAAGTTAATCCTCATCGTGTAACAAGACTCACAACCGGAGCAGGAGTGTAGGAATACTTCATAGTTTTACTGATGTCATGGCACCTCCTTTGTGACCAATGTTATTCAATTAGCGTCCCTGGAATGTGGGGACGACTCAGAAGTAAACAGCTATTGGAGTTGCACCAGACCCTTTTTTCCCCACCCAATATACGGAAAATAGCGATCTGGTCACGCGAGACTAGCATTTGGGTGGTACCATAATACAGATCTATAATTAAGTAGTAACAGACATAATATTATTCAATTATAATCTGATTGCTGTCTAAACCTAATACAGAGAAATCCAAGGCAGTTTGCAACTTAGGATCTACCTATACACATTTATGCAAATTTGATGATGCTCAAAGTAATCTTCAGCAAGCTTTGAAATTAGCTAAAAAGCATTTTGATATGAGTAGTTGGACCTGTGTTATTAAGAAAACAGAAATTCTTGAAAAAATCGGGACACTTGAGAGGAGACGGGGAGATGTGAAAGAATCTTTAAAGCTACTTAGCCAGTGTGTTGATCTGAAAATGAAACACTATTCTCGCTACAGTATTCAACATCCTGGTAAGATTTCAGTCTGTGCATTGTTTGTTGAAAACCACTGAACGATTTAATTACACTTTTATTGGTTATACCAATAATTCTTACAACACATTGGGCATTTCTCTATGTTGAGGATAGGGAGCAAACTATGCGCTACCTTTAATACATTAATTCATGATCAGCTGTGTTTATACCATGTAAAAATGCCTTCTAATAGATCTTGCTCAAGCATTGTTGTTACTTGGCAAAACGCAACATCAGATGTGCTTACTACCAGATAGTTTGGATTCACTTTACACAGCATTTGGAATCAACAAGAAGCATTTTGGAAGCAATTACCCACAAGTATGTCAACTATACACCACTATCATGTGTGTCACGATAATTGTAATCCTCTTACTATGCACCACTGAGAAAATGATTTTTTTTTTGCATCTTAATTGAGATGCATTCCCAATTTAATATTATGAAGTCAATCCAGAAAATCCCTTGTGATTACTGTATAGGGGCGGATCCGGGGGGGACATTGGGGGGCTGAAGCCCCCCCCTCTTCATATTTAGGCTTTACTTGATCAATATGCTGTTTTAGTATTATAATGAAATTTTGTCTTAGCATAATTATATGATCATTAATAATACAAATACTCATAAAACCACCTTATAAACATCTTTCCAAGGTATTATTAGTGGATTTATCCTAAAGTTTATGCAACAAGGACCCGGATCAGTATTGGAGGTGTACAAGATCGAAATACTCTAATAGAGCAGTCAGTTAACTACTCTAATAAAACATTCACTGGAAACATGTAGTTGGTTCTGTTACGGAATTTTTCCAAATCTGCCTGCACCTATACGCACAATGAAGTGCATTGGTCTGTTTAAAGGGCTTCATTCATCTACTTCATAGGCGGTGGAAAGGATGGGGGGGCTAAAGCCCTCCCTCGGTCTGCTGAGGGGGGCTTAGCCCCCCCTCAGAATGATATCACACCGAAATTATCTTTCTTGGAGTGGGGCTGAAAACCGTGATAAAGATCGAGATACTCTAATAGAGCAGTCACTCTAATATAGTAGTCAGTGTGTAGCGAGCTATGTAAGAATTTTTATGTAGTTTATCAGCTAGAAATGGTAGCTGGTGAGGTGGAAAGCTCTTGTCAGCTGGTTGTGACCTTTTTTTTGTTTTGGTCTCACCTTACCAAACTATAGAAATAAGTCTGGCGGAGCCCCCCCTCATATCAACTACTTCCTCCGCCGCTGATCTATTATTATTATTATTATTATTATTAATACTTTACAGAACTGTACAGATCAATAAACAAAATTAAACAATATTTAAGAGCTTATAACAATTAAATTACAGAACTGAAGGTCTACTTGTGTATATGTATGGCAATACTTAATTCAGGTACACAATTTCCATTCAAGTGAAACTGCTCTCAGATTCAATCTTGTATAGTTCAAATTTCAAAATTTCTACTTTCAATATTCTTATTCTAACATGCACCTATTCAGTGTTGTGCAATTGTGAGAGGGGTGCATCATGTACTTGGTTGTCTGTACCTACCCAAACTTTTCCATTAGCAAAATGCTTTAGAGAGCCATACCTATAATCTAAAGGCAGTATATAAATATCTACAGGCAGAAAATATTATGAATTTTTATGTGGAATTGTCTCCAAATTGCAGTATTTTAGAATCTATTTTTCAAAATTTTCCTGGGGGGGCATGCCCCCAGACCCCCCTAGTTCCAGCATGCTTTGCATGCTGGGAAGTGTGCTTTGCACACCTCTACCCAAGAGATTAGTACCTTGAGTTAGCCCCCCCCCCCTTTATAAATCCTAGATCCGCCCCTGCTGTACTAGGCTTTTAAACTAAGCTTTAAATTATATGATGTAATTTCAAATCAGCTAACTATACAAGTCATGTAATTTTACCTACACAACTGAGGTGCTACTTTATTAATATACCTAAAAGTTTCTAATTTTAACAACTTATGGAATCAAGTCATAACTATAATTGGAAATTCTAGGTTATTTTCTATGTTGGCAGCAATAACATCAAATAGTCAAAATTGCCAATCCAAGGATGTCTACTTGCTACTGTATTTCAATTTTAGCACCCCTCTCATTAGTTGCAAATGTGGACCCTTTGCGCCTTGCTAATTTTGGAAACGTGTGACACTTATGTAGTACGTCATAGAGCTTTCAATTGTTGGTTAAATTTTGTTCTCTTGCCAATAGTTTATACAGAGTTGCTTTCAGCTTTGGCTTGCGTATTTTAAATCAAACCAATACTACTAGTAAATTCCCTAACTCTACTAGGAAAAATTCTTAATTCTACTATTAAATTTGTTAATTTTACTTTCTAGTTTCCTAATCATAATAGCAATAGAATCACTTTAAATTATGGCCTATTGTCTGCTTCTGTACATTAACAAAAACTTGGACAGAAAAGTTGTCAAAAAAAACAAACACTTCAGGGACTCAATCCTGGACCACTGATGTGTAAGGTCAGTGTGGTACTAGCTGTGCTACCACTGCTACCTACCAATCTCCCCTACATTTTTATACGTGATTCAATTAGTAAACTGTATATACATACATAGAAGAAGAACCAATACACCCAGTTGAGAAAGAAATCAAAGCTGAACCCAACTTTAACCATGCCACTAATCTTACATAGGTTTGCCTGTTATGCAGAATGATGTACTTCACTGTCTGTATGATTGTCAAATTTTGGTGAGTTTGAGGTGAGCTAGGGTTGGCCCTGCTTTAACCCTTTGGCCCCTAAAGCCAATATTTTGGCTTTGGTTCTTAAAAATGAAAGTTATTTTATGAAAAATATGCATTTTGACATATAACTTTGGGCTCCTGTTACTCCATGTAGGAACAACCTATTCCTTCGTGGTTTGTGTTAAACTACTCACGAAGGATAGATCTACAACAATCATATAACTTTTACTAACCTTCTTTATTCCGTCTCTCCTTTATGACATGTAGTATCGTAGTAATTATTGTCTTATAAACGGCCAAGCGTATATTGGCCTTACTTCACGCTCGATCGTGCTACAATGCTTGGATAAAGCTTAGGGTATTACCAATTGACCACAGAGTAGCATGGTCTAAACTGTATATTCATAGGACATTTCTTTTATGAGATACGTGTGTTTGAACACATGCATGTAACAAAAGCCAATATATTGGTTTTCACGTTTAACGGAATACCTTTCTTTATTAACATAGGGGCCAAAGGATTAAGTTAACAGGACACTTGCTTTGCTTGCTCCAACCATAGCTCATTATAGTATTGTAACATATCTACTTACTGGTGGTGTTAGATGCTCTTTTGCCTCTTGTGCAATTTGGTTCAGTTTTGTGAAACCTTGTCACAAATGTCTTTGCCCACCTACACTCATGTTATCCATTTGCTGATGTTATATAATTAAAACAACCATTAAGCAGACAAAAAATAGTGTTTATTTCATAGTGACATTGTTCAGGTCAATATAATTATTATTTTGGACATTTTATTTTATAGACCATTTTCATTGAAGCCTACATTACTAAAGTTCTCAGAGATTATGGAAACACAGATGAAAGTCTTAAAATGATTGATGACGTTATAATACATTATGAAAAAGAAATGGAAAAGAAAGAGCTAGCTGTGCATCTTAAGAAGCATCCACAATATGTAGCTATGTATGCAACAAACAGAATGCTGCAAATGGATTATCTTATTCAGAATCCTGATCAGCAAGATCTTGGTAAGCAGGCACAACGTACACTAGAAACAGCACTTTGGCTTCATGATGAATATCAAGATGCTCCATCAGACTTACTTAAAATAGAAATTATGTGTCACCTTGCTCGAGTACACTGTGAAATGAAAAATTTTGCAAAGGCCACAAAAAGATTTGAAATGGCTGATGAGTTGATACGTAAATCTGTTGGAAGAAATCATCCATTGACTGCCACAGTTCTGGCTAGTTGGTCTCGAGTATTTCACAATACTGGTTTTGTTAAAGAAGCAATATCAATGCTTGAAGATGCATGGGAAATTCATAATGGCTTTCTAAGTTCTGAGTTGCACCCTAACCCACTACTGTATGCTTACTTCCTGACACAATACTACAAAGATATAGGTAATTCAGAGAAAGCTTTGCACTGGTGTAATGTTACTATTAATGGATAGCTTACTTAATTAGCAAAGAGGACTTACGAGTCAGAAACTTGAATCCTACACATATCATATTTTAAAATGGCAGATTACCAGCATGCGATTCATGGCAACAATGACTTGATAATTGTAGAAAAAGCTAAAATGAACTGATGTACCTGTAGTTATTTTTTATGTACACACATTAATGCTTAAGCACAAATATCATTTTTATATTTATGATATCTTATGTACTTTACCCTTCTATATGCACTGTATGGCTACATAGATTCCTATGAAACTTGGTTTATCACTTTTTTATGTTTTAAGCTTTAATATATAATTTAACATGTACAGAAATGTAGATTCTTTATGTGTTGTACAAGTATAGGTATAATATTGCATAAATTATTTTGGCTAGGTAATAAAAATTAAAATTTTTAAAAGAAAATAGGGATCAATGTAATGCACATGCTATAAAAGTAAGGAAACAAGCTTAAAGCCGAAGTAAAAATGATCCACGTAACAAAAAGTAAAGCCAAAAGTAGTAATTAAAACGTGTCTCATTTTAGTCATGGTGTTTGACTTGTTTCCTTATTTTTTTGTTGCGTGGATCATTCTCACTTTAGCTGTAAGCTTGTTTCCTTACTTTTTATAGCATGTGTTTTGTATTGATTCCTATTTTCTTTTTCTTTTTTTAATAACTAGTTTGTTAACTTTTTATGTCTAGCTAGCTATTTTGTACACAATCACATCCTTTCACTGAATTTTAACACTAGAATCGAGTTCATGGCTTCCTAACTCTTCTTGATATTTTGCAAGGCTGGTAAAGTTGCAGGCTGCAATTTGCAGGTCAGGCAAAATACCGTATGGCTCCAAATTTTCGTAGTAAAAAAAATTCGTATTTTTCGTAATTGCACTGTAATTACGAAAATTTTTATTACGAAATTTTCATGTGCATTGAAATCGAGCCACCGATAGTTAAAGCACGAGGCTTGTGAGGGTTTAGCTATACGATAGTGTTGGTGTAAAAGGAGTTTGTTAAATACCATCTCCAAGTGGGCTACTATCACATGAAATTTACTATTATTATTATTATTACTCTTGGACCTTAAAATAATGCTCGGCGTACTACATGTCCAGTTGTTTTTTATACACTTAATAACCGCTGACACAAGTATGATGCTTTTTTCTCAGTACTCATCCATCCATTAAGCATCCGTGCTTCTGGTTTTGTCTTGGACATGACTAAAACACGGAACGGACTGGGAAAACGGACTCACAAACGGACTGGAAGGAACTCACCTGAAAACGTTTTTTCCATAGAAACTCACTAAATCACTGCTACAAAGAATATAACACGTAACAACAGCCTTATACAAACCTCTAAACGTGTGCTCGAGCCACCATTACTACCCTGAGATAATTTACAAAGCGCCAGTCTGCCAGTTTGAGCGCCTGTGACAGCGAAGTTGTCGGTTAGCTACAGTTTAAGCAAACAAAGTAACACAGACTGTATTTGTAGTAGCCAGTTTCTTGCCAGCTGATTAAATACAACGTGGCCGCCACGAAGCCTACCTGTCACGAGCTGTCACCTGTAAAACTGAAGATCAGCCGTCAAACTAATTGCAGCAATTAACCAGACCATGAATTCCAAGTAACATAGTGTCTTAACACTTGTGTCTTGTCTTGTTTACACATGCAAAACGAAAGTGCGCTTTTAATTAAACACAAAATGAATTTAATTTCAGACTATCTTTAAGCGCAGGGCTTAATATCGGCTTGAGCAAACTTTGACATCGTGTTCAGAGCAGTTCAGAGGTTTGTTTCAGGTCGTTGTTGCGTGTTATATTCTTTCTAGCACCTATACAGTGAATTTCTATGGCCAAAAAACGTTTTCAGGCAAGTTCTTTCCAGTCCGTTTGCTAGTCCGTTTTCCCAGTCCGTTCCGTGTTTTAGTCATGTCCTTTTGTCTTCACAAGTATTCTACTTCGCGACGATGTAACTCGTGTTCCACATAATTATTACCGTGAAAGCACGTACGTACAACATCATGATTTTTTTTAATTACGAAAGGGCTTGAAATTAAGAATTAATTTTTACGAAAATTTACTTATTGATGAAAACATGGCTTTTTACGAAATTTTTATACTACGAAAATTTGGAGCCATACGGTAATTGCTAGAGTCAGGTTACCACTAAAATTAATAGGGTTATTACTAAAGCTGTATGCAAACACTTGTTTACTAAACATTAGTGCTTACATCGGCCTTGTTGTTCCTTCTTTTCTCATAGCTTTGTTTTCAGCGTAGTGCTTTTGGTTGTAGCTTTTCCATTCAAAGGTATGAATGCCTCACCAAAAACTACTGGTAAGACTATAAAGCAACTAGAAATAGCGACCCCTTGACTACTATGCTATGCCTGTTCATTCTCGTGTTATGAGGACACACATGTGACACTTCATTATAATCACATGTTAAGGCAGTAATGCGCGCAACTATATTTGTGGCTGGATTTGCAAAATATACCTTTTCCACACATTTGACATACCAGCAAAGAAAATGATGTAATACTTGACTCCTTAAACTGATTAACTTGCTCTTAGTATCACATTGTAGCCAGACACTGTAGCTACATTCATTGAAATTGTCAAACAATTATACACCATGATCAAAAGTTGTGAAGCTTAAAGTTCAAAAATGGGTCAAATTTTGTGTGTGAAAAAGGAATTTTTTGCAAATCAGATCACATTTTATCTTTCGGAAAGAAAGAAGGAACACAAACAGCATGGCACAGTGGACAAAATATATTATTTGAAACAGCACATTTGTGAATCTGCCATAATTACCCTGGCTGTCTGAAATTTCTGGAGCCACACACCTAGGTGTTACAGTAGGCTGGCAGGGAGATTAAATACAGGTGAATTTTGGAACTTTTTAAAATTTAATATACATCAAAACAGTCAACTTTTCATTGCATTTATCCAC
This sequence comes from Dysidea avara, assembly GCF_963678975.1. Lineage (NCBI taxonomy): Eukaryota > Metazoa > Porifera > Demospongiae > Dictyoceratida > Dysideidae > Dysidea > Dysidea avara. The sequence continues at coordinate 27,376,219 of NC_089273.1, forward strand.
GGTACAACATCATTACAGCTGCACTAATGCATTCCAGGTGGTTTTTCTGGAAAAATGTATTTCAAGACTTAAAGTGCAAAAATTTTCGAAGCTGTATGATTTTCTACCTTATTAAGTAATATTGTACTTAATAATAATGAGAATAGTGATGAATAAATATTTGAAGATTTATCAGACTTGGTGATCTGAACCAGTCATCTGCAGTATATCATACATACAATGATATGCATGTGCATGGTGTGCCTTGTGTCAGTCATGTAGGCTTGAGCCATTTATGCTCTCAAAATCAAGATTATGCTCTCAAGAGCTGACTGTTTTATTAGAGGATATCTACATTTCCTGACTGCTCTATTAGAGCATCTCGATCTTATTGTATAACATGTGAATAATCAGTAAAGAAATAATAAAAATAATAACACTGCAAGGTTTTTGATATGTAAATGCAGTAATAATGTGCAGTGTGTTCATGTTGCACAGTATGTTTGGCGTGTGCATTGCACGTTTTAATTAAAATTCTTGAAAATTGTCCTATTATGCTGGCATAATGCTTGATGCTTTTACTAGCCTATCATGCTCGAAATTATGCCGGCATAATTGGCGCAAGCCTACAGTCATGTGTATTATAAATATGCATAGATTGTGTTGAAAAATGATTGCATGTGTTCATACCTGCAGCCTGTGGTGAAATGGAATATATCTAGATAATGATGTGTGAACAATTTTGAAGATAGCTGAAATTGGGTGTCGTTGTATATACAAGTTAGAACTTTAGTTTGGCTAGGGTCTGCACAGTATTCTCAGACCTGGGATTCTTTTGTGATATTAACTACTACATTCTGGTTTATATTCCTACCTAGGATTCAATCCCTACCAGATGATTTGTGGTGACTCTAACCAACTCTTAGATTGGTGCTCTTTTATTAGAAGAATGCTTGTGAACTATGGAAAATGCAATGTTTCTGAACATGATACACCTCCTAAAAAGGTTGGATGAAAATAGTTAACATCTAAACTTACCGAGGCAGTAGATACTGGCAGAGATGATATTTCTAATGGCACTGCTCATTCCTCTACAGATACTATTACTGATGGGGTGGCAGTGATAAACAACATGCCCTAGAGAAGAGAAAATTAAATCTAATCTTTCATCAGCTAATAAAAGAAGATGGCTCCTCAAGAAAAGCTGATGACATTGCCTCTATCAATACCTTGTTGCGTGATCATGTTGGTGTAACTACTACCATTACCATTGCCTTTCGTTTAGGCAAAAGATCAACGCTACTAAAGATACCTGTTTCATCCACTGATGAGAAATCATCCATTTTGAGGCAATGCCATAAGCTAAGAAACAATGATAATCCCTACTGACACAGAAGATTTTTGCTACACCTCCCTTTAGAACAAAAGATAGATAAGCTCTTAGGCAGAAACTGGTGGAACTAAATAAAGATGGCAAAACATATAAGATTAAAAAATAATGGAGTGATAGTGGGCAGGGCTTAGACCAAACCCTTTGCACTGATAATTACTTTTCCCTTCCTTGTTCTAATAATCTAACTAAAATTGTAATTAACTTTCAAAGTTTATTACCTTAGTAGAAGCTACTGTCCAGGTTAAACCTTAGTTTATTTCTGGATCAGTGCCTGTTCATAGGCCTCATGACACACTATCATGTGACTGTGTCTTGATAGAATATAGAAGGGGTTAAAACAGGGGCTAGTTGTGACCAAAAAGCGAGTTGTAAATGATTTTGGCTAGTTGTAAATGGTGATTTGGCTAGTTGTAAAAGTCAGACTAAATAGCAAACTGCACCACAGAAAAGAATAAAGTCAAAAATTCCATACATGTGCTGCGCATGTTTACAGGGATTTGACTAAAAGTACCTCATGATCCAATCTTGAGATTGCCATTTTCAAAAAATTTCCACTTTTGGCCTACTAAAATTGCAACTTATAGCTATAGTAAAATCTTACAAAACAATAGTTTGATTTAAAGAAATGGCTTGTACGTCACTGTAAGTTTGTTTGCTATTCCCTAGTTCCAGGTATCTCAGATTATTTCCCTTGCCACAATTATGTTTCAACTAGGTAAACATGCTCCCACACTCCCCTGAAATCCCTTCAATCATTCCCTTCACTGACATTTTGCTACACAACAATAGTGACAATAATATAGGTACTCCTGTAGAACACAAAACAGAAAGAAACTTTTTATTGTTTATATGTACCCCCCGGTCTCAGGTTTAGGCTAGTTGTAAAAAATAGTATTTTAGCCACTGGAATAAGGTTGTACATATAAATAGTTAATAAGGAAGCTGTCAGTTGTTCCTCAGCTCTGCGTACCTTATAGTTTGATTTGTACTAGAATGAGGCTATTACGTTCCAAAAATTGAGCATTATGCTTTTGAGCAGTGCTAAAAAAATCACCTATTATGCTTTTGAGAATTGCACATTATTTCCAAAATTATGCCACCATAATAGGTTGATAATGCCAGTTTATTGCTGCATCATACCATTTTAAAGCTTCAAATAGTCTTGAATTCTTTGCTGGTTGCTGTATTAGAGTATTTCATTTCTAATCCAAAACAGCCAAGCTGTAAAAAAGAGTGCGGGCCTGAGAAAGGCTATGGTGAAAAAAGATGTGAAATCAAAGGTGGCAGCCAAGAAATGGCTATGATGGTAGGTTAATGGTAAAAATTTTAATAACAACAATTCAGGTGAATTTGGTGCTGCTTGGTCTTGGCACAAAATTCACCTGAATTGTCATTATTAAAATTTTTACCATTAACCTACCATCACAGCCATTTCTTGACCGCCACCTTGGATTTCACATCTTTTTTCACCATAGCCTTTCTCAGGGCCGCACTCTTTTTTTACAGCTTGGCTGTTTTGGATTAGATTTCGCTTCTTTTTGTATTTGTATACCCCAAAACCGGCCTATGGCCGGCTTTAGGGCTTTTTAACCTATCATTTTTTCTTTACTACAGAAGATGAAGCAGGGTGATTTCTTTGTAGCTGACCTCTCTGCAAGGTCATCCTTCTAGCTGATTTCTCTTCTGGATGACTTGTTTGTAGCTGAAGTGATTTGTTTGTAGCTGAACTCTCTACAATGTAACTTCTTCTAGCTGAATTCTCTACAGGGTGACTTGTTTCTAGCTGAACTCTCTACAGGGTGATTTGTTTGTAGCTGAACTCTCTACAAGGAAACTTCTTCAAGCTGATCTTTCTACAGGCTAATTTGTTTGTAGCTAAAGTGATTTGTTTGTAGCTGAACTCTCTACAAGGTGACTTCTTCTAGCTGATCTCTCTACAGGGCAATTTGTTTGTAGCTGAATTCTCTACAGGGTGATTTATTTGAGCTGAACTCTCTACATGATGGCTTCTTTGTAGCTGAACTCTCTATTAGGTACCTTCTTCTAGCTGATCTGACTACAGGGTGACTTGTTTGTAGCTGAATTCCCTACAGAATAACTTGCAATGTAATATAACTGAGTAAATTATAAATGAAGCTGAATGCTTTATTAGGGTGACTGTTCTATTAGAGTATCTCGATTTCGCATTTGCTGCACGTAGTTGCCATTCGAATCATAACTCAGTGATTTGTAACCCGATTCTTCTGTACTACTGCAAGGACTTTCTATGATGATTATTCCAGCTACATACTGATTTTCAGTTCGTTGCTCTAAGCGGTTTGCATGGTAGACATGAAAACTAATAGTTTTTTTATTCATAAAAATTGATCGCGTAATTTTGACACAGGTTGGGTTTTGTGTCATATCTCCATGGTCTTTATCCCGATTCCTTTCAAACCACATAAAGGCACTCCTACGATGGTTGCTCCATCTATATCAATGTTCAACTGATTCCTCTAAGGGGTTTATCCTGTAGGCGTGACAGACCTTCGACCTTATTTTACGCAAATAATCGGTCATAACTCCGTGAATGTTCATCGGATTCCTACCAAAGTTGGTACGTAGATCCGCCTTAATGAGCCCTTTAAGTGTGCCAAATTTCAGCCCAATCCAAATACGCATTCGTGTTTTATGGCAAATTTCGCGAAGTGCGCGAAATGAAGAAGATGAGGAAGAAAAAGAAGAAATTAAAACGAAATTTTGTTCGGTCGTATCTCGGAAATGGCTGAAGCGATTTTCTTCACGTTTGGTATGTAGACTCCCCTAACTGGGCGGCACGTCTCTAGCAACTTTGGTTCCAATCGGATAAGGGATCACAGAGCTACATAGGTGTGAAAATTGCGTTTTCTTTCTTCCTGTTAATAAACTCACGATGTGGCGCGCCGACTTCTTGGGCGCACGACACACTACCGTGTGTCTTGATTCGGTGACTGTTCTATTAGAGTTTCAGACTGTTCTATTAGAGTATCTCGATTTTATAACGGAATTGTGCAAACTGCAGATTTTCTTACTGTTAAAGCTTTATAATCACCTCAAAATGCTAGCATAATTCCTGATTTCCACACACACATATTATGCCTGAAATTATGCTGGCATAATCACTGCATCCCTAATTTGTAAATGATTTTGTGTGGTACATGTGTAGCTACTGTAACATCTCTAAAGCAACAAAACATAATGGTTGCATACAATCACTGGACTGGATTAGTAGACTGAATTACTGGACTCGGGTTTTAGTTCTTTTAGCATATATTTGGCTAACTAAATATAGGAGCATGCCTCATTACAGCATCTGGGGGAAAAAAACTATCCTCACAGGAAAATTGCAGATTTAGCTTTCTGAGATTGAATTTGGCAATAATATTGACTGTATATTGTTGAATCAATGCTGCAAGCCAAGCGAAATCATTTTTTTCTAGCAATTGTAATTAGCTTTACATAAACTTAACTAGTTTTTATATAAAGGGCGCACATAAATGCTGCAGTATGGTTGGAGTTCAAAGTTGAAATACGAAGGGTGTAGGGGTTGGTCTTTATATTTATAGAATTTTAAGGATGAGTAATATTCAATTACATAGTTGACTGTTCTATTAAAGCATTTCAATGTTTAGCTTTTTAGCAGTATTCCTTGATTGCCTCTTGTTGATTCTTAGAAGAGATTGCGGTAACTCTTCTCTTATCACTCTTCCATATTTTTATTTCCCATGCATGTATATGTGTTGTAGATGCAACGGCACTTTTACTGTAACTTCTACTATCTTTCTAATTAACTAGCAGATAGTAAAATTTTGGAGGGGGTACTTCAGGCCCTCATGCACCCTTCTAAATCCATCCTTGTTAATTGGTATGTATATGGCAACCCAAATTTCACTTACACTGCAGCACCCACTTTCCACTGCTAGTAATTGACAAAAAGCAGAAAAGTGCATTTTTTGCATCATGATGAAAACATCAGCTGAAATTGAAATTTGCTTACAAGGACATCATGTGATACAGCTAGCCCTTATTTTTATTTAGTGCATAGAAAAATAATCAGAGAAGGTGGGAATGGAGCAAATGAGGTCAGGAGAATGTTTGAGTCTGTTGTTCTGCATTATTTCTGAGCTGTGTGCCACAGTTTGACTTTTATAGTACCTCATGACAATCTAAACTTAGCTAGCTTTTTACTGCCTATAGTTATGAAATGGTATGCACTGTATTTGGAATTGTCTTTTTTTACAAATTGGCCTCATATGGTAGATATACTCACAATAAAGACACATTTAATTTAAAATCAGAAATGTGCAAAAAATCTAGGTGTCCTGATGTTCCAAGTACTAAGGAGGAATTAGCATTGCTTAGCACAAAAGATGACAACTTTCTTCATAAATTTGATTTGCTTAAAAGTTTAAATTATCAATGTTCTCAAGATTCTCAGCATGTGGGGCCTCTTATCATCTCACTTCATCCCACCTTATGCCACTATAACAACATAGTATGAGGCCCCAAACACTGATCAAGTAAATGTGACAACAAAATTGTGCTGCTTGGGTGAAAGCTGTATGACAGAGAATATCATTGGGCTGTAGTTTATTGGAAATTTTGTTATTCCCATAATGTAGCATTTTGTCTAATTTAGCACTTACAGGTAGTAAAAGCTAGTTAATACCAGTGAATACATTTCACAATACTATAATATAGTTGAGGTTGTACTTCTCATCAGTATAATGTACATAAACAATTTACTCAAAACATACCAAATACCAATATATTCAATTTAATTTTCAAACATTTCAATCATAAATGTTTCATTTAGGGAATTTTCAGAAAGATCTAGTTCTACAAGTTGCAGCTTTTAGTTGGTTTCTGTTTCAGTTGTGCATAGAATAAGGCATTCAAAACTAAGCCATTTTGTGCAGCTTTCAACACCTTTAATGAAGGATCCTAGTGAGCAAATACAGCATTAAGAAGTATTTGTGATCCAACATTCTCAAGTATATTGTCACTTACATTTAATACCTCAATATGTGTGTTTTGAGTAATGAGGCCTGCTAAATACGTTGCATCAGAATCTTTAAGTTTGCACCTTTGAAAGCAAATGACCTTAAGGAAATGCATATTGATCATTGAATTGATAATTTTTATGAGTATCCAAAATGTTGTATGAAAGATAAATTTCTTCCAAAGTAACACATTCTTTTAATGTTATGGTAATATCATCTGAGTGAATTTCCACTTCACCTGTACATGTGTTACTTAAGTTCAATTTCTTTAAATGTAATCTTTTTAGAGCCTTAACTATATACGCTGAGCACTAATTGCATTATTACTTTCATTACAAAAAAGATGGATTATCAGAAATGTCTACTTGTAAATCTTGATTGTTTTCCAAAACAATGGCTATGAATTTGGTTACCTTATAGGGTATCTGATTGTTGCTGATATTTATGTACCTAAGATGAGTGTAAATATGCTGCATTGCACCAAATATTATTGCTATGTTTTCACCAAGTTGATTTCCACTCAAATTTAAAATCTCCAATCCTACATTGTTTGCTATCACGCAACTAAGGTTAGTTACTGCTGTTTGGCTAATGCCAACAATTTTACAGCATAAATTTAAAATTCTCAATGTTTTCAATTTCTTAAACCCTTTAGAAAATGCAATTTCTTCCATACAAAGGTTGGAAAGATTTGTACACCTCAAATCAGCATTTTTGCGTAAAATAAGTTCTAATGTTTCAAACATCTTTTTTGTTATTAAGTTGTTGCTGATGCTGATTGATTACATATATGAATTGCGCTGCAAGCTTTCAGCTATCTTTTAAAGCTCACTGTCATTCAGATTGTTACCAGCAACATCAAGTATCCCTACTTCAGGATTTTCTGTGATAACACTAGCAATATATGCAATTATATCATACTGCTTTGATATTTCAATCTCATATCGAACACTAAAACCTTTAATGCTGATGTAAAACATCAATGGGCCAAGAACAGTTCCTTGGAGAACACCTGACTGAACAGTTCCTTGGAGAACACCTGACTGAACAGTTCCTTGGAGAACACCTGACTGAACTTATACAAAATTGGAATCATGTCCATTCACAACAACACGCTGTGTTCGTTGAGTCAGCCAAATCTTTATCCAGTCATAAATTGTACCTTGAATCCCATAGTGAGAAAGCTTGTTTAAGAGTCTGCAATGTGGAACTGTATCAAATGCTTTCCTAAAGTGAATGAAAATCATATCTATTTGGGAAGTATTATACATGGCCAATTGTATGTCTTCAACAACTGATATGAGCTGAGCCTCACACGAATGACCTGCTATAAAACCAAATTGCTCATCGATTAATATGTTGTTGATGTTCAGGTGCTCTGCAATGTGGTGATACATAATATTATGTTTTAATATCTTGCAACAAACTGAGGTTAGCAAAATTTTCCGATAATTGTTGGTGTTGCTTCTACCCCTCTTCTTAAACACAGGTGTTATGTTGGCTTTTAGCCAGTCATTTGGTATATGTCTAGATGTTAGGAACTGGATAAAGATGACAGGTAGAATTGGAGCAATCTCATTTGCACAAAATTTTAGAATCCTTATGGGAATGTTGTCAGGACCAGATGCCTTACTTGGATCTAGAGTTTCGAGGAGGTTTTGTACACTGTCACATGAAACTGCAATGTCTAACATTATAGGATATGGAGTGTTGTTACAGTTTGGTATGTTAGTGGTATTCTCTTGAGTTAATACAGACTGAAATTTGTTGTTTAGAACAGTAGCTTTTTCTTTATAGCTGTTGACAGTATTACCATTTTCATTTAAAGGAGGAATACCATGTTGGTCTTTACAAATATTCTTTATGTATTTCCAGAAATTCTTGTGATTTGTCTTTTCGTTTTCGTTGAATAGGTTAGTTAGATATTTGGTATGATTTTGAAGAGGTTTAGCTTTGATATACAAATGAGTTCAACGGTTCATCAATCTCTTTATAGAAGGGGTAATCCATGGAAGGTTGTTTTTAGATTGTGATGGTTTTTTAAAGGATATGTTCAGGGCCGCCCAGAGAAATTAAGGGGCCCAGGGCAAAGAGCTAAAGTGGGGCCCTTGACCCAAATTGTAAGGTGAAGACCAAAAAAAAAAAAAAAAAAAAGGTCACAACCTGCTGGCAATGACAATAACTACCCATCACCAACCATATCTCCTTATCTATAAGCTTGCTACACTGCTCCTCTGAAGAATACTGTGACTGGTCTATTAGAGTATTTAGATCTGACTGCTCTATTAGAGTATATCGATCTTTTAAACAGGTATTCAGGGGGCCCTTCATGGGGCCTCCTGGGGCCCCTTTCAGACTGGGGCCCGGGGCAAAATGCCCCAGTTGCCCCCCCTGTGGGCGGCCCTGGATATGTTAAGTAATTGCATTGTTTATAGCTTATTGAAGTTGTTCCAATTACTTTCAGCATCATTAGAATAGGGATTGCTTGTAAGAAATTGCAGCTGGAAGTTTAATATACACTGTTAAAAATAGGGTGTAATCCAATCACCTTTGGGGGAGTTCTAACTGCTGTTTAAATTAAACTCCTTTGAAGGGAGTTGTAGTACTCCCCAGGGGTGCTCTAGGAGCAACTAAAAGGTGTTACAAGGGTATTGCAACACTCCCTAAGGGTGTTCTAGGAATAGCTATAAAGGTGTTCTAGTGCTCTCCATGGTGGCATTTTGTTGAAAAGAAATGTAGGCTTGCTATAGCATTCCAGTAACCTTCATGTTGATTTCAATTTATACTCAATGACTACCAACAACAAAGCACATTAGCAGTACGCAATAATATATTTGCAACACCTTATACTTACCACATAGTTGTTTCCAAGTCACTCTTATAGAAGTTAGCAAACTGTACTTATAACCTAATTTTCAATAGAAGCATCCAATTGTGGGTTTCAATATACCTAGGTGTAGGCAAACACCCTTACAGTGGCTTAGCTATTATTGGGGAGTAAAATGACATTTGTGGTGTTCAACAACACCCCAAGTGCTACAATACTCCCCTAGGGTGTTGTAAATACCATGGGTGTACGTGAACACCTTTACGATGGGTGTACCTGTAACACCTCGTTTTAACAGTGTATCTGATTAACACCTTTCCTTTGTGGTACAGATAGATGAGATGGTCTATTTTACCAGACAGAGGTTTATTTGGTGATTCAAAGCAATAGAGAATTGTATCATGGTCAGAAAATCCTGGAGTTATTTCTACATTTGATATGGGACTAGCATGAGAACACAATAACAAGTCCAGTATATTGTTACCTCGAGTAGGTGCACTGATAAGTTGTTCTAAACCATGATCATTGATAGTATCTACAAAATTTGGTCAGTGTCATGCCATATGTTGGGGTGGGATTAATGTGGGCATAGCCATCCTGCCATGAGATGTCAGGGAAATTGAAATCACCACCAACTAGCAAAGATGGAGAGTTTTCAGAATCTTCAGTGTGCAGTTGTGATAAACAATTCTTTAAGCTTCTAATTGAACTACAAGAGGTACCAGGGGGCCTGTAGAGAGAACATATGTGACCGAATTTTGGAAAACCGTCGATATACGCACAACAGTACTTTTGTAATAAAACGCATTTAAAAACTATGGGTAAAAACGCAATCTCCAAAAAAATCACGCAAGTTTTTATCACCTCGCTGGTGGGTGAATTTAGCTGCCAATGGATAAATCCTGGGTATCATCGTGTTTGCCTGTCCATGGGGAGTACAAAAATCTTTGTTTTATCTCCATACACGAAACGATTCCAAAGTTACAGACGTTTGTTTACTTTGCGGGACGAAAGAATTTACCGACGATAGTTTTTCAGTGAATGTGCCTCCCATTCGGGCTGACGTCAGCACCCCGAGTATTCACAAAGATAATGAAACCAGTGGTGGGAATTCGTCTGATTATATATCTGGATAACATCTTAATTAAGCACCATTCGAGGGAAGAGCTGACACTGCTCATTCCCTTAGTATGTCAGTTTCTCCAGGCCCTGGAACTGATAGTCAACCTGGAGAAATCTCAACTCATCTCCAAACAGGAGATAGAGTTCCTGGGATTCCTTGTGAACTCAGCCTCCTTCCACTTAGCCTTCCCACCAGAAAAGATGAGGAATATCCAGCAGGATGCTCGAACCCTCATACAGCGGCGGAGCAAGTAGTTGATATGAGGGGGCTGGGCTGACCCAGACTTATTTCTATAGTTTGGTAAGGTGAGACCAAAAAAAAAAGGTCACAACCAACTGATAAGAGCTTTCCACCTCACCAGCTACCATTTCTAGCTGATAAACTACATAAAATCCTTACATAGCTCGCTACACACTGACTACTTTATTAGAGTGACTGCTCTATTAGAGTATCTCGATCTTTATCACGGTTTTCAGCCCCACTCCAAGAATGATAATTTCGGTGTGATATCAGACCGAGGGGGGCTTCAGTCCACTAGCCCCCTCCTTTCCGCCGCCTATGCCCTCATACAACACCAATCAGCCTCAATAAGAGACCTGGCCAGGTTTGTGGGGAAACTGTCAGCCTCGACAAAGGCCATTTGGCAAGCCCCCTTGCATTACAGTGTTCTACAGACTATGATAAATTCGGTGAATGGGAAGACCACTCCCTTGTAAGCAAAGTATCCAGTCAACCTCCAGCTCACTACTCAAGCCATGAGGAACTTGCATTGGTGGATAGCCCTGGACAGAGGCTCCCTGATAGTCTCAACCCTGTTACCTCGAACCCCAGACTTGATAATCGAGTCCGACGCTTCCAACATGGGTTGGGGAGCACGTCAAGGGGACATTCGGACAGGGGGCCGGTGGACAAGGACAGAGTCCTTATCAACCATCTACACTGTTAATACAGGGGAGTAACAGTAAGTATGGGAAGTAAAATATTTTACTCTGAAAGGGGAGTTCAGATTACTAGGAGAGTAACAGTAACCCACTAAGGGTAAAGAGAACTCCAAGTGAGTGAAGGCACCAAACTGAAGAGTTCCCATTACCAGCTAGCTAGTAGCTAAGGTGAACTCAGTGAGCCAGTATACCTACTGAGCCTACAACTGAATGAGCCACATGCAAGTTATAGCTTTCTCACTATGATATTTTCTCCATTAATTAGCCAGTTCAATTCTAGCCACTCAATGTAAAAAAGAAAGTAATTATTTAGGCATCCTTTTCAATGGCAGCCATTTACTCATGTTTTATTTTTGCAGCCGGATTAACCAAGACATAGTGAAGGAAACAGACGGTACGAAAGCAGGACGAATTGTTACTCAAGAATCAAGAATATTTTGAAATACGTATGTATAATTATTAAATACCATTTCTACTACAAGCGCATTATTTAGAATGAAGAGTATTACCATAGAAACGGCTTCTTTAACAACAGAGCCATGTTGAGTAGTTGAAAGCGGTTTGCTTCTCTGAGGAATTGTAGTGCTTAAAAGGTGATACTAAAGTGTTTACTTGTTCGTGAATAATTACTGGACGTTCACTATCTCGTTCATTGTTTCTTCAGATACGTTTGAGCTCATATTTGAGTCGTCTCATGTGACCACGCCGGGTTTATTAAACTGGCTCCAATGGAAGTCACCACTGCTCGTGAGGGTTTAGGTGCCTTATCGTGAAACGACAGAAATAGTTCAAGACTCGGGGAAAGAGAATAAAATTCGGCGGACTCAGTCGTATCACTGCCGGACTAGCAAGTATTCAGCCCATTCAAGCTCACCGCTAGCTACTAGTATTCAGTGTGTAAGAAGTTGAAGACTTGAGAGAGGAGAGGAAAGCCACCTAGCTTAAACATGGCGTACATATCATGTCCGTCTGCTTTCAGCCCAGGGGCGGATCCAGGGGGGGGGGGGGGGGGGGGGAGGGGGCTTTGGGGGCTGAAGCCCCCCCTCTTCATATTTAGGCTTTACTTGATCAATATGCTGAGTATTATAATGGAATTTTGTCTTAGCATAATTATATGATCACTAATAATACAAATACTCATAAAACCACCTTATAAACATCTTTCCAAGGTATTATCAGTGGATTTATACTAAAGTTTATGCAACAAGGACCCGGATCAGCATTGGAGGTTTACAAGATCGAGATGCTCTAATAGAGCAGTCAGCTAACTACTCTAATAGAACATTCACTGGAAACATGTAGTTGGTTCTGTTATGGAATTTTTCCAAATCTGCCTGCACCTATACATACAATGAAGTGCATTGGTCTGTTTAAAGGGCTTCATTCATCAACTTGTGTAGTTAATATGTATGGCAATACTTAATTCAGGTACAAAATTTCCATTGAAAGTGCTCTCAGATTCAATCTTGTATTGTTCAAATTTAAAAATTTTCCACTTTCAACATTATTATTCTAACATGCACCTATTCAGTGTTGTGCAATTGTGAGAGGGGTGCATCATGTATTTGGTTGTCTGTATCTACCCAAACTTTTCCATTAGCAAAATGCTTCAGAGAGCCATACCTATAATCTAAAGGCAGTATATAAAATATCTATGGGCAGAAAATATTATGAATTTTATGTGGAAATGTCTCCAAATTGCAGTATTTTAGCATCTATTTTTCAAAATTTTCCTGGGGGGGCATGCCCCCAGACCCCCCCAGTTTCAGCATGCTTTGCATGCTGGGAAGTGTACTTCACACACCTCTACCCAAGAGATTAGTACCTTGAGTTAGCCCCCCCCTTTTATAAATCCTAGATCCGCCCCTGCAGCCTTTACATTAGAAGCCGGACACAATGATATTGCCTGGTAAGGTCAGTAGCCTGTATCATTGTCAGTATTTTACATAATTACATGCAGATTCACTGGAATTAACTAGTAAGATGTATCGTCTGCAGTTAACAAGAATCTCTTTATGATACAATGTACATTGTGTATCTTCGACTTCATCAACTTTCCAAGTTAATCTTGACCTGTAAGGAGATAATGTTCATAGTTACGTAAGCACATATTTACTTTTTTAGCACGGATACCTCAATGTCACTGAGAACATAGAATTTAAATAACATCCAGTAAGTGTGTTAACATACAGTGACTGCACATCAATTTGTAAACATATATTACAGGTGCCACAAGAAATCAGTGAACAAATAGACAAACAAAATGATGAACTCCAGGTAGAAAATATGTGCTGTTTTACGTGATAGCAACTGTGCTTATTTTAGTTTACACTATACCAATGCTGCTGGTCTAGCACAATTATTGTTTTTACAACTTTGTTGGCAACTGCGTGTGACGTACCTTCAGCTATACAGGTAACAAGTATGTGATTGTCGAATATTTCTTTACTATACTGCTATTTACTACAGCTGATAACATGTCATGTGGCAGGCAGTGACTCCAGTGAAGTGGCAGTGAAGCGTCATTTGCTGATGATGAAGCCTTGCTACTGATCTCTTTTTTCAGTGACTTTCCAATATTATAAAGCTGGATATTGTAAACATTTTGTTACAGTTTTGCTATATGTCTTTAACATCATTTGAGATTTTGTACGGAGTTATTTGCACAATTTCATGGAGAAAAGGAAGCGCCTTGCATGCTTATGTGAACTCTCCTAGAGTAACTAAAACTCCCTACAATAGATTTTTCAAAGGGTTCTTGTTACTCCTTTGCAGGGTGTTAGTTACTCTCCACAAAATATAGGGGTGTTAAATCCTCCCTACACTGGGAACTCCCCTAGGGGAGTAATGGTTACTCCTTATTTTTAACAGAGTAGAGCTCTTAGCAGCTTTCTTGGCAGTCCACTGTTTCGCGAAGGAGAAGTCCAACATTACCATACAGCTGAAGTTGGACAACATAAAAGCAGTATCCTACATACACAGGATGGGTGGGACACAATCCCAACCTCTCTGCAATCTGTCGATCGCTTATGGGACTGCAGTCTGCAGCGAGGTATATACCTAATCGTGGAACATCTGCCGGGGAAGCATAATGTAGCTAGTAGCAGACGAGAAGCTCAGAGCAGTGAGAGATAGGTGCGACTGGATCTTGAACCCCAACATAGTAAGTCAAATATTGAAGCATCTGGAAGATCAAAATATTCTTTCTGACAGACAGTTCGGATTTAGGTCTAAGCACTCTTGTGAGTCACAATTATTTATCACCATCAACGACATTGCCAAACAAATAGACACAAATTTACAAGTTGATGCTGCAATACTAGATTTTTCTAAAGTTTTTGATAAAGTATCTCACTCAAGACTCCTCTACAAACTAAGGCACTATGGAATAAGAGGGAATGTATTACACTGGCTTGAATCCTTTCTTCATGATTGCACACAACAAGTTATAGCTAGTAGAAGGTTCTAAATCATCCATTTGTGATGTAACATCTAGGGTCTGTTCTTGGACCAGTTCTATTCTTGATTTATATCAATGACATCATTGCCAACATCCAAAGTGAGATCCGTATTTTTGTAGATGATATCCTTATTTACAAAACCATTAAAACTAAAGGTGGACCGATACCGATACTGGTATCGGTATCGAACTGGTATCGGTATCGAACTGGTATCGGTGATACAAGGTACAGATACCACAGTAGACACTCACCACTTTTATTAAACCATCTCTAGCTAAGTTTCCAGTAGCTAATAATAGGCATTCCAGACTGATTTTAAAATTTTGGAAAAATGGGCTTTTTATATGCTCAATAGATAGAGTATTGATTGCCGATCTCAGAAATATATAGTTTGTTGGGTTGGAATTAGCTACTTTGGCATGCACAGTGCTTAAAAACTGAAAAAAGGTACATTTTTTCTCCAGGGCTCCCCATACATTTTACAGGGGAAGATGGCACAATTGAATCAGGAAGCCATTTAGTAATCTGGACTATCTTGAAACTGCAGTTGCTTCTAGCTGCAAGTTTGTACATGTAATGAGAGTAACTTCAGGTCTTATTGGATCTCAGCAATCTTTGTATGCTTTGTGGTGAGCAAATATGTTTCACCTACTGCACACTTCTCAATACAATGGTGTATGCCCATAGGCAAGTGGCTATCTCAAGTTGGTAAAAACATCAAGTTAACAACTTATAAAGGTAAACAACTAAAGTGGAGGTACCACAATGATGCAACAATACTTAAGGTGGAGTTGTGGTTTCAATTATGGCATTGTTATGCCAACTTTGAAGTGGTTTATACTTTTGAGCTGATGACACAACCATCAGAAAATTGCTCTGGAGCTGAAAATCGCTAACCCAAGCGAAGTAACTACGCACTTTAAAGTAAGCACCAGTGACTACCTTCCACCCGACCGTACGTTTTTTAAAGTTTTAAAGTATTCTACATACATTACAAGGCTTGAAAAGATTACAAAACAACACAAAACTTACTTATATGTAACGCGCACGATAAAACTAAGATTTTCATGATGATCAGCGTGTGGACAAACCCCACAGCGATTTTCACCCTCATTGGAGCTCGGACGACGGAGCAATCCCAAGTTCAACACGAGTTGTCATTTTGTGCCAGGGTTCTATTGGAGAATATACGGAGAATTTTTTTATTAAAAAATCTCGGATACTGGAATGCCTACTAATAACTTAGTTGAGCTAATCAGTAACTTAACAAGTAGCGAAACAGCCTTTGTTACTCTTTTCCAAGTATTGCTGCAATTGCTCCGTGTGTATTCTAATATATTAGAGCACGTGAATGCTTTGTAATTAAATGGTAGTGCAGTTGTTCCCCAAGAATTAAGTTTATGACTACTTGGCTTGCTTTTTCATGAAAAAGTTTGGTTGAAAAGCTGTAACAAACATTGCACAATTATCGGCTGCCCACGCAATTAATTGCCTATCAATAAACTTATAAGAAAACTACCTCAAATCAAGAAATTAGTAATCCACAATGATGTTTATCATGTTTAGCTGTTATACAATAAATAATTTAAAACTTGATTGAACTGAGATCAATCAATTATTGTGATATTTTAATAGCTAGCTATGTATCACAACAATGAAATTTCTAATTAAAACACCACAAGACCATAAAATACTTCAAGATGATTTAAACTCACTAACAAGATGGGCAACTGACTGAATGATGAAATTCAACATCTCCAAATGTAAAATTTTACAGATAACAACACACCATAACAAGAGTACTTTCACATACAAAATGTCTGACATTCCACTGGCTACAGTATTAGAACACAATTATCTTGGAATCCGTCTCCACCACAAACTATCATGGGATCCTCACACCAATTACATCTGTAACAAGGCAAATCCACTCCTTGGATTCTTAAAAAGAAATCTCCACAATGCACCATCAGAAAGTAAAGAACACGTCTACAAACAATTGTTCTTACCATCATTAGAATACTGCTCAGCCATCTGGGACCCCTATCATCACACTAGTATTAGTAAACTAGAAATGATTTATCACCATGCTGCTCGTTTCGTTTTGAACAAACCCTGGCACAGATCTAACCAAAACCATGAAAGCATCACAGACATGTTAACCAGTCTTGAATGGCCTACACTTCATAACAGAAGAACAATTGCTAGACTCACCTTCCTATTCAAGATTGTCAGGAACTTAGTAGCAATACCTGATCATTGCTTACCGTCACCAACTCCAGTGTCCTCCACCCGTGCTCAACATCCTCTCAAGCTAACTCAATTGCAAACAAGAGTTGATGTATACAAATACTCCTTCCTCCCTTGAACAATTATTCAATGGAACTCCTTTCAAATTCCTAACATCGACACAATAGATCTTGAAATATTTAAGAACGCTGTAAGTAATATAATCTAATCAAAAACAGCCAAGCTGTAAAAAAAGTGTGCGGCCCTCAGAAAAGCTATGGTGAAAAAAGATGTGAAATCCAAGGTGGCGGCCAAGAAATGGCTGTGATGGTAAATTAATAGTAAAAATTTTAATAACGACAATTCAGGTGAATTTTTGTGCCGCTTCACAAAATTTACCTGAATTGTCATTATTAAAATTTTTACCATTAACCTACCATCACAGCCATTTCTTGGCCGCCACCTTGGATTTCACATCTTTTTTCACCATAGCCTTTCTGAGGGCCGCACACTTTTTTTACAGCTTGGCTGTTTTGGATTAGATTTCATTTCTTTTTGTATTTGTATACCCCAAAGCCGGCCTATGGCCAGCTTTGGGACTTTTTTAACCTATGTTTTTTTTCTTTACTACAGGAAGAAGAAAAGATGAAGTAGATGTACTTTAAATATTTTATCAGTAAATGTACAAATTATATATATATGTGACCGGATTTGCGAAAAGGGGTCTTCCACACACATCCAATTTATGAACTTTGGCAGTTCATTATGTCAGATAGGAAAATAGCATTGCCTTGAAATTTGGACAGTGATGAGTAACAACATAGGTTAATACATAAACAAAATTTCAGATTAGTATCTTCTTTGAGCACAAAGGTATGGTCATTCAAGTTCATAGAATTGGATGTGTGTGGAAGACCCTTTTTTGTAAATCCAGCCACATATAATACATATGTGACCGGATTTGCGAAAAGGGGCCTTCCACACATCCAATTTGCCAACTTTGACAATTGATAACTTCAGATTGGAAAGAGCTATTGCCTTGAAATTTAGGCAGTGATGATTTCTTTGCAGCTGAACTCTCTACATGATGGTTTCTTTGTAGATGAACTCTCTACAAGGTAATTTCTTCTAGCTGATCTCTCTACAGGGAGATTTGTCTGTAGCTGAACTATCTACAAGGTAACTTCTTCTAGCTGATCTCTCTACAGGGTGATTTGTTTGTGGCTGAATTCTGTACAGGTGATTTGTTTGCAGCCGAGCTCTTTACGGTTTCTTTGTAGCTGAACTCTCTACAAAGTAATTTCTTCTAACTGATCTTTCTACAGGGTGATTTGTTCGTAGCTGAACTATCTACAAGGTAATTTCTTCTAGCTGATCTCTCTACAGGGTGATTTGTTTGTAGTTGAATTCTGTACAGATGATTTGTTTGCAGCTGAGTTCTTTACAGAATGGTTTCTTTGTAGCTGAACTCCCTACAAGGTAACTTTTCTAGCTGATGTCTCTACAAGGTGACTAGTTTGTAGCTGAACTCTCTACATGGTGGTTTCTTTTTGTAACTGAACTTTCTAAAAGCTGACTTCTTCTAGCTGATCTTTCAATAGGGTGATTTGTTTGTAGTTGAATTCTGTACAGATGATTGTTTGCAGCTGAGTTCTTTACAGAATGGTTTCTTTGTAGCTTCACTCTCTACAAAGTAACTTCTTCTAGCTGATCTCTCTACAGGGAGATTTGTTTGTAGCTGAACTCTCTACAGGTATCTCTCTACAGGGTGATTTGTTTGTAGCTGAATGATCTACAAGGTAAGTTCTTCTAGCTGATCTCTCTACAGGGTGGTTTCTTTGTAGCTGAACTCTCTACAAGGTAACTTCTTCTAGCTGATCTCTCTACAGGGTGATTTGTTTGTAGCTGAACGATCTACAAGGTAACTTCTTCTAGCTGATCTCTCTACAAGGTGGTTTCTTTGTAGCTGAACTCTCTAAAAGGTAACTTCTTCTAACTGATCTTTCTACAGGGCAATTTATTTGTGGCTGCATTTTCTACAGGGTGATTTCTTTGCAGCTGAACTCTCTACATGGTGGTTTCTTTGTAGCTGAACTCTCTAAAGGTAATTTCTTCTAGCTGATCTCTCTACTGGGAGATCTGTTTGTAGCTGAACTATCTACAAGGTAACTTCTTCTAACTGATCTTTCTACAGGGCAATTTGTTCGTGGCAGAGTTTTATACAGGGTGATTTCTTTGCAGCTGAACTCTCTACGTGGTGGTTTCTTTATAGCTAAACTCTCTACAAGGTAACTTCTTCTAGCTGATCTCTCTACAGGGTGATTTGTTTGTAGCTGAATTCTGTACAGGTGATTTGTTTGCAGCTGAGCTCTTTATAGAATGGTTTCTTTGTAGCTGAACTCTCTAAAAGATAACTTCTTCTAACTGATCTTTCTACAGGGCAATTTGTTTGTGGCAGAATTTTATACAGGGTGATTTCTTTGTGGCTGAACTCTCTACTTGGTGGTTTCTTTGTAGCTGAACTATGTACAAGGTTATTTCTTCTAGCTGACCTTTCTACAGGGTGATTTGTTTGTAGCTGAATTCTGTACAGGTGATTTGTTTGCAGATGAGCTCTAAACAGAATGGTTTCTTTGTAGCTGAACTCTCTACAAGGTAATTTCTTCTAGCTGATGTCTCTACAAGGTGACTAGTTTGTAGCTGAACTCTCTACATGGTGGTTTCTTTGTAACTGAACTTTCTACAAGGTGACTTCTTCTAGCTGATCTTTCTACAGGGTGATTTGTTTGTAGCTGAACTCTCTACAAGGTAATTTCTTCTAGCTGATCTCTCTACAGGGAGATTTGTTTGTAGCTGAACTCTCTACAGGTGATTTGTTTGAAGCTGAACTCTCTAAATGATGGTTTCTTTGTAGTTGAACTCTCTACAAGTAAACTTCTTCTAGCTGATCTCTCTACAGGGTGATTTGCTTGTAGCTGAACTATCTACAAGATAACTTCTTCTAGCTGATCTCTCTACATGGTGATTTGTTTGTAGCTGATTTCTGTATATGTGATTTGTTTGCAGCTGAGCTCTTTAAATAATGGTTTCTTTGTAGCTGAACTCTCTCAAGGTAACTTCTTCTAGCTGATGTCTTTACAGGGTCACTAGTTTGTAGCTGAATTCTCTACATGGTGGTTTCTTTGTAATTGAACTCTCTACAAGGTAACATTTTCTAGCTCATATTTCTACAGGGTGATTTATTTGTAGCTGAATTCTGTACAGGTGATTTGTTTACAGCTGAGCTCTGTAAAGAATGGTTTCTTTGTAGCTGAACTCTCTACAAGGTAACCTCTTCTAGCTGATGTCTCTACAAAGTCACTAGTTTGTAGCTGAGCTCTCTACATGGTGGTTTCTTTATAACTGAACTCTCTACAAGGTGACCTCTTCTAGCTGATCTTTCTACAGGGTGATTTGTTTGAAGCTGAACTCTCTATAAGGTAACTTCTTCTAGCTGATCTCTCTACAGGGAGATTTCTTTGTAGCTGAACTCTCTACAAGGTAACTTCTTCTAGCTAATCTCTCTACAGGGAGATTTGTTTGTAGCTGAACTCTCTACATGATGGTTTCTTTGTAGCTGAACTCTCTGCAAGGAAAATTCTTCTATTGATCTCTCCACGGGGTGATTTGTTTGTAGCTGAACTCTCTACATCGTGGTTTCTTTGTAGCTGAACTCTACAAGGTGATTTTTTCTAGCTGAACTATCCCTTTCCATAGTTGCATGAGCTCCCTACAAGGTAACTTCTTCTAGCTGATCTCTCTACAGGGTGACTTGTGTGTAGCTGATCTCTATACAGGTTTCTTCTTTCTAGCTGATCTCTTGAATTCTCTTCAGGGTGACTGCTCTATTAGGATGACGGCTCTATTAGAGTATCTCGATCTCGCACTTGCTGCACCAAGTTGGATTTCGTGTTATAACTCCGTGGCTTTAAGTCTGATTGTTCTACACTATTTATGAACCTTTCTAAGATGATTAAAAAAAAACGCGCGAAGGTTAGACCTTTGTGGACTACTCTTCTACCTTACACTAAAAGGCTGTGGTACCGTGGTCAGATTCCTCCAGAACGGTACCAGCAAAGGTTCTTTAGCCTTATTGTGCGTCCAGTTGTTCTCCGTGTTCGCTTTTGTTCCAGGGTCATCGAGTGGCATCATTTGGAATCAACGAACGTCTGGATTGAGCCATGGCTACCCAAGGAACGAAGCGCACCGGAGTAGGGAATGATACATCACCGGACAAAAGAGATTTACTTATCAAGAGTCTTCCTGGTGAGAACTGCCCTCATTGTTCAGAAGTGTGTAGCGCTGAAAATAGGGCAATCCAGTGTGATCTTTGTGGAATTTGGGCCCATGCTGAATGTGAAGGAATCCCAAGTGAGTGTTATGATAATTTTAACAGTGTGTTTAGCAAG
This sequence comes from Dysidea avara, assembly GCF_963678975.1. Taxonomy (NCBI): domain Eukaryota; kingdom Metazoa; phylum Porifera; class Demospongiae; order Dictyoceratida; family Dysideidae; genus Dysidea; species Dysidea avara. Next base: position 27,397,641 of record NC_089273.1, read on the forward strand.
GTGCACAATATTTCATATTATTGTGAAGTAAATCTCTGTAATAGTCGTGTTAAACAACTAATCCACAATTACTATAATGATTTAGAACAACGTTCTCACCTACCAACTTTGAAATCACTTCAGGCAGAACAAGGAAATCTCCACCGCCTTGTTTCTGAGGTCTCAACTAAACTAGACAACTTAAGCTCCCGAAATGTAGTACCAATTGATGAATCATTGGAACCTACTGACAGAGTACTAAGTACAGAGTCTTCATGGCATTCAGACCATCAAAACCTATACAATTCCATTTCTAGTCTCTCAGAAAAGATAAATGGTCTGTGTGTTAATAATGATCAACTACAAAACCAAATAACCACCACAGTTTCATCCTTAAATGTTGCAAATGAACAAGCACAGACTGTTTCTCATGCACCAACAAACCCAGCTGAAATTGTAGACGAATACTTAAACCGTGAAAGGCGTAAACTCAACCTTGTTATTTATGGCTTACCTGAAGCTTCTGCTACTTCAGCTCCTGATCGACAACTGGCTGACTCAAATAGTTTCACTGAACTTGTTGGCTCTGAATTCAAAATCAGTAACTTGGAAATTAGTAAATGCGTCCGCCTGGGTAAACCAAAAAACGATAAACCAACGCCTTTACTTGTTACAGTAGCAGACAATGCTATCCGTAGACAAATCTTGAGAAATGCAAAGCACTTGCGTCACAGCAACACTTATAAATGTGTTTTTATCTCACCTGATCTAACTCTCCAGGAGAGAGAGGCAAACAAACAACTACGCCAAGAGCTGAGACACCGAAAAGATGCTGGAGAATTAAATCTGATAATTAAGAATGGCAAAATTGTTTCTAAGCAATCAACTCAAAGAGAGGCTCCTATGGAGACTGCTAGCACTTCAAATTGACTACCTCCGCTACATACTCGTGATTCCATAAAATTCTTATCATTAAACATTCAAAGTATTACAAGTAAGAAAGAATCATTTTGGGAACTTCTGGAACATGAAAAACCTAATGTTATCTGCTTATGTGAAACTTGGCTGAACAATGACATTCTAAACAATGAAATTTTACCCCCTAATTACAACGTGTACCGATGTGATCGTGCTGATGGTTACGGTGGAGTTCTTATAGGAGTTACTTGTGACATTTTGTTTGATTTGATTGATGCACCTCCACATTTGGAAATTTGTTCTGTATCGCTTAAACTATCTGGTAATGTTAAGTTAATAGCTATCTGTGCATATAGGCCACCTCGTGCGGATGCAATATACCAAGCTAACTTGTGTAATTACATAATTGACATAGTAGACAAACATCCAGAGGAAACTGTATGTTGTTATGGTGATTTTAACTTACCAGACATCGACTGGGAAAATGGATCAGTTACATCTCACAGATACCCTCTCGAAATTAATGATCTTGCCTTAAACATGTCCACAGAATGTGGATTCTCACAACTGGTCAATTTTCCCACTCGAGGACCCAATACACTTGACTTATTTTTTACCTCCCACCCATCTCTTGTGGAACAGTGCATGCCACTGCCTGAAATTAGTGATCATTGTGCTATTTTGACTACCATGAAATTAACAATTACCTACCAAAAGTCTGTGGGCCACAAAGTTTATCTTTGGAAGCAAGCTAATTTACAAGAAATGAAGAAAAGTATGGTGGAGTTTTCCTCCAAACTTACACAAGATTATTCTATTGAAACACCTGTAGAAGTACTATGGTCACTATTTCATAACAAATTATTAAGTCTGTTAAACACATTTGTCCCATCAAAGATCAAACACACTAGCAACCGTAAGCTTTGGATAAATCATAAGATCAAACAGTTGAGAAGACATAAACAAAAGGCCTACAACAAGGCCAGACAAACGAATTTATCACTACACTGGACACAATTTAAAGATTTTAAAAGACAAATGCAAAGAGAATGTCGTAAGTCATATAACAAGTATATGTCTGACATTATCCATGATTCATATGTAAATAGTAAAAAGAAAAAGTTATTTAGTTTCATAAAATCCCTACGGAAAGACTATTGTGGTGTACCGACTTTACAAAAAGATGGACTTCGGCATGATGACAACCAAGCTAAAGCTAGTATTTTAAACCAGTATTTTTCCTCAGTTTTTAGTAATGATGAACATCTCCAACCACCCCCGGATATGGGGCCTATCCCCTATCCAGATATACCTAATATTGAGATCTGTTGTGAAGGAATCACTTGCTTACTTAATGATCTAGACCCATCAAAATCCCATGGTCCTGATGAGGTACCTGCTAGATTACTGAAATCCATGGCTGCTGAAATTTCTCCTAGCTTGAAGCTGATATTCTCTGCTTCCCTTCATCAAGGTGCCATCCCACAAATTTTGAAACAGGCTATCGTGACACCCTTATTAAAAAAGGTGATAGATCTAACCCCTCAAATTATCGACCAATATCACTTACGTGTATATGCTGTAAAGTTCTGGAACATATTGTACATACAAACATCATGTCTCACTTCTCTGACCACAGTGTACTCTCTGAATCCCAATTTGGATTTCGTAAGAATTATTCAGCTGAACTACAATTAATAAAAACATCTCATGATTTTGCTTCTAGCTTAAACAACAAAGGCCAAACTGATGCCATATTACTAGATTTTAGCAAGGCTTTTGACCGAGTACCGCATCACTTACTGCTCACAAAACTTCAACATTATGGTGTAAGTGGTAACATCTTGAACTGGATTACTGACTATTTGGACAGCCGTACTCAGCATGTAGTATGTGGTGGTGTCACCTCTAAACCTATAAACATAACTAGTGGCATACCTCAGGGAAGTGTGTTGGGACCATTATTATTTTTAGCGTATATTAATGATATCACCACCAATTTATCATCTTCCTGTCGTTTATTCGCTGATGACTGTATTTTGTACAGAAAGATTGATACACCGGATAATGCTAAAATACTTCAAGAAGACTTGAGAAAACTGGAAATATGGGAAAAGACCTGGGGGATGAAATTCAATATAGAGAAATGCATGATATTAACAATCACATTAAAACATAATCCTTACATTACGGGATACACCCTCCATGGCAAAAAATTGAATCCTGTTGTAAATGCTAAATACTTGGGTATCAATTTTGATAGCAAGCTTACATTCAACCATCATGTGGACACTGTTTGCCAAAAAGCTAATAACACTTTAGCATTCTTACGAAGAAATCTGAAACACTGTAACCAAAGAGTTAAGCTAGATGCCTACAAGATATTTGTTCTACCAATTTTAAACTATGCTGCGACAGTTTGGTCCCCACACATGCAATACTACATCAATAAACTAGAAGCTATTCAGAAGCGTGCTGCTGGTTTTATTGTGTCAAATTGCCGTAGATTAAGTAGTATATCACATATCCTAAATTCACTAAAGTTAAAATCCATAGTGTACCACCATACAAGGCTTCGTCTCTTGATGTTCTACAAGATTGTCAATCACCTAGTAGAGCTTCCTATCCCCAGTTATATTGTACATTCTACAAGATGTTTATGAGGAAACCAGGATAAATTCATCAAACCATCTGCTACTATTGATGCATACAAATTTAGATTTTACCCAAGATCAATTACCCTATGGAATCAACTACCAATCAATGATATTTTTCCCTAAATGATTTTGATAGTATTCTTCAATCAACACTGACACATTCAATGAAAAACAGTAATTAATAATCTAAAGACATTGTTTTTATACTCAAATTTGTGAGTTTTACAATCATAAATATATATAAATATATATATACTCCATCTGTACAACGATTTTCAAAGCATTACCCCAAGCGGTTTATCTGGTAGGCGTGGCAAGCAGTCGTTTTTTTATTAGCTAATCTCGATTGCGTAATTGTTACACACTGTTGGTTTTTTCATTGTATCTTCCTGTTTTTTATCTCGATTTCTTTCAAACCACAAAAGGTTTGAGGTTCAATAGTTAACCTATTAACCCACCGATTTTCAGCTTCTTCCCATAAGCGGTTTACCCTGTAGGCGTGACAACATATTGGTGTTATTTTTCGTGAATAATCGCTCATAACTCTTTGCCTGTTTATCGTATTCCAGCCAAAGTTTGTACCGAGATGCGCCTTTATATCCCTTTCTGTGTACCAAATTTCAAGGCAATCGGATATGGCGTTCGAGTTTTATAGCAGTTTTTGTAAGTGTGCGACAAGAAAAAGAAAAATAAGAAGAAGAAACTGAGCCAATTTTTGAAGTCGCATATCTCGAGAACGCGCGAAGCGATTTCGCTCAAATTAGGAATGTGGAGTGCTGCAGTTGGAGGGAGTGTCCACAGCAAAAATGGTCTTGTTTCATCAAGGAAGCACAGAGCTACGGAGGTGCGAAAATTGAGTTTTCTTTCTTCCTGTCAACATACTCATCTGTGTTACGCGCCGGCTTCTTGGACCGCATGACACAACCGTGTGTCTTGATATGTGATTGTAATGCTCATTAGCGTGTTGCCCCTAGTGGGCTTTGCTAATTAGCAATAATTACATAACCAAGTAATAAGAAATGACATCATAAATAAATAAATAATTAATTAATGTACAAGACTATTAAACTACGAAGTGCACAAACGAATACTCACCGGGGTTGTGTTAGACGATACACGAACGTCAAAATTAACTATGGTTTTTCCCCAAGTGCTTTCGTTAATGAGTTAGGTTTCCTAATAGACGCCGTCCTTTCCAGTTCTTGACAACCGATTGAAACACACCAACGCGTTAGTTACTAGACGTTCAACTCGTATAACCTGTTTGAGTAGCTACGGCCGCGTAGCAACCAGTTTATATGCAGGGGCGTAGCTAGCCAGAAGGTGATGGAGGGGCAGGCATGCCCCCACGAAACACTCAAAATCATTCATGATTGCAAAAAGGCTAATGACCCAATGGTGGGCTAGCCAACATATGGTGTTGTATTATTACAGCTGAAATAACTAGCTACGTAACTATTTCAGTACTGACTGCTTCCAATCGAGGTAGCTACATTCGTCGAGCATCATCGCACGTGCCACAGCTGTACTCCAACAAATTCATCCACAGTCCCGTAGAGCTAATACTTTAGTGCAAATACAGGTTACTTTACGTTAGCCACAGCCTGTGCTGCAGTCCTAGCACACTGCTGACAGGATGACGTATTCACTTTTTTTTGAAACCATCAGAATAATGATGAAATGACAAAATTACATACAGAGCCTCGGACACATGCGACTACAAAGATAAGATCCGCGTAGGCATGGCAAGGATACATACAAAAATAATCAAGTACAAAACTTAACTTAAAGTGTCCAGGTTGGATTACTACGTGCATAAAAGATTCTCTGAGAGGAAGTTATAGCCACAGCAGCTGCTCTATCAAGCAATGCTTTCGTCTTGGAGAAACTCAGATTTGAAACTCTTTTCATAGATGTTACTGTCTCTGTAAGGTAATGGCCAAGGCAACCAATTTCAACTGTGTGGTAATGACTAACAAAACCCAAGCGGTCAAGCTCAGCAATAATTTGCAGATATTCTGGCTTCTCCTGCTTACGTTCTCGTGCAGCAGAAAGGTCAGCACGAGAATTAAATGGGCAGGTAAGTTCCAGAAGTACAACAGATTTCATTTCTGCATTATATATAACAATGTCAGGTCGGTGAGAACACACTAGTACAGCAGGGGGAATGGTGGCAGGAGGAGAGTCAGACGCACGTTTGCCATCCAAATCAGCAAATATTTCTACATTATCCAAACAAGCTTGCAACTCAGACATCAAACATAATAAAACAGCATCATGACGAAAAGTAAACCTGCCTTGCTGCAAAGCCACAGGACACCCATTTAGCACATGGTGACAAGTTGGACGAGGTGACAAACAAAGTGAACAAGTTGCACCAGTTTGTATATGCCAGCGACGTAAATTTAACGGAGTTGGTAATGTATCTGATGAAGCTCGCAGCACAAACGAAAGCTGGCCTGGATGAAAACCCAACCACTTCACTCGGCGAAATTCAAATGCCATGTATTGCACGAAATCCCACCTGTCTTGCTAGCAGAACTTGTAAGTTTGACTGATCCACCTGACTGACTGATTGACAAAGTAAAAACAGACTGCACTGCCGTACGTACAAAGGTCCAGTGTGATCGACTCGATAAAATAAACTTGGTACATTTATTTAGCTAACACTTTATCATCTCGTAGGCAGTGGGTTCGTAGCGTCATTTGGTCTCCTTTGTCACTTGTGAGTTGTGACTCCTGCCGCGGAGAAGCGGGTTACTCTTTTCAGATTCAAAAATGTTCTATCACGCGAGTAATCTAGGCTAAATATAGAAGTATGTCTCTAATATTTTCGTTCGATGGATTCACGAGCGAGTTGAATGTTGTGTGTGCGCATTCACTAGCAACCCCTGGTGATACCGCGTAGTAGTGTACATAATTTACAGTCATTTGCGTGTCAGTTTAATACTGGTAAACTTGTGACGAAGGTTTAAAAAAAATCATTTAGTGATGGGGGGCAAATGCCCCCCCTTAGCTACGCCTCTGTTTATATGCACTGCGCATAAAACCAAACAATGAACTCGTACAACCGGTTCATGAACCAGGTTTGTAATTCTTAGCAACCAGTTCATATGCGCTGCGCGTTAAACTAAGCATTGGATACTACAAAATTCGACTCGACGCTTCGACATGAGAACTCACCGGGTGGAACTAGAGCAACGTACTCTGTAGACAGATCGAGATACTGGTGTGAGAGACACTCGACCAAACAAAGGAAGAGCACACGAGCGCCTTATGCGAAAACAACAGGCTGGAGTAAAAGGTTCTGTACTTATACTGTGTGAATTTCTTTTAAACCATTGCCCCTAGCTTAACCGGGCAACTTTTGTTATTATCTAAAAGGATGAGGCCTAAAAGGTAGCACAGGACGATGTCAAACACAAAAATTTGTAATTAATGGAACCATATAGATGATGGGGCCCTTGGACAATGTTTGCAAGATCGAGATACTCTAATAGAACAGTCAGCTAATCTAATAAAATAGACACCTTTACAGTTTCACTAGCAGTTTTTTGTATGTTTTGTTGTAATTTCACCCCTTGCCATACCCAGGGGGGTGCAACTGGGGAATTTTGCCCCGGGCCCCAGCCTGTTAGGGCCCCACTTAGGGCCCCTAGCTATGCAGTTTAAAACAGTGAATTTATGATTCAGCCGCATACTACATCATTACTTTAATTTTTATTAACTTACACCTTAGTGTCTGCCTACCATCATCAATGATCAAAAGAAGTGATTGGTCTTTGTGCAGTCTTACGACATGGAGGAGAATTCCAAATCCATGACTAGTAATCAGGCGTACGTCGAGATTTATTCCCTTTGCGCCTAATGAATACAATTTTAACCGTGCTAATTAGGCACTTATATGACATCGTGACTGACATTCAACAGAAGCCAGAGACTGTGATAGTGAAGCCAGAGACTGTGACTACTGAATCCTTTGTTATAAAAACTGAAGCCCAGTAAACCAGGAAACCTCTGTTAATGACTTGACACCTTAATCGCAAAAATAATGTTACAGCCATGCTGCTATAATTAGCTATATGTGTGACCAGCTCCTTTTAAGTAAGTATTAACCATTATAGCTTTATGTGTATAAATATACATGCAATTTCAGGTGTATGGTACTGATTTTAGTTATTTGAGTATATGTAGCTAACTAGTGATGTGAGTAAGTAGGAGCCTGGCATTGGCTGCCAATGGCATAATAGCTATTAAGGCTTTAGCTATAATGTCAAGTGTGAAACGGACCTACCTCTCTGGTTCTGAAAAAAGAAAAGCGAAAAAGAAAGGGATTGAAAATGAGAAAAAGGGAAGGCAGACGTTAGAAGAGTGTGGCTGGTTTGCATGTCAATCTAGTCCAGTAACACAGCCAACAAAATCTCATTCACTGACAGAAGAGGATATTTCAACTGTGCACATCAGTGGTATGTCAGCTTTGAGCTCCAGTGATGCCTATGTGACGGGACAATGAGATAAGTTGGAGGAAAACATGGAACCTACAGCAGATTGTCATAGTGAAAGGTTTGATGTAATTATAGCTATACTGTCTAAGGATTTTTACTCTCTTTACCTGTAGAGGAAATGATGTAGAAATTACCTCATCTTTGCATACTCAAACTCTGCCTTTAAGCAATGATAATGAAAATACAGGTAGCTGCTTTTTAGACAACCATGACATCGGTGAATTTGGTCAGCCTTTGCAAGAACTTTACACTGAACACGAAACACCTTCATCTTCAGCTGATACCAATCATGCCATAACATTGCCTAGTAATGACCCAGCAACTTGGACCCACCTCTCAAATACAATAAGAGAAAATGTTGTCCTGCGTGGTCCACCAGCAAATCCATCCTGTTTCCCGCGTGATTCCCATGGTAGGAGTTTTCCCTCTAACATATTCGACAAAACATTGCAAAATGGAGAAAAAGCATGTGTTGACGGGCTTGTATGGAGTCATTCAGCTAGCAAGCTATTTTGTTTTCCCTGTTGTCTCTTTCATGGTGCAGATAATAAACAAGAATCGTCCAAGTTAGCTCTACCAGATGCTAGAATTCAGGACAATTGGCGAAAGTTGTATGAACAAGTCAAGAGCCATGAACGAAATATGCTTCATGTTTCCCGCTATTTAAAATGGAAATGCTTAGAGGCAGCATTGAAGAAGAAAACAGGAATAGATGCTGCTATGCAAAGGCAAATAGATGAAGAAACAGCTAAATGGAAGGAAATACTAATATGCATATTGGATGTCATACTTTTCTTAGCTGAGCGCAACCTTCCATTTAGGGATTAAGCAACAAAATAGGGGATGGAGACAATGGTCTGTTTCTAGGTATATTAGAGCTGCTGAGTAAACACAATAAGGTACTAGAAATGCATCTTAACAATGTAAAGCAACATCAGATATCAGAAAGCCGTATGCAAACACACTACCTTTCATGGAGATCGCAAAATGAATTTATTGAAGCATGCAGTACACAGGTCCTAGATGCTCTTCTTGCAGAATCTAAGAATGCTATGTATTATAGTGTAATTGTTGATGCAACCCCAGATGTATCACATACAGAGCAAATTACGTTTGTTCTAAGGTATGTGCACAGAAATGAAGAGAATGTTTGGGATGTAAAAGAGCGTTTTCTGATGCTTGAAGACTGAAAAAAAGAAAGGAAAAGATATAGCTGACTTGCTATGTAGTGTATTGGAGAAAAATGAAATAAATCTTCAAAACTGCAGGGGTCAAGGGTATGATAATGGCTCAAACATGTCAGGGATATATAAAGGTGTACAAGCACTAATCTTACAAAAAAAATCCCCAAGCGATATATTTGCCTTGTAGTGCACACAGCCTTAATCTTTGTGGTGTCCATGCAGCTGAGTCCAGTACAGATGTAAAGTGTTTTTTTTGGGAACATACAAAAGTTGTACAATTTGTTTAGTGGCAGTGCATCTAGATGGAAAGTTTTACAGGATAAGACAAGTATATCTTTACACAGATTGTCGGAGACTCGATGGAGTGCTCGAATTGATGCTGTAAAACCCCTGGTAAAAAGGCCCAGGGAGATTTTGAGTGCTTTGGAAACATTGAAAGAGGACTTTGACCTACCGGGTGACTTATACAATGAGGTTGTAGCACTGCATAAATGGTTTTTCTCTTTTGAATTCGTTGTTTTGGCAACCTTTTGGTTCAAAGTTTTACAAGCCATTCATAATGTTAGTTGTTTGCTTCAAGGTACTCAACTTACTCTAGATGAAGAGATACGGCTGTTTGCACTACTTACCAGTGTTCTGCATCGTATCCGTGAATCATGGTCAGCTATTCTTGATGAGGCTAGAACTGTGGCATCTAATCTTGGCTTTGAGGAACAGTTTAAACAGAAAAGACAAAGGAAATGTAAAGCTTTACCTGGTGAAGACCCCAGAAATGCTCACATTCATGCTAATGAAGAAGACAGGTTTCGGATTGATGTTTTTTATGTTGCCTTAGACAAACTAACACAAGAGATTGAATTGAGATCCCAAACAGCAGCAAACATTAAATGATATGTTTTCATTTATTTGACAACCAAGTAAAGGTGATGCAGACTCCAATGTTGCAAAAGCTGCTAAACTTGCAAAATTCTACTCAAATGACTTGACAGTAGATGATTTTTCTGAAGAGATTCTTCACATGACCATGGTAGATGAAGAATTATTTGGAACAGTGTCATCACTTAATCTACTTAACCTAATTTATCAAAAGGGACTACAGAATATTTTCCCTCAAACATGTATTGCCTTGAGAATTTTAATCACAATACCAGTATCAGTTGCTGAAGGAGAAAGAACCTTTAGCAAACTATCAATTGTAAAGAATCATCTGAGATCAACAATGGGACAAGAACGCCTCTCACATCTGATTTTGATGTCATGCGAACATGATTTAGCAAAAGGATTAAATTATGACATCATCGATTCTTTTGCATCACTGAGAGCCAGAAGAATTCACTTTCCTTCTTCATCTTCACACTCTTCATATCAATAACCCTATCAATTTGATCAGTTGTAATACCTATAGTGTCATAGTGATACCTAAATTCTATGTGTATGACATGTATCAATAATAGTAAAATCATACTTTTCAAAAATTTACATAGTAAAAGCAAAAGCTGAAGTTAAATTTGTGCATGTGGCAATGTGCTGGCCTACAGAAAAAAAAAAACACAATAAAGTTTCATTATTAAGGGGGGTTACTATTCAGTGGACTGGACTACTGGACTGGAACACTGGACTGGACTACTGGACTGACATATTTTTGGTTTTTACACATTCTGAGGTTGGTTTTATTGAGTCTTGCTAGTAAGAACCCTTTGGGTACCTGCAGCCCACTTCTAAACACTGAAGACAAACAGTGGAATATGCGAAAACTGCCTCTTAATAATTTCGCTACTCTTCATTATGCCACTATACAACACTAATTCCTTACCTGGTGTGTAGTAATGCTGCAGGCAGTGCAAGGAACTGAATATGACAGCAATAGTTAACCAGCGATCAACTAGCCAGTAGACAATCTTTCGAGATATCCTTGAGGAGCAAGCTAGTCTCGCCAACATGGCCAGACCTCTCTAGTCAGTGCAGGGGCTTACCAATTAGAGATTTTTCAGCATGGGCGCTTATAATCTTTATTTGATAAGCCCCTACACTGAAACAGCGAGACTAGTGAGAGCAAGACTAATGAGACTAGCTTGCTCTAAGTATATATCTTGAAGGATATTGTCTACTGGCTAGTTGATTGCTGGTTAATTATTGCTGTCACATTCACTGGCAGAATTCCCTGCACTGCCTGCAGCATTACTACACACCAGGTAAGGAATAAGTATTGTATAGTAGCATAATGAACAGTAGAGAAATTATTAAGAGACAGTTTTTGCATATTCCACTGTTTGTCTTCAGTGTTTAGAAGTGCGCTGCAGGTGCCAAAGGGTTCTTACTAGCAAGACTCCGTAAATCCAACCATAGAATGTGCAAAAGCCAAAAAATATGTCAGTCCAGTAGTCCAGTCCATTGTTCCAGTCCAGTAGTCCAGTTCACTGAATAGTGATGCCCATTATTAAGTTCACAGCTAACCAACTGAGCATCCCTCTCTCTCTCTCTCACATACACACACACACATCTACACACATTTAGCTATACTGTAGTAACAGACATTAATGCATGGTTTATACAATGAATCCAATCGAAAATGAGACCCTAAAATACCTCTAACATTCAATCTCAGAACACTAATTTTTCAAAAAATTTCCTGGGGGGGCATGCCCCCAGACCCTCCTAGATAGCGCATGCTTTGCATGCGAATTGTGTATAGGGGCCCCAATTTAACTTCTTGCCCTGGGCCCCTCTATTTCTCTGAGGTGGCCCTGGTGGTCATGTGTGCCTGAGGACACACCACACTCTCAGTTACTGTGTAAGATACATAATTATGCACTATATTCATCATCATTGATGGTTCTCTCAGCTAAGAACAGTGAAATTGTATAGGCTCTCTGGGCTTCTAAACTATGAAAATTTGGGGGCAAACATCCAAATCACCAACATATCTGTTGTATACAGCATCACCATGTCCCAGAACTGTCCATACATAGAGCCTACAGCTTTTGCTGCATTTGGCGACGGAAAAACATGGTAGTGATAGCTGGAGCTGAGCAATGTACGGGCTGGCTTACATGTCTTGCTACAACAACTTGTAGTGTTCCACTGGACTGCCTCAAACTACACTGTACTGTGATGACATAAAAACATTAAATATGAAGGGCTTTGTGTTCACTTTAAACCTTTCACACTGTGATTATACCATAACCTTAAATTGTTTTGATTAAAAGTTGGTGTTTTAGTTAAAATGTACCCTATAAATTAATTTTGGGGAACTTTGAGATGTTGTGAAAGCTATAATGGCTACAACTTCTGTGGGGCTGTGCCCCCCTGCCAGAAATTCTATACATTGGTCAGCCCCCTCTCATATCAACTACTTCCTCTGCCACTACTCCAACAACTATTTTCTACCTCTATTGTTTGGGCCTATATACCTTTTAAAATACACACGCATACACAAAACACATGTGTGTACTTCTTTTGAAAGTGTTTGTCTACATGTTTTGCTTGTGTGTAGATGGGTATGTCTGTGTGCATGCATGCATGTATGTGTGTATGTGTGTGTGTGTGTGTGCGTGCGTGCATGCGTGTGTACGTGCGTGCATGCATGCGTGTGTGTGTGTCAGAGGTGTATGCAGGAATTTAGAAAAGGAGTTTCCACTTTAGATAAATGACTGCTATATTACAGTAGTTTATTTCCTGACAGCTTTTTTAGAGTATCTCAATGTTTTCACCAAAATTACAATTCAGAACAATGGTACAAGTGTTGCTATTGTGTGAGAGACTAAGATAATAATTTGAAATGTGTCCTGTTCCATGATAGATTCCGGCTTCCGCATACCTGAAGTTCAACTTGTTAAGGTTTAAACTAGTGCTAGGCAGTATTGAAAAATAGCGAATGGTATACCTTCCATAAAAAGTATCACGGTATTACTAAGTATCGCGTTATTAATGTAAAAGCCGTTAGTATTAAAGTAACTGCCATTTACCTCAACAAAAGCACCAAATACCCATGGTAGGTCAGCAAACCTCAGGTACAAATTACCACAAACAAACTTGTTTACATAGTTTGGTTAGCTGACTACATCAGCACCTGCCTACAAACATTGTCACATTTCTGGTTGCCTTCTAAATATGGGATGAAACAAGCCCACAGGGAGGCCATAGTGCCCAGATGGCATGGCGGTATTAAAAAAACAGGCGGTATCAAAACCGGTATGAATTAAATATCACAGATTACTAACAATACCGGTATATCGCCCAGCTCTACAGTAGTTTAAACTAAAATGAAAGGGGGCTTCCTGACATCCCTGGAACTTCTGTGGTATACCCTTGTGTGTGTGCATGCATCAGGGGTATAGCCAGCTAACTTTCTGATGGATAGGCATAGCTACAGTGGAACCTCAGTTATCCAAACCAGACTTATTTGGATTGTCAGTTAACTAAACTACAGAAATGACTGCTTTATTAGAGTAGTGACTGTTCCATTAGGGTAGCTGACAATACTGAAATTTTTTAAGATGTTCTTATGAAATTTTATACAGTTCAGAGATTTGGACTTTTCAGACTTATGGACCATCCCTGGTGCCAAGGGGTTTGGATAACTGAGGTTCCACTATATTATCAACTTTATACATGCATAAAAACACTCACATTCATTATTTAAAATTATATGCACACAAGGTCTATTACTAGCTATGCTATAATGTAAACAAATGCTACTTGCATGGCATGCAAATTGATACACTTAACTATATTATGCTATTTTGTAAGTTGTAGCCCTTGCTATGGTTTGTAGCTATAGTATCCATTGGTGACGATCGTCATAGTTGATCATCATGTGACATCACAATTAGTAAGCCTTAAACAAGTATAAAATCAAACCATCTTATCTGACTTACAAGCAATGTAGCACTCACATACATTGTGCATACAGGGGTGGATCCAGAGTTTGGAAAGAGGGGGCATCTTGCTAAAAATAAGTTGAAGAAAAAGAAATTAAAAAAGGTCACAACAATAATAGCTCTGTTTAAGTAGGGTTTGCATCAAAAGTGACGTGCACCGCCAAAAATACCGCCCTTAAAAACCAGCTTAGAAACTTCTTACGCGACAAAAATCACTTTTACGGAATAATATTAGTCTATCTAACATCAAATGTAGCGTTAAAAAACAAGAAAACACTTACTGGCGACCGAGTATAAATTTTTTTAAAAAAAATCGTCAAAACTCGAAATTTCGTCTCACTCACTCACTGACCACAGTCGCAAGCCTAGAGCCTAAACGAAACAGTGCACGGTCACAATTTTGCGCCACAACAACAAACTCACCAGTGGGATGTGCCATTTGGGGTTCCGACGAGTGTACGCCCTGCGCGCCTTGTCTTTTCTTTTATCTTCAATCAGGTTGCTTGTCTTCTTCATCCAACGAAACCATACCAAGGCGTTAATTTTCCATATCAATATTTTCTTTAAGCAACATAATAGACACCACGAAATTATTTAAGGCACTTAGACTACGCTACTGTACGGCCTCTGACTGTACGGAGATACCAGTACTCCACGATACAGTGACGATAGGTAACAAGGTCACGCCCATTCTTTATTCTACGTATTATCGATCTATCGATCGAGACCACAATGGCCATGCCCCTTTTACACTAACTGTATTTGTGACCACACACCCTCAAGTTGGCTGATTCGAGATACTCTAGTCTAATAATCGATCTAAACCACGATGACCACACCACTTTTTGGGGCAATCACAACTTTGCAGGCTGACTAGAGATACTCTAATACAGCAGTCACCTTAATAAAACAGTCACATGTTTATAGCTATCTGTATGCTTTAACAAAAAAACTAAACAAACTAGTCTATTAAAAATTATGAATTTAAAAATGAAGTAGGGTTTCAAGCTATAAAAAGTAGTGAAACAAGAGATGAACGATGGTAACTTTTACAGCATAGCTAAGTGGGAAATCCCCTACTTTGGCATTGAACACAAAATAATTGTTATACCATGCCAAAGTAGGGATTTGATGCTGAGCTATGCTGTAATAGCTACCATTGTTCATCTTTATTATTATTATTCATTACAGGTAATTTATAAGGCTAAACAGCCTGTTACACCTGATCAACAGGTAAAAAAGTACAAGTAGACTAATTACATACATTTATACATAGTGTTAGATGAATATTGGCCAATCAATTTCTTAAAATCATCAACTGATGCTGCACATGCTACTTCTTGGGGTAAATTATTCCATGGTTCAACAACTCTTCTTGTAAAAAAATATTTCCTGGTATCTGTTCTTGAAAAATATTTAAATAGCTTAAATGTATGACCTCTGGTATGGGTAATGGGTGAAAAAGTAAAAAAATCAGAATGGTCTATATCATACTTATCATGTAGCATATTGTAGACAGCAATCATGTCACCTCTATAACGTCTATAATGTAATGATGGCAAGTTAAGTTCCTCGTAGTCAAGATTTCTTATAGATTTGATCATTCTAGTTGCTTTCCGTTGGATTTTTTCTAATTTATGGATGTCTGTTTTATAGTAAGGTCCCCAAACCAAGTTACCATATTCTAAAATAGGACGTACTATTGATTTGTATAAACATGTAAATGAATCTACAGAAATATCCGAAAAGGTCTGTTTAATAAGGCCAAGAAGTCTATTAGCCTTATTAACCACTGCCGAACACTGACTATGAAACTTGAGATTGCAATCAATCAATACCCCAAAATCCTTTTCTCATTTACCTTAACAATGTCCATCCCATCCATCTTATAACAATATCTTGGATTAAACTGACCTATATGTAGTATTTTACATTTAGAAATGTTGAAAGGCAACTGCCACATTACTGACCATTCAATGCAAGCATTAATATCATCTTGCAGGGAGGATATCTCTTGTTTCACTACTTTTTATAGCTTGAAACCCTACTTCATTTTTAAATTCATAATTTTTAATATACTAGTATCAAGACACACGGTAGTGTGTCGTGCGGCTCAAGAAGCCGGCGCGTAACACCCGTGAGTATATTGACAGGAAGAAAGAAAACGCAATTTTCGCACCTCCGTAGCTCTGTGCTGTCTTGATGAAACAAAACGATTTTTGCTGTGGACACTCCCTCCACCTTCAGAACTCCACATTCCAAATTTGAGAGATATCGCTTCAAACGTTCCAGAGATATGCGACTTCAAAAATTGGCTTAGTTTCTTCGTTTTTTTCTTATTTTTCTTCCTCTTTTCGCACACTTACAAAAACTGCTATAAAACGCGAAAGCTATATCTGATTGCCTTGAAATTTGGCACACACAGGGAGTATAAAGGCGCATGTTTATTATTATTATTATTGTTAATTAACAAAGCCCACTAGGGGAAACACGCTAATGAGCATTACAATCACATATTATATTATATTACTTACAGTGTTCTTAAATGTTTCAAGATCTATTGTGTCGATGTTAGGAATTTGAAAGGAGTTCCATTGAATAATTGTTCGAGGGAGGAAGGAGTATTTGTACAAATCAACTCTTGTTTGCAATTGAGTTAGCTTGAGAGGATGTTGAACACGGGTGGAGGACACTGGAGTTGGTGACGGTAAGCAATGATCAGGTATTGCTAGTAAGCTCTGTACCAACTTTGGCTAGGATACGATAAACAGGAAAAGAGTTATGATCGATTATTTACGAAAAATATGTTGTCACGCCTACAGGGTAAACCGCGTATGGGAAGAAGCTGAAAATCGGTGGGTGAATAGGTTCAAGAAATCGAGCTAAAACCACGAAGATACAACGAAAAAACCAACAGTGTGTAACAATTACGCAATCGAGATTAGCTAATAAAAAACGACTACTTGCCATGCCTACCAAATAAACCGCTAGAGCGAATGCTTTGAAAATCGCTGTATAGAAGGAGTAATCACCTTAGAAAGGATCTTCAATGGTGTAGAAGAATCATACTTAAAGTCACGGAGTTATAACACGAAATCCAACCTGGTGCAGCAAGTGCAAGATCGAGATACTCTAATAGAGCAGTCATCCTAATAGAGCAGTCATCCTAATAAAGCAGTCACCCTGAAGAGAATTCAAGAGATCAGCTAGAAACAAGTAACCTGTATAGAGATCAGCTAGAAACAAGTCACCCTGTAGAGAGATCAGCTACAAACAATTCACCCTGTAGAGAGATCAGCTAGAAAAATTTACCTTGTAGGGAGTTCATGCAACTATGGAAAGGGATAGTTCATGATCAGCTAGAAGAAATCACCTTGTAGAGTTCAGCTTCAAAGAAACTACCATGTAAAGAGTTCAGCTACAAACAAATCTCCCTGTAGAGAGATCAGCCAGAAGAAGTTTCCTAGTAGAGAGTTCAGCTACAAACAAATCACCCTGTAGAGAGATCAGCTAGAAGAAGTCACCTTGCAGAGAGTTCAGTTACAAAGAAACCATCATGTAGAAAGTTCAGCTACAAACTAGTGACCTTGTAGAGACATCAGCTAAAAGAAGTTACCTTATAGAGAGTTCAGCTACAGAGAAACTATCACGTAGAGAGTTCAGCTGCAAACAAATCACATGTAGAGAGTTCAGCTACAAGCAAATCTCTCTGTAGAGAGATATGCTAGACGAAGTATCCTTGTAGAGAGTTCAGCTACAAACAAATCACCCTCTAGAAAGATCAGCTAGAAGAAGTCACCTTGTAGAGAGTTCAGTTAGCTACAAAGAAATCACCATATAGAGAGTTCAGCTACAAATTAGTGACCTTGTAGTGACATCAGTTACCTTGTAGAGAGTTCTGCTACAAAGAAACCATCATGTAGAGAGTTCAGCTGCTAACAAATCACCTGTAGAGAGTTCAGCTACAAACAAGTCTCCCAGTAGAGAGATCAGCTAGAAGAAGTTTCCTTGTAGAGAGTTCAGCTACAAACAAATCACCCTCTAGAAAGATCAGCTAGAAGAAGTCACTTTGTAGGGAGTTCAGTTACAAAGAAACCACCATATAGAGAGTTCAGCTACAAACTAGTGACCTTGTAGAGACATCAGTTACCCTGTAGAGAGTTCAGTTACAAAGAAACCATCATGTAGAGAGTTCAGCTACAAACAAAACACCTGTAGAGAGTTCAGCTACAAACAAATCTCTCTGTAGAGAGATCAGCTGCAAACAAATCACCTGTAGAGAGTTCAGCTACAAAGAAACCATCATGTAGAGAGTTCAGCTGCAAACAAATCACCTGTAATAGAGAGTTCAGCTACAAAGAAACCATCATGTAGAGAGTTCAGCTGCAAACAAATCACCTGCAGAGAGTTCAGCTACAAACAAATCTCCTTGTAGAGAAATCAGCTAGAAGAAGTTTCCTTGTAGAGAGTTCAGCTACAAACAAATCGCCCTGTAGAAAGATTAGCTAGAAGGAGTCACCTTGTAGAGAGTTCAGCTACAAAGAACCATCATGTAGAGAGTTCAGCTGCAAACAAATTACCTGTAGAGAGTTCAGCTACAAACAAATCTCCCTGTAGAGAGATCAGCTAGAAGAAGTTACTTTGTGGAGAGTTCAGAGTTCAGCTTCAAAGAAACCATAATGTAGAGAGTTCAGCTGCAAACAAATTACCTGTAGAGAGTTCAGTTACAAACAAATCTCCCTGTAGAGAGATCAGCTAGAAGAAGTTACTTTGTGGAGAGTTCAGCTTCAAAGAAACCATCATGTAGAGAGTTCAGCTGCAAACAAATTACCTGTAGAGAGTTCAGTTACAAACAAATCTCCCTGTAGAGAGATCAGCTAGAAGAAGTTACTTTGTGGAGAGTTCAGCTTCAAAGAAACCATCATGTAGAGGGTTCAGCTGCAAACAAATTACCTGTAGAGAGTTCAGTTGCAAAAAAATCTCCCTGTAGAGAGATCAGCTAGAAGAAGTTTCCTTGTAGAGAGTTCAGCTACAAACAAATCACCCTCTAGAAAGATTAGCTAGAAGAAGTCACCTTGTAGGGAGTTCAGTTTCAAAGAAACCACCATATAGAGAGTTCAGCTACAAACTAGTGACCTTCTAGAGACATCAGTTACCTTGTAGAGAGTTCAGTTGCAAAGAAACCATCATGTACAGAGTTCAGCTGCAAAGAAATCACTTGTACAGTGTTCAGCTACAAACAAATCTCCCTGTAGAGAGATCAGCTAGAAGAAGTTACCTTGTAGAGAGTTCAGCTACAAAGAAACCATCATGTAGAGAGTTCAGCTGAAAACAAATCACCTGTAGAGAGTTCAGCTACAAACAAATCTCCCTGTAGAGAGATCAGCTAGAAGAAGTATTCCTGTAGACTGAGGGTTCAGCTACAAACAAATCACCCTGTAGAAAGATCAGCTAGAAGGAGTCACCTTGTAGAGAGTTCAGTTACAAAGAATTAAATCATCATGTAGAGAATTCAGCTACAAGCTAGTGACCTTGTAGAGACATCAGCTAAAAGAAATTACCTTGTAGAGAGTTCAGCTACAAAGAACCATCATGTAGAGAGTTCAACTGCAAAGAAATCACCTGTAGAGAGTTCAGCTATAAACAAATCACCCTGTAGAGAGATCAGCTAGAAGAAATTACCTTTTAGAGAGTTCAGTTACAAAGAAACCACCATGTAGAGAGTTCAGCTTCAAAGAAATCACTCTGTAGAAAATTCAGCCACAAACAATTGCCCTGTAGAAAGATCAGTTAGAAGAAGTTACCTTGTAGAGAGTTCAGCTACAAAGAAACCATTCTGTAAAGAGCTCAGCTGCAAAAAAATCACCTGTACAGAATTCAGCTACAAACAAATCACCCTGTGGAGAGATCAGCTAGAAGAAGTTACCTTGTAGATAGTTCAGCTACATACAAATCACCCTGTAGAGAGATCAGCTAGAAGAAGTTACCTTGTAGATTGTTCAGCTACTAACAATTCACCCTGTAGAGAGGACAGCAAGAAGAGGTCACCTTGTAGAGTGTTCAGTTACAAAGAAACCACCATGGTGAGTTCTGTAATAAATATATGTATTATATATATAATTTGTACATTTACTGATAAAATCAGATATTTAAAGTACATCTGCTTCATCTTTTCTTCTTCCTGTGGTAAAGAAAAAAAGACAGGTTAAAAAGTCCCAAAGCCGGCCTATGGTATACAAATACAAAAAGAAATGAAATCTAATCCAAAACAGCCGAGCTGTAAAAAAACAGTGCGGCCCTCAAAAAGGCTATGGTGAAAAAAGATGTGAAATCCAAGGTGGCGGCCAAGAAATGGCTGTGATGGTAGGTTAATAGTAAAAATTTTAATAACTGCAATTTAGGTGATTTTTTTGCCAAGACCAAGCGGCACAAAAATTCACCTGAATTGTCGTTATTAAAATTTTTACCATTAACCTACCATCACAGCCATTTCTTGGCCGCCACCTTGGATTTCGCATCTTTTTTCACCATAGCTTTTTTGAGGGCCGCACTGTTTTTTTACAGCTTGGCTGTTTTGGATTAGATATATTATATCATGTATGTTATGTAAAATAACATCCTTACTTATAGCTTCATACGTAAGCTACACTGCCTCATGAACACTTTGACTGCTTTATTAGTGTATTTGATTGCTCTATCAGAGTATCTCAATCTTGTATGCAATTTTTTGAAGGAGTGTGTGTGTGTGTGGGGGGGGGGACGTGCCCCCCTGGATCCACCACTGGCATACCTCCTTTGATCAATACTCTCTAACAGAATAGTCAGTATGTAGTGTAATGCTCTAATAGAGCTTTCACTGATTAAAATATTCTAAAACTATGGTAATGAATGTTGTTAAGCTAGGAAGGGACACTGCACGAAGTGCATAATAGGTAAATATTTTGGGAAATTCATGAAAGCATTTTAGACAAAATTTTGAGCATATTTGGCTTAGGCCTACTTCTTAGTAACAAATTAAGTTTGGTCCCACTGAGTTGTACCAAATGTACACTTTGCACAGATATAGTATCTACATAAATACGGTTGGAACTCTTCGCAATGACTTAATCTTCTCTCCACTTCCTTTTCCATCCGACCCTCATGGCATATATCATACATATATATATGAAGCAAGATTTTCTTCTTTTCCAATAGCAGTCTATGTGCCTTGTGTGTGCAGCGCTTTCTGTAGTAGACTAAAGCACACTTGAACTGAAATGTCAAGGCCAACTATTCGAGATTGAATGGTGGCCATTACACTTCGCTCTTTTATATTTCAATCCATTACACAACACTACAAATGAAGAGTTACAGTATGTACAAAATAAATGTGAATTTACTTGAGGTGTGAAAGGGGCTTTCTGTGAGATTTCTTCTAAATAAATCATGTGATGTCAATCATGAATTCAGGCCTTTGGTAAAATCATAATTCAAATAATGTGGTACGTGCCATATTGCTGTCACAGGGTTGTGCTCTGCCATGAATCTAGTGTAGCATAACTAACATTGAGTTAGTTGCTTGTGATGACTGGGCAAAGGTTGATGGATGGGAAAGGAACTGCAATGGTAGGGCAATGCCTGCTCATGCCCACCCTAACCATGGCTACACCTATGGTGTGTGTGTATGTGTGCGTGTGTGTGTATGTGTGAGTGTGTGGGTGTGTGTGTATTTGTGTGTGAGTGCACTGTTAAAAAATGAAATGCTATGGTAGCACCTCTAGGTTCTATTTTATGACTGGAGCAGTCAAAATTTAGCACTTTTAGGTGCTACTATAGCATTTTTAGGTGCTATCATAGCACTTAATTTTTAACAGTGTGTGTGTGTGTGTACATGTGCATGTGTGTGTATCTGTCAAATCCATAATTATGTGTGCTTTTATCCATATACATAATGTGTGTGTGCGTGTGCGTACGTGTATTTGTGTGTATATCTACATGTGTGCATATGTGTGTATACATGTGTGCATCTGTGTACATGTACAGTATTTGAGTGTGTGTGTGTGTGTGTGTGTGTATGTGTGTGTGTGTGTGTGTGTATGTGTGAATTTTTGTGCCCATATGTGTACATAGTTTAGTGGGTGGCGATGATTGTGTTGTAGCAATAGTCTGGCCAGTAGTTTTTTTGTATAATAACTGATGAGGTCCTGGGAACACATCTACTGTTTGTTTTGCCATTAGTTAAGTCAACCCAGTAGTAGTAATGGAAAAGTGTTGACACTAAAGAAATGATTGGCAACCTCCTACATCTCACTTATTGGGTTGAAAGGAGGATTTGTGCCATCATCTGTGAACCTCTTGCTAAATGCTAATCTGTGAAGTACATGGTAATTAGTGTTGTTTCAGTTAACTGTAACTAAAACTAAAAGTACTTTTAGTAAGGTGAATATGTTTAAGTTAACTAAAACTGAAACTATAACTAAAAACAAATGTATATAATCACTAAAACTATAACTATAACTAAAAATAAATGTATGTAATCACTAAAACTATAACTAAAACTAAAACAAACGTATATAATCACTGAAACTATAACTATAACTAAAATCAAATCTATATTATTACTAAAACTAAAACTATAACTAAAACAAATGTATATAATCACTGAAACTATAATTATAACTAAAATCAAATCTATATTATTACTAAAACTAAAACTACTTACAATATAACAAGTTGATCTTATTACTGAAACTGTAACTGCTTGTTAAATGTATTTGATACTACTTCTAAAACTATATGCAACTAAAATATCTATATCATATAGTTACGTACATACTATTAAATCTATAACTAATAAAAACTGTTTGACCAAAATTCACGAACTCAGTAATGTAGGTACTAGGTAGTAGTGATGGCCTATAGTAAGGGTCCGCAACGCGAAAAATCGATATCCTCCAATCAACTACCTAACTATTGTCATGTGTTAGGCTAAGTATAACTTGAATAACACCAGCGTGGCAGCCAAGTTTGTCATTTTCTTCTGGTAGAAAACGATACAAATGTCTTAAAATCACGTGATTTTTCGTTGCAGCAGTTCGTAGGGTTCTTCGTATGCCACGATATTCACTCTCGACATTGTTCAAGTAGTCTATCATCAACTCAAAGTATTGGTGGTTTGATTTTATGGGTCAGTTTCCGGTGGCAGCACGATCTGTGCAGCTTTTTGGCGACAGACAAAATGTTTCTTGCTCTGGAGCACAGGACAAGCAGAGCAGCAACTGCGC
The DNA here is from genome assembly GCF_963678975.1 of Dysidea avara. Lineage (NCBI taxonomy): Eukaryota > Metazoa > Porifera > Demospongiae > Dictyoceratida > Dysideidae > Dysidea > Dysidea avara. Next base: position 27,421,027 of record NC_089273.1, read on the forward strand.
CGTGGGTCAGAAATGACCAGTACTACGTAAAGTACCTGCATGCGGAGTATGGTTATAATTGAAGCTTGTTAGCCATCTGGCTGAGCCATCTATATGCTGAAATTCGCCCAAAATGACGCAATTTTTGCAAACAAATATCAGAATGGTTGATACATCAGTGAGACAGTCTCCAACAGCAAGGATACGAAGCTTATAAACACCTAACAATACGGCTATCTCGCCCAGTAAACGCATAGAGCAATCCAATGCATGAAATAGGCACTCACGTGATCGAATTGAAATCGCGGAAATACCCATGAAATCGCTTTCATTTCTGAATAGGAACCATGCAGTGTGCTCCTTTTGTAAATATGTGTGTTAATTGTTCACTCAGGCGTGATCTGGGCCAGTGAAGGTGTGTTTTATGCTGTGATGGCATCATGGGCTAAACAATCACAACTTGGGTACATCAAACCAACACTCCTACCTTGGTGTTATATTGGACAACAAACTATCATGGTCTCCACATATTAGTAATATAGCTGCTAAGGCCAATGGGTCATTCCATGTCAAATCAACAAGGAATTTAGGGTCACCTCTCGGATTTTGACGAAACTTGGTGTGTTTGTAGTACCTGTGGTGCTCATCACTCATGCAAATTTTTAGCTCCATACATTCCATAGTTTCTGATTTATGACCGCAAATATGTTGAATATTTCATGAAAATTTGGTCCATCTCTAGTTATAAAATTGACTGCAACTTTGTTCTGTGTAAATATTTTTAAACACAGTTTTCACTGATGGAAGACTGTTGATTGACCTTTTCCAGTAATCCTTAAATTATGGGATATCTACTTAATTATGGTTCAAAAGTACTTCATTGAAAACTTTAATCCTTTATATTTTGAAAAATGCTGCTTGAAATTTTTCAAATTTTTGTGTGAATAATGATTGGGTCATAGTCTATGTTTGATAAAATTTTTGCGGTGGGACCACAATGGGCTCAAGAGATATAATGAATTATGTTATGGTATGTGGAGGAATTTGCAGGCTATTATTGCTGTATTGGAGTGTACACCTCCAATAATCACTCACAACAAGGCCATGCCAAGTTTGTCTTACAGAGTGAAGGTGTCTAGGTACATTGCAACCTGTATTAGTGACCACCTGTATTGAAAGGCCACCTATATGCTGCAGTTAAATTATACTTCTTTAATGTATAGCACAAAAGCATCAACCCTTTCTAGCAAATCCAAAAATGGTCCTTATTAGTCAGGTTGACTATAAATTATAGATTTGACCACCATGTGTCCCTAAACATCATGTAAATGTTTACCATCTCTTCACAAGTACCTTCTTTATTAAGTTGAATCCCACTGTAGTGGATTTAGCCATATTTAAGTTCCGTATGTGGCTGCATAGATACATATAACAGAACTCCTCAGAAGGGATACCTGGATACCTTGATAACCAGGACACCTGTTTATACACTGTACTCCCACTCTAGCGGTGCACATACATTTGGACCAAGATACTTCTGTAGCTTCTGTAATATGAGCACTTTATTATGGTCCTAACAATGGAGGGGTTTTACCATATACGTACATGCATTAATTGTACCTCAATGCGTGAAATTAATTACTACAATACTTTACATTCACGACCACTTTGAAGATCAAGTCATAAATTCATACACATACTCACGTAGGAAGTAAACATCTTGACCAGATATTTAACATTTACCTGTACTGATCTTCAAAAACGTGAACACAAAATACTTTGAAAAACCATTAATTTTAGTAATTACATACTATAAATCACGCATTGAGGTGCAAGCAAGTGTTAATAATATAAAAACTCTTGGTACAAGTAATGCATCTACTATATACAGTGTAACTCTTCTATTACCTGGACCATTGATAAAGTGTTCATTTCTGAGAAACCACAGACTTGTCTTGGGTCCAAAATGTATGTACAATTATAAAGTGAGATCATGAGGCTATCAAGGTACCCAGATATCATTTTTGAGGAGGTCTGTTGTACCTATGCAGCCATGTACGTAACTTGAATAGTGTAGAGTGGGGATATGTATGTAAGTGCACTATGGCGAGATTTAGGTATAACTGAAGAGATGGTACAACATTAATGTGTTTATGGACGCATGATGATCTCATTTATAGTCAACCTGTCTAATAAGGACCATTTTTGGATTTGCTAGAAAAGATTGATGCTTTGGTGCTATACATTAAGATCCAATTAAAGTATAAATTAGCTATAACTGAAGAGATGGTACAACATTAATGCGTTTATGGACGCATGATGATCTCATTTATAGTCAACCTGTCTAATAAGGACCATTTTTGGATTTGCTAGAAAAGATTGATGTGCTATACATTAAGATCCAATTAAAGTATAAATTAGCTGCAGCTTATAGATGGTCTTTCAATACAGGTGGTCATTATACAGGTTGCAATGTACCTAGACACCTTCACTTTGTAAGACAAACTTGGCATGGACTTGTTGTGAGTGGTTATTGGAGGTGTACACTCCAATACAGCAATAATATCCTGCAAATTCCTCCACATACCATAACATAATTCATTATATCTCTTGAGCCCATTGTGGTCCCACCACAAAAATTTTATCAAACGTAGACTATGACCCAATCATTATTCACACAAGAATTTGAAAAATTTCAAGCAGCATTTTTCAAAATATAAAGGATTAAAGTTTTCAATGAAGTACTTTTGAACACCATAATTAAGTAGATATCCCATAATTTAGGGGTCACTGGAAAGGTCAATCAACAGTCTTCCATCAGTGAAAACTGCGTTTAAAAATATTTACACAGTACAAAGTTGCAGTTGATTTTGTAACCAGAGATGGACCAAATTTTCATGAAATATTCAAAATATTTGTGGTCATAAATCAGAAACTATGGAATGTATGAAGCTAAAAATTTTTGCACGAGTGATAAGCACCACAGGTACTACAAACACACCAAGTTTCATCAAAATCCGAGAGGTGACCCTAAATTCCTTGTTGATTTGACATGGAATGACCCCAATAGAACATTAAACTTCTTGAAACGCAATCTGAGTTGCTGCTCGTCTAACATCAAAGCAACAGCCTACCTTACGATAGTACGACCGTCAATGGAATACGCTGCAGTCATCTGGGACCCATACCACCATAGCAATATTCAACAGCTAGAGAAAGTACAGCATAGGGCAGCTAGATGGGTCCTAAATGATTTCAATCGATTCAGCTCAGTCACAGCTATGTTACAGCATCTTTCTTGGCCAAGCCTTCAGCTGAGACGTAAAATATCCAGATTACAAGCACTTTTTAAAATTATACATCAAGATTATTCACTGTCAATTCCTCCTCATTTTATTTCAATGACAAGATCCACCAGACTATATCACCCACATCGTTTTATTCTACCAAACTCATCCACCTATTAATACCAACAGAGCTTTTTCTCCAGATCAATTAAGGATTGGAACAACTTACCATCTTCCATCATTGAGAGCAACAATATTGACTCTTTTTCAGTGGAACTGCAAACATTGTATGGAACTTAATAACTGTAATCTTTGTAACTACGTAGCTAAATTCATTTTATGATTGCTTTTTTTCCTGAACATATCAGCTGTGCTGTCTGCTCAGTAACAATAATAATAATAATAGGGAGAGTCTCAGACTACTGGGCTAATCGAGATGTTGAACCTAATGCACACAAACTGATTGCCACTTGATCCCAAGTGATTTTAATGTCATTGGAATAGATTATGGTTGTATTTTCCGAGATTTGAATATCGATCACGTGAGTGCCTATTTCATGCATTGGATTGCTCTATGCGTTTACTGGGCGAGATAGCCGTATTGTTAGGTGTGTATAAGCTTCCTATCCTTGCTGTTGGAGACTGTCTCACTGATGTATCAACCATTCTGATATTTGTTTGCAAAAATCGCGTCATTTTGGGCGAATTTCAGCATATAGATGGCTCAGCCAGATGGCTAACAAGCTTCAATTATAACCATACTCCGCATGCAGGTACTTTATCTAGTACTGGTCATTGTTGACCCACGGCGCAGTTGCTGCTCTGCTTGTCCTGTGCTCCAGAGCAAGAAACATTTTGTCTGTCGCCAAAAAGCTGCACAGATCGTGCTGCCACCGGAAACTGACCCATAAAATCAAACCACCAATACTTTGAGTTGATGATAGACTACTTGAACAATGTTGAGAGTGAATATCGTGGCATACGAAGAACCCTACGAACTGCTGCAACGAAAAATCACGTGATTTTAAGACATTTGTATCGTTTTCTACCAGAAGAAAATGACAAACTTGGCTGCCACGCTGGTGTTATTCAAGTTACACTTAGCCTAACACATGACAATAGTTAGGTAGTTGATTGGAGGATATCGATTTTTCACGTTGCGGACCCTACCTATAGTATGCTAACCATTTTTGTTAATGGTCACTGTAATTTAATGCTTTTAGCTAATGGCTACATTTATGCATACCTGCATGCTTCAACAGCCCCTATTGAAAGAGTATTTGTCTACAAGTGGGGAATCGACATCTGGCAAACGCAACAGACTTACTAATAGTAACTTGGAAAGGGAAGTTCTGCTAAGAAAGAATAAGGAATACCTGTGACAGAGATTGCGTCAAATGCACTGTATTAAGTGTTGTATTAATCTATATTATTAAAAAAATTGACAGGTCTTGTAATACAAAGATTTTGTATTACTAAGCTGGAAAAATGGTAACTAAAAAGAATTAAGAAAGATTACTAAAACTAAAACTAAAATTATTGATGAAACTAGTTACAACTATAACTAAACTAAAACTAAAACTCCATACTAAAACAACACTAATGGTAATCAATAAAGCAAAGTGTAAGATTCTCTAGTAGCAATAAATAGTTTGAGTTTCACTGACTTTCCACTGTACATAGCATTGCCGTATACATGGAAAGTTACCATGCAAACTCAAAATATTTATACAAGGTAAAGGCTACCATAAATGCTATGCAATGGTGACATAACTAGGTGATACAGTAGGACTTGAATCTTGATTATACGAACTCTTTATTATCTGAACAGTGTAAGTGACTGTTCTATTTGAGTATTCTTTAATTAGGTGAACATTCTATTAGAGTAAGTGCATGTTTTATTAGAGCAGTTGAACAGAACTTACTATATAAATGGGCTTGATTTATACAAATGGATTCACTTATCTTTACACTTTTATAATTGAACTGGCACACAGATGCTTGGATAGTGGAGGTCCTACTGTACTTACTATACATCAGTTAGAGAAACAAAATAGAAGTTGTCTTATACGTAAACAATTTACTTGGTTATGTGTGACCCAGTCCTAGTTACATAATTACATAACCAAGTAATAATAATAATAAGTGACGTCATAAATAATTAATTAATGAATTACATAATTAATTAATGTACAGCGAAACTACTTAGCACACGCACAATGCTCACCGGGATTGTGTTAGACGATAGTAAAACAGGAAAAATAAAAAGGGATTTTTTCTTCTGTCCATTCGTTATTGAATAGAGTTTTCCATATAACGCCATCCCTTTTCAGTACCTGACGACCAGTAACTCGTTAGTTACCACTCGTAAAACCTGTTTGCGTGCCCAGTAACTAGTAAGGCCGGTTTGTAGCTCATAGCAACCAATTCAAATGCGCTGCGCCGCCTGCACGTTAAACAAGGCTCTTGAGGGAAAGCACTATTATTGGTGGAAACAACAATGTTTTCTTTCTTGGAGGTTAGTTCTATGTAATGTACTCCAACTAATACTTTACTGCAGGTAGTTTTTAGGGTATTCCATTGGAGTATTAAAATGCGCAAAAGCATTAGAATACACTTACGAGATTTTAGCCTATAGTCAGTAGGGAAAAGTCTTATTATTGGACCAAATTTACAAGTTTGTACTACTGTCAAATCACTGATACTACGCTGTGTGGTCTGTTATTTAGTGACCAGTCCATAAGTGGCGACTTACTATTTGTAGCATTCAAGGTAGCATTGTTTAGCTTAAAGGTAAATTTCTATCGGCCAAAAGACTGTTTACTATGCTCAGGATTGAGTAAGGGGCACCAAGAAATAGTTTGTCATGTAGCAGTCATTCTTATAAGACTAGTTTGTGTTTCATGTGTATGCAGCTTCTGTAGACATATCAGTACTGTGCATGTTGTACACTAATGATGCATTCACATGTGTCATAAGATAAATAATATGCTTTGAACATTTGCTTTTACCATATCTTTGCAGCACTGGATGTGCGACTGCTGGTCAAGACAAATCTATTGTAGATAACATGGCTTATAGCTACTATAGCAATCAAACCAAGCACTGTAATATTGTTAACACTGAGTAATAATGACTACAATAGCAGTGCAAATGCAGATGTAATGAGCTATTCAATTTGTGGATGGTAGCAGTGTTAGTGAAGTATGTACTAGGATTCTGTCTTATAACAGTGCTGCCTGTTCACTTCTCAAAACAAACCCGAAGATTCACTCGCAAACAACTATAAACTTGTTGCTAACTACTCACGTAACACTAGTCTATATATCGTACACATACAGGATACTAATATAGTTATGTTTTTGGTTAAATGTCTGTTGTTACATATAGCTTGTAATGTATGACTGTGTACAGTACATATGTATAATAACTTACAATATGTAACCGTTTCAGCAAAAACCCGTCTAGTTCGCACAAGCACGAGTATTGAGAAAATCTAAATTTTAAAATAATTCGTAAAATTACACATGCTACAAGAAAAACTATGCAAGTTTTTCTCGGGCCAATACTCAAAGAAGGAAGATTCAAATCAATTAAACTATACACCATCTTACTCATGGGGAGTTCGAAAATCTTTGTTTCATTTCTGTAGCCCTAATGATTTGCGTGTCACGTGAGTTTGTTTACGGAGCAGTAGACGTAAACAAAGCTATTGCTGTTTTTTTTTAACAAAACTGCCTTCATATGCCTATGCACAGTTGAATACAAGGCTAAAACTATACCTTAGTTGGTCTGCCAATCCATGGTGAACATTGTAAGCCAAATTCCAACTTTTTAGACTAATCCAAACGGAAGTTATGGCTATGAATGCAAGCGCCTGTAGTTTATTTTTAGTATAGTCACTGTACAAATTGATTTCCTTATTCTTCCTATTTTCTAGCACTGTAATTCCAAAACTACTCACCACAGAAGGCTGAAACTTTGGTGAACCATTCCTTGAACTATGCATGCAGATAATGCTGAGAAATTTAAAAAAATATTTGAAGGTTGTGCGAACTAGACAGGTTTTCACTGAGATGGTCACATATGTGACTATTGTAAGTACATTAAAGTGAAATTAAGTAATGGATAACTCTCAATCTTTCTTTAATATTATTGCTCTGTTTGTGTTGGCTGGTCCATCTGTAATGCTATACTTTTTATAGCATACTGCAGTATTGTTACTAGGTTGTACTGAGAATAAAGCAGATGGGGTTGATAATGGTCCTATTCAGTGTCGTGCATGGTATTGGGGACATTAGCTTTATATAAGTTGACCATATAATATTATTATGTATGTACACTGAGCACAGAGTTGACGCTTGTTATCTGTATAGTAGCGTTGTGAACCGGTATGGAAAAACTGGTTATTAACTGGTATTGTCTTTTTCCCACTCACTTGGTAGACTTCTGCTGCCAAGTGATACGTCATAGCATAACCTCAAAGCATACGTAAATGCTGTGTAGCAACAAAATAATATTTAGGCAATTTGCAGTTGTTAATTTGGCGAAATACACACTATTTAATTTTTATTAAATTTACTGATAAATTGGCACTACACTGTTGCACATGTTGTAGGCTGACAGAAGGATGAATTTGTGTTCTGAATGTTTCTTGTGCTGAAATGTTTGCCTTGTAGATTTAGTGCTCAGTCACAGCGAGCTGTCCACTGATCCTTTTCACAGGGTTAGATCACACGACGCGTAATCAAATATCTGAGTCTGACCTGGATTGGATCATGTGTGCAATGGATCAATTAGTTCACGTTGAAGTGTTTTAACATAGTCCTGCTACAAACTAGTTTTTTTGTGAGCCATACCCACTTATCATGATCATGTACAGGGTGTATATCTCGAAGTAATACAGTAAACCTTTGATTTCTTTAGGATGTCATATCAAGTTACACATACAGTGTTAAGGAGTGTTGACAATGTCATCAGTAGACTGCTTATTGAAGCCAAACTACAAGGATCATTGAAACTTAATGCTGAGTAGAGATCTGACCAACTAACACATTGAAAGTGACTGTAGGTATTGCATCATCACTTCGAGATATGTATTTGTACAGGCTATACTGAAGTAGGATGATCTCCTCTCTTTATATATTATGAACTCTTGCTAGTGGCCATGGGTTTGACTCCATGTAAACTTACAGACAGCATCAAACATAAGATTCATGTAGACTGTAATACTATTGATAAATGAATACAAGCAGAGTCTTACAATTAGAGCGAATTTGCTAGTTTGTGTGTAAAATCACTGATATGAGCACTTGTTCTTATAAATAAGACTTGTTCGTGTTTCATGTATACAGCTTACCTAGACATATCAGTACTGTCCATTTGGTGCATATAGGCACACATGTCAGAGAATAATAGTAGAGCTTTGAGCATCTTATTTAATGATCACTTTCACCATACCATGCAGCAGTTTGGATGTGTGACTACTGGTTAAGACCAATCCATTGTAGATACACTTTTCTGTACACTTCGTAGAACGAAATTAATTTTGTGTCTAAACATGGCTTATAGCTGCCGTAGCAATTAAACCTATCACTTTACAATTATATCGGAGTACTGATGGCTACAATAGCAGTGCTAATGTAAATGTAATGAGCTAGTCATTTTGGGAGTGGGTAGCCATGTTAGTAGTGTGCAAACTAAGATTCTATGATATAAACTATTGGCATATAGCTTATAATGTATGTGGACAGTATAGATCCTTGCTAATCCAAACTCCTGTAATCTGAACACTTGCTAATCCCAACAGTTGAAATGACTGTTCTATTAGGGTATTTTGAGAACAAGTGTTTGTTCTATTAGAGTATTTGAATAGGGTTCTGTATATAGTCAATAATCTGAACAATTTCACTACTTTTATCAACTTGAGAACAGTGCTGTTCAGATTATTGAGGATCCACTGTTTAATAAATTGCTATAATATCCATTTTATTGTATTATTAGCTTACAATGTGTGACTGTTGTGTGTACATACAATGAAATTAAGTGATAGATAACTCCCAATCTTTCTATGATAGTTCTGTTCTGTGTTGGCTGGTCCATCTGTTGCCCTATAATTTTGATAGCATACTTTAACATTGTTACGAAGTTGTACTGAGCTTTCGGTGTCTTTGTATTCGTACTGGTGACATCAACTTTATAATATGACCATGTATTTTGTGTATGTACACTATGCACATGGCTTTCCCCTTGTTATCTGTACAGTGGTCCTTCTATAATTTAAATTCATTAAATAATGGAAAGTTAAAACTGATTGATTTATATACAGAATTCCATTCAAATACTCTAATAGAACATACAGTGAACAAAATACTCTAATAGAACAGTCACTACTGTTTGAATAACAAAACATTTGGGTATCGATGGCCGAACATTAAAGGGACCACTGCACTGTGGTATGTGTGACCTATTAGAGTATTTCGTCATTTAGTGAACATTCTATTAGAGAAAGTGTATGTTTTATTATAGTAGTTGAACGTAACTCTATATAAACAAATGGTCTTCATTTATTTGAACAAATTCACTTAACTGGATGCTTTTAATGTTGAACTGAAACAGATGTTCGGATAATGGAGGTCCTACAATACTTATTATACATCACAATTAGACAAAGCAAATACAAGTTGTTTTATATGTTAACTTGGTTATGTGTGACCCGGTCTTAGTAATAATAATAATAATAACATCTTCAACAGAGTTCAGTCCCAGATGGGACCTTGCAAAACACACTTGTTTGCATCTCGCCTGACACGGCAGTTACTAAGGTACACCAGTTGGAGACCAGATCCAGAGACATAGGGGACAGATGCCTTCAACCAGGACTGGTCGACAAGCAAGGGATATGCCAACCCACCATGGTGTCCGATACCCAGATGTAGGGTTGGCAATGAAAAAATCGACCCTCTTTGGATTAACTTGTAACTAAGGGGATGGAGCCTACCAATGGTCTAGTTTTAAATGGTGGGTTCGGTAGCGACCAAATGCCTTCCTTTTGGGATATAGCTGTGTCGTAAATTTTGACGGATTTCGGCTCATTTTCATAAAAATTGGCAGGAACATCTAGAATGTTGTCCATTGCTATTTTAGGTTATTGGGTGAGGTGCCCTATAAAATACACTTGTTTAAAAGGTGATTCGCTGTACTTCAGTTTTTGCTAAAATGGCGCTTGACGTATCTGCAATGAAAAATAAACGAACTGAAACTCACTTAACGAAATCCATGGTTTATTTGCTAACTCCCAGGCACCTTTTTGGACCTGATTAAGTGGGGATTTACAGTGTTTACATGCCAACGCAAACTGACGCCCTCTCTCACGCTATGATTTAGAAACTCGCAGCATCTGTTTCACCAAGAATACGCATCCGTTTTCTATAGCATAGTGACCACAATGTAATGCACCATTCATGAAAACAATAAAGCGCTTTAAACAGCTTCGCTGATGCTGCTGCCTATTTTTATTTAAAAACCTGAAAAATCGCGAACATTTAAAATGGCTACATGCACAGCAAGGGGATCATCGTATTATTACCCTACGGTTTTGATGAAGGCTTGGATAGGATTGATCACCCAGAGTTGGAGGAGAAACTATATATGTTTATTTCTTCATTGCCAACCCTACCACATGTCTGTCTCAAATGAAACAACAACGGGCTAGACTGATCATGACAACTCCACTTTGGAGGAGTCAACCATGGCTTCCAACCATTCTGGGAGTGCTGGAGGATTATCCTCGCCGATTAACCTCACAGGAGGACCTGATAATTCTCCCAACAGATCAGGAGTTCATCATGAATCAGGGCGTTTCTGAACTAGTTGCATGGTCCATCTCAGGGAATCCTTCAAATCATGAGGAATTTCTTCACATACTTAAGATCTCCTTTTGTCCTCCTGGAGGATAAAAACACAATCAAACTACAACTCTCTGGTTGCCAAATGGGCAGACTGGTGTCAGGAAAGGGATAGGAATCCCACTGCTGGACCTATAGAGGGTGTGGTCAATTTTCTAGCTAACCTTTATAAGGAGGGATACAAATACCGTTCCCTCAATGCCTATCGCTCAGCAATCTTCTCAGTCCATGCTAAGGTGGACGGTCAACCAGTGGAGCAACACCCACTGATCTCAAGAGTGCTTAAAGGCATTCAATGAGAGACCTCCTCTGCCCAGATACTCTACCTTCTGGGATGTTGGAGTGGTACTAAAATACTTGAAGGACCAGAGTGCAAACAAAGAACTTCCCTTCGTTCTCTTACCCTCGAAGCGGCAATGCTTTTGGCTTTGACCAGACACTCAAGATCAGTTGACCTTAGCAATTTGGACATAAGTAGCCGAACTTTCACTACAGAAGGCTTGTTGTTAAGCCTCAAAATTTGTCCAAGCAAAGTAGACCATCCAAGCCTCTGGCTGACTTCTTTTCCCCATATTTCGAGAGGACCCGTCCATTTTCCATGTTGCCACAATTTAGGATTATGAGAAGAGAACTCTTGAGTTCCGTGTATCTACGACAAGCAAAGATACAAGGAAAACTACCCTCTTTCTTCACTGGATTGTAAAGCATGACCCAGTTACCAGCAGCACTATTGCTAGGTGGCTGAAAACATCACTGTGAAAAAGGTGGGATATAATATGGTATTTTCAGTGGCTTATTGAATACAAATAAGCTTTAATATAAACTCTGTATTATACTCATGTTATACTTTAGTATAATGCATACTATACTATTACATATATGGTTTCATTTTATTTACCACATTACCTAAAATAGCTTATATCAAACATAATGCCCACACTATACCATCACATATATGGTTTCAGTATGTTTAACGCATTAACTAAAGCCTTACATGTGATTGTTAATATACTACAGGTTATATCAAGCTTTTTTGTATTCAATAAGCCACTGGAAACACCATCTTATATCTCTCATTTTTCACAGTGCATGCTTACAGGAGGCTGGTATAAATACAGATATATTCAAGGCTCACTCAATTAGAGGAGCAGCACCATCTAAAGCTGCTTGTTCAGGGATTACAATCTCTGAGATCTTACAGGCTGCATATTGGTCATCTGAGAGCACCTTCCAAAGGTTTTACCATCGCCCATCTGATGACAAGGATCAGTCCACATATGGGAGAGCTGTTTTGTCATCAGTTGGGGGCTTCATACTTACATATTGATATGGGAATGGGGCCTTCTGAAATGTAATTTCTGAATGGCTCAGGGCATGTAGTGCCTGCATGCTCTTAGGAATTACATGAGGAAGGTGAAGTTGAAATATCAGTATGTCTCCCCATTTTGTACCCTCCCTATATTTATGTACCAAACTACATCATTTTTCTTGCAGATTGTAATGCAAGAGTATGGATCAGTCATTCATTCATTCACTAGTTACTACAAAAGAGCCAGACTGATTGAACACATGGCAGCTTATATACTCCGGATTCCGGAGGTGATTTCCTTTTATTTATTTTGTTGCGTGAACACTTCATATTGCTGTATTAGTTTGTAATTATGCTCATTACATATTGATATTTCAACTTCACCTTCCTCGTGTTATTCCTAATAGCATGCAGGCATTACATGCCCTGAGCCATTTGGAAATTACTGTACCAAATTCATGCTAAACATTATAAATAGCAAAAGTTGAACATTATTATTTGTATAAAATTGGGAATGATTTTGAGAATAATGAGTACATTTTGGGAATAGTTAGAGCACATTGATAACTTTTTTGGAGAAATTCGGAATAGAATAATGATGAAAATTTGGAACATAATTCCCTGAGGCCTACTATTTTCACAGGTCAGGTTACAATTGGTGTTTCCTGAAATTACCTTAACAGGATATATGGTAACCTCTGCTCCTTAAGAATATGTGTGAGGTCCTTATTATCACAAATCCTTTTGATTGATAATTTAGGAAATTTTATCTTTTAATGCAGTGTTTTCTGCTAGACTTTATCAGTAGCCAGACTAGTGAATCTCAACTTTCATACTAGTTACCAACTTTGCAATTCATTACCAACCCGTCATCCACGGTTCCACCATTCTTCAACATAAAATTGTAGACAGATTTCCCAAAGAGTACTACTGTACTAGTGGTGCACCAATGTATCCCATAATTAAAATCACAGATCCAGAAGTACATGGCTCACCTGATTATTATAGCAGACTACAGTATATTCATGTAACTGGCCATTCTAATATTTAATTTGTTGCTTTGAATTAGTTGGCCATTTCGTTTCTTAAGTGTCATGTCACTTTCGGTTCAATAGCCTGGCATTATTGCACCAACTTTTGGTTGAGTAACCACTTAATAATCAATAACAAACTAACAGTGCATTTGATGTGTGATCCAGACACATTATGTGATCTTTCCAACTGTTGTGTCTTTACAACCACCTTCTCTCTGAAGTACAGACCTCTGCGCTGTTCATCATGTTAAACCTAGATAGTCTCTGTACAACTTACAATCACTTCAAGTAGTGACTATCATCACTTAATGCGTTACTGTAACTGGTCAGCTATGACCAAGAAATGGCTACAATCATGTATTTAGGCCACTGCAATGAGATAACTTGTTTCTCATCAGCTTCTCATAGAATAACAGATGCGTGCGGGCGGGTTATCTCATTATCTCATTATTTGTAAGTCACATAAAAACTTCATACAGTAGCTGACACATAAAGAAAAATTGTATAATACACTATTACAAAAGTAGTATGGTCTATTTTTTTATTTTAGGTTTTTGGCAGTGTGCACATTGAGGGTAAAACGCTGAGTCCACATCAACTTCAACTTCTTCAGCACAGTAAATACATATTGGAGTATAGCCTGCTGGATAGTACAGCTTCTCAATAGGGTCATAGCAATTGATATTGCACACATATACTTCTGAAAAGGGCTCTGGAAGTTCCATATCCTGTAATGAAGAGCCACATGTATAAGAATAGTTGTCAAGCAATGACTCCAGTGATGTGCGTTGTGTTTTCTTTAACTTTGTTTTACAGTACAACAGACGCCACATATCACATTCCTCACACAACATCATCATGTCAACATTCTTTACATGTTGCACACTTGCAGAAAATGGTAGTGTTTTTTTAGGTGTCTTGACATGGAGAGATGGTCGATGTTCTTCAGTGGTAACTTGACCAAATATCTGGCTGAAACTTAAATAATGGTTGTCACTTCCAGGTGTAGGATCTGGCAATGAATTAAGTTGTTTAAATATTTCTTCAGATAATCGAGGTGACTTACATATATTACATTCTAAAGAGCCACATTTACGGATCTCAAAAAAGTAATGCCGCTTCCTGCAGCAATGTTGCATGAACTCTTTCAAGTTTGGGTGATCAGGCAGGGATTTTTTGTTAATAGATGTATTTATTATTGTGTCATCAATTTGCTTTAGCACAGTCAAAGACTGGTCCATAGCTTCTGCAGTAGCAGCATTAAAAACATTAAAACTTTCTTGTTTTAGTTGAAGTCTTGATAGGACTTGTGGAAGACAGATTTTTGGACCAGCAACTGAATAAATTATGGCCTCTCTCAGTGTGGGATGCTTAGCAGCTGCAGCTCTAATTTCCTTCATATTTCCAGCTTTTCCCAATAACTGTTCGCTGTCATCATCCATTCCATTCCATGTGAGTCCAACACATTGCAGTCCCAGGTTGATGACTGACATAATGTGCTCCACTGGATTTCTCCATGAATGGTAAGGGGCTGTCCTGGCTGCACAAAGATAATCTAGATCTAATTGTAGAAATAATGAAATCAGAGATAACTGAACTGCAATAAAAGTAAGCCGGTGGTCAGGACCCCCATCAGTATATAAAAACAAAATAGGCTTTGACTGAACATCTGTTTCGATCAAAGAAATAAGTTCAGAAGCATGCCTTATTGGGCTGGATGGCTCAAAAGTACCTTCTTTTAAACTAATATGGACTTTACCTGAATACCAAGAGCCAGAAATATCATCTGGGATAGCAACTTTAAAAAAGACTGATGGTATAAAGCTGAGCTTTGTAAAGTCATGATCAGCCACCAAAAACTCTGAGCCAGGTGCTGTGAATACACGACGCCCTCGCTCAGCTGCTGCTACTGGGACATTGGGCTCGCCAATTTTTATCCTATGTTTGTCATTGAGGCAATAAAATAAGCAGTGTTCCCTAAAAAGAACTGCATATTCTCTTAAATATCGAAAAACACCAGCTGCGTAATGACAATCTGGGTGATCTTTTCTGAACTGACGCTGTTGAACTTTGAAGTGTACTTTAAAACGGCCTGTGTGGTGGAGGGCTCTTAGAGAATTGGGTGCTTTGGGCCAAAACTGTAATCTAATCCATTCTACACTTGGAATTTTAGTGTCTGCTGGACATCTTGCTGCTACTTAATCTCTAAAGTCACGGATTGATATTGCACTTGCAATGTGTGTAATATTTGTATGACGACGATCATCCACAGCTGTACCAACTGATTCTTCAAGTAATTTACTACATTCATCCCAAAACACGTCATATTGAGACTTCATGCCAGAATTATTATGCCGGAGGTCCATTACTATAGATGGATCTTCAATTTCAATTGCTTGCTTCACTCGTTCGTCAATTTCGGCCTGATCAGTTGTGTCACTACTGGAGCAGTCACCTGTAAGATCTTTATAAAAATATCTTAAAACTGCTGGCTTAACTGTATGTGTTACCCGCCCAAACTTTTGAATAAATTCTTGAATCATCATCCTTGTGTGATAAACTGGAATATGCTTTTTAATTTCTTCAATGACCACTTGGCTGTTTTTGAGTGCTTGATCAAGACAATTGTCTGGTACATGCCAAACAAAATATGCATTTCCACAATTATTACCACTTGAGTAGATGAGCAATAATGCAGAAACAGATAAGCCAGCTTTAAGCTTCTTAACCATGTAATACTTTTTCTGGTTATCAGAGGGTAAATAAGAATGCAAATCAATTAGGGAATAAGGGCCTGCCTTTGAGAGCTGTTCACAGATATCTTGAAGCTCAGTGCAAACACTCCCAATTGGCTTTAAATACAAAATATCCATACTTTTGTCAATGGATCTCCAGGGTGTACCAGATGAATGAATAGTTTTCATGACTTTGCTTTTATCTTGAATTTCACATGCATAAAGATGCAAGGTGTTTACCAGCAGTTCACAACTTTGCCTCATAGACGCCCAATTTTCTCTTGAAAAATAATTAGCTTGCAATAATCTAAATAATTTTGTACTCAAGCTTTGAATGATATCAGCAGACATATTACCTGCTGAGCGTTTGCGATGTTTTGATAATTCAGGAGCATTGAATCCCTGAAAATCTTTAAAACAAGCAGGAATTTGATATCCACGAGCAGAAATGGTACTTTGATGCCCGTCTATGTACCATAAAACCTCACACAGTGATTTTACAAAATTGGTTCCTGATGAATTTACCTCATTAGAATTCCAATGAAGTTTTTTCAATTCTAGGTAATATGTGACCAGAGTTGACAAAACCAGGCTTCCACACACATCCAGTTTTACGACTTTGGAGGACCATTACTCAATGTAAGAGTATACAATTACCTTCTAAGTTTGACCTATCACTGCACAATGTTAGGAGATGATTATGTAAAAAGAAAGTAGGTCAATAGCATTTATAGTACTTAAGTTACAGTTGGACAAAGTCTGAGAATTGGATGTGTGTGGAAGCCTGGTTTTCTCAAATCCGGTCACATATATGATTTCATTATATAACTTATCCTTTTTGTTTCTCTCTTGAATACATGATGGAACCTTTTTCCTTGATATTTCTAACTGAGATTGTTTCAAAATGTCAAATGCATTTGGACGTTGAACTTCCACCACACATACATCTTCTGAAGTATCAACAAAAAACTTGATAAACTTTCCAAATTCTTTTGCTACTGAATTTACTGCTAAATCGGGGTTAGCCTTTAAAGATAAGGATTCCTTGCTGTTGCCAACAAATACTGCTGCAATCTGTGAATTGAAAATCTTAATAAAAAAGTAGCTAATTTGCAATATATATTTATGCCCATATTCAACAAAATCCACCTAACCAGAGCAAAAAGATTTATTAATGCCATGCAGTAAAAGATTTTTGTTCTATATGGCCATTATAGTATAAAAAGCATCAAATAATCAAGTCTGCTTATGCATCATGGCAGCCATAATGTATGCCCTTTTCAGTATAAGCGCCCCTGGCATGTTTTGGGTTCTTTTGAGGCCACTGGGTTGGCTAGACATGGCTGGGTGGATCAATAAAATGCCATGTATTCAAGTGATTTCAATATCCCATAAACTAAACCCCACCTGGATTTTGTGGCTTTGAAAATAGCTACAAAGACCATATTTGTAACCTAATACAATATACACTGTATACTTTCCCTATACCATATTCTCCATCTTAGCTCCAGTGTCCTTTAATATCATACAATATAGCTTTTAGGCTCCTTGGCTATGGGTAAACACCTCGAACAGGCTGTGCCTTCTGTGTCCACCCTCCAGTGCCTAACTGGTAAAGTAGATAAGAAGTAAGAAGAAGCTAGAAGCAACCATAGATCGACACTGTATAAAAGGGCCACCTATAGACAATACGGCTACTGAAGTTTTTATAGGCTCTTTATAATGAATGCATGCAGTCAATTATTAAACTTCAACAGTGGCGACCATGCATATGATCATTTCAATTCCAAAATACGCTCATTTAAAACAATATAGCTAGCTAGCTAGAACTCACCTGTGGTGCTTCAGTGGTGGTTGATGAGCTAGACAGCTTCGGAACCAACACAGAATTGAAAAATTCACGAAAGGTAGCTGTATCCTAATTGGATTGAACGATTTCCCAAGGAAGCAGCGATTTTCTACGAGATAAATCCACTACCGTCACACACAAGAGAGCCATGCTGTTAATACCAACCTTATCACGTGCGATAATGGGTGCGCATGTGCATAACTAAAAATTTGATGCGGGCGGTTGATGAGAAACAAGTTATCTCATTGCAGTGGCCTTACTGTTAATATGTAATGGCTGTGTGAATTGTTAACATTAACATCGAGATGTGGTGATTTTGCTGGCTCATTTTGGGCATAATAAGTATGTGTGGGAACCAGGAATTACGCCAGTAATTATAAAGCTTTAACAGTAGGAAATCCACAGATTGCACAATTCCATTAAAACCGAGATACTCTAATGCAGCACTCAGCAACTATAATAGAACAGTCACCGAATATTATTTACTCTAATAAAGCAGTCACATTGAAATGAATTACTCTAATACAGCAACCAGCTAAAGAATTCAATACTATTTGAAACTTAAACATGGAGTGATACAGCAATAAACTGACATTGTTAGCCAACTATGGTGCCATAATTGGACAATTCTCAAAAAGCATAATATGTGATTTTAAAGCTCTGCTTAAAAGGATAATGCTGGAGCATGATAACCTCATTCCTAGTGCTGCCATTTCTTGGCCACAACCTTCATTTCACAATCTTTTTGCTCAGGATTTTTAAGGCCTTAGCATTTTTCACAGTTTGGCTGCTTTGGTATGAATTGTGTTTAATGCAGCATTGTTATGCATATAGACATGTTCAACAGTGAGATATTTTTAAATGGTGGCTTAAAATTTTAATTTGAAATGCTGAATAGTTAAAATTAATGTAAATGACAATTTCTACATATCCTATAATACATACAAGTTGAGTTGGATACTGAAAAACAGCTAAAAATTAAAAGTGGATCGAGCTAATATTTCAGCCAACCATATGAGTAGTGGTGACAGCAAAGGTGTAAACAACAGACATGTACAATTTGGCTCCATTACAAGTTTGGGAATGGGTTGTAATGGACAGTGTAGTTTATGGCTTCCCATAGGAAATTTATGGTGAAAATTTTGATTGGCCATACATTTGCACAAAAAGAATTTGAAATATTTTTAGCAGGTCAAGCAGTGCTACAAGTAAGCTAAATTTCAAGATTGTGTGTAATTGCATCCATGAGTTATTAAATGTTTTGGAGGATCTAACTCATTGCATACATACTATAATTTGGGCACTTATCAATTGTCTCTATAAGAATTTTATTATGTATAGTTATTATGGTTTTGTTAAATAGATGCAACAAGTAAGCACATCTGTGAAACATGCATTAGCTAGTCAGAGTGATGTTTTAATTCACTATAGCGACAATGTTCTCCACTCCCAGAAAGTTGAAGCTATATTTAACAATAAGATATTATGTGTTCAATGAATATGGTGTAGAGATGCCACAAAATATTATGAGACTTCATCTTCAATTAAAAGGAATGTATCGACTTAATTTCAACATACAAAATAACAAAATAACAGTTAAAATATTAGATACAATAAATACAATGCTGTAATTTTGTGTTATAAAATCTGTTAATGTTATGCATATAATACCATTTATCGATAAGAGAAGTTCACACAATTCTTCCACTTCATTAATCTGTACTCTTATACCATTTAAACATTAGTTACATTTCATCTAGTTACCAGAAAATATCACTACCTGCTATCGCTATAATATGCACATAACTCATTAAATTATTACTAATGGTATAATTTAAAATAATTTTAATAGTATATTACTAATGATTTAATTGTATGTTCTTCAGTTGTAATATTGACTGCATCTCCTTCACCTTATCATCAGTATTGTATTCATCATTAATTGTGACTT
Organism: Dysidea avara; assembly: GCF_963678975.1. Classification (NCBI taxonomy): domain Eukaryota; kingdom Metazoa; phylum Porifera; class Demospongiae; order Dictyoceratida; family Dysideidae; genus Dysidea; species Dysidea avara. The sequence continues at coordinate 27,441,078 of NC_089273.1, forward strand.
CTTGACAAACTCCGTTTTCTATAACTGATTGTAATATCATGTGAGCTCCTTCTACTGTGATGTCATTTTTTTCCAGCCACAATGTTCTTACACTTTTATTGACTAGTAATCCTGCTCCCAATGATCTTACTCCGGTAAGTGTAATTCCACAATTCCTAACACACAGTTTTCTAATTTGTAGCTGTGTGCAAGCCAGTACTTCAGCAATGGCATTAATGCCATTATCACCTATGTTATTTTCTGATATGTCAAGGACTTTCAGTGAAGACTTCTGCAGAAATTTGCTGATACAAATGGCACCTGTGGAGATCATAATGGCATTCTAAATTATTGGGTTGGAGACCTAAGCTAAAAATGACATATCCAATTATTTTACTATTAATATCTTTGTACATTATACATACAATTCTTCGAAACCAGTGAACAATGTCAACGGAACTATTTAGTTACAGTTACATATTACCCAAAAACTAAAGTAACTATATAATAATATTACATATTATATTCAAGCTACGGTAGCTACCAGAGTGTAATTGTTTAGGCAACAGACAGGAACTGTCAGCTTGGATGGCTGGCTAGCCACGGCATCAGCTTTAAACTCTGATGTAGTAGTCATTTCGAGGATGATGATAGCTTCACACCCCATGAAGAGAAAGGTAACAGTGAAGAAGATTATTATTATATTATTATTATATGTTATAATTGTAGGACTCACGTCAGTGAGTATGTTACAATAGAAAGGCAATTTAAAAATCTCATACTACAAAATAAAGCTACGTAGATTTGCAATGTGATTTTATGTGAGGGATCCTTAAGTGTCTACATTTTTAATTATGATATCTTCAGGTACAGTGTTCCACAATTGAATCATACTGGGGAAGAAACTGTACTTATAAGCATCCAAAGTTGAGCCTATCTCAATGGATTTAAAATCTCTGGTCTGGGTATATCTTGATGTATATGTTACATAACTAGGTAATGTGATATCAACATGATTGTGAATAATTTTATATAACATCTTTAATCTTAGGAATTTAAAGTGAGCTTCTATCATATTTCAGTTAAAATGTAACAGCATATTGGATACACTACTAGTTTAGAAATAGTTGTTCATCACCAAACGAGCTGTACATCTTTGTATAGACTCCAGTTTATTTATAGAGCGCCTGCCGTGAAGACCCCAAGCTGCAGCAACATATTCTAATACAGGCTTAACATAAGTAAAATACAAATCTTCTTTAATTTTACGTAAACAGTATTTAAAGTTCCTTCTTACAAATCCTAACACTGAGTTTGCTTTTTTGCATACATTATCAACGTGTTGGGCAAAGCACAGTTTAGAATCAATTGACACCCACAGATATTTAGCACACTCAACAACAGTAAATTTCTTTTCATGTAAAGTATAGTTAGCATGAACTGGGGTTCTTTTAAGAGTTACTGAAACAACCATACACTGTGAAAAAGAGGGATATAAGATGGTATTTCCAGTGGCTTATTGAATACAAAAAAGCTTGATATAACCTGTATTATACTGACAATCTCACATAAGGCTTTAGTTAATGTGTTAAATATACTGAAACCATATATGTGATGGTATAGTGTGGGCATTATATTAGATATAAGCTATTTGAGGTAATGTGGTAAGTAAACTGAAACCATATATGTAATAGTATAGTATGCATTATACTAAAGTATAAAATGAATATAATACAGGATTTATATTACGGCTTATTTGTATTCAATAAGCCACTGGAAATACCATATTATATCCCTCCTTTTTCACAGTGATACATTTATCGACATTAAGAGACATCCTCCACTTTTCCTCCCACAGTTCAAGTAGTTGTAGGTCATCTTGTAAGGCTCTGGCATCTGCCAAAGTATCAATCCTCCTATATAGTAAACGGTCATCAGTGTATAAACGACAAGTAGATGTTAAATCTTGCACAATATCATTTTTATGTAGATCAGAAATAATAAAGGCCCAAATATGGAACCTTGTGGGATGCCACTTAAGACATTGCAAGGGGTGGAGGTACACCCCTACACCCAACACTCTGTGTTTATCCATTCAGAAAAGATGAGATCCAGTTTAGTACATCACCTCTTAGGCCACTAGGAGAAAACATCCTGACCACCTGGTAGGCTCCTGTAAGCGTTCGAACGTAAATCGGATGGCTGCAGGTTCGAGGCTACCTAGGTCCAGTCTTGGATTTTTTCTCCTTTCTCCAACTTTTCAAACACACCTTATGCAGCTAAAGTCTTTGAACAGGCTGTAGGACTAGGTGTCCTATAGACCTTCAGCACTTGTGCTGTAAAGCATTAATAAATAAATAAAAATTATAAAAATAATTCAACTTTAACAATAAATGTGACTGGATTTTGGAAAAACGATTCAAATCGCACATTAGAAATTTCGAGATAAACGGCTTTAAAGAATTCAAGCCAGCTAACTCTCCAGGATAGCAAGCACGGGTATGAAACTTGCACTAAAGATGCATCAATCTGTTACCTTTCAGACCACTTCCAGTACTTGTAGCTGCTTGTAGAGTTTCCGCCAAATAAGAGAAAATCTGAGCTGTTGGACGAGCGAATTAGTATCACGAGTGCTCACAGAAGGGTGGTGGGGGGTGGCGGGGCAGGCAATAGCTAGACCTCAAAATGGTGACAGACCACGATTGGAGTCCAGAGACGAGATTACAGGGCTATACTTGCTCCTAAGTGGTTGATATGTAGCAAAATCCACAGAAAAAATGTCCGGCCTACATTATCAGGCTGTCCACCAGTAAACCACTGATTCTTGCCAAGCCAGGTCCTTCACAAGGCCTAAAACTGCTATTCGACCTCTACACCCCCCCCCCCCCCCCAGAAAAGACGTCTATTGAGACCAGCCTCGAGTAGTTTGAGTGGTACTGAGTGTCAAAACTATTATTATTATTATTATTATTATTATTATTATAATGCTTTACAGTGTACGATACAAATAGGGATATGATTACAAAGACGGAAATTAGTTAGGAATACACTGAAGGTCTACTAGCATAGCTAGTAGCCTAAAAAGTTTAAAACTAAAAGTAGGTGTAATTACAATTAATTATATAGGGGTGTGTGCGGTGTATGCATACATTTACAGCAAGGACATGAGTAATGATATGTACAAGGGTTAGAAGAATCAAAATTTTCTAAGAAGTGATTATAAAATATTGATTTTAGTTGACGTTTGAGAGAAGCAACTGAAGATTCAATGTTTAACGGGGGAAGAGAATTCCACAAACAAGGTAGTCTACAAAAATAAAAATGTCTGTCACGGTTGTTAAATTGTCTAACATGTTGTAATTTATTGTGGGTAGAAGATCTGGTTGAACTGCAGGAGAAAATCACAAAGTCAGTAATGTTGAAATTTGCAGTAGGATTCTTGAGACTTTTAATAAAAAAATAAAATATCAGCTAGTTCATATCTCATCATCAATGGAAGTACATTTAAGGTAATTAAACGAGACTTATAACCAGAATCGTAATCATTTAGAATAAACTTTGTAGCGCGTCTTTGAACCCTTTCAAAGGAAGTAATATCTTTAGTTAACTGTGGTCTCCAGAGTTGTGAACAGTAGGTTAACTGAGAGCAAACAAGCGTAAAATATAGTTGTTTCTTAGTTGTAATGGAGTGAAAGGCACCAAATGTGCGCCTCAGGAGTCCTAACATCTTGTAGGCCTTAGCGACTATAGTATTGTGATGGTGAGTCCATGAAAGGTCACTACTGATGTAAATACCTAGATCTTTCTGAGAAGTGACAATGTTTATGGATGAGCTGTTGGGGGATTCATAGGTGAATTCATGAACCAAATACGATGAGAATAATCGGAGTAAAAATGTTTTATCATAATTAATGAAAAGGTTCCAATGTGAGCTCCAGGTAATAAATGAGCAGAGGTCTTCTTGGAGGGATTTATTGTCCTGAAGAGAGTTAATAATTTTGGTAAGCTTGGCGTCGTCTGCAAATAAGAATAACTTTGAGAAAGATATATATTGAGATATGTCATTAATATAAGCAATGAAGAACAATGGTCCCAAAATGCTTCCCTGCGGTACCCCAGATGTGACAGGAAGGTAGCCAGATAAGTTGTTATTTATGGATACACATTGCTTCCTCCCAGTAAGATATTCCTCAATCCACTTCCAAATATTACCAGTAATTCCCAGACTATAAAGTTTAAAAAGCAGTTCTTTGTGTGGAACACTGTCGAACGCTTTACGGAAATCTAAATAAATGACATCAACACATGCTTTAGGAGTGGAGGTAATAAAATTGAGAAATAGCAGGAGTTGTTGAAGACAAGAACGGTTAGGAAGAAAGCCAAATTGAGCCGGAGAGATTGACGAAACAACAAAATCACTGATCTTATAATACACAAGTCGTTCTAGTACTTTGGACACACAACATAATAAGGAAATCGGTCGGTAATTTCGGATACATTGTTTGTCGCCACTCTTGTAAGTAGGTACAATTTGATGTATTTTCCATTCTTGTGGAATACTGTGATTCCCCAAACTTTGGATGAAAAGATGATGTAGAGGGATATACAATGAGTGAGCACATTCTCTGAGAATCTTTGGACCTATTCCATCAAAGCCTTTGGCTTTCGAGGGGTTTAAACCAGTTAATGATTGCAGCACATCTGTAGGTGAGATGGTAATATCACTGATACATGTTGCTGGATGAGTTAGGTCCTCATTTGGAGGAAGAATAAAATCTGACGTTGTATAAACTGAGAAGAAATATGAATTGAAGGCTTCTGCTTTTTCAGGGTCAGTTGCAACAGACAAATCTTTATGATACATTATAGTTGGAAGAGAAGATTGATTAAGTAAACTGTTCATATACTTATAAATTTTGCCATTCTTACAGCCTGCAAATTGTTGAACTAGCTTAAATTCATACTCTTGCTTAGCTGAAAGAAGTTTTTCTCTAAGGTGAGATTCATATAGAGTAAGTTTAGATTGGTTGGCGTCAGTAGGATGGGTTTTAACCCTTCTGCGTAAGGTTCGTGTACAGTTAGAGAGGTGTCTGGTTTCAAATGTGGACCACTTAGGATATTCCTTAGAACGAAGCTTGACCCTTGGAGTAGATAAATCAATAGCAGTTGTGATTGCAGCTTTGATATAAGTCCATATGAATTCAATATCATCAGTGCTAAGGCAGGGGTAAAAGTCACAGCTCCATAAATAAGACCGAGCTTGGTCAAAGTCAGTTTTAGAATAGTCAAATATATAGGATGGATAGTTATCTTTAGGTGCTTCGATGTCAACGCTAATAGCAAATGATATGAGAAAGTGATCACTAAGATCTGCCAACACGTGGTTTTCAACTGATAGGTGGTGTACAATATGAGGGGTATCAGTGAATACTAAGTCCAGGATATTACCTTTGTCGTGAGTAGGTACAGCAACAAGTTGGTCTAGATTATTGTCAAAAACAAATTCACAGAATGAAGATGATGTGCAAGTAGAAGCAGACAAAGTCTGCCAGTTGATGTCAGGTAAATTGAAGTCGCCAAGAAGGAATATTTTGCCATGGTCAATGAGAGAAGATAGATACACAAATAAACTACTAGTACGATAGTGTAGCTATCCACTGGTGGTGTTAGTTTGATTTTGCCTGATGTGCGATTCAACGTAGATAATAACAACAACATTTCCCTACTTAGGTGGCCTCCCCAAAGTTGGCTCCGAGCGTGGCGCTTGGCCGGAATCTGGGTGGCCTGCGGATCAAGTCACGATGGGGTTGGCTTTTTTTCACCCCTTCTAGGTATTTGTCCCGTTTCACTTTAGGATATTTAGCTCAAAGATTTTCGCTTAGGCTCCTAGGCTATGGGTAAACACCTCGAACAGGCTATGCCTTCTGTGTACACCCTCCAGTGCCTAACTGGTAAAGTAGATAATAATAATAACAATAACAACGTGGATCGATTTTGTAAAATCTGGTCACAAATGACGATGGCGGACTTTATCAAAAGCTTTACTAAAATCTAGTAAGATTAAATCTGTTTGGCTCCTTCCATTTAAATTGTATGAGAGATCATGAATTGTTTGTAGTAACTGTAGCTCAGCAGAACGGCATTGTCGAAATCCAAATTGAACGTCTGATAAGATATTATTGAACTCCATGTGCGATATGATGTTCCCGTAAATTATGTGTTCCATAACCTTACTACACACACTTGTAAGTGACACTGACCGATAGTTTGATGGGTCTTTTCTGTTACCTTTTAAAAATAATGGACATGTTAATGCTTTCTTCCAATCTGATGGCACTTTAGAGAAGCAGAAAAAAGTAGCTTAAGACAAGGAGATACCTCAATTGCTAGAGTTTTCAGTAACTTGGTGGGGATTTGGTCAGGACCTGAGGACTTGGTGGGATCAAGATCACTGAGTGCATTAGCAATTCCAGATATATCAAAGTTTATAGACGGTATATCTTGATATGGGCTATCTTCCATGTATGGCAGTTCAGAGCTGTCATCCCTGTAAACACTGAAGAAAACTGTTCATTTAATATCTCAGATTTTGTCTGGTTATCAGTATAATTATTTCCATACTTTCAGTGTTCTTAGGCTGCTGTAATCTTTTTGCAATGATTTTACATGTTGAAACAGTCTTTTCTTCTTGTCATTATGATATGGGTATATAGGGTATTGAACATGTATTTCCTAAAGGCTCTTTGGCATTCGCATAGTCTTTTTAGTTTCTTATAGTGTGTCCAATTAACCGGTGATTTTGTAAATCTAGCATGAATATAATTAGTTTGTTTCCATCTCCTCAACTGCTTGATATGTCTATTAATCCAAGGTTGACGATTTTTGTTGTTGTTCAGTTTAGATGGTACAAATTTGTCTTGTAGAAAAAGAAGTTTATCTCTTAAACACATCCATAAAATTCCACACTTGTTTAATCACAAAATTGATTGCAGAATTCTCTAGTAAAATTACACGTGTTTGTCTTCAACTCAGACAAATTAGCTCTGTCCCATAAGTAGACATTTTAGTTCTTAGGTGTATTATAAACTGCCTCAGGCTCCTGTGCTACTAACACAATATCATGATCACTGATAGTGGGAGCAGAGTGACATTCCTGCACTAGGGTGGGTCTGTTTGTAAAAAATAGATCTAAAATATTTTCATTGCGAGTAGGAAAGTTTACTATTTGTGTGAATCCACAGTCATGCATCATGTCAATTGCCCGTTGATTAATTAGAAAAGAATACCTATAGCTTATTATTGATTCATTTGGCCAGTCTATATTGGGTAGGTTGAAGTCACCAGCACAATAGATAGTAGCATTCGGATATTTTCTAGCTGTGTCAGTAATAAGACAGCATAAATCTTATGCATTTCTACGACAACTGTGATTATATCCCTCAATATAAATATTGCCCAAAACAGGCTCCAGCCGACAGGCTGCAAAATAGCAGGTACAGCTCCAGACTCCAGAGCACGACGAATAGTTTCATTAACCGCAGTGTGCCGAGGAATACGGCTTCCACTACGCCTGCAAACCAAACCGCGATTTCCAAAAACATCAACTTTACTGCCACAAACGCACGTATGCTCAACAACGATAGGGACACCAAGACGTATACCAAGAGCTATTCATTATCCAGCTTAGTGCCCAAGGAAGGTACAGGTAGCTAGAGCACCAAGCTACGCACTAGACTCTGAGGAGGAAACTGATCATAGACGAACCTTTTTTAAGCACCAAATGCAGCATCCAAGAGATGGAAAATAGTGTTCGTAAAGCAATTTGTCCAAGAGCTGTAGCCACTGCTAATTGAAGAATTAGCCAGGTTAACTGAAGATGAAGCCCTAGCGAATTACAGGAAGTATCGAGGGGTCCGTCACGACCCTAGAATCCTGTACGAGATTCCGAATCCCACGAAATTCCAGGCAAGATTCCGGATTCCAACCCAAGATTCCAGATTCCAAACAAAATTCCGGATTCCAGATATCCAGTTACAGCTAGCTACGGAACTAGCTGTGAAAAGCTCAATAATACTCTAGAAGGCGAGATAAAAGGTTTTCTGAGCGTAAGGATGATCCAGAAAGCTGCTTTTTATCTTATTTATTTATTTTTTAAATACTTTTTAATGCAGTTCAAGACTGCATTAAAGGTCAGTGGATAATAGATACCCAATGCCAAAGAAACATATATACAATGCATTGCTATAACTATTTAATTACAACTATTAGTTACTTATAATTACAATAGATAACTAGAGTTTGTTAAAATTGGTAGAAATTGGCGCTCTAGAGCAGCGGTGGCAAGGGCACAAAAGGTGAAATGTACAAGCCCTCTCAGGGTTGAAGTTATTAGTAAAATGCGACCATAAGTAGTTAGTTAAATGATATTTAATTGTGTTGGTAGACAGTGAAAGATCAATGACTGGTAAGTAATTGTATAGTCTGGCTATCCTGTTAAAGTAAAAATGATGTTGTGTTACTGATGATGTCCTTGGATGATTCAGTTTTTGGTTAATCCCAGATCTGGTGTTGCCTCTTGAAAAAGTGATGTAGTTGTAGATGTTAAAATTATCAGTGGGTGACTTTAATGATTTTATTAGAAACAGTATATCTTTTGAGTTCGTAGTGATACATGAGAGGCAGGAGATGCAGTTGTTCCAGTCTGAGTTTGTATGAGGATGTGTAATCGTTAAGGATATATTTAGTGGCTCTTCGTTGAATGCGTTCTAGTGCAGTAATATCTCTTATTAGTTGAGGCCTCAATAGTTGTGAACAATATAATAGTTGTGATCTGACTAGTGCTAGGTATAGACGTTTCTTTGCCTCAGCACTGTTAACCTGGAATGTTCTTCTGGTAAGTCCTAAGGTTTGGTAAGCTTTCGTACATATGTTGTTATAATGTGCTGACCAGCTGAAGTCAGATGTGAATGTTACTCCAAGATCTGTATGCTGTGCTAGACATTTAATAGGATTTCCATTGATGGTGTATGTAGGGGGGACTGTTGTAGTCGAGAAGAAACGTAATTGAATAAATTTGGATTCGTTGAAAAGTAAGTCAGTCAGGGTGCTCCAATTAGAAGCTCTGTTGATATCAGTTTGTAACTTTGCAGCATCTTCACGAGATCTAATTGCATATAGAAGTTTGGTGTCATCAGCGTATATAAAAGGAGTTGCAAATTGAATGAATTCGGGTAGGTTGTTAATGAAAATGACGAATAACAAAGGTCCTAAGACACTTCCTTGGGGCACCCCTGAATGTACATAACATAATTCTGACAGCAAATCTCCTATCTTGACACATTGATAGCGATTGTGTAGATATGCTTCAAACCACTGTCTTGCTTTACCAGTTATTCCAAAGGTTTGTAATTTGCCAAGTAAGTGGTGGTGAGAGACAGAGTCAAAAGCTTTCTTGAAATCCATGTATACTACATCCACTTCACATTTGTTAGGTTCAAAGACTTTTTCTGCAAATACTAGTAGCTGCTGTAACGTAGATCTTCTAGGAAGGAAACCAAACTGATGTTTGGTGGATTGTTCTCTGACACGATTAATTATATTATTATACACAATTCTTTCTAGAACCTTCGATAAAATACATAACAGTGAGATGGGTCTGTAGTTGCTCACAGAACTTTTGTTCCCAGATTTGTACACAGGAACCACACAATGAGTGCACCAGTCAAGAGGAATAAAACTGCATGATATACTCGTGTGAAAAAGATGGCAAATTATATGAAGTAATGGCCCTGCACAGTGTTTGAAGATTTTTGGGCTAAAGCTGTCAATGCCACAAGCTTTGGTTTCGTCAAGAGATATAAGTAAGTCAAGGACGTCAGAATCAGAAATAAGAATATCTTGAACATGAGGAGTGACACTGCTTGATTGTGAGAAGCAAGCAGTTTAAAACATCTTGTAACAAGCAAGATGGCCCTGCACATCTTGTAACAAGCAAGCAAGATGGCCCTGCACATCTTGTAACAAGCAAGCAAGATGGCCCTGCACATCTTGTAACAAGCAAGCAAGATGGCCCTGCACATCTTGAAACAAGCAAGTAACTATATAGATCTAATGTTTACAAACTTTGTATACAATCAACTCAATTCAAAACAGATTATTAAAATTCAATAATTATTATATAAGCACAATGACAATTAGCTACCTCGACAATTACATATACATGATGTGTCATACAATAATGTAAACACGTAGCTATAAATGTTAGCTACCTATAGATTCCACTCCTTAAATTTGCTGCATTCAACACAGTACCACAATTTTATATCATCACTGTAGTCCACACAAGCAGCATGAAACCATTTATTACATCTATCGCAGCATACCATCTTGCAACCATCATCTGGCATTTGACATATGCAGTGAACTTCAACTACTTCAGTGCTTAAAATCCTAGACTTACGCTTGCGACCCTGTGCGGAGGGGAATTCTTTTATCTGGCAAGTTTCTAGAATCTCCTGTAGATGTGATCGCAAATGTAGATGTGAATGCTTGGTATTATAATTCTTCAAGATCAAAACTTTGTGACCTGGAGGAAATTCAAACGAGGACCCAGAACTAGTAGCTTACTCCCACTCTTCAGAGGGCTGTTACTTTAGCACAGGAAAAGGGTGCTTCTAGCTGGCTTACTGCCCTACCTGTGCAGGAACATGGTTTCCCCCTACACAAGACTGCCTTTCAAGATGCCCTTGCTTTGAGGTATGGCTGGATGCCCTCTCGTACACCTTCCCACTGTGCGTGTGGTACCAACTTTTCTGTTGATCATGTCCTATCTTGTCCAAAGGGTGGATTCCCTTCAATACGCCACAACGACGTGAGGGATATCACAGCTGAATTGTTATCTGAAGTGTGCCATGATGTGGAGGTTGAACCTCATCTGCAGCCTCTAAGTGATGAAAGATTTCAACAGAAGACAGCCAACACTCAGGATGGCGCACGCTTGGACATTGCCATGAATGGATTTTGGGGTGGTCGTTATGAAAAATGTTATACGGACGTCAGAGTTTTTAACCCACTTGCACCATCCAACAGTGGAACCACCCTTCAGTCATGTTACAGGAAACACGAAATAACAAAGAAGAGAGCTTATGAGTTGCGAATCCGTGAAGTGGAACACAGTTCTTTTACCCCTCTAGTGTTCTCTGCTTCCGGGGGAATGGGCCATGAAGCCAGTGTTTTTTACAAGCGATTGTCGAGTTTATTGTCTGACAAATGGAATGACCCTTATGCCACAGTACTAGGATGGATTAGATGTAGATTGTCATTTTGTTTACTGCGTTCAGCAATCCAATGCATTAGAGGAGCACGATCTTCACAAGGTCGTTACATCAAAAGTGCTCCTGTGGCCTTGGTGCAATCAGAGACTCAGTTTTTGATTTAATTGTTTAACTGTTATTTGTATGTTCTAATCTTATTTTCTTTATATCTTCAAAAAAAAAAAAGGTAAGAACTTGCTGTGCATGCTAGGATCATGTGAAAATTGTTTCTCTACAAATGTTTCCATTGTTTTAACAGAATCTGCATGCATCCATGTAAGCAATACATTCTTCCATGTCAAATCCTGATGCAAGAAAACATTCCTGTACATATCCTAACCTTTCTTTCATCAATGATAACAACTCTGGTGAAGAAACATCCGGCGAGGCAAAATCAGAATCACTACGAACAAAAACTAAATAAAAAAGCCACCAAAACTAAATTTTTAAAATGCATACCATCACTGCATGGCCACTGAGCTGGCGAGGGGCGAGGCTCTGGGTTAGCTATCACACTATTGCTCGCTGCTTACTAGGCTACTGGTATCTTGAGTTAGACACAGCTACGCAATCGACCACGTCGCCTCGAACGTCGCGGACCACGTTCTATCTCTCTTGAATCCGTAAAAAGTCAGCTCAAACACTTTGAAGTAACGTTCAAAGTTATAGGTTCAAAGAACAACTCGGGCATAACAGGCCCAGCGAGGCCCAGATACAGAACGCAGGCGCGCGCTATTAAAATATCCGGAAGTCTCCTGAAATAAACGGACTTCTATCGAACTAAAGATTCCAGATTCCAAGGCAAGATTCCTGATTCCATGTGGGATTCCGAGGGATTCCAAACGAGTTGTACGGGATTCCAGCTCGTGACGGACCACTCGGGAAGTATAGTCTAGCGAGTTGACTTAAACATCTATACAGTTAATTATAAATCATATTCATTGTATAATTGTACAATAAGTTAATGAACTAAACTATCTATATACTTACCACAGTCAGTCCCTTTACTATGCTATGCACAAGCTTGAAATTACTGCACAATCAAATCTATAAACAGTCCGTAATCACGTGAGGTACTAGTTCAATAATATGTCAAAACAGGGAATTGCTAACCAGCTTACCATTCTTGATTGTCAGAATAAAAGAAAGATAAGCAGCAGTGATGGTCTATAAGGGCTCAATTAATTAATTTAAAGGGACAGCCACCCATTTCAGTGTGATGGCTTGGCAGCTGCAACAATTGCAGCTAGCTAAACTTCATCTTTTTAAAGTGTACATGCATATACGCTATGCTTCTGTTTATGTAGTCTACTCTATGTGCAGCTATAGATCAAGACACACGGTAGTGTGTCGTGAGGCCCAAGAAGCCGGCACGCCACACCGTGAGTATATTAACAGGAAGAAAGAAACCGGCAATTTTCGAACCTTTGTAGCTCCGTGATCCTTTATCTGATTCAGACTAAATTTTCTACAGAAGTGCCGGCTAGATAGGGAAGTCCACATTCCAAATTTGAAGGATATCGCTACAGCTATTCAGAGATACGAGCGGTCAAAGTTAGAGTTTTTTCTTCGTTTTTTTTCTTCTTCTGCTTCTTCTTTTCATACACTTTACTACAAAATCTGCCATAAAATGCGAACGCGTAGTTCTATCAAATTGAAATTTGGCACACTTGAAGGACTCGTTAAAGCGGATCTTGGTACCAAATTTGGTAGGCATCCGAAGAACATTTACAGAGTTATTACCGATTATTTACGTAAAAAAGGTCGAAGGTCTGTCACACCCACAGGGTAAACCCCTTGAAGGAATGAGCTGAAAACTGCTATGAAGATGGAGTAACTATTGTAGGAGTGTCTTTTGTGGTTTGAAAGGAATAAAGGTCGAAGGTCTGTCACACCCACAGGGTAAACCCCTTGAAGGAATGAGCTGAAAACTGCTATGTAGATGGAGTAACTATTGTAGGAGTGTCTTTTGTGGTTTGAAAGGAATCTAGGTAAATGCCATCAACATTTGACACAAACCCAACCTGTGTCACAATTACGCGATCAATTTTTATGAATAAAAACTATTAGTTTCCACGCCTACCAGGCAAACCGCTTAGAGCAATAAGCTGAAAATCAGTGTGTAGCTGGAATAATCATCATAGAAAGTAAACCACTGAGTTTTGATTCCAAAGCCAACTACGTGTAGCAAATGCGAGATACTCTAATAGAACAGTCACCCTAATAGAGCATTCAGCTACGTTAATAACTTACTCCATTATAGAATTGTATTGCATTGCAAGTTATTCTATAGGGAGTGTAGTTACCAAAAGTGAATTTTATACACAATTCAGCTACAAATATATCACTGTAGAGATTCAGAACATTACAAGTCACACTGAAGAGAGTTCAGCTGCAAACAAGTCACCCTGCAGAGAATTCAGCTACAAACAAATCACCCTGTAGAAAGATCAGCTAGAAGAAATTACCCTGTAGATAGTTCAATTATAAAGAAACAATCATGTAGAGAGTTCAGCAGCAAACAAATCACCCTGTAGAAAGATCAGTTAGAAGAAGTTACCTTGTAGGGAGTTCAGCAATAAAGAATCTATAATGTAGAGAGTTCAGCTTCACCCTGTAGAGAGATCAGCTAGAAGAAGTTACCTTGTAGAGAGTTCAGCTACAAAGAAACAATCATGTAGAGAGTTCAGCTGTAAACAAGTCACCCTGAAAAGAGTTCAGCTATGAAAAGATTACCGTGTAGAGTTCAGCTAGAAGAAGTCACCTTGTAGAGAGCTCAGCTTCAAAGAAACCACAATATAGAGAGTTCAGCTGTAAACAAGTCACCCTGTAGAAAATTCAGCTACAAACAAATCGCCCTGTACAAAGATCAGCTAGAAGAAGTTACAATGTAGAGAGTTCAGCTACAAAGAAACCACCATGTAGAGAGTTCAGCTGCAAACAAATCACCTGTAGAGAGTTCAGCTACAAACAAATCACCCTGTAGAGAATTCAGCTACAAACAAATCTCCCTGTAGAGAGATCAGCTAGAAGAAGTTACCTTGTAGATAGTTCAGCTACAAACAATGAGAGTTTCAGCAACAGTTCAGTTATGTATAGGAAGTCACTTTATTACCTATAGTATGTAATTATGATGCATTGTTAAATATACAAATATTTTTAATCAGACAAAAAGCTGTACACAAAATTTCTTCTTTTGTTCCACAATTCCTGCAGAATAGAAAAAAAAAGTTAAAAGGAAGCACCAAAGCCAGTTTATGGCTGGCTTTGTGGCTTGCAATAAAAATAAGTTATATCTGATTAAAAACAGCAAAGCTGTACAAAAAGATGCAACCCCTGAAAAGGTCATTGTGAAAAAAGGGCAGTCAAGAAATGGCTGTGATGGTAGGTTAATGGAAAACATTTTAGTTACGACAATTTAAGTGAATTTGGTGCCAAATGCTAGTGGAGGAGGCAATACAATTTCACCTGAATTGTCGTAATTAAAATTTTTGCCATTAACCTACCATCACAGCCAATTCTTGGCCGCCACCTTGGATTTCACATCTTTTTTCACCATGACCTTTTTAGGGGCTGCACCTTTTTTAAAAACAGCTTGGCTGTTTTTGATTAGATTATCTTACTCACACAGTCTGAAATTTAAAAATTTTCATACTTATAATAATTATATACTCAGAAAATAACTTGAAACTAACTGAAAGATGTATAATTGTTAGCTATAATGCACTACACACATTTGCTAAGTTTCATATGAAACTTAATGGCTCCTTTTAGTTGCTACCTAGATCAACTTCACATTATGCCACTATGACATCTCAATCATCCACTAAATCCTGCATCCAAAATATCATTTCAAATGTGATGCAAATTGCATCTGAGAGCATCTAAAATTTCAAAATTTTCCTGGGGGCATGCCCTCAGACTCCCTAGGAGGCTAAATTTACTTTGCACACTGTTAAGTGCCTACTTTTTTGTTCAATACCTTATTGCTATATACCAATACAACAGGTTACCCTGGTGATGAATTTTAACTGTAGCCATGGTCAACATAAAGTCTGGTTACGCGACTGGTTCGTCCCAACAATGTTGAAGATGTCTACGGTCTTCAGGGGGCATAGGATACTCAGCAGACCATCGGTCAAGAGCCTTGTGGAGGAGATAAGATTCAAAAGTTAAGCTGGAAAGAGTCAAGATGAAAGAAACCAGTTCGAAGGTACTATGAAGAGAAGAAAGATAACTGGGCAGACTTAAATTAATAGCACTATGGATTCCCAAACCTCCTTTAGCAGCAGGGAGAATAGACTGTGTCCACACAGAAGAACTGATGTTAATGTTGGAAACAGTCATGAAGGAAGTGCAGATTAACTCATTGAACTTCTCTAAAAGTCCAGAAACCCTCCAGGATGGAGAAGTGCACAGGAGATAAAGGAGTTTGGGCATGGCAAAACAATGACTCAGCAGATAAAAGAACCGTCCCTATATACACGTAAATAACTCACAATACTGGCCACATTTTTTAATGTAGATGTGCGCTTTGTGGTTTTTTGGTCACGCGCCTCACTAAAATGCATCTCATTGTATAGATTACATGTGGCCAAGTAAGCATCAACAGCATAGATATCACTATATACTTACTCCTAATCAATACCTTTCACTGAAAAATTACACTTTGCCATATTTAGAGTAGTTAGGGTATGACTGTCTTGTAGTTCATTTAATATTAAAGATATTCCATGATCATCAATGGGATTATAATCCACAGTTAGCTCTCTTAAAGAAGTTCTACCTGTAATAACAATATCAGTAAGAAATCAAGATAATGGTATAGACCTTGTGTGTTCTAAGGCGTGGTCAGGAAAAAAATGGAAAAAAGTTGCTACAGATTCAAGGTTTACGAGAAAAGTGAAGGCAAAGTATTTAGTGTTCTACTGCAAAAACGTTCCTTAAGCTGAATGATTAGCCATGCCGCAAGTATGTTATATAGTTTTACCTAGTAGCTTACTTTATACCAACAATACTCTATCTTTCAGTACGATTGCTTCATATTAACATTTAACAAGTTTGCTAAGCATAGAACACATATGTATTTTGCCCTCAAAAATGGTGTATGCATTATTTTGATGATGTAATAAAGTGCCACGCCTTAGCGCACACATGGTCTATATGCAATGATATATCAGTGTACACATATAGGCAATAGCGAGCATACTTGATTCAACAATCTTCATTATGAGTGCCATCCCTTCAGTGCTAAGATCATTAGCATAAAGATTTAATTCTTCTAGTAGCTGACCAGTTGCATTTTTGCTGGGATAATGTTTCACTAATAGTTTAGCTCCTTCATCTCCAATATGACATCCAATCATTCTCAGCTGTGAAACTGGGTAAACAGATAACACATAGGAGATACATAAACAGTCATAAGCCAATAGTGAATTCTCCAAGCTCATGTCCAATCTGATAGGTGAAACTGATGCTGGTGGATTGGTCTGCTGACTTTCATACAAACAGTTCACAACCACTAAATTATCAAATTGAGAAATATTAGAGATCGCAAATTGAAACATTTCAGGGGATGCTAACTTTGTTAGTCCACACAAAAATTTAAAAACATTAGGGTAAGACTGGAAGTGCTTAACCAGTAGAGATTGCTGCTGTGCTTGTAGCAATGTTGACACGTAAACAGCACCTAAAAATTCCTGAATTGATAAGTGTGAGAAGCTGAAGGTGACACTGTCTTTAGGTAACATGTGCAAGTAGGTAGCTTTCAAAAGACCATAGCCATCCCAATCAGCTGTTACCTCTATACCACAATCTTTCAGATCTTTTGGAGTAAATATTAATTTTGGATCCTTTATCTTCATTAATTCTTGACTCCTTTCTGAATACCAGTTAAATAAGCCACAGTAAGCTAACTTGCACAGCATAAATAATGTCCCTATTGATTCTATAGGTGCATCTACTAACAGTTCATGCAATTTCTGCTCTGTGCTACTAACAGTTCCTGGATATGAGGTTACAAACATTTGGTTCTTCTCAGTATTTTTACTATGTTGTCTTGTTAGAGTAATTGCGATGAATAGTCTATACAGCTCTGTAGTTGTAGATGGAAGACTCTTTTTATTACATTTAAATATATCAATAATCATATTTAAATTTATAGGTACATATGACAAACTTTCTAAATGGGGAAACTCCTTCAATTGCTTTAAAAACTGTTCTACAGAGTTTGCATCATTTGGAAATGACTTCTTCACGACCTCATGAATCTGTTTTTTTCCCAACCCCACCACTTCTATCCTTCTGTCTGCTTTAACCATTTGACAAGCATGTGGCCTGGATGTGATTAATATTACAGCTTTCTCCAGTATTTCGCAGTCCATCACTTGTTTCAAAAAATTATCAGTTTCCTGACTTTCAACTGACATTTCATCCAATCCTTCCAATATTAATAAACATCTACTACCTCCTGACTCCTTTACTTTTTCATATGCAACTGTTCCAAAGCGTTCTATAATCTCATCCTTAATAGACCTATTTCTGACTGACCTTAATGTTATCAAAATTACTGCATCAAAATCATCACTTAAAAAATCTTCATTTTTAGCCCATGTCACACAAATCTCTATAGCTAGGGTAGTTTTTCCAATACCTACATAGGTTAAAACATTACATTACTAGTGCTAGTAATCAACTTAAAACATCAAGATACACGATAATGTGTCGTGCGCCCCAAGAAGCCAATGCTCCACATCGGGAGTATCAAGACACACGGTAGTGTGTCGTGCGGCCCAAGAAGCCGGCGCGCAACCCCGTGAGTATATTGACAGGAAGAAAGAAAACGCAATTTTCGCACCTCCGTAGCTCTGTGCTGCCTTGATGAAACAAGACAAATTTTGCTGTGTACATTCCCTCCAACTTCAGTACTCCACATTCCAAATTTGAGCGAAATCGCTTCAGGCATTCCTGAGATATGCGACTTCAAAAATTGGCTTAGTTTCTTCGTTTTTTTCTTCTTATTTTTCTTCCTCTTTTCGCACACTTACAAAAACTGCTATAAAACTCGAACGCGTTATCCGATTGCCTTGAAATTTGGCACACAGAAGGGGGGTATAAAGGCGCATCGCTGTACCAACTTTGGCTGGAATACCATAAACAGGCAAAGAGTTATGAGCGATTATGCACGAAAAATAACACCAATATGTTGTCACGCCTACAGGGTAAACCGCGTATGGGAAGAAGCTGAAAATCGGTGGGTGAATAGGTTAACTATTGAACCTCAAACCTTTTGTGGTTTGAAAGAAATCAAGCTAAAAACCAGGAAGATACAGCGAAAAAACCAACAGTGTGTAACAAATACGCAATCGAGATTAGCAAATTTTTATTATTATTATTATTATTATTATGCTTGCCACGCCTACCAGATAAACCACTTGGGGTAATGCTTTGAAAATCGCTGTACAGATGGAGTTATCATCTTAGAAAGGCACTTCAATGGTGTAGAAGAATCAGACTTAAAGCCACGGAGTTACAACACGAAATCCAACTTGGTGTAGCAAGTGCGAGATCGAGATACTCTAATAGAGCAGTCATCCTAATAGAGCAGTCACCTTGAACAGAATTCAAGAGATCAGTTAGAAATAAGTAACCTGTATAGAGATCAGCTACAAACAAATCACCCTGTAGAGAGTTCAGCTACAAACAATTCACCCTGTTCAGACATCAGTTAGAAGAAGTTTTCTTGTAGAGAGTTCAGTTACAAACAAATCACCCTGTTGAAAGATCAGCTAGAAGATGTCACCTTATAGATAGTTCAGTTACAAAGAAACCACCATGTAGAGAATTCAGCTACAAATTAGTGACCCTGTAGATACATCAGCTAGAAGAAGTTACCTTGTAGAGAGTTCAGCTACAAAGAAACCATTCTGTAAAGAGCTCAGCTGCAAACAATTCACCTATACAGAATTCAGGTACAAACAAATCACCCTGTAGAGAGATCAGCTAGAAGAAGTTACCTTGTAGAGAGTTCAGCTACAAACAAACTATTCTGTAAAGAGCTCAGCTGCAAACAAATCACCTGTACAGAATTTAGCTACAAACAAATCACCCTGTAGATACATCAGCTAGAAGAAGTTACCTTGTAGAGAGTTCAGCTACAAAGAAACCATTCTGTAAAGAGCTCAGCTGCAAACAAATCACCTATACAAAATTCAGGTACAAACAAATCACCCTGTAGAGAGATCAGCTAGAAGAAGTTACCTTGTAGATAGTTCAGCTATAAACAATTCACCCTGTACAGAGCTCAGTTAAAAGAGGTTTCCTTGTAGAGAGTTCAGCTACAGACAAATCACCCTGTAGAGAGATCAGTTAGAAGAAGTTACCTTGTAGATCGTTCAGCTACAAAGAAACCATCATGTAGAGAGTTCAGCTACAAACAAATCGGCCTGTAAAGAGATCAGCTAGAAGAAGTTACCTTGTAGAGAGTTCAGCTACAAAGAAACCATCATGTAGAGAATTCAGCCGCAAACAAATCATGTATAGAGAGTTCAGCTACAAACAAATCTCCCTTTGGAGAGATCAGCTAGAAGAAGTTTCCTTGTAGAGAGTTCTGCTACAAACAAATCACCCTGTAGAAAGATCAGCTAGAAGAAATCACCTTGTAGAGAGTTCAGCTACAAAGAAACCATCATGTAGATAGTTCAGGTACAAACAAATCACCTTTTAGAAAGATCAGCTATAGAAGACAGGTACAAACAAATTGTCCTGTAGAGAGATCAGCTAGAAGAAGTTACCTTGTAGAGAGTTCAGCTACAAAGAAACCATCATGTAGATAGTTCAGGTACAAACAAATCACCCTTTAGAAAGATCAGCTATAGAAGAAATCACCTTGTAGAGAGTTCAGCTACAAAGAAACTATCATGTAGAGAGTTCAACTACAAACAAATCACCCTGTAGAAAGATCAGCTATAGAAGAAATCACTTTGTAGAGAGTTCAGCTACAAAGAAACCATCATGTAGAGAGTTCAGCTACAAACAAATCGGCCTGTAAAGAGATCAGCTAGAAGAAATTACCTTGTAGAGAGTTCAGCTACAAAGAAACCATCATGTAGAGAGTTCAGCTGCAAACAAATCACCTGTAGAGAGTTCAGCTAGAAACAAGTTACCCTGTAGAGAGATCAGCTAGAAACAAGTCACCTTGTAGAGAGTTCAGCTAGAAGAAGTCACATTGTAGAGCTACAAAGAAACGACCATGTAGAGTTCAGCTGCAAACAAATCACCCTGTAGAGAACTCAGCTACAAACAAATCGCCCTGTAGAAAGATTAGCTAGAAGAAGTTACCTTATAGGTAGTTCAGCTATGAACAGATCACCCTGTAGAGAGTTCAGCTACAAACAAATCACCCTGTAGAGAGTTCAGTTACAAAGAAACCACCATGTAGAGAGTTCAGCTGCAAAAAATCACCCTGTAGAGAATTCAGCTACAAACAAATCACCCTGTAGAAAGATCAGCTAGAAGAAGTTACCTTGTAGAGAGTTCAGCTACAAAGAAACCACCATGTAGAGGGTTCAGCTGCAAACAAATCACCTGTAGAGAGTTCAGCTAGAAACAAGTCACCCTGTAGAGAGATCAGTTAGAAGAAGTTACCTTGGAGAAAGTTCAGCTACAAAGAAACCATTTTGTAAAGAGCTCAGCTGCAAACAAATCACCTGTACAGAATTCAACTACGAACAAATCACCCTGTAGAGAGATCAGCTATAAGAAGTTACCTTGTAGATAGTTCAGCTACAAACAAATCTCCCTGTAGAGAGATCAGCTAGAAGAAATTACCTTGTAGAGAGTTCAGCTACAAAGAAATCACCCTGTAGAAAGATCAGTTAGAAGAAGTTACCTTGGAGAAAGTTCAGCTACAAAGAAACCATTTTGTAAAGAGCTCAGCTGCAAACAAATCACCTGTACAGAATTCAACTACGAACAAATCACCCTGTAGAGAGATCAGCTATAAGAAGTTACCTTGTAGATAGTTCAGCTACAAACAAATCTCCCTGTAGAGAGATCAGCTAGAAGAAATTACCTTGTAGAGAGTTCAGCTACAAAGAAACCACCATGTAGAGAGTTCAGCTGCAAAGAAATCACCCTGTAGAAAATTCTGCCAGAAACAAATTGCCCTGTAGAAAGATCAGTTAGAAGAAGTTACCTTATAGAGAGTTCAGCTACAAAGAAACCATTCTGTAAAGAGCTCAGCTGCAAACAAATCACCTATACAGAATTCAGCTACAAACACATCACCCTGTAGAGAGATCAGCTAGAAGAAGTTACCTTGTAGATCGTTCAGCTACAAACAATTCACCCTATAGAGAGAGCAATTAGAAGAAGTCACCTTGTAGAGTGTTCAGTTACAAAGAAACCACCATGGAGATTTCTGTAATCAATATAATATTATGTGACCGGATTTGCGAAAAGGAGTCTTCCACACACATCCAATTCCGTAACCGTTGGAGCCCATAACTCAGTGTTCAAGTAACATATTAACCTGAAAATATCACCATGTATTCAGCTATAGCGGTGCTCACCACTGTCCAAATTTCAAGGCAATAGCTCTTTCCAATCTGACGTTATCAATTGTCAAAGTTGGCAAATTGGATGTGTGCGGAAGACCCCTTTTCGCAAATCCGGTCACATATGTATTATACAGTATATATAATTTGTACATTTACTGATAAAATATTTAAAGTACATCTACTTCATCTTTTCTTCTTCCTGTAGTAAAGAAAAAACATAGGTTAAAAAAGTCCCAAACCTGGCCATAGGCCGGATTTGGGGTATACAAATACAAAAAGAAATGAAATCTAATCCAAAACAGCCAAGCTGTAAAAAAAGTGTGCGGCCCTCAGAAAGGCTATGGTGAAAAAAGATGTGAAATCCAAGGTGGCGGCCAAGAAATGGCTGTGATGGTAGGTTAATGGTAAAAATTTTAATAATGACAATTCAGGTGAATTTTTGTGCCGCTTGGTCTTGGCACAAAATTCACTTGAATTGTCCTTATTTAAATTCTTACCATTAACCTACCATCACAGCCATTTCTTGGCCACCACCTTGGATTTCACATCTTTTTTCACCATAGCCTTTCTGAGGGCCGCACACTTTTTTTACAGCTTGGCTGTTTTGGATTAGATATATATTAACAGGAAGAATGAAAATGAAATTTTCACACGTACGCAGCTCTGTGATCATTTTTCTGATTGGAACAAACATTGCTAGATAAATGCTAGCCTATTAGGGAATCTACATGCCAAATTTGAAGAAAATTGCCACAGCTATCAGGGGCGGATCGGGGGGGGGGCTTTGGGGGCTGAAGCCCCCCCTTCATATTTAGGCTTTACTTGATCAATATGCTTAGTATTATAATGAAATTTTGTCTTAGCATAATTATATGATCACTAATAATACAAATACTCATAAAACCACCTTATAAACATTTGTCCAAGGTATTATCAGTGGATTTACGCTAAACTTTATGCAACAAGGACCCGGATCAGCACTGGAGGTGTACAAGATCGAGATACT
This sequence comes from Dysidea avara, assembly GCF_963678975.1. Classification (NCBI taxonomy): domain Eukaryota; kingdom Metazoa; phylum Porifera; class Demospongiae; order Dictyoceratida; family Dysideidae; genus Dysidea; species Dysidea avara. The sequence continues at coordinate 27,463,934 of NC_089273.1, forward strand.
CTAATAGAGCAGTCAGCTAACTACTCTAATAGAACATTCACTGGAAACATGTAGTTGGTTCTGTTATGGAATTTTTCCAAATCTGCCTGCACCTATACATACAATGAAGTGCATTGGTCTATTTAAAGGGCTTCATTCATCTACTTGTGTAGTTAATATGTATGACAATACTTAATTCAGGTACACAATTTCCATTGAAAATGCTCTCAGATTCAATATTGTATTGTTCAAATTTCAAAATTTTCCACTTTCAACATATTATTATTCTAACATGCACCTATTCAGTGTTGTGCAATTGTGAGAGGGATGCATCATGTACTTGGTTGCCTGTACCTACCCAAACTTTTCCATTAGCAAAATACTTCTGAGTCAGAGAGCCATACCTATAATCTAAAGGCAGTATATAAAATATCTACAGGCAGAAAATATTATGAATTTTATGTGGAAATGTCTCCAAATTGCAGTATTTTAGCATCTATTTTTCAAAATTTTCCTGGGGGGCATGCCCCCTGACCTCCCTAGTTCCAGCATGCGAAGCATGCTGGGAAGTGTGCATTGCACACCTCTACCCAAGAGATTAGTACCTTGGGTTAGCCCCCCTTTTATAAATCCTAGATCCGTCCCTGGCTATTTCCGAGATGCGAGCAAGCAAAATTTCGTTTTTTCTTCTTCAGTTTGCACACTTCGCAAAATCTACCATAAAACATGAATGGATACTCCAATCGCACTGAAATTTGGCACTCATCAAGGGCACATTGAAGCGGATATTAGCTCCTACGTTAGAATGAATCCGATGAACATTCACAGTGTTATTGTAGGGTTTCCACTACATACTCAAATTAATTTTCTAACTGTTGTTACGCGTTGGTGTAACTCTCACTTGAATACAGCTGCAGTGGCAGTAAATTTTATTGCTGCCTTGGTGTGGAAATCGATCAAAATGTCTGCAAATCACTAGACTACGAGCTGTACCTTCCGGAAACGATGAACTTATAGCGAAATACTGTACTTCAACCTTCCTCAACCTTGATCTAAAACTATTCGTAGTTTGCATCATTGCCATAGCTGCATCATTTAGACAGGATTTTGGTGTCCAAAATTTTGGTGTCCAAAAAATGGGTTTTCAACAACAAAGACCAAACGAATGATTGCCAATACTTCCTCACACCTCAGTAGTAGTCACTCATCAACAAAGAAGTTACATATCGATTATGGTTAAATTCTGAAGATGCTAACCATCTTGGCGAACCCAGCATTGGGAAAAAATCACCCAAAATGGCACCATTTTTGATTATGATTATAATGTGATTTGGATTGAGGCTTAGAATCCTGTACACACATTCAATTACATACATACACATACATAAATTATGCAATAAACAAAAATTAACTATGAATATAATTATTACATTAACATAAATCTAGAGTCATAAAAGTAATTATCTATAGCTGATTTAAAATTATTTAATGAAGAATTTCCTACAATATCACTTGTAAGATTGTTCCAGTAATTAATCCCTCTAGTACCAAAATAGCTGACCCGACATGAACGGTGGGTAGTGGGCTTAAGTAATTTATATGCATGACCTCTACTTTGTGTATTGTGAGAAAGAGTGAAAAAGTAGGAGCGATCCAGATTGAAGTAGGGACCCGCCCATTAAGCTGGCATAATTTTGAGCATAATAGATGCCTGAAAGCATTGAGCATAATGCTAGCATAATAGGAAGAATATTTACAAATCCTTGATAGTCAAAATACATATCACTGAAAAAAATTGATATGCTCTAATAGAACAGTCAATAACTCTAATAGAACAATCAGGCAGCTGACTGTTCTATTAGAATATATCGATATTTTCAGTCACATGCATTTTGAAGTGCAAAGATGTGCTTCAGCCACTTATTATGTGCCCATACTGCAAATGTATTAGCAAAACATGGGAAATGAGGCATAAAGCTTGAGCATAATTTGAGCATAATGGGTAAAATTTTTGAGCAGTGCAGCATAGCACAATAGGTAAAATTTTGAGCATAATAGGCAGGTCCCTAGATTGAAGTAACCATTCAACAACTTTAAAAGAAATATTAAGTCACCACGTCTGTGCCTGTACAAAAGAGATGGTAAATTGATTGATGTTAGTCGTTCTATGTAAGATTCGTCTCTTAAAGATGGTAGTAGTTTTGTAGCATGCTGTTGAGCATCCTCAAGTTTACGTTGGTTCAATACATAAAGGAATCCCCAAAATTACATTTCCGTATTCTAATATTGGTGGAACCATTGCTTTGTTCAATCATGACAGTCCAAATTCATTCAAATCGATAAAGCTTCTTTTCATACAAGCCAATGCCCTGTTCACTTTCATAGCTACTTCAGAAGCGTGTTGGTAGAACTTTAAATTCGATATACTCTAATACTTTATATGGGTTACTGTTTTATCGATATACTCTAATAGAACAGTAACCCATATAAAACAGTTAGCAAATATTAATGTTGACTGTACTGCTGGACAGATTCAATTTTGGAGGGTCTATTTTAAAAAAATACTGCAGAAGAAGATATTCCTCCAGACTGTAAACTGTATAATTAATTTAATATAAATACTATATTAATCTTACACATTCAATCTCAGAGGGTCTAATTTTCAAAATTTCTTGTAGGACTGGAAGTATATCCCCAGACCCGGTAAGCTTCAAGTTGAGCTTAAGATATGTCATCCCTTGGATAAGTCCAGAGAAAGATGTCCCTTCAACCCTCTGGTCTTTGTGTGAACATCAAACAGAATGATGACTGTTGTATCTGTAACACCTTCAACGAGTTTTGAGCAATTGCTTAGCTACTCAGACAAAATCAAGAGCATTATAAACTATTGTGACAACCTTTCATCTTCAATATTGATTTCAGTATACATAGGACAAGAGTAACTACTAATTCTATTGTTAATAGTATGGATAACATAGTGTGTATACATTATTTTGGTTTTATATAAAATTTGTGGTGTTGAGCTGTTGGTGCAAGAGCCGGGTAGGCAAAAGCTCAAGTCAGGTTGCAACTGTTTTCAGTAATTTCTTTAAATGTGTCCAGATTCTACAAAACCTATCCAAATCGCACATCAGGCAAAATCAAACTATCACCACCAGTGGATAGCTACACTATTGCACTACTAGCTTTGAGCCTCAGTACTACTCAAACTACTCGAGGCTGGTTTTAATAGACATCTTTTCTGGGTGGTGTGGAGTGCTCAAATGGCGGTTTCAGGCCTTGTGAAGGACCTGGCTTGGCAAGAATCAGTGGTTTACTGGTGGACAGCCTTATAATGTTGGCCAGACGTTCCCTCTGTTGATTGTGCTACATATCAGCCACTAAGGAGCCAGCACGGCCCTGTAATCTCGTGTCTAGACTCCAATCGTGGCCTGCCTCAATTTTGAGGTCTATCTCTTGCCCTCCCCGCCACCCGCTACCCTCCACCCCTTTGTGAGCACTCGTGATACTACATCGCTCGTCCAACTGCTCAGATTTTTTCTTATTTGGCGGGAAACTCTACAAGCAGCTACAAGTACTGGACGTGGCCAGAAAGAATGATGCATCTTTTGTGAAACTTTCATACGCGTGCTTGCTATCCTCGGAGAGTTATGGTGGCTTCAATTCTTTAAAACCGGTTATCTCGAAACTTCTAATGTGCGATTTGGATCGTTTTTCCAAAATCTAGTCACAAATGTTGTACCATGCACATGTCACCTAATTTTAGAAAACCGTCGATATCAGCACAATTTTCAAAATGCATTTTATTTGTTCTTTGTTTTCTACAGGGACACAGAAATGGAATAGCCAAGTTTCAGCTTCCTAAATTAAGCAGCGTTGGAAATACAGCACTGAACAGCCAGACCAGAAATAATTTGATATGTACAGAAACTATCTACAGGTGCTTACATAAACAATCATAACTTACTGATACAACGACGTACGGAATTGAATATTGGCTCATTGTGTTGGCCATGAATTTGTCCATCCACCAAGGTATAGTTTTCCCCAGGCATGCTTCTTTGTTCGAGAAGGAAGGCAAATTAACTGAAAAACGATCGTCACCGCAACGTACAATTAAACGGTAAATTCTTTCGTCACCGAAACGTAAACAAACGTCTGTAACTTTGGAATATTTTCGTGTATGGAGATGAAACTAAGATTTTTGTACTCCCTATGGACAGGCGAACATGATGATTCCCAGGATTTATCCATTGGCGGCTTAATTCGCCCACCAGCGAGGTGATAAAAACTTGCATGATTTTTTCTGGAGCTTGCGTTTTTTAGCTATAGTTTTAAAATGCATTTTATTGCAAAAGTACAGTTGTGCGTATATCGACGGTTTTCCAAAATTCGGTCACATAAATTTTTCAACTAAGAAACATGTGACCGGATCTGCGAAAAAGGGACATAATCGCACAACCCTAAATTTACAGTATAGAACTTTGAATTCATTTGGCTGAAATACTGGTGGGGTCTATTCTACGGAACGGAAAGGAACGGAATGGAATGATGGACTAAACCACGGAACGGAACGCTTTCTCAAATTGAAGCTTGCAACTTACCATTGCTGAAACTGCCCTTACAGTAGAGATTTCCGACTCAATTAAATAACTAACATTCCATGCATTCATTGGTATGACAATTATTGTGCTATTTTTCAGGGTCATTTTAGTGCAAACCCCACCCCAATTGGTGGTTCCTATCAAAAGATATAAGCAAAAGAAGTTGACAGTGTGATGATTTTTGTGTACAGCATTTTCAGTGCTTTTATGTATATCACATGGCACCAAACACAATATTCAAAGTGTCATAAATCTAGATAGGAAACTATTAATAACATGAAATTTTCACCACATATCTATTTTATGGAGAACACCATATGAGATAAGTAAAACCTCTCAAGAGTGACCACTCCTTTGTAGACTGACAACTCAGAATATTACATGAATAAAGAATAAAGCAAGTGATTCACATATAAAACTGTGTATATTATGTATAATACTAAGTATACACAGGTACCTAATGCATTTTCAGGGATAGCTAACTAGAAAAATCAGTAATATTATATAACATGGTAAGTAATGACATCACAACTCACAATCAACAAATACATTGGAAACATGACAATCAAATAACACAATATAAGACCAATATTATTTTATAAAAATAGATTTGTTTGGACACTGTTCAGCTTTATTTGTCACATTGTAAGCACTAAGGATGATAATTATTATATAACACAATGACATCACTATACCACAAAGAAATTATAAATAGTTTCTGACCAAATTACAATCACTGAAGCTGCTATAAAATGGATCAAAACAGCAATAAATACACCAGAATATAACAACAGGTGAGTGTGAAGCCATGCAAGGCTGGTATCACGTGCTAGTCTCCACTTTTGAAAAGATTATGCTCAACCTTGAACCTTATTGCAATTCCGCACAAGACAAAAAACTGCTCACTTCAAACTATACTTGCATCGATGCAGAGGGAAGCCTTGAAGTCCCGGGTGATTGTAATGCTGGATTCTGAACAGTGCTAGTTGGCGATTTACCTTTTGAAGAGCCATATTATCGTCGTAATCCAACTTCAATCGTCCTCCAATCAAAAAACACACGGCAGAATCGAAATCAGCGTATAGGGTTTGCCCAGGAACACTTTTTTCGTCCTCATCAACCATAGATTCACGCGGAAACACTCGGAAACTTTGACTATCACCGGTGCCGCATTCTTCTAATTAGAATTACGTACGCAAATATTTGTACGGGCTCCCTATGGCGATTTTTATTTCTCAAACTTTGATTTGACATATTTCAATAAATACCGCATGGATTTTAATCCAGTAAAGTGCATTACGAAGTACGAAGCATTCACTACTATTAACTGGAGCGGCAGCTTGTGAAACATTTATTGAAGGTGTGTAATTTAAGTATCAAAAATATGTGTGAAAAATTGGTTGGTTGGAAATCGCTACTTACAGGTTATCAGTGGCACCTCCAGTGGGTCATTAAACATAGGATAAAAACAATTAAAGGATCGATTGTGGTTTCTTGTTGGTTGTCATTAGTAACGAAGTATTAATTGTGGGATGAGCCGCATCAGTGATGTTCATCCATGGTTCATCTACGGATATACCAAGAAGGGCACTTTATGAGGGCTGTTTTGCTTATTTTGACTTTAAAAACGAACAGTCTGGACAGGCTTTTCAAGTGATAAGTCAGTGTACAAATAAAGCAAGCAGGAAGACACTGGTAACAGGAAAGAGCCAGCTGAATTAAAACTTGAAGAATTTTGTGCAGTGTGTGAGGAGCAAATATTTTGGCAGAGTGCAAGGAGGCTATATTCTGTAAACATCACTGAAGTGTATGCATGAAGTTATTAACAGCAGGTGCAGTGGACTAATGCCGTGTTCAATAGTGAGCCGATTTTTTCTGTTGCACAAATTCAAGGATGTGTCTGACTGTTAGCCTTGAATCAGGTTAAATGCCAAAACTCCAACATCAACCTAATCTCAATTATAAGCCTTCTATGCACGTGAAACCACGTCCATAGCCACCAGGCAAATGTGATTTGGGCCAAGATGTGTGTGTGTAATTTCAATCCCATCCAAAAACAGCTTATAGCTGTAAAAAAGTGCACGTCCAAGTAAAGCAGAGTTAACTGCAACAAAAAGTAATGATATCATAATGCGGCCATGTGCGAGGTGTGCAAGTTGTAAATTTAATATTAGCTAATCAGATAATACAATGTTATTGTTAAAGTGTTAATGAGAACTATGTGATGCTGCTAGTTTTTAAGTGTGTGAGCATATTCATAAATGCCACATAAATTTAATTCTCAATAAAGCAATGTGTATAGATTCTCTAATAGTAATAAATAGTTTGAGTTTGGCCACCTTTCCTTTGTTCGTAGCATTGCTGTATACAGGAAAGGCGGCCAAACTGAAACTATTTATTACTATCAGAGAATCTATACACATTGCTTTATTGAGAATTAAATTTATGTGGCATTTATAAAGATGCTCACACACTTAAAAACTAGCAGCATCACATAGTTCTCATTAACACTTTAACAATAACATTGTATTATCTGATTAGCTAATATTAATTTTACAACTTGCACACCTCGCATATGGCCGCATTATGATATCATTACTTTTTGTCGCAGTTAACTCTGCTTTACTTGGACGCGCACTTTTTTTACAGCTATAAGCTGTTTTTGGATGGGATTTCAATACTTTTTGTTAGAATAAGCAATGCACTGTTGATAACAGTAGGTGAGTTTCCATGGTTTTGACAGAAACCCCAGATTACAGTGACAGAATATTAAAATGTAACTGTAATTTTAGTGGCCAGGGCCGCCCACATTGGGGTAACTGGGGGTATTTTGCCACCTACCACAGCCCGAAAGGGGCCACTTGAACACCTGTTTAAAGAAAGATCGATATACTCTAATAGAGCAGTCAGGATCTAGACCCTTCCTTGCCCCTGGGCCACTCTTTAACTATTTTCCCTGGGCCCTCTAATTTCTCTGGACGGCCGTGTTAGTGGCATGCAACTGCAGTCAACTAACACCCATTTTAACTAGTAAACCCTTAACAACACTTTGCCTTTCATCTTGTACTGCATTGAAACGATCAAGATACTCTATTAGAGCAGTCACAAAACAGCTGTAACACAATAATCAATATTTAGCATAGTTACAACTTCTGCTTAGCATCGAATTGTATAGTTTAAAATTACTAGCTACTTACACACTTTACCATATAAAAATATGGCACTTGTAGAAATTTGACTGTTCTATTAGAGTATCTCGATCTACTTCAAGCATTGACTAATTCAAGTGAAGAAGCTACGCCCCTGCCAAGAGATCTTGTGAAATTAAATGAGAATAGTATAGAAAAGGCAAGTATGTACAGAGACAATAGAGGGGCGCGTAATTATGTCCTGTTGTAAATAAACGCCTTTAAAATTTATATTACTACTAAATAAATGAACCAGAATAGGCTTGTGTGGCTGTTGTCTCCAAGGTTGTCTCATTACTTGTCTTTTCGTGTTGAAGGGATTTAGTCGCAATTGGTGAGTTTAACTGTACATGTATTTGTGTTGTAAAACTTAATTTTAAAAAGGCGATTAGCACATGTCATGATAAATGTGTATTTGTCACATTAGAGTCTCTCACGAAGTCACGATTATTACGAGACATTGGACCAGGGTAAACAATTTACTTCTATATTTAGAGGTTGTAGCGTTTGTATATCTTAGTATCTTAATAAACAATCCCCCATGATCACTAATCACTAATAGTACAGTGAAAACTGGTCATTATTCAGGCCGTAGGGACAAAATTTTCTGACCTTGCCTTTTAAAGAGGTGGCTGCATTATGCGGCCTTAAAAAAGGTAAGAAGCATGCTGTTCTAACTGGCTATAGAGATGGATTTAGTGTATGACAGCGTATGAGACAGTGAGTGCTGGAAGCAAGGGGGCAGCCAATCTGTTAGAGCACCAAAAGCATTGCTTCAGACATAGGCAGTTGACTGTCAGCCCAAAGTGTAAAAAGTTTCACTATTGGTCCTTATAAGCTCCTGATGAAGAAAGTGATGAAGTCATTATCCATAGGATATATTTTTCAGAGTATCCATTTCAGTTCTACAATATAGTAGCCAAGCATAAGATGAACATAACATAGCATTCCAGTGGTTTAGTGGTGACCACAACACTGCCTGAGTTAAACTGGTGAGATTTGAGACTACCAGAAGCACTGGAATGTCTTCAACACATGAAATACCAAATATCTAATGCCTGGCTTTTATCCACAGTGCATCTGTCTTGGTGGCCACTTGTACAGAAGGGAAACAGCTGCCACACAGTCTTGCGAGTGAAACAGCTAGTTGCCACACACCTTAATTATCAATTTGTAAAATCTTTAGCAAAATTGTGTGTGCGAGCAAGTGCGATGTGGCAGTGCCGTGTGTATGGTTGCTGCCTAGCAGTGACACATCACGAGTATTGAAGTCACAATGCGTTACTGTATCATTCATCTAAATACAATCTCTGAATGTGTCATTTTGTGTAGAGAGCAATCTTCCACAAGAAGTGACCTGCAGGTTTCAGTGTATATTGTTAACCATTAATATTGTTCACAATATTGTGAACTATATGTACAGTGAAACCTCACTTAGTGGCCACCTCTTTAATAAGACCACCTCATTATATTGGCCACCTCAAGTAGGTCCCAAATATAGCTAAGCATTACTTATGACCTCATTAATAAGGCCACCTTGTTATTCAGGCCAAATTTTTTGGTCCCACAGCCTGCCATATTAATGAGGTTTCATTGTACTTATGTGAATTTTTATTTTTCGTAACTTTTCTTCAGGTTTACTGATGGGCACTATGAAGCATTGTTGACTGGTACGTGTATAATGTGGTGACTTGAAATGCTAAAACAGTACGTAGCATGTCTTGTATGTACATGTAATGTGTTGTAATGTGTCCACACATCCACACACATCTTAGAAATAAATATAATTGTATTCTCTATAAATAGTCAGTTCCATTGTGCCACTGGGTCATAAGTTGGTTGAGTATGGATCATCCAGGGCACTTGAATCACATTTTGTCCTGGCCAAGTGGATCTCATCCACTGACAGAATATATAGGATCAGATCACGTGTATAAATTACGGTGGAACTTGTTTATTGCCACCTTCACTCATTCAGCAGGTAACAGTGTATAAATTCTCAACTGGAATTGGCTTTTTAAGAGTGGTTGTCTTTCTATACTAGTGGCCATTAACCCTCTAACCGTCGGGTTTACCGCAAAAAATAGAGTGGTAAGAACACTCAGATTTTACAAGCCTACTAAAAGAAATACCACATAGCAACCATAGTTAAAGGCATTGCTTAACGGCTTGGGAATGCTACTGTACTTTGTTTGTTGTGTAAAAATACGTCTCGTTACGATGGCAAGTTGGTTTTTCAAAACTTTCGATTCGTCAAAGAAGCGGCCCCACTAAACAATACGGCAGCACCAAACTTACTTGTCGCCTGCATTCTTCGTATTATAAGAACTACAAAATCGTCCATAGAACTTCACGAATCCTTATCAGCTTCACAAAAATTCGTACCGAGTTGGCACCCATCTTTTTGTTTCCTCCTGGACGGCTTGTGCATGCGTTTGGGATCATGCGTTCTTACAATAAAACAATGGCGACGACACGCGGTCAGTTGCGCTTCTACAACAGAGGACTATTCTCAGTGAGTTTCAAGAAAATATGACAGAGAAAGTGTTTCTTTTATTCTAACATCTCGTTTGGACGGTGACATTCAGTGTGCTATTAGCAAAGGAGGGCAAATCATGTCAATACTCGTGTTAGAGCTTCATTATTCCTCTAAGAGTGTAACTACTACCGCTACTATGCTAGAACAGTAAGGTATGGTTGGTATTTAACTCAACAAAAACTTGTATGCATAATTTACAAAATGTATAATTCAAGTACTCAACCAATATTTACTTTTTGTGTGGTACAAAGTAAAACAGTTTCTACTTTCATCTGTGCACAAATGAACATTACATTTACAACATTTTATTCTGCTTTCATGACGCATCTCCTTCCTTGTTAAGTTTCTTTTACTTCGTATTGTAGAGCAAACAATGCATTCCATTTTGTTCTCTGTGTGTACAGGCCAGTGCCCCAGCTCAACATTGAGTCTCTCAAGCTGCTGATAATCATCGGATCTCGGACGTCCTCCAGCCTTCTGTCGAGCCTCAGTAGTACCAATGAGCTGACTAGCAACTTTCAAATGGAAGGAAAGAAAGTCGAGTTTTTTACGACCCCTCTGGTTGCAGCTGTCAGGAAATTTGTTGCTATACAAGATGTAAGCATTCAGCAATGAACATTCCAACAGATAAGCAAAACACCGTTTCCACCATTTTCGTGATCTGCGGCCCACATTGTAGTAACCTATCATCTGATCACCACGATCCACACCCTTCATGTATTGTTGGTAGTCATGGAGAAGTGGTGGACATCTGACAGCCTCCTGAGTTCCATCCTTATTTCTTCTCATTATTGTTGGTAAGTCTCCATTCATTGTTGCATTGTGCATTGTACTGATAAAATGTACAAATTTGCGGTCAAACCAGACTACAGCTAACAGAGGTCCGTTAGAACGATAATCATGGTAGCCTCTTTGTTTTTCCCTCTTTGATTTCACCAGATCTTTAGGAAACCCTTTCCTGTTAGTATGGACAGTACCACAAGTGTTTATCCCTTTCTTGTAAAGGGCCTGAGCTAGCTGTGGACTGGTATAGTAATTGTCCGTAAAAAGATGGAGTCCATCCTGTTCTAGTCCTTCCACCAAGTCCAATACTACCCTTGAACAAAGGCCAGTAGTAACATCAGACTCCACCCCCTCCCAGTATATATTTGTATCCGATACACATATCCATTGGTTGCATCGCTTAGAACGAAAACCTTTATGCCCCATTTTGTTGGTTTTGCCTTCATGTATTGCTTGAAAGAAAGTCTGCCCTTGAAAGGGATCATGGCTTCATCTATAGTGACGTGTTGATGTACTGTGTATTGAGCTTCAAACTGTGTTTTCAGTAGAGTTGCAAAACGTCTAATTTTGTAAAGTTTGTCATTACCAGGGTCTTGTGTATTGTCAGCAAGATGTAAAAATCGAAAGATTTGTTCAAATTTAGTTTTGCCTATTATACGTGAAATTCCAGGCGTCTTGATGTGCTCATTTGCCACCTGCCAGTACATTTCAAGTCTTGGCAACTTGATGATGCCCATCAATATCAGCACTCCTATGAATAGTTTCATCTCATCTGAAGTAATGTTGTTCCATGCTCTTGGGGTAGGTTTTGTAGATTGATTGTTATTTGCGTATTTGTTTGTTTCTGTCACAAGTAGATCCCAAACTTCATCTGTAAAAAATAACATAAAAAATTGTAAAGGTGTTGTGTCATCAGAAAAGCTTGTTGTTGGGCCAGGTATTTTTGTGTAACTGTAGCAGTAAGAAGTTGGTTCTTGTGTAACCCATGCTGTCTCATCCACAGGTTCTAAAGTTGGCAAATCTGGAATTGTCCTGTTAGATTGTCGTCTACGTGTACGTCTCAGAGTTGTACTATCATGTTCTGGGTCTGTACTTCGTCCACGTCCTCTTCCTCGTCCACGTCCTCTACCTCGTCCACGTCCTCTACCTCGTCCACGTCCTCTACCTCGTCCACGTCCACTACCTCGTCCACGTCCTCTATCAGAATCACTTCCTCTACCACGACCTCTACCAGGAACACTTCCTTTGCCACGTCCGCGACCTCGTCCACGTCCTCTTCCACGTGCTGTTGTCAAGGTAGCCAAAGCAGTGTCATTATGATCAGGATCAGGTGATGCACTGGAAGAACTTGTGTCTCCACTTGATGAAGGATCTGTATCAGTGTCAGTGCTATGTGATGTATCAGAGCTGCTCTCATCATCACTGGAAGAATTTGTTTCTGAGATATCATCACATTCGCAGTGAGGTACCACATCATGCGTACGTGGTCGTTTACGACACCTTGAGTGAGTAGATGATTCACTGTTTGATAATTCCTCCCTCACCATGGAAGTGTTTTCAGAATGAGGATGAGTTGTTGTACGTCGTGGCCGCTTTGCTAATGTTCTGTGTTCCTGCAAAGATAACAATTTGTATTTATTATGTGTGCTAGTATTTTACACATGTTACTTCATAATTATGATATCTATTTGTATTGATTTTCACTTATACAATAATTGGTTTCAGTTGAACTGTCATGTGTGATATCAATTTATTTGCATTATTAGTCAATTTACAACTATGTAATACATGGTTTCTGTTGACTTTGCTGCAAGTTACATCAGTATTTGTATTTATAGTAGTCAGCTGGCTTACCACATTTGGTGTACAGTCACGTTCTTCCTCGCACATTCCCTCTTCATGAACTTCTGTGGGAACAACATTCTCAAGAAGTCGATCTTCAACATTCTCGTCTTCATTATTCAAAGTGTTCGCTTCCAATGAGTGTTGATTCGAAGAGATGTCTACCCCCTCAGTCGTAGTTTCACCGAACAAAGTGGTGTCTTGTACTTCATCCTCTTCACTTCTCTCATCTCTTCGTGGTGCTATATCATTGTGTGTAAGGATAGTCTCCCCTACCAAAGCGTGGATATTTCCATCGTCTACAACATCATCGTCGCTTTCCTCCTCACCAGAAAAGCCGAAATCTTCATAAAAAATTGCTTCAACAATATCACCCCATAATACTCGCGATAACGCCATTACGTATCTTTCGAGCACAATGACAAATCTTTGCGCGAAGGACCCTTTTATCCTAGTTACCAAAGGGGCAGGGACGTCATCTTTTACGCAGTGCAGCGACGGCATATTACGTATATATTTGTGGAATGAAATTGAAAGATTTCTTTTAGATGAATGCATTATTAGAAAATCCGTCATATGGCGGTTGTGACGGTTAAAGGGTTATATAGGTTGTACTGATAGAGTGTACATACTAGAGATGCAACAATATCCTCCACTTAGTGTCATTTGATAGTGATGCAATAGAGACTATGTATTATTGCATTTAAATACTATACTATTATATTGCAACTCTAGCACGTATTTATAACAGGAATGTTTGTTAACTGTTTAGACATACTGGAGCCACACCCACTCATCTGGATTCTACAAATGGAGTCATACCAACTTGTTGTCATCATACTTACTCGTTACTCCCATTGTGGTTGGATGAATATACATGCCGTCATGTGAGACTTGCTACCATGGCGGGCCACTGGAAAACATTTGCATAGCAGTTATATTACAGTAATTATTGTACAATTCTTATATACATTATTGTTGTGAAAAGTGCTTGGTATTCATGTGTCTCCTCTATATGCTGTAATTACATGTGTAATTTTGTGTGGGGTGCTATAAAATGCAATAATGCATGGTGACAATTGTATTAGGCGATTTTGCACACTTCCTTTTAAGCTAGCTACATGTGCTAATTACTCACAACTTGTGTCAACAACTGGTAACCACAGCTGTACTCTTGTGTCATTCTTTAAGCTGCGCCCTTAGAGGACAAATTATGTGGGGGCGACTAATTTCAAAACAAAGGATGGTATGCAGCACCATAGATTATATCTATGGACTATAATCTATGGCAGCACAATTCTTGGTGCCTATATGTACTGATTAACTACATAGAGCGCCAGTTCATCAATACCCAGTGACCGCAGTTGTGCTCTGCGTCATTCTTTAAATTCCGAGTAAATTCTTAGAGAGCAAATGACGTGGGGGCGACTAAATTCAAATTTCAAACTAGCCATTCACGAAAACAAATGTTTCAATCTGAACGAAACTTTTAGAACAGTTTAAAGACACATTGCCCTACTTGCCAAGCGAGTATTGCGGAAAACAACAATCTGGGATTTGTATTTGGCCTCTAGGTCGACTGAGGACGACCGAAACTTCGTTTGGTGCTGAAATCACGACTGTAGGGTAATCATGTATGGTGAAATCGATTATGTGAATCTTGAGGTGATTGAGTGAATACTGAAGCGATAACAGGGCGACCAATGTTCGGAATGCACTAAGGAACGCAAGGCATACACCTGTGGTTGCGTCTAACCGCATGCGATAAAAAATAAAATATAAATATAAATGAAACTTCCCCTTTGATGTCGGCAATCTCGATCACGAAACAATCGGCATGGATTTGCTTCACTGCTTGTGTGGTAGTTACTAGTGACACGATTAGTTCAACTCCAGAGTTTCAGAGGGATAGCGTAAGTTACGGGTGGATTACAGGAAGGCCGAATTTGACAAGGTTCGTTCTTGTAAAATCCTCACGTAGTGGTCGCGTCATTTATTGTCTGTGGCGCTTTTCTGCTTTACTGGCCGCGCGACTCACTACAGTGAGTCTTGATTTATCTAGTCTGACCTGAAATGGAACACACATTCATTACATACCACCTAAGAATCCTAGGATTCCTTAAGTGTAACATTTCACATGCTTCACTTCAAACAAAATAAGCTAAATTTGTTGTCTAATTTCAAGTAATTGCCAGTCCAGCTGGTCCATGAAATTACAGTGGGATCACATGTATTTGTTACAGTGCGGGCTGCTCTGTGTTGGATTTACTCTAGAATTGAGATTTCAAGGTAGACTGCCAATGTACCAACAGTGTTGTAGTATATTGAAGCGGAGGATAAATGAATACAGTAATGTTATATAGATTATTTATGTATGCAAACATTTTCATAATGAAATTGATATCCCATTTTGATTTGTACCTCCACTTTGCAACATATTCAAGAACAACATGTTACCACTCTTTTAATCTCCAACCACTGTCATTAATTAACTAAGAACTCACCAATCTTTGTTTGTTCCGTCTACAATTTTGCTTTGGAACAATAATTATCTAAAGGCTCTGATTCGTAAAGTATTTAAATCTGTAATTCACCTTATTGTAGTTGTACTAATTTTATTGATTTGTCTGTATGTTTTCTTCATTTTCCTTTGAAGTTGTACAGTATAGGTAAACAAAGATAAATCTAACCCATCTTATTCTAGGATTTCTAGTGACTAAGAATAATTTACTAGTAATTACTTGTATACAGGCTCAAATTGAGAAACTATAAATAAATTGAATTAATATTATACAATCAGTTTGCTTTTGGATATTTAATGTCTCCAACTGCAACAAAAATTTGATGAATCCATGCATCTCATCACTGGTCGTCTGAACATTCTGAAAGTGATACCTTACTCAATCAACCATATATTCTGTTTATTAGACTGAATAAAGTCATGATCACCTAGCCTTTTCCTGTCAGCAATAACTTTCTAGTTAATTTCTCTGTGGATATTATGCTCTGAAACTGAAGGTCTTCTAAACTATCTTATCAAGATCAGCAGATACAACTGACATCCAATCGGCTACTGTATTGTAGTAACAAAACTTGCCTTGGTCATGTAATAAATGAATTGAAGAGACCTGCTTGATATATCAGGTAGTAGAACAATCACTGCATGAGACAGCTTTTAATATTTTATTGTCACCCTATTCCATTTTCCTGGAGGCTCCACTGATAAAAATGCAATTTCAGCAATGATAGTGGCTAGCCAAGCTGCAAGTTTTGATTCAGAAAGCATTCCATTCTGTAAAATAGACTCCATCCTGGATTCAACTTCCTACTCAGGCTGAGATATGTGGCATTTAGTCCACTACTCTGTTAATGAATCATTAATGTTCACGCAATATAGCCTCCTTGAGGTATCTGAATGTTTGCTCCCAACCCACTGCACAAAATTCCTTTAGATTCTGCTTAGACTGAATTAGTTCAGCTTGTCACCATACTTGTTACCTTTGTACTAGTGTAGCTACATACTGATTTATGTCGAATAGAAAGGCTGGGCCCTAGTCTGTACATTCTAAAAGCAAAAACAATTCACATACTAGTAAAAACAAGTCATGCATTAAGTTCCCTACTTGATACATAAGAAGATGAACACATTGAAACAGCTATTCCCACAATTAGGACTTCGTTACTAATGACAACCAACAAGAACCCACAATCGATCCTTAAATTCGTTTTACCTTTCTTAGGGTGCGTTTGATTACCTGCTGGAAGTGCCACCGATAACTTGTACAGCTATGGTAAGCTGCTAGCTTCAATTTGATAAAGCATTCCGTTCCGTAGTTTAGTCCATCATTCCGTGCCGTAGAATAGATCCCACTTGAAATACTTGCGCATTATTGAAAATTCCTTAGATTTTATTAACCCCTCTTTCTTAGTGAAGGAAAGGACTAACAATAAAACCCTGGATAACATCTTATTCGCCTGCTCAAGAGGAGTTGGAAAGGTTTGTTTCGTTGCAGTAGACACAACGATACCTAAGTTATGAGTGTTTGATTACGTCATTCCGAAGCGATCGTATACGATTGATTTTTCTTCATGAATTTCGCCTTTGTATGCAGTGAAGAAGGGTGAGTAAAGGAAACACTTATCCAACAATTGATTCTCCTGTTGATGGCGAACACGATTGTGAAAATGTTAGCTCCGTACCTCAATCCGTTGGTAAGTTACAACCGTTTTTGTAAGCGCCTGTAATTTATTTTCTCTATACTTGCTGTACGTGTTGATTTTTCTGTTGCTACTTTGTAGGACTGTAACTCGCAAAGTTATTGGCATGTGAAGTTAAAACTGTTAGTGGGAACACTTGGCTAAGTAGATTATAAATATTTAATAAACAGGAATTTGAAAAATATGCGATTATGTCCTGTTATCGCAGATCCGGTCATGTGACCGTCTCAGCAAAAATCCTATTTGTTCGCACAAGTATGCGTATTGATAAAAACGAAATTTAAAATAATTCGTAAAATTACGCATGCTACAAAAAACTATGCAAATTTTTATCAGGCCAGTACACAAAGAAGAAAGAGTTAAAACGATTAAAACTATATACCATCTTATTCGCCTGGCCATGGAGAGTTCGAATATCTTTGTTTCGTTTCTCTAGCTTCAACGGTATGCTTGTCACGTGAGTTTGTTTACTATGTTGTAAACGTAAACAAGGTTGTCATCGTTTCTTCCACCAAACCGCCGTCATATCCATATGCGCAAGTATCTACAGGGCTAACACTATACCTTGGCTGATGTGCTGATCCATGGTGAACGTTTTAAGCCAAATTGCAACGTTGTAGGCTAATCCAAACGGAAGTTATGGCTGCGAATGTAAGCGCCTGCAGTTTATTTTCAGTGTAGTCGCTGTACAAATCGATTACCTTGCTCTTCCTGCTGTTTATCGCTATAATTCTAAAACTACACACTACAGAGGGTTAAACTGTGTGGTTCATTCCTTCGACAATGCTGATATTGCTGAGTGAATAAAAAAATTTAATTGAGCGTACAAGTCGGGTTTTTACTGAGACGGTCACAAATGAAAAATGGCCTCTCGCCCGCATGAGTTTTGTTCAAATATTCCTGACGATACACTGTGAATCAACTTGGCCCTTCCTAAGCTTGGTATTACCTGCAAATAAAAACACATGACTTGAGATGGATTCATGCATATTATTAACATAAATAAGGACGAGAATAGGTCCTAGAATTGATTCTTGTGGAACACCACTCTTCACATCTTGCCAACACGATTTTACCCAATTAAAACAACGCGCTGTCTCCTATTGTATAGAAATCCATCAATCCATATAAGATGGTTGCCTGTAATTCTATAATGTTCAATCTTTTACAATAAATTTATGTGGCTCACTATCAAAAGTTTTTTTGCAGATCCATGTAAATAACATCAACAGATACACCTTGAGCAAGTGATTTTGCTAAAATATCCTTAACATGAAGTAACTGAGGAGTGCACGAATGCCGCCATCACTTGCTCTCTCTCAACTACTCAATACCAGAATTCATGGTGTATAACAGTATTAATGTCTAGAACATGTAACTATCAACAGGTATTTGATGAGATTTGTTATTGGAAACCGTAAATAAAATAAATCACGCAACTTTTTTACGATTTCCAGCACAACATTATCGCGATTCACGTCGTATGGACAAAGATAAATAAGGTTTATTGGTACGTACAAAAATACATTGATATGTCATACAAGTTGAAATGTTAGTGGAGTAATTTCGTAATTATCGATTTATTGATCCATATTTGCTGATAAAGATCCTAAGTTAACTGCTGTCCTACGCATTGTAAAGCTACCACATGGCATGATGTAATTGTGTATATCTCCTAGAAAAAAGAAGTTATGCGTGTAAAATTTTGTAGCAAGAGGGTTTAATAGTTGCTTTGTCAAATTTAATTTTAATAACCTCCGAAAATTTTAATTGAGTATATCCCGACAAATTTTGCAAAGTTCCCAATTAATGATTTCACAAAATATGATCACTTATTGTATACTTTTAGAAAATGAAGATACAATTTGTATCGTAATGTTTATAAAATCACAGAGGATGAGCCGAAACTCAGATTGTTTCTGCATTTGCTATATACCATAATTTCTAGTAGACAACAAATTGGGCAATGTTTACACTGAGTAGTTAATTAACCAAGGTATATATGAGACCGGACTTGCGAAAACCCGACGCAATAGCGATTTTTTGACATCTTTTAAAAAATTACCTTGTAAATATTATAGAAAATACAAACGACAAAAATGATATAATTAGATTCTACAAACCAAACTGTATAATCACAACGAATAAAATACAACTACTGAGAAAGGGAAGCAACAAAGAGAGAAAACAACAGGGTAAGGGGAAAGTCATCATTACTACCTTGCAGTAACCAATACCTTAAATAGCACATTTTTGAAATTCCTGTTTATTAAATATTTGTAATCTACTATACCATGGGTACCTTCTGGCAAAATTTAACAAAACTTTCGGAGTTACAGCCTTACAAAGTAGCAACAGCAGAAAAATCGATTTGTACAGTATGTATAGAGAAAATAAATTACAGGAACTTACTAAAACGTTGTAACTTATTAATAGATTGATGTACTGGGCTGAACATTTCACCTTCGTGTTCGCAATGGATAGAAGTATCATTTATAGGGTAAGCTTGTCCTTCTATCACCTTTCTTCAACGTATACAAAGGCGAAATACATGAAGATAAATCGATCGCGTACTATAGCTTCGACGTGACGTAAACAAACGCTCATAACAGATATATCCTTTGGTCTACTGCAACGAAACAGCGATTTTACAACTCCTCATGCGTAGGTAAATAAGATGATATCCAGATTTTTATTGTTAGTCCGTTACTTCACTACGAATGAGGTGGTCAAAAAATTTATGGAATTTTTCTTTAATATGCACAAATATTTTTGAGACACGGCAGCATTTATTTAAAAACTACCCCATACTACTACTTATTACCTAACTATATACTCATTACTAGTTACGTACTTAAACTTAACCAATATTAAAGTCAGGAAATTCGCCCTGGCTTTGACATTCCAACCAATGTTTTCAATGCTTTTTACTGGAAATTATGGCTTAAGCTCTTGTGTCGGGTTTTCGCAGATTATTATTAGCTCTTTACAGATCCGTTCACATATTATATTGATATGGCTGTAATCACTTACGTATGACGTATGTTGGATTGTGTGTATGAATTTTAGCTATTGGTAACTGCGAGGCGAGCTACAGTTTTCCGTACCAAACATATTTTGCTTGATACTTAAATAGGTTCTTTGTATTATTTATACAATTCGGTTCAGTAAACACATCCAAAACTAATCTTAAAACTTCTTTAAGTGTGTGTGTTGTAATACTGCTTACCTGGACCTCCTATGATTAGTATTAGTCGTGGACAAGGTTGGTCCATGTATCTGAAAATTTCTTTAAGTCCACAAATGCGAATTTTCTTAGAACGTAGTTCATCAACCTGTCCACTCAAAGTTAGTTTTGTTATCTCATTCAAGTCCTTATCTCCTCTAGTGACCATTTCTTGTTTCACCAAAGCCAGTTGAACATAATAATGAGGCCAATCCCTTGTAAGATAACTATCGTACTGTGCTTTTAATCTGCTTATCATATTAACATCTATTCCAGAGGAGACAATTGGTTGACATTGACTGACGCTGGTACGGGAGTTGATACCTGCACAAAAGTAACAGACGTAGCTATGCATTTCAGTAAGTAGTAGCTCACATTTTTCTAGTTTGTTTGCTATAAATGCTTGTGATTTGTTAACTTTCAGTATTGCAATAAACTTTCGCAACGCACTTGGTTCTGCATTGAGTAACTGATCAACAATGATTCGATTTTTTTCAGTTCTCGTTATATTTAATTGTACTCGCTGAGATGCAAATTTACCTAATATTTTTTCCTCAATTAGCTCATCTATAACATCTTCAGGATTTAGTTTATTTATAATAAATGTTCGATTGCTATTTAACACTCGTTCATGTTCTTGCGTATTTCTTTGAGAAGTTGCCATTATCTTTAGAGCTTATAACCTAAGTGGCTACGCTCTATCAATTTAAAGCAGGTCGCATGATATTATTGTAGACATGCGACACAAAATTTTACTTGCGAGAAATAGCAGGACAAGACTTATCAGAAATAGTTTTTTGGTTGTGTTTATGGTAAAGATTCAGAATTCTACTCTCAGTTTGACGTGCAGATTGTCATTTATTGACTATTATTCGCAAATAATAATTTATTGGTTTAAATCACGTATAGTTTAATATAATTATCATAATCTGTCATTTTGACCATAATCTTCGAACTTGTCTTAGTCGCATCATGTAGTGTAGTCATTCCGATCACCCTTGATGCAAAGCCTCTCTACCTTTTGCAGGGTCGTAGCTACACCCTGGCCTGCATGGGCACAGGCTGGGCAATCATTGTGCCAAAGTAGCAAGCCTGATGATATCGGCTCCCGCTTGTGGCGGCCGTAATTAATACATCCCAAATATACGCACTCACAATCTATTTGGAGCGCCTTGTAATACTTTCCATAAGCGTAATGTCAAAAATTACTTATTATTATTATTATTATTATTATTATTATTATTAATTAGCAAAGCCCACCAGGGGCAACACGCTAATGTGCATTACAAATTACAAATTGTTTAGCTTATCTATAATGTTCTTAAAAGTGTCAAGGTTAATTGTATCAATGTTGTCAATTTTCAAGTTAATCCAATCAATAATTGTTCTTGGTAGAAAAGAATACTTTGAGCAGGGTAGATCTCGTAAACAAAATAAGGCTGAATACCTCCAAATTCTATCAGAGCTAGATCGGTTAAATGTTACCAACTTTTATGAGACTCTTGAGATCAGCGTTTTAGGTCACTTCCAGCAATTTTCAGTCACTAACACTTACAATGTACTACATTTTATTGATAAGGACATCAATATCACAAGGTAACTGGTTCGACGGATGCT
The DNA here is from genome assembly GCF_963678975.1 of Dysidea avara. Taxonomy (NCBI): domain Eukaryota; kingdom Metazoa; phylum Porifera; class Demospongiae; order Dictyoceratida; family Dysideidae; genus Dysidea; species Dysidea avara. The sequence goes on from NC_089273.1 coordinate 27,485,930, forward strand.
GGATGATGCCTCGAAGGTTTGTATGACTGCATCCCAGAGGATTTTTATGGCAAGGGATTGCCGAGAGTGGTTGTGATAATGTACTTGTAATTTAATATTTTTGTTTTGTTTTGTAATTGCTGTTTTTGTTTGTAATTGTAATTACTTTTCTCCCTTGCCATGCCCACGTTGGTATCACTTGATCACCAGCCTTGTTATCGCATTTGACCGAGGGTTACTGAATTTGTAAATGTATATACATGTCTCATTTATTATGATGGTATCAACACACATATAAATCAATTCTGGATTGCAGCTGTGCAAATTTGAGGGGATTATTGGTACGAGTATATGATACAGGGGTTGACTGGGGTAAACAACGATTTGGTAGCACCAGTAAGTTTCTTACAATCTTGAATAATAATATAAGTCTAGCATTCCTTCTCCTACTTTTAAACTTGGCCATTGAAGGTAATTAAGCATATCTGTAATACTGTGTTGTTGACTGGATCTGTGCCATGGTTTATTAAGAGCAAATCTTGCGTTGGATCATTTCTAATTTGCTAACTGTTGTTCGGTGATAAGGATCCCAGATAGCTGAGCAGTATTCAATAGAAGGTAACAATAATTGTTTGTATAATTAGTGTATACTTGAGTTTGTCAAGATTCCTCCGTCAATTTAGTAATTATCTATGTAATTCCAAGCATCAAGTGATAACATTTTAAGATTTGAGCGCGGGTCGATAGTCAAACATGTACTCAGTAGACAACACTACTCAAACATAAAATAGTTAGACGGTAAGGGTGTAAACTGATGGAAGACGGACAAAAGCCAATTCCTAAGCAGTTTTGGTGTCCGTCTTACTGGAGGCAGGACTCAAGAGTATCCCGGCGCAGCAATTCCTAAGGTTAGTTATGCTAAAACACTCAGTGTGTGCAATTCGAGTCCTCGGTGCAAGTAGAGAAGACAAAAGAGTAAATAAAAAGTTAATTCTGGGGCTGAAGTGACTGATGAAGTATTATCATGCTTAGCTATAAAGCGCAGACGGAAAGGTTTTTAAAAAGTTAGATATTGGGGCTGGTAGCCTATAAATTAGTCTCGCGTGGCCAGACCGCTATTTCAGCGCAGGGGCTTATCGATTAGAGATTATAAGCGCCTGCGCAGAAAAGGGTATGGTCCAGTTCGCATAGGCAAGTTGTTCACAGAATCAACATCGTGGTGTTGGGTGTTGATTGGGGACACGTCATCCCATTGGTCACTACGTCATTGATTACCCGTTTGAATGCCGTATATGGATGATTGCGAAAGTCAGATGACATACCTATGATCAGCACTCTAAGTGTTGACGAAGGTGCTGAGGACGACTTGCCTATGCGAACAGGACCAGACCCTTTTCTGTGCGGGCGCTTATAATCTCAAATCGATAAGCCCCTGCGCTGAAATAGCGGTCTGGCCACACGAGACTACCCATAAATGTTTTGTTTTAGCTTCTGTATTATTCATGCAGTCGTATCTTAGTCTAATAAGGTTCGCAAACAGCAGTGTATCATAGTAGCTAGATAGGTACATGTGTAGATTGGTGGTCTATATAGGGCTGTCCCTTGTGTAACGCGAGCAAACGTGACTTTCTTTTTTACGCATGATTACAATGTTGATCAAGAATTCAATAAAAAAACCATTTAAAAAATAGTTTGACAAACGTTTTTGATTCTTCAAAACACAAGGTGAGTTAAAATCATCTAGTCTATCATTCTAACTAGTAGCAAAGTCTTACAAAGAATGTTTTCAGCGAGTTATACTGCTTTCTGAAGGCTGGCTACCTCTTACTTGCTAAAGTTAACCTAAACGTTTATTTTCTCGATTAGTTGTAATAGATTTCGACTTAGCGAACATGGAAAGTATGTGGAAAATATACGGTAAAAATGACTATGCCTTAAAAAGGCGACCCGTCTATATCTTTAGTACACTTTTAAACAATTTCGAAAGCAAATGTCTAATAAAGAGTCCACAGAGATGGGCTCGCGTTTCTTGCTAAATGGTTTGCATTGGGACAGTCAGACCTTGTGCCCAGGCAATCTTGAAAGCTAGCTACGCCCTGCCTTTTTGTCTAGGTGGGTTAGGTTTAAGTTAATCGGTCCTTTCTGCTTCAACTGACTTTTTAGACTCTTGGAACAATAACGTGATTTAGCTTTAATTCTTTTTTCCATTGATGCAAACAATTATCATAACTAAAAAGGCTAGTTCATCATATAACTTTATACGACGGAACTTCCATACTTTCCCAATCAACATAAAGAGCTCACTCTATTTAAGTCTTGTAAGACCTTTCTAGAGTATACATGCAGTTTTTGGTCACCACATTGTAAAAATGATGTTTAACTCATTAAAGCTGTCCAGAGAAGAGCAACTAGGGCCGGTTCTTCTTTCTTTAAAAAAATAAATGAAAAAGAGAAGAGCAACTAGGTTTGCTGTTAACTATCACTCAAGACATCAGAGTGTTACAAACATACTACAACAACTAGAATGGCCCACTTTACACGAATGAAGAGACCAGATTATATTGATAATAATGTACACAATATTCCATAGACTTAATTATTTCCACACAAATTACTACTAACTTACTCCAATTTAAACAACACCTCCTGAGACCATCCTCATAGATTCATTCAGACAGCTGCTAGAGCTAGTTTTGTAAAGATTCATTTTTCCATCAACTATTTTATGCAAAACAGATTACTAAGTGTAATGGTGATGTCAGAATCCCTGTCTCAATTCAAGAACAGTTTAAGTAATCTTACAATTAATGTGTATTTTTACACACAACTTTGAGTTCTGTACTATAATTACTACTACTACTACTAGACAAATGCCCAGGTGTACGTCCGATTGGAGTGGGGGAGACCCTTAGGCGTGTTGTGGGTAAGGTCATATGTTCAATTACACGTTCAGATGCATCTTTGGCTTGTGGATCACAACAACTGTGTGCTGGCCTCCCTGGAGGAATTGAGGGTGCAATCCATGCGATGACTGAACTCTTTGATGTCAGCCAGAATTTGACCACTGGCTGGGGGTATTAATGATTGATGCTTCCAACGTATTTAATTCTTTAAACTGTATTGCCATGCTTCTCAATGTTCGTAATCTTTGGCCTCGTTGTGCTCGTTTTGTGTTTAACACTTATCGTGGCTGGTCTGTGTTGGTTTTACGTGGACAACAGAAGTTTCTCTTCAGTAAGGAAGAAGTTACCCAAGGTGATCCCTTATCTATGTTTGTATATGCTGTGGGAATCCTTCCTTTGATTCAATCTGTGCAGTCTCCCCAGAGGTGGACTCAGGCATGGTATGCGGATGATGCCTTGGCTGGTGGTTTGTTGGAGGAGTTACGAGATTGGTTTAAGTTATTATGTTCCAGGGGCCCTGAGTTTGGTTATACCCCTCAGCCACCTAAATGTTGTGTAGTGGTTGCAGTTCCCACTTTGTCTCTTGCTAATGAAGCTTTCGGTGAACTTGGTGTTCGAGTGGCCACTGGCCACAGATTTTTGGGTGAATTTCTTGGCAGGTCCGTTGAAATCCAGGACTATGTTCTCCAGAAGGTTCGTCATTGGTGTGCCCACATTAGAGTCCTGGCTGTTGTATCTGTTTCTCAGCCTCAGGCTTCTTTTATCGCTTTGACACGATCTCTACAATCTGAATGGATGTTTCTTATGAGAGTAATTCCTAACTGTAGTCCTATTTTGGCTGAGCTTGAACACTGTCTCTTTTCCTGTTTCTTTTTACCAGCATTATTTGGAGTTGAAGTATCTGTTGCTGAAAGGCAGTTATTTACTCTGCCGGTCCATATGGGTGAACTTGGTCTTTCTAATCCGGTAGCTGTTTCCAATCATTATTTCGAGTCATCTGTAAGTTCATACGCTCTTCTTCGTGAGTCTATACTGGGTGTTGTCACTTTTGAATTAGGGGCTTATTTTGATTCAGTTCAGTCCTCAAAGTCTATGTTTGGTAAATTAAAGTCAGACTATTTTTCTGGAGTTTTTAACAGTCTGATTGGGAACTTTGCTGCAGCACAACAGCGTGCTATCTTGAGGGCTAGAGAATGTGCTTCTTCTTGGTTGTCAGTTCTTCCTTTACGGAGTCATCATTTTGATTTGTCTGAACAGGAATTTAGGGATGCACTTGCTTTGCGTTATAGAAAGCCATTGTTAAATTTACCACCAGTTTGTGATGGTTGTGGCTCTCTTTTTAGTGTGGAACATGCCTTAGATTGTCGTGTAGGTGGCTTGGTTTGTCAGAGACATAATGAGGTGCATGATGCAATTTGTGATCTAGTTTCATTGGCTTGGGGACAGGTTCAGAAGGAGCCTGTGGTTTGCGAAGAAAAGATGGATGATCCATCTTCTGAGACCCTGATTGCTGATGTAAGAATTCGTGGTGTTTGGCAGTCTCAAGTTGATCCTTTGTTTGATGTTCGGGTTGTTGACACAGATGCTCCTTCATATTAATCTCGTTCACCTCAGGCTGTCCTTCGTACTGCTGAAGTTGAGAAAAGGAGGAAGTATGGTACTGCTTGTCTGGCGCGTCGTGCCAGTTTCACGCCTCTGTGCTTTTCTGTAGATGGTTTATTTGGCTCAGAGGCTGAATATTTTTTTGCGCAGTCTTGCAGACTCTCTAGGTGGGGTCTATTCTACGGAACGGAAAGGAACGGAACGGAACGGAACGGAATGATGGACTAAACTGCGGAACGGAATGCTTTCTCAGATTGAAGCTTGCAGCTTACCATTGCTGTACAAGTTATCAGTGGCACTTCCAGCAGGTAATCAAACATACCCCAAGAAAGATAAAACGAATTTAAGGATCGATTGTGGGTTCTTGTTGGTTGTCATTAGCAACGAAGTACTAATTGTGGGAATAGCTGACTCAGTGTGTTCATCTTCGGATATATCAAGTAGGGAACTTAATGCATGACTTGTTTTTACTAGTATGTGAGTTATTTTTACTTACTTGACTTAAGAATGTACAGTCTGAGGTCCATCCTTTCTAATCGGCATAAATCACACTGTTAAAACAGTTGGTTGGAAGGTCATCCCAAAACAGTGATGAAGTGGCTGACACATACAGCATACCAAATCCAGGAATAACGATTATCCCAACTCTCAATAGTATGACCTTTATCCATATAGGTAGGATGAAGGTCATCCCTATGCTAGTATAAAAGTTATCCCCAATTGTTGTTTAGTATTTAAATAATTATTAATGTATTTCAATTAAAGAAATTAAATACTGCAAATGCTGTTCAAATAGTCAACTCCAACCTCTGAAGTACTCGTGAGATGTTAGGACCAGCATGATCTGCAGCATTGACAAGCAATAATTATAGTTACAGTTCTTATTCAAGCATACACCATACCTTAATATTGTAAACAGCTAACAACACTTCATATACAGTCCACAGAACCTGTCAAAACGTTATACATTGTTTCTGGTTACAGGTACACTCTATGCTTACAATTTGTCATCGATCTGCATTGCAGCAGGGAATTCCACCTGACAGTAGGGGCGTTAACAGCAAGACAGATGCTACTATAATTTTCAAGTAACAGGAATAGCTGCCGGGCAATCAATATCCATCACAGTGTGTTATCAAAATGCAATACCACTAGAATGTTAAGTCATATTATTTGTATCAAAATTGCTGTAATACTTACATTTTGTGTACAACATGATGGAGATGAAATATCAGGAGCATACACACTACAACCTGTAATAATAACATGTGAGAAGATAGCAATTCTTATTCAATTATGCAACTATCTACCACGTCCATATCTTGGCTAATTGTCAAGACTCAGTGCAGAAAGCATGTTGGCGCTACAACAAGCAGTCAACAAGCCAGTCATTAATCAATTACCAGACACAATACCCACATGGTGTACCTGCATGTATGTAACTGATAAAAGGAATGTGTAACTAACCTGCCGAGCTGTCTCCTAGGTTATTTGGCTGCCACCGTGCACATAGCAGAACATAACCATATCAGCATGCACACTACACTCAGCGGGTAGGATTGGCATGATGTCAGCTGTTCTGTAAAGGGTACATAATGGCATCTATCCACTGTAAACACTCACACTTTGCTGTAACAGCTGGCAAATTGAGGTTACATATGTAGCTTCGTCACCTGGCTGAGTTAGGCATTAAACTTCGATGTACCAGTCATTTTGAAGCAGTCATGAGACTGCGACTTTAGCATCGTCTTGCCAGTCCGTCAGCCAATAGTTCCACAGCACTGTAAATAAACTGTTTGCTGCACTTTTCATATCTAAATTACAAATTACTGTACACCAAGTTGAATATTGCTAGTAGAAATGTCACCTTCGTATTCTTCAATAGGTCAGCTGTTTCAGTCAGTTACGAACGGCCTTCCTGTTTAACGCATTGTAAAACCCTTCCGCTTAGTGAAGTTGCCTGTTCTTGTAGACACAATAACTTACAAATTTTCAAATATCTTCTTTGCCAAAACCAGTTTATTTTATGAACAAACTGATAAAACTTTCAGAGGAATTTTCAGTAATATTCATTACCACGGTAACTTTCGTCGTTAAGTAACGTACATAAACGCTTTTTTTTTTACCTGGGCTTAATGGACTGCCCTTGCCTACCACCCTCAGCACAAAAATGGCCTGTGCTGGACAAACCGGGACTTTCTTAGTCCACGGCAAACTTAGACTGCCCGAATCAGCTCCACAATTGGGGAGTCTTAACATAGTGACCGATGTATGAGCGGGCTCCGCGGATGCATTGTATGGAGGACCGCAAGAGAGAAAAAGATAGACAGCACCTTAACCACCCCATGACAACAGAGTAATCATCGCCCCACTTGTTTGAAAGTTGATGAGCCAAGCGTTGATAAAAAACAGAAGCCTCATGAGCCAGACCACCAGAGGCAGACATTACCAGGGGGGTAAAAGAGGCATGCTCCTACTCACGAATTCTCTGAGCATACGCACGTTCTTAATGTTCTCGTGCCTCCGATAACAGGAGGCCAGAGATGAGGACGCATTAGAAGCAGCCAGAGGGTTGAACACCCGCACATCCACAAAACATCTTTCACTTCTTCCACCCCAAAAACCATTCATGGCGATGTCAAGACGGGCACCATCTTGGATATTGGCAGAAGCAGGGTAGTCCTGCTGTGAAACCGGCTGGAGCTCTGGTTCAACAGCTACCTGAGAGCATACTTCAGTCAACAGGGTAGCAGTTAGATCTCTGATCTCATTGTGTCGGATAGAAGGTAAGCCACCCTTGGGACAGGATAAAGCATGCTCCACTGAAAAGGAAGTCTCACATGCACAGTGAGCAGGAGTCCGCTGAGGAGACCACCCATAACGTAGTGCCACGGCATCGTGAAACGCTGACTTATGCAGTGCAAAGCCATGTTCCTGAAGGGGCCGGGTAGTAAGCCAGTTGGAGGCCCCTTTGGCTGAGGCTAGATCTAAAGCGCGTTGAGAGGAGGGATCTAAGTGGGTACACAAACTGGAAGATCTATCCGAATAGTTGGAAGATTTGGAATTGCGGATTGCGGACTTGCGAGATAGCCGCAACGTCACGGGGAGTGAGTATTAATTGGAAAAATGAGATTATCTCGTTGCATCAGTGGTTGCATGCTGCCAGCGGGAGACTCTAAGCAAAGTAAGGTTATAAATACTCTAGAGCATTATCTCATCCTGTACTTTTGTAGATCAGAATCATCGAAAATGTTCAGTTGAGTATATGGGTCACTGTTCCTCACCTTCTTCTCCTACTCCATTAGTAAACTACTGCGACTGATGCAGTAAAACTAAAAGTGAGACATAAATACTATATTAGTGTTTTGTGATCATGTACAGTCGATTTCAGATTACTTTCTGCATGTAATTGAACAATTTACAATGTGATTGTTCGAACATATGAGCTGATTGTTTGCAACCTAACTCCTTTACTTGTACTACTAGATACTAGTACTAGCACAATAAATACTCACCCCTTTACTGCCAGGAGTGTGCATGTAAATACTGCAAGTAGACATTCACATTATCACGTTTGCAAGTCATGTGTGTGAATTGTTCAAAAGCAATCTGAAATTAACTGTGGTAGTACTACCTTAGTGTGTACTGGAGTCTGTTCTGACAGTGTTGTCACAGTGCTGCAATTTGTAACCACAAACAAAGTAATTACAATAGTTGCTTATTTAAGTTCATCAATTCCAGGGGTGTATCCAGGATATTTCAAAAGTGGCTTCCAGATCTAGCAGTGAGGTACAGAGATCTGGGGCTGTGCTCCCAGCCACTAACAGATTTAGAAAGTACTTCAAATTTACTAGATTTCTTGAATTGTAACTATTTCAATTTGTACTTGATTTGTGGCTGGTGAGGCATATAATGTAGTGACCAAATACAATTCCAATTAAAATGATTAAGGTACGTTAAATTTCAACATTTTAACACCCATTTTTAAAATTGTATTCTGTTATGAATGTTGTATTAGAGTACTTTTGACTGCTCTATTAGAGTATGTCAGACTTTTCTATTAGAGTATCTCAATGTTCTCTAAAGGTTTTTCAATACATAGCCTTAATCCAAGTTTGAGAACTAATTGTAAGTTTCCTATCAAACTGTAGCTATACTGCATGTTCATTAACACATTGGTAACTATTAAACTGTGTGCATGCGTGCGTGTGTGTGTGGCTCACTACTGATAGGTTGGAGTGCTGCACCAGCATAATGCTAGCATAATAGGTGGATGTTATGAATACTACTGATACTCTCTAATAGAGTAGTCAGTGGAAACTGCAATCGAACACTCCAATGCATTGTCCAAAGCTTCTTAGGTCGATACTCTCTAATAGAACAGTCACTTTGTAGTCAATTACTCTAATTGAGCATTCACTGATTAAAAATTTCAAAGATAATTGTAAGAAATGTTTTTGAGCACATTGGGAACCAGTGTTGGAAGTAATGCATTACTTATGTAACGCGTTACGTAATATTATTACTTTTGTGGTACCTAAGTAATATAACGAAATACGCTATAAAAATAGGTAATATAACTCAAGTTACTTTACTTACAAATGTAACGCGTTACCAAAGTAATATAGTTACTGTAACGAGTCTAATAGTACGTAATATTATTACTACAAGTAACGGAGTTACTAATCTCGTTAGTAATCCACTGAGTAATGCCTAGCCACTACAAAGTAATGAAGCCTACTGAATGAAGCTTATTCACCAGCTTCTTGCTTAAAACCAAGATTTGCACATTGCCCAACAATGAAATCATGTCACGTGATAAGGTGGTAGTTTCACATGTGACAGCTTAAGGCTGTGGACACAAAGTAATATAATATGTAATATTATTATAGTTACTTTATTTTATGGGTAATATGTAACTGTAACTAAATAGTTCAGTTGCAAGTAATATGTAATATGTAACTAGTTACTTTTAAAAAGTAACGTGCCCAACACTGTTGGGAACACTGAAGAGCATAACAGGCAAAAGTTTCATGAAATTTTACCCAGCCCTCAATCCAGGTCAGTCCATAAAACGGGTCAGATCTGGATTACCTGTACAAGTGACAAACTCAGCCCAGACAAAATGTGACATAGATGACCTTGTTTCAACCAAGTGTGTATGTGCTGTGCATGCGTGTGTGCATGTATGTAGTATGTAGAACTGAGCCAATCATTTCCAAAACATTTGTTGATTATGTGTCATACACTATTCCTAATCAGGGACGAAACTAGCTCTTTAGTGAGGCTCGTAGCCTATTGCTTTATGGCCTTGTGGCCTTAAATCTTGGTGATCATGAGAAAATTAGTAGAGTGTGACACAGCTTCTATGCATTATTGTTTCTTCGCATAGGCTTGCGTTTAGACTCCATGCCAGCATAGAACCATAAGGGAGATCGATACTCTCTAATACAACAGTCACCTACATGTTTTTATTACAGTGGTTGACTGTTCTAATAGAGTTTTTGATTTTATGCTTGATTTAATCCTTATACTCAAAAAAGAATCATTTTAGCTATCTCTCCTCCCTAAGTATAGAAAAATTAGCCCTTCTCTTGCTACTTCTATCATTTTATTACATGTAGTTGCACCTGTGCATTCTACTGTCTTCCCAGCTACGGTACAACTCAACTATAACTTCACACACGCATGGTACCCCACGCATGATAACACGCGCGATTTCGTGTGGAACTGCAAATAACCACTCCCAAATATAATTTCCACGTAAAATATATCTAATCCAAAACAGCCAAGCTGTAAAAAAGTGTGCGGCCCTCAAAAACGCTATGGTGAAAAAAGATGTGAAATCCAAGGTGGCAGCCTAGAAATGGCTGTGATGGTAGGTTAATGGTAAAAATATTAATAATGACAATTCAGGTAAATTTTGTGAAGCGGCACAAAAATTCACCTGAATTGTCGTTATTAAAACTTTTACCATTAACCTACCATCACAGCCATTTCTTGGCCGCCACCTTGAATTTCACATCTTTTTTCACCATAGCCTTTCTGAGGGCTGCACCCTTTTTTTACAGCTTGGCTGTTTTGGAATAGATTTCATTTCTTTTTGTATTTGTATACCCCAAAGCCTGCGGGACTTTTTAAACATATGTTTTTTCTTTACTACAGGAAGAAGAAAAGATGAAGTAGATGTACTTTAAATATTTTATCAGTAAATGTACAATTATATATATAATACATATGTGACCGGATATGCAAAAAGGGGCCTTCCACACATCCAATTTGCCAACTTTGACTATTGATAACTTCAGATTGGAAAGAGCTATTGCCTTGAAATTTGGGCAGTGGTGATTTCTTTGCAGCTGAACTCTCTACATGATGGTTTCTTTGTAGCTGAACTCTCTACAAAGTAACTTCTTCTAACGGATCTTTCTACAGGGTGATTTGTTTGTAGCTGAACTATCTACAAGGTAATTTCTCCTAGCTGATCTCTCTACAGGGTGATTTGTTTGTAGCTGAATTCTGTACAGGTGATTTGTTTGCAGCTGAGCTCTTTACAGAATGGTTTCTTTGTAGCTGAACTCTCTTCTACAAGGTAACTTTTCTAGCTGATGTCTCTACAAGGTGGCTAGTTTGTAGCTGAACTCTCTACGTGGTGGTTTCTTTGTAACTAAACTTTCTACAAGGTGACTTCTTCTAGCTGATCTTTCAATAGGGTGATTTGTTTGTAGCTTCACTCTCTACAAGGTAACTTCTTCTAGCTGATCTCTCTACAGGGAGATTTGTTTGTAGCTGAACTCTCTACAGGTGATTAGTTTGAAGCTGAACTTTCTAAATGATGGTTTCTTTGTAGCTGAACTCTCTACAAGTTAATTTCTTCTAGCTGATCTATCTACAGGGAGATTTGTTTGTAGCTGAACTATCTACAAGGTAACTTCTTCTTGCTGATCTCTCTACAGGGAGATCTGTTTGTAGCTGAACTATCTACAAGGTAACTTCTTCTAGCTGATCTCTCTACAGGGTGGTTTCTTTGTAGCTGAACTCTCTACAAGGTAACTTCTTCTAGCTGATCTCTCTACAGGGTGGTTTCTTTGTAGCTGAACTCTCTAAAATGTAACTTCTTCTAACCGATCTTCCTACAGGACAATTTGTTTGTAGCTGCATTTTTTACAAGGTGATTTCTTTGCAGCTGAAATCTCTACATGGTGGTTTCTTTGTAGCTGAACTCTCTACAAGGTAATTTCTTCTAGCTGATCTCTCTACAGGGAGATCTGTTTGTAGCTGAACTATCTACAAGGTAAATTCTTCTAACTGATCTTTCTATAGGGCAATTTGTCTGTGGCAGAATTTTATACAGGGTGATTTCTTTGCAGCTAAACTCTCTACATGGTGGTTTCTTTGTAGCTGAACTCTCTACAAAGTAATTTCTTCTAGCTGATCTCTCTACAGGGTGATTTGTTTGCAGCTGAGCTCTTTACAGAATGATTTCTTTGTAGCTGAACTCTCTAAAAGGTAACTTCTTCTAACTGATCTTTCTACAGGGCAATTTGTTTGTGGCTGAATTTTCTACAGGGTGATTTCTTTGCAGCTGAACTCTCTACTTGGTGGTTTCTTTGTAGCTGAACTATGTACAAGGTAATTTCTTCTAGCTGACCTCTCTACAGGGTGATTTGTTTGTAGCTGAATTCTGTACAGGTGATTTCTTTGCAGCTGAACTCTAAACAGAATGGTTTCTTTATAGCTGAACTCTCTACAAGTAAACTTCTTCTAGCTGATCCCTCTACAGGGTGATTTTCTTGTAGCTGAACTATTTACAAGATAACTTCTTCTAGCTGATCTCTCTACATGGTGATTTGCTTGTAGCTGAATTCTGTATAGGTGATTTGTTTACAGCTGAGCTCTTTAAAGAATGGTTTCTTTGTGGCTGAAATCTCTACAAGGTAACTTCTTCTAGCTGATGTCTCCACAAGGTCACTAGTTTGTAGCTGAGCTCTCTACATGGTGGTTTCTTTGTAACTTAACTCTCTACAAGGTGACCTCTTCTAGCTGATCTTTCTACAGAGTGATTTGTTTGAAGCTGAACTCTCTACAAGGTAACTTCTTCTAGCTGACCTCTCTACAGGGAGATTTATTTGTAGCTGAACTCTCTATATGATGGTTTCTTTGTATCTGAACTATCTACAAGGTAACTTCTTCTAGCTAATCTCTCTACAGGGAGATTTGTTTGTAGCTGAACTCTCTACATGATGTTTTCTTTGTAGCTGAACTCTCTGCAAGGTTACTTCTTCTATTGATCTCTCCACAGGGCGATTTGTTTGTAGCTGAATTCTCTACATGGTGGTTTCTTTGTAGCTGAACTCTACAAGGTGATTTTTTCTAGCTGAACTATCCCTTTCCATAGTTGTATGAACTCCCTACAAGGTAACTTCTTCTATTATTATTATTATTATTATTATTAATGCTTTACAATGCAACATAAAATTACAATTATACATGTGTAGGTGGGTATAGATGAAGAAAAAGTTGCATTGATGGTCTGCCAGCAACCTGTGCTGGCAGCCGGGAGTTAATTAAACTTATGAAGTAAAGTTAATTGTCAGTCCAGAATCATAGCACTTGCTGCATCTACAGCAGTAATGATAGGTGCAGGGATTGTCAGGAGAGAAATTTGTGGTGAAGTGTTGCCATAAATAGTTCTGAATAGTAGCTTTGATGACTGGTAGGGACTGGTTGATGTCAATGCAAGGTAATTGGTTCCATATCCTGGGAATTCTATTAAAGTAAAAGTTTCTGGCATAGTTACTATTAGTGGGACATGATTTAGTTTGTTAGTAGACGAAGATCTGGTATTGGAAGAGCTAAATGATCTAGCTGATCTCTAATTGGTTCCATGATCTTTCTAGCTGATCTCTCTACAGGGTGACTTGTGTGTAGCTGATCTCTATACAGGTTTCTTATTTCTAGCTGATCTCTTGAATTCTCTTCATGGTGACTGCTCTATTAGGATGACTGCTCTATTAGAGTATCTCGATCTCGCACTTGCTGCACCAAGTTGGATTTCGTGTTATAACTCCGTGGCTTTAAGTCTGATTCTTCTACACCATTGATGATCCTTTCTAAGATGATTACTCCATCTGTACAACGATTTTCAAAGCATTACCCAAAGCGCTTTATCTGGTAGGCGTGGCAAGCAGTGGTTTTTTATTAGCAAATCTCGATTGCGTAATTGTTACACACTGTTGGTTTTTTCGGTGTATCTTCCTGTTTTTTAGCTCGATTTCTTTCAAACTACAAAAGGTTTGAGGTTCAATAGTTAACCTATTCACCCACCGATTTTCAGCTTGACTTGAGCTTCTTCCCATACGCGGTTTACCCTGTAGGCGTGACAACATATGGTGTTATTTTTCGTGAATAATCGCTCATAACTCTTTGCCTGCTTATTGTATTCTAGCCAAAGTTGGTACCGAGATGCGCCTTTATATCCCCTTCTGTGTGCCAAATTTCAAGGTAATCGGACATGGCGTTCGAGTTTTATAGCAGTTTTTGTAATTGTGCAACAAGTAAAAGAAAAATAAGAAGAAAAAACGAAGAAACTTAGCCAATTTTTGAAGTCGCATATCTCGGGAACGCGCGAAGCGATTTCGCTCAAATTTGGTATGTGGAGTGCTGCAATTGGAGGGAATGTCCACAGCAAAAATCGTCTTGTTTCATAAAGGAACCACAGAGCTACGGAGGTGCGAAAATTGCGTTTTCTTTCTTCCTGTCAATATACTCACGGGTGTTACGCGCCGGCTTCTTGGGCCGCACGACATACTACCATGTGTCTTGATCCACGCAAACGTCGGTTATGTTAAATTATATGCAGTCAACTTGCGAGATACCTTCCACGACTAAGACATTTGCATGGCTACATATGGACTTTCATGAGTTATCCTGTTGACTGCTTGTTGCAACACCAACATGCTTTCTGCACTGAGTCTTGACAATTAGCCAAGGTATGGACGTGGTAGATAGTTGTATAAGAATTGCCGTAATCTCACATGTTATTATTACAGGTTATAGTGTGTATGCTCCTGATTTTCCATCTCCATCATGTTGTATACAAAATGTAAGTATTACAGCAATTGTGATACTAATAATACGACTTGACATTCTAGTGGTGTTGCCTTTTGATAACACACTGTGATGGATATTGATTGCCCGGCAGCTATTCCTGTTACTTGAAAATTATAGTAGCATCTGTCTTGCTGTTTACGCCCCTACTGTCAGGTGGAATTCCCTGCTGTAATGCAGATCGATGACAAATTGTAAGCATAGAGTGTACCAGATTGTTATGTATAACGTTTTGGCAGGTTCTGTGGACTGTAGATGAAGTGTTGTTAGCTGTTTACAATATTAAGGTATACACTGTTAAAACAGTTGGTTAGAAGGTTATCCCAAAACAGGGATAAAGTGGCTGACACATATAGCATACCAAATCCAGGGATAACGGTTATCCCAACTCTCAATAGTATGACCGTTATCCCATATAGGTAGGATAAAGGTTATCCCTATGCTAGTATAAAGGTTATCCCCAATTGTTATTTAGTATTTAAAATAATTATTATGTATTTCAATTACAGAAATTAAATGCTGTTCAAATAGTCAACTCTAACTTCTGAAGTGCTCGTGAGATGTTCGGACCAGCATGATCTGCAGCATTGACAAGCAATATAGTTACACTTCTTATTCAAACATACACCATACCTTAATATTGTAAACAGCTAACAACACTTCATGTGCAGTCCACAGAACCTGTCAGAACGTTATATTTACATAACAATCTGGTACACTCTATGCTTACAATTTGTCGTCAATCTGTGCTGCAGCAGTGAATTCCACCTGACGGTAGTGGCGTTAACAGCAAGACAGATGCTACTATAATTTTCAAGTAACAGGAATAGCTGCTGGGCAATCAATATCCATTACAGTGTGTTATCAAAAGGCAACTCCACTAGAATGTCAAGTCGTATTATTATAGTATCACAGTTGTTGTAATACTTACATTTTGTATACAATATGATGGAAATGATCATGAAATATATATCAGGAGCATACACACTATAACCTGTAATAATAACATGTGAGATGACGGCAATTCTTATTCAACTATCTACCACGTCCATACCTCGGTTAATTGTCAAGACTCAGTGCAGAAAAGCATGTTGGTGTTACAACAAGCAGTCATTAATCAATTACCAGACACAATACCTGCATGGTGTACCTGCATGTATGTAACTGATAATAGGAATGTGTAACTAACCTGCCGGGCTGTCTCCTAGATTACTTGGCTGCCACCGTGCACATAGCAGAACGTAACCATATCAGCATGCACACTACACTCAGCGGGTAGGATTGGCATGATGTCAGGTGTTCTGTAAAGGGTACATAATGGCAGCTATCCACTGTAAACACTCACACTTTGCTGTAACAGCTGGAAAACTGAGGTTAGATACGTGGCTTCATCACCTGGCTGAGTTAGGCATTAAACTCAGAATTAAAGAGATTCAACTGTCTGAAATTTCACTATTCGATGTACCAGTCATTTTGAAGCAGCCATGAGACTGCAACTTTAGCACCGCCTTGCCAGTCCGTCAGCCAGTGGTTCCACAGCACTGTAGATAAACTGTTTGCTGCACTTTCCATATCTAAATTACAAATTATTGTACACCAAGTTGAATACTGCTAGTAGAAACGTCACCTTCGTATTCTTCAGTAGGTCAGCTGTTTCAGTCAGTTGCGAACGGCCTTCCTGTTAAACGCATTGCAAAACCCTCCCGCTTAGTCAAGCTGCCTGTTCTTGTAGACATAATAACTCACAAAATTTCAAATATCTTCTTTGCCAAAACCAGTTTATTTTATGAACAAACTGAACGAACTTTCAGAGGAATTTTCAGTAATATTCGTTACCACGGTAACTTTCGTCGTTAAGTAACGTACGTAAATGCTACGTCACGGGGAGTGAGTATTAAATGGAAAATGGAGATTATCTCGTTGCATCAGTGGTTGCATGCTGCCAGCGGGAGACTCTAAGTAAAGTAAGGTTATAAATATTCTAGAGCATTATCTCATCCTGTACTTTTGTAGATCAGAATCATCCAAAATGTTCAGTTGAGTATATGGGTAGGCAAGCCACCGTTCCTCAACTTTTTCTCCTAGTCTAACTCCATTAGTAATCTACTGTGACTAATGCAGTAAAACTATAAGTGAGACATAAATACTATATTAGTGTTTTGTGATCATGTACAGTCGATTTCAGATTACTTTCTGCATGCAATTGAATAATTTGCAATATGACTGTTCGAACATATGAGCTAATTGTTTGCAACCTAGCTCCTTTACTTGTAAAACTAAATACTAGCACAATAAATACTCACCTCTTTATCGTCAAGCAATGCCAGGAGTATATATAAATACTGCAAGTAGAGCACATTTGCAAGCCATGTGTGTGAACTGTTCAAAGGCAATCTGAAATCAACTGTGCTAGTACTACCTGAGTGTGTACTGGAGTCTGTTCTGACAGTGTTGTCACAGTGCTTGCTGCAATTTGTAACAACAAACAAAGTAATTACAATAGTTGCTTATTTTAAGTTCATCAATTCCATGGGCGTATCCAAGATATTTCCAAAGTGGCTTCCAGATTTAGCAGTGAGGTACAGAGATCTGGGGCTGTGCTCCCAGCCACTGACAGATTTAGAAAGTGCTTCAAATTTACTAGATTTTTGATTTCATGAATAGTAACAATTTTAATTTGTACTTGGTTCCTCATGATTTGTGGCTGGTCAGGTATATATTGTAGTGACCAAGTACATTTCCAATTAAAATGATATAGGTATTTTAAACGTGAACATTTTAACACCCATTTTTAAAATTGTATTCTGTTATGAATGTTGTATAAGAGTACGTACTTTTGACTGCTCTATTAGAGTACGTCAGACTTTTCTATTAGAGTATCTCGATCTTCTGTAAAGGCTTTTCAATACATAGCCTTAATCCATGTTTGAGGACTAATTGTAAGTTTCCTATTAAACTGTAGCTATACTGCATGTTCATTAAACACATTGGTAACTATTAAACTGTGTGCGTACGTGCGTGTGTGTGGCTCACTACTGATAGGCTGGAGTGCTACACCAGCATAATGCTAGCATATTAGGTGGATGTTATGAATACTACTGATACTCTCTAATAGAGCAGTTAGTGGAAACTGCAATAGAGCACTCCATTGCATTGTCCATAGCTCCTTAGATCGATACTCTCAAATACAACAGTCACTTTGTAGTCAATTACTCTGATTGAGCATTTACTGATTAAAAAATTTCAAATATAATTGTAAGAAATGTTTTTGAGCACATTGAGAACACTGAAGAGCATAATAGGCAAAAACTTCATGAAATTTTACCCAGGCCTCAATACAGGTCAGTCCATAAAACGGGTCATATCTAGATTACCTACCCAGGTAACCCACTGAGCCCCAGACAAATGTGACGCAAATGACCTGTTTCAACCATGTGTGTGTGTGTGTGTGTGTGTGTGTGTGTGCGCGCGCGCACAAGTGTGTGTGTGTGTGTGTGTGTGTGCACAAGTGTGTGTATGTGCTGTGCACGCGTGTGTGCATGTGTGTAGTATGTAGAACTGAGCCAGTAATTTCTTAAACATTTGTTGATTATGTGTCATACATTGTTCCTAATCAGGGACGAAACTAGCACGTTAGTGATGCTAGTATACCCAAAGTGTCCTAATTTGAGAGGTCTAAGCAACTACAAATGAGACCATTAATGGTGTCAAGGTACATGTCCTGATTTCAAGTACTGTATTGTCAATTATGGCCCGGGCACTTATTACTTTCAGGCAAGTGTTTACCCTAGCCACAAGACTGGTGACTATAACTTACAAGACCAAAAATCATATTCCTTGGGATCAACTTGAGATATTCTTTTCTTGATATATTCCACATAGATTTCAAGTGTAAAGAAATGCTGTAAAATGCTTTTGCTTCACTGTTTTGTACTAGGAGTTCCTGTGAAACCTGGAATTTATTCTGTTGTACGGCTCTACACCATATCTAGCAACTACAGTGTTTATGATATAATTATATGGGACTGGCTGTAGTGCATTAATAGGAAAGATGTGAGTCTTATTTTATCATTAAATTTCATGCTTTACTTTCTTGTTTGTTTAGTGTCAAATTATGTTCAGCCAATGTAATAGCACTGAGAGAGGTATGTGGACTATTTCGTTGAATTAAAATGTATATTTTCTTATTCACAGGCATTCTGAGAAACTGAAATCATAGCGTAAAAGATATTGGGCCAAGGGCTGAGGGGTGCATAAGAACTGTGAAGAAAGAGAACATTTAAATATCCAACTGTCACTAGATGATAGTAATGTTCCATAATGTGTTTGTGGTTTGACAAAAGTTGTGATAATGTATTTATCACAACTTTACATGGATTAAATAGTATTTATCATTTATGGCTGCGCAGCACAGACTTTACAAAAGCGAAGCTGAGTGTGGCCCCGACTAGACATTGGGTGACCTGCAGTTCGAATCCTGGGGTTGGAGGGATTTTTTTCCTTACTTTGGCCCCTTTTCTGTTATACCTTTCCATCTATAAGTCATTAAGTCTAAGTCCTTATCATCTGCAAGGAACATGGATGTGTAGACTATAACTGACCGAACATGTTATATTACAGTACATTGTCAAGCAGCATTATGATGAATTATTTACATACACAGTGTGGAACTCTCAAGTTGTTTGTAGGTAACCACTAGTTCCCTTTAGGAATTATATTTACGAAAGGTATTGCTAGTATACCAAATAGCCCTTGGTCATTGAAATAACAAATCAAGTACAAATAACACAAACACTAGTTATGCTATAACATTGTGATTACAAGTAATGCTGTTCATTGAATTATGCAATAATATTTCAGTTGAGTTCCTTGCTTGTGAATAGTTTTTACAACTGCTTGACATGTAGCTGATGAGTTACAAACTTTGATCAGACTCTAGAGTCAGCTATGTTCAATCCAGTTGGTAGTAACAAGCTGCTCATTGGGATTCATGCCTCTTTTACCCTGCAACAATTATAAACAGTTCACCCTGCAACACTATTAATATGTACAAGTACACAAATATTACAAGCAACGCTTCCTTTTATCATGTCATCTTGCAGGGCGTACACATGCAGTAATTTTGAAAAGAGTTTTCTCTACAGCTAAGTGACTGTTATATTAGAGTATTATAATTGCCTGACTGCTTTATTAGAGTATCTCACCAAATAATATTCTTCAGAACAAGCATTGCTATTGCATGACAAACACTATTAATACGAGGCGAAGGCTCCTATTTCATGAAAGATCCCATGATTTCTGTATACCTGTGGTTTGAATTTATGTAAAGGAGTTTCCTGAAACTTGCCCCTGCCTTGGAAGTACAAAACTCATGTACCTAGTAGATATTCTCTGTTGCATACAAAATTGTGTGTAAGAAATTAAAAGTATTATTATTATTTTCTAGGACCGCGTCACATACAACCAAGTACATACACCAACATTGCAACCTACCCATTGGGTAAGTATAAACAGTGCCATAGGCAGCACTCAGAGCAGTGTGCGTGTACCGGTGGAAATGATACATAGGCATATGTACACAGGCAAGGGAGTTTAACTGGCATCAGAAAACCACAATACTAAAACACAACCTACAACAAAACCCAAGCTATATTGAAAGTAGCTATATATTGTAGGTGTGACGTGTCTCTCAAGATGACTCAGCAGTGAAGTGAGGCTATGTAGAACAAGGGACATGGTGAAGGTACAATTAAAAATTGATCCCAATCAAGCCAATATGGCACAACAGACTCTGTTGTAACTAGAGGCCACAGGTGATGTGCCAGTATATCAGCGGTGTGGCATTGGCACAGTGATCACAGTCTATAATATTATGCATACAGCCATGCACAACATACAGGAGATAGTTACACATTGTTGTATATGCAGCACTGCATCGGCTTCTAGTTTAGCTATTATACAGACTCACAGTAGAGTAGTAGATAAGTCCAGTGGAAAATAATTCCAGCCGCTAGCAAGCCAGATGAAGGATGAAGATGTATAATACAACTACCAGTACAAGTATTACATTACTCATTACCTTGTTGTTCCAGCTGGTTGTTTATGAGCACATCAGCTGGTATCCCAACTGGTCATCAGCTGGTTGTTCACTGCATGACGCCTGGAGTGCATATCCTGCACACAAAATACACAGTTACAAACATTTAAACATACTTGTAATGTTGTTGTTTACCAGTAAAGTAGTGCCTGGCCTCTCCTCGGACTTTTACTAATCTTCTCTTTTGAGCAATCTGTAATTAAACAAGGGTGTGATGCTGGGCATTATATAGAATTACACGTATGGTAAAGTCATCAGCACGAACAGGCATACTTATTATACGATTGTGCCTTCATTCACAGGCGAACCTATCCCCACTTAGTTCATGTCTCTAGGCCTCGTAGTTTTTTCAAACATTTATTTATTATTTATTCATTCATTATTAATGACGTAATGTTAACCGCATTTCGTATTATTCTTAGTACTTGGTTGTATAATTATTATTATTATCAATTTCGTCAATGACAGGGTACACAAAAGGCTAAGTGCCTGTACAAGGTGGTCCCCAACAAAACAAAAAGAAACCGTACAATAAACACAAATACACCAGAAACCGTACAATAAACATAAATACAAAAACAAGACAAAGCAGTACAATTACATAGAAAATAAGAATCGATGAAGTTTTAATTTAAAAGACATGGCCGAGGAAGTAAATATGATGTCATAAGGGATTCTGTGTACCCTGCACTAGTCACTCTGAACTGCTTAGCTTTATTTCACTTTTAAACCGATCATACATGTATATGCAAGGGAGTATCATGCTGGCCTGTGTGCTGCATTTGAACTCTTCGTATGCCTTGAGATTTTGACTCATTGTTACTGGTAGCAATATTGTGTAGTCTCAAGTCTTGTCTTGATTGTATATCGACTTTGGTAGACTGTGCAGCAAGTTAGTTTCATGTCATCCATCCCTTCGCAAAAGTAAGGGTCTGCAGCTGGTGAAATACAGATACTAAATAATTTCAAAAGGAATTCAATTAGACAGTGTATGTATCTACTAGTTATGTCAGATGATTACCCTTCAAAAGCATTGCGTTGCCAAGGTGATTTGTGTGCAAAAGTGATTGACACGCACTACTAAATCTGAGTGGTAGAAATCATTTAGTATCTGTACTTCACTTTTTGCGGCGGTGCCAGACTAGTCCCTGTGGCACCTCCTTGTGCAATGTGTATGTACATGCATACAAAGTTTTAATAGTTGTCCCACTCACTTTACATGAATCAAAATATTACTCCATTTTATAGCGGCTGCCACAAAATTTCACGGATGCATATCAACAGGAGCAATGAAATGTACAATTTTAAAGGACTGGTTGTATCATATTTTTACTGCTCTTAATCCTCTTACATCTGTTCCAGTGATCCAAGGCGATCCAAGGGCAGCTGGGTACCCGGGGCAGGTGACAAACCACTTAGGTGTCCCGTATTTACTGGTGTTCCACTTTTATCTCTCTGTGCTTGAATCCATTAAGTAGATAAATCGTGACACTGGTCCGCCAAAGCACGCATGTGGCAGCATAGTGACGAATCATGGTTCAAGCGCCGCATAAAAATGACGCGCTGCGCTTTAGATTGAAATACGTAGTAAATGCACGGAAGAAAACGGAATAAGGACATCACGAAGGTATAAACGTTATACCTGTGAAGTTTTATACCAACGTGTAGGGATAACCTTCATCCCATATAGTACAACCTTCATACCGAGCGTTTTTTATACCAACTAGGTAGGGATAACCGTCATACGCCATGGTATAACCTTCAAACTTCATTTTTAACAGTGTAGTGTATGCTTGAATAAGAACTGTAACTATATTGCTTGCCAATGCTGCAGATCATGCTGGTCCTAACATTTCACGAGCACTTCAGAAGTTGGAGTTGACTATTTGAACAGCATTTAATTTCTGTAATTGAAATACATTAATAATTATTTAAATACTAAATAACAATTGGGGATAACCTTTATACTAGCATAGGGATAACCTTCATCCTACCCATATGGGATAAAGGTCAAACTATTGAAAGTTGGGATAACCGTTATCCCTGGATTTGGTATGCTATATGTGTCAGCCACTTTATCCATGTTTTGGGATAACTTTCCAACCAACTGTTTTAACAGTGTAAAGTCTTTGTATACCACCTGTATTTTACAACAAAATGTGGTGATAAGTTACCATCATTGTGGTAGCTGTAATTTAGAATATTTCTTACTAAGCATATAGCCATTCACAGGTTCAAAGACAGCAATGGTCCAAACCCGTTCTAGCAGCTACGTTTAGTAATTAATTTGGAAGTACAGTATTAGACACTATATATAATGGTACAAAGACTTTAAACTGACAAAACATGATAGAACATACCTTACTAAATATGCACCCCATAGAAACATCTAAAACCTACTTAGGATGATCTGTGGATAGGGACCCGCCGATTATGCTGGCATAATTATGAGCATAATAGGTGCCTGAAAACATTGAGCATAATGCTAGCATAATGGGTAGAATATTTGTGTAATAGTATGAATCCTTAGCAGCTATCACAGAAAGATCGATATACTCTAATAGAACAATCATATAGTTGACTGTTCTATTAGAGTATATCGATCTTTTCTGTAATATGCAGTTTGACAAGTAAGTTTATGCTGCAGCCACTTATTATTTATCCATAAACTGGAAATTATTAGTAGAGCATGAGAACTGAGGCATAAATAATTGGGCATAATGTGAGCATAATAGGTAAAATTATGAGCATAATCGGCAAGTCCCTATCTGTGGAGAAAGAAAGAGTGTAGTAATACTGCATGTGCGTGTAGTTATATACCAGTGCATAATTATATCTAAAGTCTTTGTATACCACCTGTATTTTACACCAAAATGGGATGATATGTAAGTTACCATCATTATTGTAGCTCTAGTTTGGAATATATCTTACTAAGCATATAGCCATTCACAGGTTCAAAGACAGCAATGGTCCAAACCAGTTCTGGCAACTACCCTTAGTAAGTAATTTCAGAGTATCCTATTATCAATTGAAGAAAATAAAAGTAGTATAAACACTTTAAACCAATAAAAACATGGTGTAGAATGTTTGTACCTCAGAGTACATCAATCACTTTGCCTCAATCTTCAATCAACCAGGGATGATCTGTGGAGAAGTAAATGTATTATAAGACACACGTAGTCTCACAAACACTAAGATGCTTAAGTAAACTTTATAGTTTACAGAAGATTTAGCTGACCATAAGACTGATGACTAATGTTGATATGTAATTCACTTGCTTGTCAGCATAATAAATTATTGTTAATTGTTAATAAACAAGATCATTAAGCACAAATACATGAAGGTTTCCATGTGCTATGGAAGTTCCATATATGGCAATAAAAATTTTCATTTTATTACCAGAAGAGAGTTGAATATAGTTTAGGTTAAAAATGATAAAGGAATTACATTCAGTATTAATTCCTCATAGAAATTGCAGACCTGTGCGCGGATCTCATTAGAAACAGAAAATCCCTTCTATTTAAAAGTACTAGTTATTATTATTATTATTATTTGTTAATTGGTATAAGGAAGACAAAGTCTTATAAAAACCAATCTCAAGTACATCTAAATAAAATCAAACCGGCGGTCATATAAAAATACATCTAATTTAGTCTTAAAGATCAGTACATTAGGTGCAAATACAATTTCATGGGGTAAGGTGTTCCAATCATTGATGATTCTCTGTGAAAAACTATGACCTCTAATAGCAGTGTTGAAGCGATTTTTGTAAAGTTTGAGTCCATTAGATCGGTAGTGACATTCCTATATACGCAATATATTTACTATAGCTATTCAGCTGTGTTTAGGCCTAATACCAGCCAGGCCAACATTACTGGATTAAAGTTCATTCAAGCACCTGACATCGCTCATCCCTTACCACTGCAATAACTAGGTCCTTAGATAATTTATTGAAACAACACTAGCCTATAGCTATGTGCTCCTTGCAACAATAGCAATAGCTAGCAACTCCACACATAATGGGTCTCATTCTGTCCTCAGGCTACATGTGAAAATAAAATTAATGTTGTAACAGAGATATACTTACCACAATGATCTTTAAATTCTGAATTAGAATTGCTCATCAACTATCCATCTATCCTTTCTTGTTCTGGCTGCCATAGTTTACAAACTCCTCACAACTATATATTATTCTGTTTAACCATACCATTGTTGCTGGATGTTGTTGAATGTAACCCAGAATACATCCTCTGTCACTTTACTTGAACTAACATTCCCTCTAGACTCAGTAAACTTCCAATCTCATTCTTTTAGATCTAGATAACAAGACAAGTCTGAATATCATCAACATTACTTACAGAATTTTACTAGTATCTGTCAATTTCCAACAATTCATGAAATAATTGTAAATAGCGCGCTGATTCAAAACATCAAAATTTTACTTTGTACTAGTGATGCACCGATTGATCGGTAAATAATTGGAAATTGGTTTATTGGCCACATTTCAGCAATATCAGTATCAGTAATTATTAGTAGATTATTTAGCTGATTAATTTTACTGACCCTGATGGTATTGTTTTCATAAAAATAACACAAAAATGAAGTTTAAAAAGGGCAATTTTACAAAATAATAATTATTATGTGTGAAATTTTGGTAAACATAAACATTCGATCAGTTATCGGTATTGGCCATTATATGATTTTCAATATCGGCTAATCGGATAATCAGCAAAATCTCTTATCGGTTCATCACTACTTTGTACAACTGTTTATAGCTAGCATTCAGACAGATACACAGCTTGTCCGTGTATGACATGCTCGCAAAATATTTTCATGGTTCGGAACTGTAGTGAATGGTCAACAACTTAACTGTGTTCGCTTTTTTAAATTCGGCTGTACACGTACACGTACACACACACACACCTTTCTGTCGCCACTTATACTATGATGATCTGACTGTGGTTGCAAGAGACCTAGGTCTCATAACACAGCAAAAATAGTGCTCCAATACAAGAGAGAAAGAAGAGAGAATAAACGTCTTAATGATTAAGACAAAATATACATTACAAGCAAACAGGGGCCTAGACACAGGGGTACCATGTGCTGATGGATCAGTACAGGAGCCCTGGCAAGACTTACATTAATTTAAATTAAATTAAATTATAATACACAAAAAAATCTATATATTTATCTATATGTAATACTTAAAGTTTACCTAAGTTGGTCTAAAAGATCCCAGTCTGGGGAGGCTCTAGAATTAAAAATTCTGTAAGAACAGGACACAGCAATGCGAGCTGCCTGCTCAATCAAGGATCTTACAGTTTTCTTTGTCACTTCACAAGCAGTAGCCATTTGAGCAATTGTTTCGGACAAAAGTGGCCTAAACAACCAATTTCAATGGGAACAAGATTGACGGTTAACCCAAAAAGCTGAAGGTCATATTGCAAGGAGCTATATCGATCTTCCTTTCTAGCTCTAGCAGCAAGAAGATGCTGCAGGGTAATAGTTTCTACTGTCAATTCGAACAAACAAATGGAATCATTTGAAACCAATACCAAGTCAGGCCTGCTGCGGGTGGAGGAAAGATTGGTTGGGATGGTACTAGGGGGCTGGAACTAGCTAGATAACCTGGAAGGTCAGCGTAAAGTTTGAATGTTTCAGGTAAATGCTGTTGGAGCCTATGAACAAGGACCTGTAAAACTGAATCATGTCTCCAGGTATACCTGCCTTGGTCTAGAGCAGCAGGACAGCCAGTCAAAATATGGTTTATTGTGGGTTGAGGAGCTTGACAAAGAGCACATCTAGGATCAGTAATGATGTTCCATCTGGCCAGGTTCATAGGGGTTGGTAGAGTGTCACAACCAGCATGTAGAAGGAAGGACAGCTGTTTTTTTAGGGAGGCCATACATCAATCTCTTCCACAGAGGACAAGCTTGCTCCAGAGTTACAATATCTAAAAATTTATTTTGAACAGTTAATGGTTCCAGTTTTGATTTCCAATATTCAATGTGAGCAGTACTTAAGTTGTGGCGAGCATGGTTCTTGAAAGTTGCAGAGTGAATGTTGGCAACTGAAGCCTTAGTAGCAGATAAACAGTCAAGGACAGCGGAAGAGATATCGGATCTGTTAGCTAAAACAGAATGTCACAGCTCTATAATCAGTGGATCAACTGACTGTTCGATAGCCAGAATGTATGAAAGCTTGGCTGATTGCTTCAGGTGTGGTAAAAAGGGGAGATCCATCATGTCCAGGTGGAAAACAGTTCCAGGAGTGCAATTTCTTGGGAGGTTTAACCAATTTTTCACAAATTTCAATATTGATGACTGTGCTGAAATAATAGAAGACACAGTAAGCCTCTCAACAGCTAAATGAAAATGTAGAACAGAAGACACAAAGTTTTTTTAAGATCCATATCTTATATTCTCCCCAAACAGAACACTAATCAATGAATTGTAAAAATTGTAAAATTTGTTGCTTCATGGTAGCAGAAGCTACCGATCGAGCAATAGTTGGAGAAACACCAATAGTGCGACCCAGAAATTTAGTACAATCCACATTACGGATATTAATGGTATTCCCAGCAACCATTGAAAATACAGTAGAGGAAACCATATGATGACCATTAAAGTAGAGGGAAATACACTTTGGAGGTTGAAATTCAAAACATATGTCTGTTGCCTTTTGGACAAGTGACGATAAAGCCTGCTGATGAGACTTGACATCTTTGGAGATGACAGTCAAGTCATCAGCAAAACCCTTTGCTCTATGTATTGATGAATAACAAATCTTAGGTAGAGCAGCAGCTGCACTAGTAGAGGTTGATGGTTGGGTATTAGGTTTATTAGAACGATAAACTCTGCGATATCTGCCTGCATAGCACCATTCCACAGTGTGAAGATCCACAGACTGTTCATTATCACCATTATCATAAACTAGATCACAGGAGCCATCACAATGATAAGAGGTCACAATTGCTCTGTACCAACCAGATGGTGAATCATCTGAGGAATCAGACCATAACACATAGATTGCAGTCTCAACAGGAGGCAGTCCAACAGAGTTGGCAGCCTGTAGTTGAGCAGAATAGCCACAATACTCTGATGTGGAGAGATAAGCTAATAACGGGTTAATGGCTAAGTTGAATAACAAAGGTGATAAAGTATTACCCTGGAAAACTCCTCGTTGAATAGAAAATACTGAAGTGTTCCAGTTCTTGGTAGACACTTATGCTGACAATTTTGAATAACAGCTAGTAATGTACGAAATAACAGGAGAAGGCATCTTGATGTAATGTAAGATATCAATGAGGTATTGATGACATACTGACCCAAAGGCATTCCTCAGGTCAAGAAATGACATAACAATAGGATTCTTATAGTACCTCTGGCATTCTCCAATAGTGATTATATGAACTCTGTCTTTAATCAGCATTAAGACAACTAATTCAAAAAAGTCCCTGCATTGAGAGAAAATGGACCTGTGACAAACCTATTTATTATTTATTATTATTAATTAGCAAAGCCCACCAGGGGCAACACGCTAATGTTCATTACAATTACATACAATACCAATCAGATTGTTCTTAAAAGTGTCAATGTCAATCTTGTCAATATCAGAGATAGGTAGTTGGTTCCATTAAATAATTGTTCGTGGTAAGAAAGAGTATTTGTAAACATCGATTCTTGTTGGTAAGTGAAATAGCTTGAGGGGGTGGTTGGAACGAGTGTATGATACTGGAACTGATAGAGGTATAAACCTATATCCAATGCTCAGTATCGGGTCTTGTGCATGGTTTCATTTCAGTTGTCTGTGAATAGGTAAAGACCAAAATATAGACGGCATAAATACAGGCAGTATGAATTACGCATTGTAATATATTACTAGTATTAGTATTTGTCTTACAGGTAAAGAAGGCTCAAGGAGCCTGTAAAGCCTGATCTGTACAAAAAGAATTACGCTGCATGTACTTATCTCATTTATTCTTACTCTTCTCAATATTGAAACTAGCACACCTGTGTAGCTGCGTAGCAGTTACGCCGGATATACAAAACGAGATACTCCACGGCAGTCGCTGGTCAGTGTGATGAGAGAACGCCGTGAACTGTCGTGCATTGGCATGAACCAGCGTGGATCAGTTGTTGTACGTTACATATAAAAACAGACGTAAATTTAAGTTGAAATATTTCCTAGCAAAGAAGGGTTTACATTGGCATCCAATCATGACGCGGAAGAAATAAACAGTTGACCGCAATCTTGAATGCCTTCCTACAGGTAAATGTGTTCTATGTTGGTTCCACAAAGGGACGATTTTAGATTGCTATACTTAAAAGTTGTGCCTACACATGCAGCAATGATCATCTTCAAGGAATTTTGTGTGTACTGAAAAATCTCAGATTAGGTATGTACAAAAAAATTTGGAGTGTTATGTGTTGTTTTTCATATAAAGCAGGTGTAAATCAATTTCATTTCCACCTGTAATGTGCTTATGAGATTATCGTATTGGTCATCCACTTGTCCTCTGTTAACATCAAATGTCGAGCTGGCCTACTCTAAGGTTACCATGAATGTGGCACTCTCAAGTGATTTGTTCAGTAGTCGGTAATTCTAGCCAGTACTGGGGTGGTGGTAAAGGCAGTCCATCAGTCTGAAGAAAAGAAATCATTATTCTGGCACAGGTAAAATTTGATCCAGGTCATGTCTCAGTTGTAATAAAGTTCAGTTTCACAGAGTCATTCTTCTGTCACATGCTATTGTGCTTCTTTTCTTCTATGTTCTCTGTCAGCAACTGCACACTGGTCCATTTCCTAATGTAAGTATAGTACAATACAACAATAATGGACAAAACAGTATGCATAAAGTTAATGCACTTTAACTATTTTGTACTATTCGACATATGCTACATAATTATTATTTTTAATGCATACAGGTGAAGTTGTACTATGCTATCAGCAACAAAAAAATTGTTTGTGTGGTGCTCGATCCAGTCAGGTAATAAAAGATCAATGTGTTGCTTATATTAACTGCTCTTATACCATTGCAGGCAATGAGCAAGGAATACTTACAGTTTATAGCTGAACAAGCCGACACATGTAGCTAGCTACTTTCACTGTCACGGGACAGCAGCATGCAGCCACATTCGCGAGTCCGCGATGATAGAAAGATTGAACCTACTTAACGATTTTAATTGTGCAAAATAATGGTTGTACCATCAGTTGACCTCTATTATATAATTAACAATAATCGTTGTACCCTTATATGGCGAACAATGAATAATCTATTAGCACTATACGACTGTAGACATCGCGGGATACGATACACGGTACGAGCCTCGTCTAAAGGAGTGGTACCATTACAACAGATACGCTTTTAGACGAAGGATATTGACGTTCGCGTATTCATATCGTCTAGTAATAAAAGACGACGTTAGATACGTATGTACACGTCGCGTATCAGGGTAGCAGAAATGCTGTGTCAACTTCTGGACCATTGCAGGTCCTTTGCCAGTTCCCATATTGCGCTTGCATAGATCAACAACATGTTGCCAACTAATGTATTGTCCACAACACTGCCAAAACAAAGTTGGTTACTAAATTGCATGACAAGCACAATGACATATGTATTAACCCACAGAGGTCTTTTTGAAAAACAATTTCTAATTGTTTTGTTCAAGTGAGGTGGATCGCTAAATAAATATATGTATCGCTGGTCTTCACTGTCCTTGTTCAGTACTTTGTACTTATCAGTTTGAGATTGTGTGAGCAAGTGGTACGACCTTCGGTTTGATGTAGCTCCATCACATGTACATGAAAGTACATGGAACCCCATAAATTCTAGCCTGTGAACTGCTTCCCAAAAAAGAGGGAAAAGCTGTGAGCCTTTAATGAACTCTACTGGGAACTGAGCATAAAGTAAGGTTAAACGAGATGTTAACCTCTGACCATAATAAACATGACTGATTTTGCCAAAGGTAACTTGCTTTCACCATCCGAATCAGAATTAGAATACCTTATAAAGTCATTGTTAATGTCTCCTAAATCTGCAAATCCAATCAAATTTCCAGTATTCTTATCAAACACCAGCCCTTCTTTGATGTGTATTTCATCAAACAACAAGCCTACCAAATTGTTGTGATTTGGGGATTCATCTAACTTTGCATACTCCTTTAGCTGGCTGTCAGTAGCATCAGAAAACCCAGCACCAGTTGAATTAAAGTGGGTATAATCACGCAAAGTACGTTCAGAAGGTAAACACAGACACTTTGAATTCCTTAATACCTTATTAGTCAGGTTCACTGTGTCAAAAAATATAATTTCGTTCAAAATTTATGGAGATTAGCAAACTAGCATATTTTTGTATATGGAAGAATTCAATACAAAAAAATGACAGACTGCTTTATTAGAGTGTTTGAAACTCTTTCTGTCATATAACAGAGATAGCCATACTGAGAGATGATTGATGTATACAAACATCTTTAGTTGTTAATCAGTTGTCTATCTAACCAATGAAATCCCTACAAGTGCAAATTATATTCATATGGCAATATGCAACAGTAAGCCTTTTCTATGTCGCATTAATTTTCTTTAACATGATTCATTATTGAAGGGAATTCATTAGCTCATACAGTGCACATAATAATTGTCTTCAAGGCAAACCCTTCAATTTTTCTTCAAGTGATCACTGTTTACTATAAACAAATTAAATCCAAACCTGGCTGACTGCTTTATTAGAGAACTTCAAAATAATTGTTATTGTATATCAGAAACAATTGTACTTAAAGTCAGTTGCTCTGTATTGCCTTCTTTAGTGGTCAGCTAGTTACTTATTCAAGTAATGAAATCCTTACAACTGTTAAGTATATTCATACCACTCAATGAGACAGGTATGACATATTTGGTTTCTTAAATGTTATTCATTATTAAAGCAAATTCATTGGTCCATATGATGTATATAGCACTTTACTAGGTGTCTATACGCACAAACATTCTGAATGTGTTATGTATATCAATGAAATCCATGAAGACTGTATTTACATACTCTAATAGAACATTCACGGATGTCGCAAAATTGTTTCCATAGGGAAAGCTTAGAGCATGAGGAATCTGAAAATCAATATTTACATTTGCACAGATGCCTGCATGGTTGTCAATTTTAAGTTTCAAAATAGCAGGTAATAAAACATATATATTTCAATATTTTAGCCCTCTTATTAACAAACTATTGCTTAAAAATACCAATCCTATGTTTTTATACTCATAGAATTTGATAATGGTACCAAAAAGTGTTTAAAAACTCAAAAATAGGGTGTTTTGGCATTGTATGAAGCAAAATAGAATGTGTACATTGAGAGTAGGATATACAGTGTATTATAAAAACATTATGGTTGTGTACGCATATATTTAGAGTAAACAATTTATTTAAAGATATAAATATTATCCCTAATTATCATCACTGTCACTGTCATCATTTTCGATGTTAAAGTCTTCATCATTTGTACATTCACCATCTGTACCGCACAAGTAGAGTTCCGTGCAAGGTAAGTTGTTGCATCGGCATGAACATCTTAGCGTGGAGCAGTTAGTTTTACATTGACATCTTACCATCTCAACAATAGCTTGTGGTGCAGGAAGAACCAATGTTGTGACTGGCAGCAACTGGCTGTCTGTGTCCTTATAGTAGCCAAATTGTAGTGGCTCAAAAGGTTGTTGATGCATGACAGTGGCTTGGTACCATACTCGACTTTGTAAACGTACACGCTTTATATGCTCTTCTAGTGCACCAAGTGTAGGTGGCAACTTGTTGCTTTCTGCAAGTTGTTTACAGAACATGTGCCATCTTAAATCAGGTATACTAGTAATTCGAACACCTTTTGGACAGTACTTTAAGCAAACAAACTTCTCCAGTTCATCTTTAACTTCTTGTGCTAGATCACCTTCAACCGGTAGTTTCAGGAGTGCTCTTGGTAAGTCCATATCAGCTTTCATGTATTGCTGAAACCATTTCATTTTGCTTATTCCTGAGAATTTCCCTACATTGTCAGTTCCAGTGAATGCATGGAATATAGGTAAAGCTCTTGCCTTTTCCTCACCCAAAGCTCTCCACATTGGTTGAATATCTATGATACCTGATATCATT
Source organism: Dysidea avara (assembly GCF_963678975.1). NCBI lineage: Eukaryota > Metazoa > Porifera > Demospongiae > Dictyoceratida > Dysideidae > Dysidea > Dysidea avara. The sequence continues at coordinate 27,518,753 of NC_089273.1, forward strand.
GAAATTGATGACTTTTTACAGAGCCTTTCATAGTGTCCTATGGTCAAAACCAAAACACCTGTATCTGGAGTGAAAAACATTAGTTCTGCATTTGGACACCGCTGCAATGCTTCGGCTGCCAGACAGATCATGATTGTGTCAGCCTCTTCATGATTATTTTCTTCAAAGGTTAGGTCTCTGTTGCTTCTGGTTTGACCTGATGCTGATGTGATGAATAGCTGAGGTGAGTCCATTTTGCAATTAAGCGTTTCTTGTGCAAGATATACTGATAGGTCTGCTTTTGTTTTTTCATGTGATAAAAACCGTGTCAGCGGAATATGTTTGATGTTTATGTCATCTTCAATCTTGTACTGTACAGCAGCTTTGCCTTGTCGGCGTCTCTCTCTAGTTTTCTCTTTCAGTGAGTCAGGTTTGTATGTATCAAAGACCAGTATAACTTCACTGAATCCTGCTGTCATATTTGTGAGCTTGCCAATGAAACCCTGGGCTAGATCTTTCACTGTGCTAAATGTCCCCTTTTTATTTTTCGTCATCTTCTAGACAAGAACCATTCCATCAACAATGGCAATCTTTGAATTTGCTAGAGATGTTAATGCAAGACCACCCTGCTCATTGGGAGCCAACATTTCATTGTGGTCATTTCGATCAACTGTGCTTGCTAATTTCTCAAGGTCATGTATCAGTTTTGACTTGTCAGTGCACACCAGCATTGATCCATCTGGTGCAAAAAGTGCTCTTGGAGTCAATGTAAATTCATAGTTACCAACTGCATTCTTTTGATCAATGTCCCTGTTGGACCTAGTTAAAACCATCAGACGACCATACAAGTTTTTGGTCTCTTTCATATCAACTGTCTGATCACGGATCTTTAGAGTTAGCTTCTTGCTACCAGACATGTACATTTTGTTGTTCTGCTTTTTGACTGGTGCCCAAAGACTGGTGTCTCCATTGATACGTTCAGCAACATACTCTTCATAAAGCTTCTGGCCAATTTCATCAGTATTTAAGATCTGTGGAACATATTCTTGTGGTACATATGCATTTGTGATGAAATTATATAACTGGTTTCCTTCAGCAGCAAATGGATTACCATGGCTTAGTATTGCAGCTTTGATTTTGTCAACAGCTTGACGTTCTTGTCGGATAACAGAAAGTTGTACATCATGATGCCCTTCTGGCTTGTTCACCTGGAGCCCAAACTGCCCTTTAAACTCAGTTGATAAACGTGACATTTCTGGAGAAGCCAAGAAAAAACGTTGCCTAGCATTTGAATTATTTGAAATGCCTACTAAGCCAGTATGGACTTTCATCATCCTGTTAAGATGTTCACAGGCATGGTCAGAACCCAATGAAACAAATGGTATCTCACTCTTGGTGACAGATAAATTTCCATCTTCAAGTTCTTTCCATGTTGCTGGATGTTTTGTCTTCAATTCATGCATGTCTGCAATATATCTTGGCCAGAGCCGTTTGTATTTTATTCGATCAAAAGCAAAGAAAATTTTGCTCAGTGCTTCCCCAGCTTCCAGATGTAGAGTGATATCAGCATTTCTGGATGCTTCAACAAAAAACAAGATAGTTTCAACCCTGTGGAGGTAATTCATCAATGACTTGAACATAGCATTAGATGACTTCTGTTCTTCCCACGTTTTAAGCTGTTGAATGACCTCCTCTTTCTTTAGGACTTCAAGCAGATTGGTGTTGGCAATCCTGATGCACTGCGGTCCATCACTTCCACCAGAGGCCATGTTGATACATGCTTCCTGTATTTCTTTTGTTGAACTCAAGCAATCCTCCATTAGGTGTGGCATCTCTGTGAAGAACTGTTCCAAGACAAGTTCATACAAAGCCATATATGTGTGGATATGTGCGCTAAGTGCTCTCTTGTAATGGCTACACTTGAGAATCTGCCTCACTGTAGAGGACCCATAAACATCAGCTTCAATCCAAGCATCATCAATTCCTGAATTCTCAATTGAGGTTCCTAGAGCCCTCAGAGAAGCCATCACGGTATGCAGCTCTCCAAGTCTCAGAACAATTTCATCTTTCAAGTTGGGTCTTGCATCTAGCAGCTGTACTGCCTTCTCATATAGTGCCATGTCAATAGTTATGACAGCTGGATGGTCTTGACCAACTACTAAAGTCTTTAATTGAGATGCTCGCAACATTACTGTCATTATTGTAGGCCACTCATGTGCAACCTCTGGAAGTAGAGGCAAAGCACCCACCTGAGTAACTGACTGACCAGGTGACACTAGTGATTTGTACCCTGCCCAGCCTGGGATGTGTACTTGTAATTCACTTTCTGCTGATCGTGATGAAAGAGCAGATGCAATCATCCACCCAAGAGTGTTTAGTTGATATGATTCAGCAACACCTCCAGAATTCACTTCAAACTCATGATCTCTCTTGTATGGACCAGGTTTTGGTTTGCCACATGGCTTAATGGGTACATGATAAGGAAGAACTGATAAGTTTTTGGCTTTATGAATTTCCAGACTTGGTGCTAAATGTTCTCCTGATGCACTAGCCTTTTGATACACTGCTGTGATTGTACCATGTGTCGTGCCTTTGCCATCCACAGTGTCTTCAGCAAAGTCAGTATTGTCAATAGCAAAGAAAACAAATGTACCCTTCTTGAGGAATGGTGGTACATAGAGCCCACCAAATTTTTTAGTGTTTTCCACAACAGCATTGGCAATTGCTGTTTCTAGGAGCAAAGTACGGTTGTATGATATGCAGTAGTTCTGTGCATGAAGGAGATTCATCAGTGTCTTGTTCCTAGTGTCATGATGGATGGTGAGGGCCAACCCCAGGACCTGTGGGTTTTCTCGTGAGCGTGGTATCCGGAATGCATCAGAGGGCCTCTTGTGCTTGTGTTGCACTTGTCTCCTGGTTTTGAAGGCGTACATTATATTCTGACAAATGGTCAAAGCAGATCTATCAACTGTCCTATTTTTCACCTCTGTTTGTAGCTCCTCCTCAGATCCCACCAAAATCCACCGTATCAGGTTGTAGAGTTCAGTATGAATATCATCCCTTGTGCTGGATACTATCATCGCATTATTTTTCTCCTCCTCAGCAGATTTGGAAATGCTCTCACGTACCATTTTCGCTGTCTTATATATCATCTTTGTCTTTTCTATTTCATTGGTGGAGTTTTGCATCAAGGAAGTGCAGACCATGTCTTCTTCGCATGCTTCAGGACAGTAAAGAAGAGATGGCTTTCTTCTATCCTTCTGTCTCGTTGACTTTACAGTTGGTAATTCTGAAAGAATTTTGTCCTTCAGCCATTGCCTTGTCAGAGTTGGAATGTGTTTTTGAGCCTCATCCTTTCCACCAAGCATAGATATGTAGGTTGTCTCAATAACATCCTTGGGAAGATAAACTTTGCTTTGGGTATGAACATCTACTAGATTGATCAATTCAATCCAGCATGACATCTGCATTGGGAGGGGAATCTGTGGAGACTTTACTTGATTGCAGGCATCATCCCTTAGTACATGGAATACATGTTGTGTCCAGTATACCTTGTAGTATCGAACATCAATTGCATGAGCATCACCAGGTGATATTGCATTATTTAAACGTGTCATCAATACTGGATTCTGTGAGATTTTAACAGCTTGTTGAAGTTCCTTCCCAGCATTTTCAGTGCATACTGTGAAGAGATCCTGGCCATCACCCTTTTGACAAAAAAAGCAGTAATATTACCTCAACGGTTCTGTTGCAGATCTGGTGAAAGGTGCTGAGCTACTAGGTGCTGTATCTGTTTCAGTTTCATCCATTTTAAATCGTGTTCTTTTATGTCCACGTTTTTTGCAGTATATGTTCTGGTACAAATAGCATGTTCTAAACAATCACTTGCTCGTTGGATTGATATTGCATTTGTGGCATCAGAATAACAGCTACGATGCCACACAGGCTTGTTTTCAATGAATGTTTTACTGCTCATTTCTTTCAAGTATCCATTGATATCAACATATACTCCATCCTGCAAACTGGCCCTTTCTTCAACTGCATTGGGTAATTTCTGATATGATTCAGTTTTGGGATTTTTAACCAATGTTCCTTTTTTAGGAGTAGATTCCTGACAAATAATGCACATTTTCCAGTCAAGTTCTTTGGATGAACTTATAGAGCTTGTTCCCAGTTCACTACTCATGATGTGCTGGGAACCGAATAAGCAACAACACTAAACACATGCACTAGCTTAAAAGGGACAGAACAAACTTACTGAGGAAATTGTGAATTGTCAGTAGAGATGTCAGTAACAGTCCTTCTCCAAACTGTAGTAAACTAAACTGAGCATGTCCTGAAGATTACTGGCTTCCAATGCAAGATTTTAGACACCAACATGCAAAGAATGTTTGATATTTGCAAGGTGTGCAGGATTTTTCATGCTGGTAAGACACCTGTACACAGGTGTCACCTTTGACAAATAAACTGCATACTTTGTGGATTCTAACAAAACTCCACACACACACAGGCCATTGCTCAAATAATATGACACATATAGCTATTGCTAAATTCTTTAGCAGATAAACACCCCTCAGCAATGATGCAATAATCAATTATAACATCATTCCTTCAGATTGTTTATCCTCTGAAGAATCCTAGCTCTACTTGTCTTACATGCAAGAGTGACGATTAAACTACACCCTGTATAATGAACGAAGGAAACTTTCCTATGTAATAAACAAAACTTTTACTTTATGTGACCGTTTGTGATATAGATTATTATCACCAGAGATGTAAAAGTATAACCAATAAATTTGTAGGGGACTTTCTATGTCAAACAATCATTAAATACCAGATATTTCTTATTTAGTTAGCTGCTGTTTTAAAACTGAAAATTGACAACTTTGTAAACATCTGTGCAAATGTAAACATTGATTTTCAGATTCCTCATGCTCTAAGCTTTCCAAAAATATATTGGTTTGCTAATCTCCATAAATTTTGAACAAAAGTACATAGTGAACCTGACTATATAAGCACCACTACTGCAATGGTGCAGGTATAAGCACCATTTTATGAACAGAGGATGCCAATGAACTCCTGTTTCTTTCTGTATAGCCTGATGCTGTTGCCTCCAAAATATCATCTGAAAAGAATCTTCATCATACTGCTTGCTTACACTGTCCTCATGTTGATCTATAACAGTTACTAGGTCATCATGTAGATCTTGTTCAACATTGAGCCCTTGTGTTTCATTTAATTTCTTAACTTTTCTTGTAATTGGTTCACCAACTTGTTGCTACTGTTTAAGTGACTTTGTAATGCTTGTACTCAGAGCGAAACGTCTGGAGCTGTCAAGTAATCAAGGTTGGCATGCATGTGGCTACTCGGAGAAGTAATGGTATGTGAAGTAGGAGATCTAGATGCATCATTTCTTGCTCTGTTGTGTAATCGTGTTGCTGTAGATTGTAAGGTTTTACGATGTGCAGCACACTTTGTATACCTGATCACTCACAATGACTTGACACTACCGGTGTCTAATAGTCTGTCTACTGTCATTGGTAACAATGTTGGCAACCAGTGTTCTACCTATATGTACAATATTAATATAATGCAAAACTAAATATATTATGAAGTATAACTTACGATCTGTTCCATAGCATTTTCCTTTATTGTGAACTACCAGATTAGGAAATTCCAAGCACAGGCTTCCTTCACATAAATGAAAAGTGTTTATTTTATTCAACAATACAATTATATCATTGACACAAGAAATACGAGATCCAACTGGAGTATCTAATTGTGGTAGGTTGATGGTGTAGCCCTCCAGAGTGACACAATATTCAAAGTTGGAAGATATTTGAACTCATACACTGATATGTGGAGGAGAAAATTTCATCTTGGTTAAACTAAGCCACTCAGAAGTACTCTCAACAATGTTCCAGCCTGGGATGCCATTCTTGCTCAAGCGATCATGTAACTCCATCAATCCTTTCACTTTATTATGAGTGAACGATAGTAGTGGTAATGATACAAAATCTGTGTCTGGATTGCTACTATTGGAGGATGCCACTGATTCAAAAGTTAAACTGGCTGCTAGCTTTGCTTTTCTTTTCTTTCTGTAGCCTTTAACAGAAGAAAGTTTTAACTTCTGCTTACTCATATTGATTTACACCTGAAACAAACAAAAAAATGCGTTTTCCCCTGCGCGTTTAATCAAGCAATGGTTAGTACATTGTTGGTGATGAATGACATATTTAAATTTTTTTTTTATTATACCTTACACAGATAAACGATTCCATACATAATCCAGTTCGATAGCATATATCTTGTTTATCCTAACCACGGAGAAATGGACTTGACAGACAACAGTACAGGCTGTTACAGCTAGCAAAACAAAGGTCTGCAAACTCGAGCGACAAGACTGAAACAGCGAATTCAAAAGAAACAAGGCCGCAGAACTATATTGGTTCGATTGGTGATTAAAAGTTATCTGTCCCAGGCAAGTTTGACAAACATCCCATTCAGAATCATTAACTTACGGCTAGCAAAGTGGATACGGCGATGCCCTAAAAAATCGTCTATTTCGAAGCTCCTGACTTCCCGAAAGAAACTGCAACGATGTTAAACGATAAAGGAACAGTTTAGTCCAGCACATGCAGGCTTTATAATGGTAGCGTTGTACTTGTTGAGAATTTTCTCTTCACATTCCACACCAATTAACTAGAGATGCTGATACGCCAGCAAGACTGTACAGACGGTATTGGCTCAAGAGTGGGGTTTCCAATCCCGGGGGGTGTAGTATCTATGATAGTACCTAATTGCTAGATTCACCATGAACCCGGAGGTACGATTGTTGTCATCACAGAAATATTGATTTTAGTAGAGCAGCTCAGGTATTTCCGATCACCATGTACTTTCGGACGCAATATTTCCTAAAGAAGCAACAAGACTCGATCAATTATTACACTATTATGAAGACCTATGACTATAACCTCCATATATAAAATATAAAAAGATTCGGTTATATCGTGTGGCTGAAGGGACCTCGGAAATCCACTGTCCAAAAACGTCGATGCTCGGACAAGGACATGTACGCTCGGACCCCACCCTCTACACCCTTCCCATGCAACTTCAAAAGCTATTGTGTGGTAGTGATTGATAGAACTAACCTTGAGCTACCCCATGATATAAGCAGATTAGATTTTTATTAGCTGGTATTGTAGATAGCCGATTTTTTTCCCAGAGGTGGTAACTTGATCAAACGTCGGACGCAAAAATTCATTTTATTTTCGACTTTTCATTTATTTGTGATAATTTTGGTATTTTATGACTTTCAGTAAAGTACTACCTGAAAAGGTTTTAAATATAGCAATTTAAACTCAGGTATAGGGCATGGTTATCATATCAAGATTCCGATTGAGGACTCTGAAGCTCTTCCTCCTGTTGATTCCTATGTGTATGTAAAGTGGACAGAAGCTGGAGAGGAACCACCTGGTTGGTACAAGGCGCGAGTTGGTCAGTACTTCCTAGACAGATCGTGTAAAATTGTTTATGATGACAGTGATGATCAAGTTGTTTCTGAAGTTGTTGCTTTACATACAATAGAGTGGAAACCATGTGCTAAAAGAGCAAGGAACTTTGTCTCCCTTGATGGGAAACCTGCTTTTACCAAAGCCAACGGGAAACCATCAGTTAAATTTGCTGACTCAATGGAACACTCACTCAAAGGATATGCTGACGATGTCACTTTGATCTCCTGTGATATCGATGTTCATAAATCAGTTTTACAAACAATTGACCTGAAGGCAGCAGATTTGGACTTGACTTTTAAACCATCTAAATGTATTTCCTTTCTATTTGATGGCTCCAAAGTTGCGCCAATGGGCTTGCCATTATCCAAAGGTACAACTGGACCCATCAGAGAAGGCCAAACCAAATTTTTAGGAAAGTTAATTGATGTCTCTTTGAGTGCTACCAAGAAAGCTGCAGGCAAGCGTATGATAAGCCATCTTACTGACCTACTTTCTGCATTTGACTCACTCCCCATCCGTGGTGAGTACAAACTGTGGATTTACCATACCTATATTCTCTCACTGACATGGTTTCATTTGTGTGTTGATGCTGTCTCCAGGGGGACCATCTCCAAGTTAGAATCTATTGCCACGCGGTTTCTGAAGAAATGGCTGAATTTTCCCCGGAGTGCTACACGAGTTATTCTGTACTACCCAGGTGTTTGTTGTCCTAGTATTTCTCATGTCTCCAGGGAGGCAAAACTAAGTTTGCTAGCCTGTTTCAGTGCCTCCTCTGACTTGCGGCTCCAGGAACTTAGCCTCCATTTGCGTCTTGGGAATGTTGCTCTACAAATCCAAGACAATGACTATTCCATCCTGTCGATTGCTCAAAAACAATTATCTGCCTTCCCATCAGCTCGGTCGTTATATATTAAGGCTAAGCACCAGTTGTCAGATTCCATCAAAGCTCAATGCAAAGACCATTTACAGTCACTAACTGTTCAGTCAAAGTTTGAGAGTTCCGCTGAACTAGAGAGCTCCTGTAAAACTTGGAACAGGCTACTGAAGGGATTCCACCCCGGTCAATTGTCATTCCTCCTTCGTGCAGCATCTGACACTCTACCCACCGCTGTGAATTTACAGAGATGGTCCATCCTATGTGAAGCGAAGTGTTTGCTTTGCGATTCACGGCGCCCAACAACTGCTCATGTTTTAAGTAGCTGCCCTGCAGCATTAAATCAACAGCGGTATACCTACCATCATGATCAGGTTCTTCGTGTTTTGGCCACTAAACTTTCTGAAGCATTTGCTGACATCCCATTTGTTAAAGTGTTTGCTGATATACCTAATTTCCATGCTGATAATTCTCCACAGTCTACAATTCCGATGAGTCTCCTTATTACATCCTACCGTCCAGACATTGTTATATATAATTCCCAGAGTTCTTCCATCACTCTGTTGGAACTAACATGCCCTCTGGACTCCATCCATCACATCCAGTCTGCTCGCAATAGGAAGCAGAGCAAAACTGAGTATCTGCAGCTGTTGGCTGAATTTGATCGCCTAAATATTGCTAACTATTATGACACCATTGAAATCACGGTACTTGGTCATTTTCAAGTGTCTTCCATCAAGAATTTATCTAGTTTGTTAAACTTTGTTCAAGCTGATATAAGGATTTCGAAGCACATTATTAAGGAATGGTTAGATGCTGCTGCCTCTGCCAGTATCTCTGCCTCTCAGAGAATTTTTCTAGCACGAAACTGTACAGAGTGGTGCACAAATTAGACAGTTTTATTTTTGTAATTACAGTAATTAGTCTTTTTTGTTGTTGTTTTTGCCTTGCCATGCCCACAGTGTAGTCCTCTACTTTTTGTGTTTGCATGCTGTCCGAGGTTTCACATGCCTATTTGTTTTGTTGTACATCTTTTCATCACAATTGTTAATGATGGTTATCTCTTTGTTTTTCGTCAGTTCTAGGTGGAAGAAACCAAGCTACATATAGCTGTAGTATAGTACGTCTACACAAATTAGCTAAATAAGGCCACTCCTCTTACTCATTTTACACTTTTGAAATTATAAAATCAATTTCAGGTAGTGGAGGTCAGCAATAAGCTGCAACAGTGTACAAAACCTCGCTAACGCACATATGACTGTTCTATTAGAGTAGGTTTATTGGTTGAGTGAATTTCACTTGTTAACTTTCGTGTTGTAAGCTCCTGTATTTTTCTAGAATCTGTTCTGGAACAATTCATGTATGTTGGGTCATGCAAACACGAAAACCTGTACAATTTAAACCAGCGAAATTTGCTCAATACATAAACTACTCTAATAGAACAGTCATATATGCGGTAGCGAAGCTTCACACACTATTGCAGTTTACTGCTGACCTCCACTACCTGAAATTGACCGAAACAATATCAAAAATGTCAAATCAGTAGAGAAGTGGCCTTATTTAGCTAATTTGTATAGACGTACTATACTACAGCTACACTGTTAATATGAGGTGTTACAGGTGCACCGATCGTAAAGGTGTTCATGTACACCCATGGTATTTACAACACCCTAAGGGAGTACTGTAGCACTAGGGGTGTTATTGAACACCACAAATGTCACTTTATTCCCCATAATAGCTAAGCCACTGTAAGGGTGTTTGCCTACACCTTGGTATATTGAAACCCACAATCGGATGCTTATATTAAAAATTAGGTTATAAATACATTTTGTTAACTTCTATAAGAGTGACTTGGAAACAACCATGTGATGAGTATAAAAGTGTTGCAAAAATATAATTGTGTACTGCTAATGTGGTTTGTTGTTAATCATTGCGTATAAATTGAAATCAACATGAAGGTTACCGGAATGTTATAGCAAGCCTACGTTTCTTTTCAACAAAATGCCACTATGGAGAGCACTAGAACACCTTTAAAGTGTACTGTGATGCCTTTATAGCTATTCCTAGAACACCCTTAGGGAGTATTGTAACGCCTTTGTATCACCTTTTAGTTGCTCCTAGAGCACCCCTGGGGAGTACTACAACTCCCTTCAAAGGAGTTTAATTTACACAGTAGTTAGAACTCCTCTAAAGGTGATTGGATTACACCCTATTTTTAACAGTGTATATATGTAGCTTGTCTTCTTCCACCTAGAATTGACGAAAAACATCCTATACCTGTGTTTAAATTGCTGCATTTAAAACCTTTTAAGCTAGTGCTTTACTGAAAGCCATAAAATACCAAAATTATCACAAATAAATGGAAATTCCGAAAAGAAAATGATTTTTTGCGTCCGACGTTTGATCAAGTAATCACCTCTGGGAAAAACCGGCTATCTACAATACCAGTTAATAAAATTCTAATCTGCTTATATCATGGGGTAGCTCAAAGTTAGCTCTATCAATCACTACCACACAATAGCTTTTGAAGTTGCATGGGAAGGGTGTAGAGGGTGGGGTCCGAGCGTACATGTCCTTGTCCGAGCATCGACGTTTTTGGTTAGTAGATTTCCGAGGTCACTGCAGCCACACGATATAACCAAATCCTTTTATAATTTATGTATGGAGGTTATAGTCATAGGTCTTCATAATAGTGTAATAATTGATCGAGTCTTGTTGCTCCTCTAGGAAATATTGCGTCCGAAAGTACATGGTGGTCGGAAATACCTGAGCTGCTCTATTTTGTGAGATGCAAATAATACTTTTAAAATTTCGTGCTCCACACAAAGAACAGGATAAAACTTGCTGCTTAGCTAGATATTATCTAGAGTTAATGTAGTTAAAAAGAACGCACGGTAATAAGCAAACGATTCACTGGGTTCCCGGCACAGGGTTGCTTCCTCTCAAAAAGCAGAAAATGAAGCACGAATTTTTGAATTCAAATTGCCCTACCAGCCAAAACAAGAAAAGCCAACTCTTCCTCATAGTGATGTGATGAGGTTGGATGCATGGTCTGTCTATGCTGTTAATCTGGAAAGGGCCTGAGACTTCTCACCATCTAGGTTAAGAACGTCAAACTTTTCGTGCGTCATTTCAAGGGATTCTCTCAACGGTACCAAAAAAAAGCAGAAAATGAAACACGAATTTTTGAATTCAAATTGCCCTACCAGCCAAAACAAGAAAAGCCAACTCTTCCTCATAGTGATGTGATGAGGTTGGATGCATGGACTGTCTATGCTGTTAATCTGGAAAGGGCCTGAGACTTCTCACCATCTAGGTGAAGAACGTCAAACTTTTCGTGCGTCATTTCAAGGGATTCTCTCAACGGTACCAAAGTTCTTTTCAGTACTTCTGATGCCACACTGGTCACTTAATTTAATTTAGAATGATGATAAATGATGGTTCAAAACGATTTTGTACCTTTTCGGTTTGTTTTGGGATGTTTTGCCGTATAATGGTGATGTAGGGTGATTAATGAAGGTTTGAACTGCTGTGGAGAGTGAGAGGTGAAGTCAAATTTGGACGATTTTGCTGCCTCCCTTGATGCATAGCTTAGAGCAAGGCTTGGAAGCTGTGGATGAAATAATAATGGACAACCGCTGCTACCAAACGTTCAGTGACATCATTTGCTATAGTTTTAGTCGATAATTGATTATTGTTGTAGCTGCAGAGGCGCTGGAAATGGCTAGAAAGCGCGACACGCTTCTTTGATGCTACAGAAAAATGTGACGCTCGTCACCCAGATGATGAGAAGTCTCAGATCTTTTCCAAACTAACAGCATGGACAGAATATGCACCCAACCATATCGAAACACTATGAGAAAGAGTTAGCTTCTCTTGCCCTGGGTGGTAGGGTATTTTGAATTCGAAACTTTGTATTTCTTTGTCTGTTTTTTAAAAGAAAGCAACTCTCTTCCGAGAACCCAGCAAATCAATCACTTAGTTCTTTGAGTACTTTTCAATTACAACAACTCTGGATATGATCTCACTAAGTAGTAAGTTTCATCTGGTCCTTTTTGCGGGGCACGAATAAATTTAGCATCCTGCGAGATATTGAAAACAATATTTCTGTGAAGACAACAATCGTGCCTCCGGTTTCATGGTGGATCTAGCAATGGGATACAACACTGAACATCCCACAATGGTAGGGGGATTGACTTGTAGAAGTCGATTTTTCGGATTGCGGACCCTATCCAAGTTGCATGCAACATTTAAATCACTGCGCATGCATCTCTATCATATAAAGCGTTAATATACGTAGTTAATGAAAGAGTGTGTAAATGTGACAGCTTCTTAAGTTTTATTGAATCTATTTTAATTTAGTAACTAGTAATTGCAACGATTTGCTTATTACTGATTTATTCATTTATTTCTTGAAGCTTTTACAGATACAGTATTCCAACAGATATGTACGTTATCGATGTGATATTGTATGGGCTTAAAAATTACAAATTAATATTTGTATGTGGAAATACTTTAAAATAATTATATTTCGTCCTGAGTGTAATCTGCAAAAATTTTGTTTGAGTAATTAACGTTATAAATGTGTGTATGATTGTTTTGAAATTTACACATATACAATGCCATATGTGAGCCTCTGAGTAAAAACCGGTCATTTCGGCAAAATTATATTTTGTTTAGCTATTAGCTAAAACGTATTGAAATAAACTGGGTAAAAGTACGCGTTCTACAAAATAATTTACACACGTTCCAATCGATTTGTTATGTACACAAACAAATAAAGCCTATACACTACAAGATTTTTTCCCCGGGCTGGATGGACTGCCCTTGCCTACCACCCCCAGCACAAAGAAAGCACGTGCTGGACAACTGAATAAAAAGGACCAGATTGCTGAAAGTTTAAAAGTCCCTGTGCTCATCAATGCGGCCTATCTCAGGAGAGGCATACAAGATACTCATTTTCATTGAACAAGTTACTCCTGTTCACTGGAAGTACAAAAATCTTTGTTTTGTGTTCCAGGTGTTCGTACAGTGTACGATACGTTAGTTATGAGCACTTATTATTATCATTATTATTTGATTAGCAGAGCCCACCTGTGGCGTAAAGCTAATTTTACAAGTGCAATTGTATTTGTGACCGTCTAGCAATAACCCGTCTAGTTAGCACAATCAAACTTTTTAATTCACTCACCATTATCTGCAGTGTCCAAAGAATGGATCACCAAAATTTTAGCCTTCTCTGGTGTGTAGTATTGAAATTAAATCGCTAGAAAGTAGGAAGAACAAGGAAATCGATGTGCTCAGTTACTATACTAAAAATAAACTATAGACGCTTGAATTCGCAGCCATATCTTCATGTTTGGATTAGTCTACAAATTTGGAATTTGGTTTACAATGGATTGGCAGATCAACCAAGGTATAGTTTTAGCCTTGCAGTCACTTTCGCATAGGCGTATTAAGGCGGTTTGTTAGAAGAAACGATAACGATCTTGTTTACATTTACTGCATCATAAACAAACGCACGTGACACCCATACCATTGAAGATACAAAAACACAACAAAGATTTTCGAACTCTCAATGAGTAGGCGAATAACATGGTATATAGTTGTAATCAATTTGAGTTTATCTTTGTCTAGTACTGTCCCCATAAAAGCTTGCATACTTTCTTGTAGCATGCGTAATTTTACGAAATATTTTAATTTTATTCATTTATTTATTTATTATTGCTTTATAGCATACATACAAGATACATACAGTATAAACATTGGTCCTTAAAATCTGGTGTATGCTGAAGGTCCACTGGCATCCAGTGCCAGTGGCCAGGAGTAAGTAGTAATTTTTTTTGTTTTATAGAATAAATATAAGATTAGAACATATAAATAAACAGTTAAACAATTAAATCAAAAAACTGAGTCTGATTGCAACAGAAGCACTTTTTATGTAATGACCTTGTGAAGATCGCGCTCCTCTAATGTACTGGATTGCTGAACGTAGTAAACAAAATGACAACCTACATCTAATCCATCCTAGTACTGTGGCACAAGGGTCATTCCAATTGTCAGACAATAAACTCGCCGATCGCTTGTAAAATACAACGGCTTCATGGCCCATTTCCCCGGAAGCAGAGAACACTAGAGGAGTAAAAGAACAATGTTCCACTTGACGGATTCGCAACTCATAAATTCTCTTCTTTGTTATTTCGTGTTTCCTGTAACATGACTGAAGGGTGGTTCTACTGTTGGATGGTTCAAGTGGGTTAAAACTCTGACGTCCGTATAACATTTTTCATAACGACCACCCCAAAATCCATTCATGGCAATGTCCAAGTGTACGCCATCCTGAGTGTTGGCAGTCTTCTGTTGAAACCTTTTATTACTAAGAGGCTGCAAATGAGGCTCAACCTCCACATCATTGCACACTTCAGTTAATAATTCAGCTGTGATATCCCTCACTTCGTTGTGGTGTAAAGGGAATCCAACGTTTGCACAAGATAGGGCATGATCAACAGAAAAGTTAGTACCACAAGCACAGTCGGAAGGTGTACGAGAGGGCATTCAGCCATACCTCAAAGCAAGGGCATCTTGAAAGGCAGTCTTGTGTAGGGAGAAACCATGTTTTTGTATAGGTAGGGCAGTAAGGGGGTATTTATTTTGCGGATCTGACCGGACCGTAGGACCGGAAGCTCCTGCTTAACAAGCTAGGTGTTTAAAAGGTCTATTTTACGGACCATGCAGACCGGAAGAGGTATAATTAAGGCATGCATGCACGTGGATCGACACTTTCATGATCGTGCGTGTTTTTTGAATTCCGTATGTATACTCTCACACATATATCTTTGTTGCTTGTACAGAATTTTTGGCAGGCTCCAATGAGATTCTTTGAAGAATCACTTTAAATCTGTGTTTACATAGGAAAACTTGTTAACAATGCCTATTATGGATAGTAAAACTGAAGTACTCTACATGCCTGATATAACCATGGAGAAGAAATAATAGAGACAGCATCATTATCATCCTTGAAAACTTGCAATGGCCTACACTACAAGAACATCGCAAATCAGCTAGACTAGTTTTACTATATAAAGTACTACATGATTTATTGATTATACCAAACTGTTACCTCCCATTTAAATCTACTGTATTATGGACCCAACACTCACACAACTTTAAACTAGTACCTTACTAGCCAAGAATTGATGTATATAAATATCCCTTCCTTCCAAGAACTGTACCAAAATGGAATAGATTAGATGCTGAGATTATTGAGACTGACTGTGTTGAAGAATTTAAGCAAAAGTAGCCCCTTCTATGTAAATAGTTAAGTAACTTATCGTAATTGTATATATTTTTATAGTTTAGTATTGTAATTGTACATATGTATATAATTAAGTAACTTGTCATAATTGTATATACTTACATAATTAAGTAACTAATTGAAATTGTACACATGTAATTTCACATCAGCATTATACCCCTAGAGGGTCCTGCTGATTAACAATAAATAATAATAATAATATCTATCTCACAATCTGGAATACATAAGTTTCTTATAACACTTGATACAAATAAAGCTAGTGGTCCAAACTGTATATCCCCTTACATCTTGAAGCATTGCGCAGATGAAATAACACCAATATTACATGTAATATTCAATCATTCTCTGTCAACTAACTCATTGCCATCTGATTGGTTAAAAGCCAATGTATGTCCAGTATTCAAGAAAGGTAATCACAGTAGTGTTAGTAATTATCACCCCATATCTTTGACCTCCATTTGTGCAAAGGTTATGGAACACATTATATATCATTCCATCATGAACCATCTAAACAAAAACAACATATTAATTGAAAATCAACATGGCTTCAGATCTAATCATTCATGCATAACTCAACTAAATACTCTTACAGAAGACATATACTTTGCTCTAGACCATCAGAAACAGATAGATATCATCTTATTGGATTTTTCAAAGCATTCAATACAGTTCCACACCAACGCTTATTGACCAAACTAAGATATCATGGAATTAATGGTAGTACTTATAACTGGATCCAAACCTGGCTTACCCAACGTACTCAGTGTGTTGTTTTAAATAGTGAAACCTTTAGTCCAGCATCGGTAATGTCTGGGATACCACAAGGCACAGTTCTTGGTCCTCTAATGTTCCTATTGTATATAAATGACATAACTAAAGACATCAATTCACCACTCCGCCTGTTCACCGATGATTGCTTGCTTTATAGAGTTATCAATAGTGTAAAAGACATCAACAGAATTCAAGAAGATTTAAATAAACTGTCAGAATGGGCCAACACTTGGCAACTTAAGTTCAATGTTAGTAAATGTACAGTTATACGTTGCACAAGATCCTTATCACCATTCACTCACGACTACACACTTCACAGTCACATCCTAGATATATCTGATCAAAATATGTACCTAAGAGTCTTAATTCATAAATCACTGTCTTGGTCACCTCACATATCAAATGTTGTCAATAAAGCATCTACAACACTCAATTTCTTAAAATGCAATCCAAACAAATGTTCAAGTCAAGTTAAAGAATCAGCTTACCTAACAATGGTGAGACCACAACTAGAGTATGCATCTGCTGTCTGTGATCCCTACCACATTGGAGATATTTAAGACTTAGAGAAAGTACAATGAAGAGCAGCACACTGGGTGTTGAATGACTATGGCAGATTCAGTTCAGTTTCTCTAATGTTGGATCAGCTAAATTATCCTAAATTACAAGTTTGGCGGAAATTATCTAAGTTACAAATATTGCATAAGATACTCTACCAACAGTTATCACTCCAAATTCCTCATTATTACTTACCAAAAATATGACCAACAAGACAATACTACCATCTTCACCATATCTTACCTACCTCATCCACCACGGCATACCAAAACAGCTATTTCTCAAGAACAATAAACGACTGAAACATAGTACCAACTGATACAATTGAAATTGCAGATACTGATCTATTTATGACTAGACTCCAATCATATTCACAATAACTCGTCATCCTCAATCATCTGCCACTACCAACTCTAATAACCAGTGTTCCTGATAACATGTTTTTACCTAGTGTAAGTAATGTAAGTAACTCTTTACTGAATGATTCCTGCCAAAATTCTTTTCCAAACTCAATTTCGAATTCCAATGGTATTGAATCTCTAAAGCTGATTTTTCTGAATAGCCATCGCATTGTAGCGAAACATGCCTCCCTTGCTGTTTTACTTTACGATTATAACCCTGATGTTATAGCAGTGAGTGAAACCTGGCTCTCATCTGATGTTTCCTCCTCTGAGTTCTTTCCTGATGGATACTATGTATTCAGAAAAGATAGGGCTGATGGCTATGGTGGGATGCTCTTGGCATGCCGAAGTTCTATTAACTGTCAAGAACTTGTGTTTGATAATAGCACAGAAGCTGTGGTGTGTAAGGTTACTCTAAACAACTGTTAACCCCTTATAATTTGCTCTTTCTATAGACCACCAAATAAGATATCCAAACTATAGATAATCTGTGTAATTTATTTACAACCATCACTTCAACCCATCCAAATGTTCCCATCTGGCTTATCGGTGACCTTAACCTACCAAGCATTGACTGGGCAAACAATTCCACTAAAGACTCTGCATATCCTCTTATTTTGTGCGATACTATGATCAATTTTTGTTCAAGAATATGGTTTCTCTCAAGCAGTTAATTTTCCAACAAGGGGAAACAACATTTTAGATGTATTCATCACAAATAGACTATCCCTTGTGCATAGTTGCAGTCCATTGCAGGTATTAGTGACCACAAGGCAGTCTATATTGAATCCTCTGTTTCCATCACTCATCAGCAATGTGCTCAGCGAAAATCTTTTCTTTGTCATAAGGTAGATATGGTAGGTATAAAAGAAATTATAAACCAATTTAGTAACACCTTCTTAAGCAAGTACTCCTTGTCTACGCCAGTTGATATTTTATGAAATGAATTCAAACAAATGTGTTTTGACTGTTTATCCCATGTACCAACCAAGCACTTTAGCACTGGGACTAAACAACCATGGGTAACCAATCGCATAAAGCATTTATCACGCAAAAAGCAGCGCTTGTATAACCTAGCCAGACAATCTAATTGCAGTAGGAACTGGGACTCTTATCGATGTATCAAACGTGAGGTCCAAAGAGAACGTCGTAATGCATACAATAACTATATTGAAGGATTGGTTAATTCCAACGGCGCTGTATCAAAAAGGTTGTGGAACTTTATAAAGAGTCAAAAGAAAGACCATTGTGGTGTAGCACCTTTAAAGGTTGAAAACAAAGTAATTATTTATTATTTATTTATTTCATTGCTTTACAGATACACAGCAAAATTACAAGGATGGTAGGTACAAAAATAAGACAGTATGATTGGAAAGGTGATCTGAAGGACAAATGACAATCAATGCCAGATGCCTATAAAACTAACTACTTATACTTAACTTAATTACCAAAAGCCTATGAAACTAGTTATTACAATAAATGATAGTTACAAGGGTTGGAGAGCTTAGCACAATTACAACAAGGACATGCGAAATGGAAAGTACATTTATTATTTGAATTAAAATTACTTAAAAAATTAATGATAGTTCTACTAAAGCTCAAATACTTAATGACTACTTCACCTCAGTATTTACTCCAGTAACAGAAGAAGCTCTCCCCATGATACATGAACAATCGAAACCAGACATCAACCCAATTCTTGTCGAAACTAATGGTGTCCTTGAACTGCTTAGGGCCCTGGATGTACATAAAGC
Organism: Dysidea avara; assembly: GCF_963678975.1. Lineage (NCBI taxonomy): Eukaryota > Metazoa > Porifera > Demospongiae > Dictyoceratida > Dysideidae > Dysidea > Dysidea avara. Next base: position 27,537,919 of record NC_089273.1, read on the forward strand.
CTGTGGACCTGATGGAATACCTGCAAATCTATTGAAGGAAACCTGTGAAGAGATTGCTCCATCCTTATCTTTTATATTCCAAGCCTCATTACAACAATGTATATTTCCTATAGACTGGAAAAAGGCAAATGTTGCGCCATTGTTTAACAAGGGTGACAGATCCAGTGCTAGTAATTACAGACCTGTGTCATTAACTTGTATTTGCTCAAAACTATTAGAGCACATTGTCTATTCACATATTTATACTCATCTTAGTAAATATAACATCTTGTGTGATCAACAACATGGCTTCCGCTAAGGACAATCATGTGAAACTCAGTTATTGCTAACAGTAAATGATTTTGCTGAGAACTTGAACAAAAATGAGCAGACTGACATTGTTTTTTAGACTTCTCTAAGGCATTCGACAAAGTATCCCACCAGCATTTGTTCCACAAACTTTATCATTATGGTATCTGAGGAAAATTACTAGACTGGATACAACATTTTGTTCTTCAAAGATCCCAGCATGTAATAGTTGAGGGTCAGCAAAGTGATCCATCTACAGTAACTTCCGGTGTACCCCAGGGCACTGTCTTGGCCCCATTACGCTTCCTGTGTTTTATTAATGATTTGCCAAATGGGATATTATCCAAAATTAAATTGTATGCTGATGATGTGTTACTTTATGCTACTATTCATTCAGAGCAGGACTGCCAACAGTTACAAAGAGATCTGGATTCTCTCGGAAAGTAGGCTGATGAATGGAAAATGGTATTTAACCCTCAAAAGTGTGAGTTTCTCAGAATAACCAACAAAAAGCATCCAATTCTAAACCAATATAAAATTCAAACCAAAAATATTAAGGAAGTTGCCCATGCTAAGTGCTTAGGTGTAAAAATTAGTCACAATCTAACTTGGTTTGAACATATAAAGCAAATTACCAACAAAGCTAACAGAACCAAAGGATTTCTGCAACACAATTTGCATAACTGCCCACTTGAAATTAAAAGTAATTGTTACAAAGCGATGGTAAAGCCTATATTAGATTATGCATCCATTATTTGGTAACTACACACACAAAAGGATATCAATATGATAGAAAGAAGTCATAGGCAAGCAGCAAGGTTTGTGATGAATAACTTCTCCCATTATGCCAGTGTCACACAAATGCTAACAAACCTTAACTGGCCAACCCTTGCTGAATATAGAGAAGAACAGAAAGCTGTTATGATGTTTAAGATCACTAATCACCTCATTGACATCTCGGCAAATTCTTTCCTCACACCTGTACCAATGTTACATGATACAAGAGGCCATAGCAAGAGATTTATACAACCAATGACAAGAATTGATTCTTATCTATATTCCTTCTTTCCCTCCGCTATTAAGCTTTGGAATTCTCTACCCCAACACGTGATTGACTCTAACGACATTGATCAATTTAAGCAAAGACTAGCTGGTCTAGCAACAATTATTAATGTTGATTAAGCTATTTGTTTGATGTTTGTTTGTGATCTGTGCACCATACTCTTTTCAGAGGTCTGCACAGTAATAATAATATTATAATAATATCATTGTACCTAATGTATTTGTGTTTATGTGATTCCTGAACACACCAGCATGGCTGACTGCTCAGTAAACAATAATAATAATAATAATAATAATAATAACGCAAGGCTCTAAAGGCAGAAAGCTTGTGCGGAGAACTGATGATTTCGCGTGTTTTCGGGTCCCATCAGAGCTAGTGGTGTTCAGTAGCTATCTCAACATAATGTAGTGTGCCATTGTTTCGAAGTGGACAAGAGTGAAGATTTAGCCGTACGCGAAGTTGTAAGATGGTTGAAGATTTAGTACAGGTGATTCAGAGACAAAGGTTGAAGATCAGCATATAAGGCCATGTGTGACTTCTCTGGGGAAGTATATTTAATTAAATTATAAATTCAATTATTGTAAATTTTGGATAGAGGTGTAGCCTGTGCATTAAAATCACATGCATAATTAAATAATAGTTATACGGGCACAATGTGGAGTCTATGAAATTTATAAACCCGAAGGCCCGCGCTGTAGTACTAACGGCCTGAGGGTTTATAAATTTCATAGACTCCACATTGTGCCCGTATAACTGCTTTAGACTCTATTTCACATTACACTCAAATTACTTACCTCGTCCACGGCTGTTTCTACTGTAGGCTCGGAAAAAGCGGCTGGTTGTCTTACGATAATACTAGCGCCATGGCAACTATGCGTCCTCAGGTGAATAAATAATCGCGCTCGTTAAATCACTGCAAGTGAATAGCGCATATCGATTGGACAAACCCGATTTTGAGCATATGTCATATTGTGCTTAAAGGCGTGGAGTATATTAGAAAACAAGGTGGAGTATATGAGATTTATTACCAACCCAAAACAGCCTAAATAGAGTCTAAGTAGCTATACCCATTAAAAATCATATATTAGATTCTATTTAGGCTGTTTTGGGTAGGTAATAAATCTCATATACTCCGAGCCACCATGTTTTCTAATATACTCCACGCCTTCAGGCACAATATGTGACCGCATCAGCAAAAACCCGACTTGTTCGCACAAGCATGCGTATTGAGAATATTGAAATTTAAAATAATTCGTAAAATTACGCATGCTACAAAAAAACTATGCAAGTTTTTATCGGGCCAGTACTTGAAGAAGAAAGCCTCAAATTGATTAAAACTATATACCATCTCATTCGCCTTCTCATGGAGAGTGTTTCGTTTCTCTAGCTCCAACGGTATTCGTGTCACGTGCGTTTGTTTACGATGCGGTGAACGTAAACAAGATCATCATCGTTTCTTGTACCAAACCGCCTTCATGTCCATATTTGCAAGTATCTACAGGGCTGATACTACACCTTGGCTGATGTGCTGATCCATGGTAAACATTTTAAGCCAAATCGCAACGTTGTAGACTAATCCAAACGGAAGTTATGGCTGCGAATGTAAGCGCCTATAGTATATTTTCAGTACAGTCGCTGTACAAATCGCTTACTTTGCTCTTCCTACTGTCTATCGCTATAATTCCAAAACTACACACCACAGAAGGCTCAAACTTTGGTGGTCCATTCTTTGTACACTGCTAATATTGCTGAGTAAATAAAAAAATTTTAATTGTGCTAACAAGTCGGGTTTTTGCTGAGACGGTCACATATAGCAAATGCTCAAAATCTAGGTTTATCCAATCGCTATGCATTTTTACGTGCAGTGATAACGCGCAATATTATTTTGTCACGTGAGGACGCGTAGTTGCCATGACGCTAGTATTATTAATAAAAGCAGCCGTTTTCGTCGAGCCTACAGCAGAAATAGCCATGGATGAGGTAACTAATCTGAGTGCAATGTGAAATAGAGTCTAAAGCAGTTATACGGCCACAATGTGGAGTCTATGAAATTTATAAATCCTCAGGCCCATAGTAGCGCCCTCGCTTCGATCGTGCGCTACAGCCCGGGCCTTCGGGTTTATAATTTTCATAGACTCCACATTGTTGCGGTATGACTATTATTTATGTTACTATAGTGTCTGAGCCAGTCTGAGCAAGAAATGTTTCGGAAGGATGGTTAGCTGTTGCTGCATGCCAGAGCCAAAACATTGCTTCAGTGTGTATATTACCAACGGCAGACTGATTCAACAATTATCAAATTAATTAATACTTATTCTTCTAATACAGATTAAGGAAAATTGGCCAGTCAAAAAGAATAGCTATAGCTAATTTTATAATACTTCCAATTGAGTTTTACGTACGTATAGCTATAGCATGCTAAACTATGAAAAAACTACTGTGATATTTACTGTAAAATTTTCATGAAATATTGGTTTTGCATAATTATACACAGAAGACAGGAAATCTGACCATGTGGCATTGGCTAGTGGTATCAAAATATGACAAAAGAACTTTCTGGCAGAGTTCAAGAAAGTTCACAATGTGAGTTTAACACCAGATGGGATGAACATGTGTGCAAGTCTTTGTAATGGTTGATTTGTTTAATATGTGACCGGATCTTGGAAAATCTACCTTTTGGGCACAAGCAAACTTTTTGGGAATTCTCAAAAGAAAATTTTAACACTTTCTTTTAAAATTCTTTTTTGCACATTTGGATAAAGTTACTATTAAACCTTCTTGCTGTAATGTTTCACACCCATAGCTTCTTTTTCCTTGGAGATATGGATGATTATATCAGACCATGTAGTAATTTCACATGCATGTTGCTATTGATGCATGTGAGTTATAGCATTGTGATAGTTATCATAATTGTGATAAGTTGCATCCTACAATCATGAAAGTGGCAAAATGTTACAATTGCTCAGCCCTAATTCTACTCAAGTGTTGTGATGTCCACTTTTAAAGTGTGACACTTAATTGATTTGGCCATTAGTGTAAACATATTCACTACTAGTAAAGTAAGCACTTTAGTGGACTTTAACTCTATATTGCTGTTTTGACAACTGGCACAATACAGTAGTGACTGGGCATGGCGCTTAATTGACTAGTCCATTAGCACTGTAATTATGTAATTATGTCCAAAAATTTAATGATGCATGATGGTGGCAGAAATCACTGGATAACTGTCAGTAACCTGACCAGGAATTACATACATTTATGTTTTATAGCATGTAGCTAGCTCTCATGTTTGAGGTCAAATGGCTTGGTTGTGACAGACAGAGAGTCAATGCATATTCTAAATTTTATAGATGCGCATGAATATACACGACAATCTTGATGACTGTGGAATATAAATTATTAGCATTACTTATTCTATTGCTTTGTACTTTGGTTAACAACCTGGATCTTTACTTCATGTATGACCAGCTTATCACCATCTTTAGGAATTTATTTAAATGTCTTCGAAATCAGCACTATAGTTTTCAATATTTCTTATACTATAGTAAAGGAATTTCTATAAGAAGAGGATATTTAAAGCCTGACAGCAAAACGGTGTGATTCTACATTCCAAGGCAACCATACAGATATCAGTGATCTGATGGAAAATGGTACCCTCAGGCCTCTATGGTAGTTACTATGGCAACAAAGATGCGGCTTGGAACAGATAATTCCTTGTTCAGTATTGCTTACAAATTCTGGCTGTGCTTCAAATCATTATCTAGCTATACACAAGCTTGGTTATTTAGCTGTATGAAAAGCTTTCAAGCTGCTACATGTACAGACTGCATGATATATTGTTGAGTAGGCACTATTTTCAATCATTTCATTTGTTTTATCACCTGAACAGCATGCTCGACACTATATTAGTTAAACGTTTGCTGCTGCCAGGCAGCTAAGGACATTATAGCTAGCAAGATTGCTAAGATAATCGTCGTCTCTGATATGAACGAGCAAGCTTCACCTAGGACCGCCCAGAGAAATTAAGAGGCTCAGGGCAAAGATTTAAAGTATGGTCCCAGGGGCAAGATGGGGTTTTCACTCTGAATCACAACTTCACCCAAGCTGCAAGTTAAAGGCCAAAAAAGTCAATAAATGCTGACAATGACAATAGCTACCCCTCACCAACCATATCTCCTTATTTAAAAGCTTGCTACACTGCTCCTCTGAAGAATACTGTGATTGCTCTATTACAGTATATCGATCTTTTAAACAGGTCTTCAAGAGACCCTTGATGCTTGTCTTCATTGTACCTCCTGGGGCTCCTTTCAGGGTGGGGCCCGGGGAAAATTCCCAATTCCCTCCCCCCGTGGGCGGCCCTGGCTTCATCCGTGAAAAGTTGCTATCGAGGTTGCTATTTACTGCAAGCTACAGTTACTGCAGTTAAAATGGCTCTTGAACGTATTAAACACTTGGCTTGCTAAACAGGAACTTCCGATCCGTAAAATAGACATTCCCGATTTTGATACAATAATTATTCTAGATTTAGTAGTGTAACAAGAATGATGTCATCATTAAATTTATCTACCCTCGAAGAAAGAAGAAACAATTCTAAGATAACTACAATGTATAAAATAATTAATGGTAATCTAAGTATACCTACAAATGTTTTTATATCTAATCATTGTCCATCAAGGGAAGGATATTATAAACAGCTTGACACTATGATTGACTCTAATAAAGTTTCCTTTTCCCTTCTACAATCAGACTCTTGTCCCTATGGCAGGTTTCCATCTATCCGCCACAATGAAGTGAAGGATTTATATATTTATATATATTTGTTAATGTACAAACTCAATCATGAGTATATTCGTACATATGTAGTTAGCTACTTATTTACAAATTTATATAATTATTAAATAAATCAAGATATGGAACTCTGATAATATGATCATCTAGTTGGTTCCATAATTTTATATGTAAAAGGAAAGAAGGAGTTCTTATAAGCATCTACCCTTGTTGGCAACTGCAGAAATCTTTGATGGTGACCTCTAGATGTGGTGTTGCTTGGTCTAAACTGCTGGTGAACATTAATATATACCATGTCATTAATTATTTTATATACTAGTGAAGCTCTCAAATTATTTCTTCGCTTCTCCAGTGTGTGCCATTGTAAACTGTTCAACATTTCTGTCACACTAGCTGTTCTATTATAGTTATTCATCACAAACATTGCTGCTCTTCTCTGTACCATTTCTAATTTATAGCTATATGTTATGTTCATGGTATGGGGACCACACTGTACTGGAAAATTCTAGAATAGGGCGAACATATGTATTATAGCAGTAGCATTTAACTGTTGCAGGACACTTTGCTAGATTCCGTTGTAAAAGACTTCTTACTGACTTTGCTTTTGCAGTGATCATGTTAACATGTTGTGTCCATTTAAGATTTTGTCGATAATGGCACCCAGATACTTTGTATGACTTACTGATGGTATTAAGGTATTAGATAGGTAATAGGATGATTGAACATAATTCATTTTATTGGTAATTTTAGTGGTTGATGGACGGCCAACTGAAGAGCGATGACCCCTCAAACACATCACTGCAAATCTTAACAATGAAAAGCAAAGCCTACATCGCAGCCAGAAAAAGCATTTGCTGTAATTAATGCTATGCTTCTACACAGTGAAAACAAACTAGTGAACGTCACTATTAAATGTAGTGAACGTCACTAGCTGATCAAAACAATCTAATAGAACAGTCACCTATTTTACAATTGGAGCAGTCAGAAAATCTGAGGGCCACGTCCAGGCATATTCACTTCCATAAGATTATTATATGTGAATTTTGTTGATTACAACGCTTAAAACCTGATTACATGTGATAATAAATTGGCTGATCGTTATATTAGACGAATTGACTGCTCTATTAGAGTATTTCGATCTGGATAATGTCCTGGACTTTTTGAAGAGAAACTTTTGACATTTTTAAGACAGGGGATAGTCAAAACACCATTTAAGTGGATTTGGATTGTGTATATGTGTGCTGGGTGCAGTAGATAGGCTGCTACTGTCAGAGAAGCCTAAATACAATGTAGCTATTCGGACAAAAAAATCAAGGTGCGGTCATCGTGCATGTGTCTATTTGTTACTGAACGGTAGCTGATGCTCTCAATGTTCATCAAAATAGCTTTGAATTCGATATAGGTAACTATTTGATTTGCACGAGCTTCACATGTGGCCGAATTTAAGATTGCACGACAGAGGTGACTTTGGAACTTTGTAATTCACAGCCAATAAGGACTAAGCCAAATATCTGCATATATTTGGAGAGTATAAGAGTTGCTATTTCATATCAAGCACAGAAAGACTTGATCAGCTTCAAGCATTACGAGCAGTGCCACTCGACCGATAATACATATTTTTGTCCGAGAATTAAGAACATTTGGGCAGGTCACTTTTGCAGCTCTTGCAACCAGACAAAGAAAGTTGCAGGTCTGAAATTTTGCTTTTATGGCCTAGACCTCTTTAAAGGCATAGCAACAGCAGAAATTTTCTTTGTTGGTTTAAAGAAAAATCGCGTCCTAACCTATGTAGGTCGAACATTGGTGGCTTACTCTACATGCAACACAATTACAATAATGATTGTAGTCCGGTTCTAAAAATGTCAGCATCTGCAATTTCAATAAGATCTACTGGTAAACAGTTCCAATCATTAATGTTTTTGAAAAATAACTATTATTATTATTATTAATTAGCAAAGCCCACCAGGGGCAACACGCTAATGTTCATTACAATTACATGCAATACCAATCAGATTGTTCTTAAAAGTGTCAATGTCAATCTTGTCAATATCAGAGATAGGTACTGTTTTATCTTAGAGATAGCTAGTTGGCTCTATTTTGGTGTGTTGTGGTAGATGCATGTGGTAAGATGGATGGTACTGTCTCGTGGATCGTGATGTTGGTAGGTAGTAAGGAGGAATTGCAAGTGATATCTGTTGGTAAAAAACTTTGTGTAATGTTTGTAGTCGAGATAATTTGCGTACTGTTGAAGTTAAGAAAAGGAGGAAGTATGGTGCTGTTTGTCTGGTGCGTCGTGCCAGTTTCACGCCTCTGTGCTTTTCTGTAGATGGTTTATTTGGCTCAGAGGCTGATAATTTTTTGCGCAGGCTTGCAGACTCTCTATCAGTTAAATGGGAAAATAATTATAGTGTTGTGATGGGATATGTGAGGGCACGATTATCATTTGAAATTATTCGAACAGCCTTATGTGTGCGTGGATCACGAACGAAATTGAGATCACTAAGTTTGGCAGATTGAGCAGCTATTAATGAGACATCTTATTGACAGTTGTGACAGATATGTTTAATTGTCATATTTACTGTTGTTTCATTGTGTGTATGCTTTAATGTGTTTTATTTAAATAATAATAATAACAACTTTTCTAAAGAGATGGAAGGCATCATATTTGCAGCACAAGAGCAAGCATTATGAACAAATACAATCAAGGCCCATATTTACAAAATGCCCTACTCTCCTAGATGTCGATTGTGTGGCACATCGGAAGAGACCATTGATCACTTGATTAGTAGTTGTGCCTTCCTAGCTCAGAGAGAATACAAAAGCAGACATGGTCGTATTGCTTCATTGGTCCATTATACACTTTCTAAGCAGGCGGGCTTTACAGTGCCAGATCTTTGGTGGAGGTATTCACCTCCTAGGGTTTGTGAAAATAGTGTTTGCAAGCTACTTTGGGATTTCTCAATTGTGTCTGATGTTCCACTCCAGCATAACCGTCCGGATATCACTTATATCCTTAAAAACAATAATGAAGTAGTTTTAATTGACATCGCTATCCCTGGTGACTCACGTCTATCACACAAGTTTGCTGAAAAACATTCTAAATCTATTGACTTGAAAGTTGAAGTTACACGAGTTTGGAAGGCTAAGCGAGTATCAACCATCCTATAATTGTTGGGGCATTGAGATCTTTTCCCACTGACTTTATTATTATTATTATTATTTATTACAGGTAATTTATAAGGCTAAACAGCCTGTTACACCTGATCAACAGGTAAAAAAAGTACAAGTAGACTAATTACATACATTTATACATAGTGTTAGATGAATATTGGTCAATCAATTTCTTATAATCATCAACTGATGCTGCACATTCTACTTCTTGGGGTAAATTATTATTACTTTTCAGCCAGTTTACAGAAACTTGGTTTACCATCTCATCTAATACAAACATTGTAAAAGACAGTTTTGTATAGCACCACCTCAATAATCAGGCGATTTATGAGTATTTGCCTTTTTGTTGTACTTGTTTAATTGTTGTAATGTAGCTAGTTTTTTGTTGGCCTTTGTACCTATGCTCTTGGGGGTGGTGGCAAGGGGTGCAGGCACCCCGGGAAAATAAAGAACAATAGTGGATTTGCAAGCAAAGAAGTGAGATATACACTGTTAAAACTGAAGTGCCATGGAAGCACCTAAAATTGCAATGGTAGCACCTCAAAGTGCTAAATTATCACTGCTCCTTTTAAAAAAATAGCACCTAGAAGTGCTACCATAGCAATTCAGTGTATTACATTAGATAGTCACGTGACCTAATTATTAAGACTGGCAGGAATTGTGTCGTCATGTCATTGGGATGATGACAAGGTTATTGGATAGGTGGGGATGGGGTAAAACCGGGACGGGGACAGGGACGGGGACGGGGACGGGGACAATAGGGGTAAAACCGGGACGGGGAAAATAAGGGTAAAACCGGGACGGGGACAGGGACGGGGACGGGGAAGGCCAACAGGAGTAAAACCGGGACAAGGACAGCCGAGGTATAGGGACCACTGTTAGAGTAAGCTGTTTTCTCTGAAGGGATTGAATCTTGGATTGGATATAAGTTATGTATAGCTAAGCAATAGCTTTGAGGTAATTTAATCTTTAAACTGTCACTTAAGGTTTGAGAGATTTTGACGTCCTTATAAGCTGGTGCATGGCTTAGCTAAGAAAAAATCAAGTAGCTTTCTCGAGTAACCTTTGAACTACCGTATAAGGTTAGAGAGATTTTGACATCCTCAGCTAGCTATATAAACCCAGACCTCACACTAAGACACTCTTCAATGGTTTTTCAAATGGATTGTGAAGTGGAAGATCAAATCATTCCGTGCCCAGATTGTAATTGTTATCAAAAATGCTCCCAAGTTCAAACCTATAGGAGGTCTAATTTTTAAAAATTTTCTCTAACTACAGTTTTACAACTGTATGTCTATCACTCATCCAGCCATACTGAATAAAGTTATGCAACTAAATATAACTTGTGTACTAGAATTCCTCTTAGTGAAATAAACACTGTAACAGTTGTACACTAAAACTCCTTGCCCCTCCTTGGCCGCCTCCTAGATCCGCCTATGTATAAGATTGCCACTAGCTAGCTATACTGATAAGACAAATGATGACATGATAAACACTGAAAATAATTATAGGATTAGCTATTTAAGACACTAAAATCATGAATTAAAAATGAAGCTCAGTACCTACAGTATAATAAAACAAATGCTAAGAAAAATCATAGACATAACAATGTATGGCATGCAAAACATAGAGTTATTATCTACAAAAGGTAACTGATTAGCATGTGAACCAGTTGAAATTTTCAACTTTGTGGTCATGTTAGAGGAATATTTTACAAATGACTGTTGTTTTGTTGACTTCATACCATAATAATATTAGGGATGTCCATGCCACAATATCTTGATAGAATAATGATGAGTAACAATGACAATTAAGTTATTGATTTCTTTGAGGCCGGTTGATTCTATGCTGATCAGAATTACCCATGGACTTTTATTGGTAAACAGGCATGACAAAACTTTTGATTTACCTTTGCATTCATAAAACTGATTTCTTATACTGTTTGCTGTACAAGCAGATAAAACTGATTTCTTATACTGTTTGCTGTACAAGCAGTAGCAGCAATTCAATCAGCAATGATATATTTTGCCTTTCAAGGTGGCGTGCTGGGAAATTCAGTTCCACAATAAGCCATGACATGGCCTGAGATGGGAAATATGATCCATCAATCCAAGGAGTCAAGCAAAAACAATGAAGTTTAACTTCATCCATCTCGGACTGATAAAGATCCTCTGAGGAGGAAGAAAGATCAAACATTTTATCATTGGCTTCTTTCAAAGAAAGGAAATTGTATGCAGCATTTTTGTAGCAGCTTCATTGTCCAATTCAATATTGGCCAGGTCTAGGTATTCATCCATACAAGCTACAATTAGCAGCACTGCTGTAATGATATCTGCATAATCAGTGTTAAAGCACTGGACTGATGTGTGATAAGCAAGAGCTAACTGAACTAATGTGTGGACAGAAATTCCAGCATGATAGTAAAGCTCCATTTTGGCAGGTTCATTGTATGCTGAAAATACCTGTGGATATAAACAGAAAACTACCTCCACTGGTGATAGAGAACATTTGATTAGCATTAATTGGTGCTGATAAGGTCAAATCTTTATTCTTTGATCAGACTCAGGTGTAACTTAACACAGTGTGTTCCATGGAAGTATTTCAGTTAGACACTCTCCTCCACTACTATATTATGAACTCTTGCCTAGCATATGAGTAAACTAATTTTCAGCTTGCACGGCGGCTTGAGCTAAATAATTCCACTTGCCTTAGCTTCTTTTTCTTGACTTCCCACTGTGCTTCATCTATAGACCTAGATCATAAAGGAACACTGTCCCTCCTTTATAGGTTGGATGGGAGAATTAGCATCCAAAGTGTTGATGTACTCCTTATACGTTGTGTCAGAATTCTCCAAGTGATCTACAACTTGGTTATAGTCCAGAGCTACATTCAAATCGCTAGAAAGTAATTTTTAATACTGTGCAGGCTTCCCGGGGATCTTGTATGCACAAAGACAATAATTACAATCTGGGCACGAAATGATTTGATCTTCCACTTCACAATCCATTTGAAAAACCACTGAAGAGTGTCTTAGTGTGAGATCTAGGTTTATATAGCTAGCTGAGGATGTCAAAATCTCTCTAACCTTATACGGTAGTTCAAAGGTTACTCGAGAAAGCTACTTGATTTTTTCTTAGCTAAGCCATGCACTAGCTTGAAGGACGTCAAAATCTCTCAAACCTTAAGTGACAGATTAAAGATTAAATTACCTCAAAGCTACTTAATATTTTTGCTTAGCCATACATAACTTATATCCAATCCAAGACTCAATCCCTTCAGAGAAAATCGCTTACTCTAACAGTGGTCCCTATACCTCGGCTGTCCTTGTCCCGGTTTTACTCCTGTTGGCCGTCCCTGTCCCCGTCCCGGTTTTACCCTTATTTTCCCCGTCCCGGTTTTACCCCTATTGTCCCCGTCCCCGTCCCTGTCCCCGTCCCGGTTTTACCCCATCCCGATAGGTGGACTCTGATGTGAGTTTCTGATGTTATATTTTAGTGCATGAAATTTGGCCTAATAGAGTAACTCATGGAAGGGCTCCAAAATCGGACGCGATTACTCGAGGTACATCAGAACTTTTTGAATAACTTATATATATGTTTTAAACAAACCCTGGCACAGATCTAACCAAAACCATGATAGCATCACAGACATGTTAACCAGTCTTAAATGGCCTACACTTCAAAACAGAAGAACAATTGCTAGACTCACCTTTCTAGTTTTTCACAGAGAATCGTCAATGATTGGAACACCTTACCCCATGAAATTGTATCTGCACCTAATGTACTGATCTTTAAGACTAAATTAGATGTATTTTTGTATGACCGCCGGTTTGATTTTATTTAGATGTACTTGAGATTGGTTTTTATAAGACTTTGTCTTCCTTATACCAATTAACAAATAATAATAATAATAATAATAATAATATTCACGATTGCCAGGAACTTACCAGCAATACTTGATCATTATTTACCGTCACCAACTCCAGTGTCCTACACCCTTGCTCAACATCCCCTCAAGCTAACTCAATTGCAAACAAGAGTTGATGTGTACAAATACTCCTTCCTCCCTAGAACAATTATTCAATGGAACTCCCTTCAAATTCCTAACATCGACTCAATAGATCTCGAAACATTTAAGAACGCTGTAGGTAATATAATAATGTGATTGTAATGTTCATTAGCGTGTTGCCCCTAGTGGGCTTTGCTATTTAACAATAATAATAATAATAATATATATATATCTTCAGATAATTTAAAGCTGTGGGACTTTGGACACAAAGTATCAGCTTTCTCGGCTTCTTTTCCTGGTGGCAGCAGCCCTTCAAATTCATTTCCGATTAATAAATGCATTACGGAAAAAGTCGATTCACCGACACCTACAGTTTACAAATCAGACTTACATTTTATCAACAGTTTTATATGTTCACGTTGTATATCAACGTATCTACTTTCTAAATATCCCCAGTTTATTTAATTAAATCATTTAAATCACGAATTACAAATAAATTAAAAATTAATGATATGCCACTGAATAGTCAGGTTCACTATGTCAAAAAACACTTTCGTTCAAAGTTTATGGGGATTAGCAAACCTATACATTTTTGGAAAGCTTAGAGCATGGTGAATCTGAAAATCAATGTTTACAGTTGCTCAGATTCCTGCAAGATCAACAGTTTTTAATTTCAAAGTGACAGCTAAAAATAACAAATTTCTAATACATCAAGTTTAATTTTGACATAAAAGTTTGATAAATCGACTCAAAAAATTCTCTGGTGACATTTTTACACCTCTATTCATTAGAAGTGACAGTTAACTATGAATAACTGAAAGTTTTTGCAAAGGGAATAGAAGAACACTCATTATACGCTGCAATAATTCAGGAATAATTGAAATTAACGAATATTCTGTAGTAAAATTGGTGCAAAGTGTATCTGGTGCAATGTATAATTTGACTTCTAATAAAACAGTTCAAGCCTGAAAAATTAGATACTCTAATAGATCAGTCACATAATCTAGTAAAGCAGTCAACTTTTTAGCCAATTATTTTGCTAATGTGTTTATGCATGTTTAGCATAATAATAATATTATTACTAGATAAATTTTGAAAGAATTTTTATTTTCAAAGACAGTAGTTGGAATTTGCTTAATAGTTTTAAAATAACAATTGGCAAGAATGAATTCACGCTGATCACCAAGAGCAATTTTTTGCACCAGACAGACTTGCACCAACAAGTTAAAATTGATATATACACAATCTTGAAAATTAGTATACAACGTAAATCCAATGAAAATTTGCTTTCCAGTTATAGAATGATTGTATATCAGACATATTCAAATAATCCAAAGATTGCCATTGTCGACAAATTGATTCTTATCCAAAGGACATTCAGCACATCTAGCCAAGACATTTTTAATGACTGTCTCACAAGTAACTGATTTAAGCATAAAGTTGGATTAAGGATCAAAAAAGTAAAGAAATAATTGAATAGCTAAACAGTAGTGAAACAAAAGAGGTTGCCTATATACTACAGATGTACTAGTGGACATTTAATCTGCGGCAACCTCTCTTGTTTCACTACTGTTTAGCTATTCTCTTGTGTCTTTACATTTTTTTTATCCTTAACACAACTTTGTTTACTGTTATTGTAACATAATTATGACTGGTGGACCCGCACATATGTTGCATCAAAAGGAGGACAGGAACCTGACAAGCCATTTGTCTGGATGCATGCCCCAACTATCAGTTATGTAGCTAAAAGGGAGGTAGCCATGATCAGGGGCGGATCCAGAGTTTCGAAAGAGGGGGGGCACCTTTCTGAAAAACAGTTGAAGACCAAAAAAACTTGCTGAAAACCAGTTGAAGACCAAAAAAAAAAAAAAAAAAAAAAAAAAGGTCACAACAATAATAGCTAGTTATCCTTACCAACTATATCACATCTGTTATGTAAAATAAAATTCTATTTGTAGCTTCATAGGTAAGCTACACTGCCTCATGAACATTGTGACTACTTTATTAGAGTAATTGACTGCTCTATTAGGGTATCTCGATCTTGTATGCAATTTCTTGAAGGGGGGGGCATTTGCCCCAAATGCCCCATCCTGGATCCGCCACTGATGATGCTTCATTTTCATCTACAGTATGCTTTGCCCATTATATAACATTGCAAACAAAAAACAGCATGAGAAGCATCTCAATAATCAAACATATCAAGAGTATATAATGGGGATGATACTCTTGATCATATTGCTTATGGATAATACAGCCACAGGGAAGCCGTATCACAATATAATATAACATGAATTGACATCTTGCATTGTCAGTGAAGAGAACTAGAACACAAAGGAGGACAAAGGAAAGTCCATGATGCATGTATATATGTGACCCGGTCTGCGAAAAGGGCTCTTATAGCCTTTCCAATTGCATATATATGGTAACCCATAACTTGACTGGTGAATATGGTACAAGCCTACAATTTGGTCATTCAACAACCCTAACCTGGCAGTAGCTGTGGGTGTAATTACATGATGATAGCTTTAGTAGATTAGGCGTTATGATTAGCCAAACATGGATAATTGGAAAGGCTATAAGAGCCCTTTTCGCAGACCGGGTCACATATTGTATGTTGCCAAAATCAAGCCTGTATGTCAAGTTATGCTTGGCGGGAAGCATCAGTCAGTACGTCAGTCAGTCAGTCAGTCAGTCAGTCAGTCAGTCAGTCAGTCAGTCAGTCAGTCAGTCAGTCAGTCAGTCAGTCAGTCAGTCAGTCAGTCAGTCAGTCAGTCAGTCAGTCAGTCAGTCAGTCAGTCAGTCAGTCAGTCAGCATAACATTTTGTTGAATTAATGGTTTAAATGATGTAGAAACTTGTTGGAAGAATTTGGAGTTGACATTTTGGGGCTTGGCTGTATCTAATCAATGCTGCCAAGCTGTCATTGAAGGGAAATTGAGACTGGTTTTAGGGTGATATTTTGAACTGGAAAAGTTCAATTCCATATGATCCCTAATATACAGTATATACTACAGGTATATGATGCACTGAAAATGACAACAGTGATACTGCTGATGATTTTTATGCATATGTATGTACGTACATAGACATGATGTCTTCATATGTAGCTATACCCTATTTCTCAATGTTAATAATTCACTTATTCACTTTAATTGTTTCATGCAATAACTATCTGCCAAATAAATTGCTTTTAGGTTTCTTAGCACTTTAGAGGCCATTAAGTAATGAGTTCTATGATGGGTGTGACAACATAGAAATGGTGTTTGCTGCAATTCACTTTCAATAAGAGGCTGATATATGAAGAAATTAGCACCATAAAGACTGCTATTATCAAACTGCTGATTGACTACCATGCAGGCATCTGTATACAGTAAATGTAAGCAATGATTTTCAATGATCTCCATGCATTCTCCGTGCTCCGAGCTTTATCATTCTCCATGCTCTGAGCTTTTTGTATTCCCATAAATTTTGAACACAGTTATCTTTGACATAATTATATAGCTAACCTTACTATGTCAATGCATGCCACCAACTGACAAAAGTGCCAGTCAGGGTTAAATCATAATTGCCAATTGCTAATTAACAAAATTACCTTTTAGGGGAGACTACTTTATGTAAATTCCAATCATTCTTTCAAACATAGAATTAGCTAATTTCCTTAAATTTATACCCAACACAAGCACACTAGATAGGACGTTCACAAAAGTGACTACTACATTGGAAATAATTATGGAGTCAAAAGTTGACTGCTCTATTGGAGTAACTCAATCTTTTCTGCTGTTTTTAGGCTTGAACTGTTTCTGTGGAAGCCAAACGAACACTTTACACCAGTTATACATATATCTCATTCAATTAATCTGGAATATTCCTCAATTCTTTTTGCTAAAATTTACTCCTGAGTTATCGCAGCACAATGGATGCTCTTCTATTCCGTTTGTTAAAACTTTTAATTTTTCATGAATAGTTATGTCACATCTAGTAAATAGAGATGTAAAAATGTAAACAGATAATTTGTTGAGTTCATTAATGAACTTCTATGCCAAATTAAAATTGATATATCAGGAATTTCTTGCTTTGTGACTAGATTTTACAGAACCGATTCAAATCGCACATCAAACTAACACCACCAGTGGATAGCTACACTATCGTACTACAAGTTTTGATCCTCAGCACTACTCAAACTACACGAGGCTGGTTTTAACAGGCGTATTTTCTGGATGGTGTGGAGTGCTCAAATGGCGGTTTCAGACCTTGTGAAGGACCTGGCTTGGCAAGGATCAGTGGTTTACTGGTGGATAGCCTTATAATGTTGGCCAGACGTGTTCTCTGTTGATTTTGCTACATATCAGCCACTAAGGAGACAGCACAGCCCTATAATCTCGTGTCTGGACTCCAATCGTGGTCTGCCTCCATTTTGAGGTCTATCTCTTGCCCTTCCCGCCACCTCCCACCCTCCACCCTCCACCCCCCACCCTCCAGCCCTTTGTGAGCACTCGTGATACTACTTCGCTCGTCCAATTGCTCAGATTTTTTATCTTATTTGGCGGGAAACTGTACAAGCAGCTACAAGTACTGGATGTGGCTTGAAAGGCAACAGATTGATGCATCTATTGTGTAAATTTCATACTCGTGCTTGCTATCCTTGGAGAGTTATGCTGACTTCAATTCTTTAAAACCGTTTATCTTGAAACTTGGATCGTTTTTCCAAAATCCAGTCACCTTCATTGGCTGCTATTTTGAAATTTAAAAATGCTGACCTTGCAGGAATCTGTGCAAATGTAAACAATGATTTTCAGATTCTCCATGCTCTAAGCTTTCTGAAAATATGTGATCGGATCTGCGAATACCCGACATAATGGCGCAAGCCTAAATTTTCAGTATAAGCTATTGATTTGCAATGGGTAAAATATTTCCGTAAACGAAAAAATTCGTAAAATTTTTAAACGCTTTATTCTTTGTGAAGAAAGGGTCCTATGATAAATACCTGGATATCATCTTATTCGCCTACTCAAGGAGTTCAAAAATCTGTTTCGTGGCAGTAGACTAAAGCATACGTAATTTATGGACGTTTGTTTACGTAACCTCGAAACTATCGTACGCGATCGATTTTTCTTCACTGATTTCGTCTCTGTTTGCAGTGACGAATGGCAATAGAAGAACAAATTTACCCAGTAATGAACCCCCCTATACATGGCAAACACAATGGTGCAAGTTGCAACTCTGTACTGCATTGTATTTGTAAGTTACAGCCGTTTTTATAAGCGCATGTAATTTATTTTCCTAATACTTGCTGTACAAATCGATCTTTCTGTTGTTGCTACTTTATAGGGCTGTAACTCCAAAAGTTGTTGCCATATGAAGCTGAAACTTGGCCAGAGCATACACTTGGCTAGGGTCCTCAAACCGAAAAATCGATATCTTCAAATTAACTTACAAACTATAGGCATGTGTAGGGGTAGGTCCAATCAAGAAAACACTAGAGTGGCAGCAAATTTTGTCTATCTCTTCTATTGAAAATAACACAAAATACCTGGAATTCTATCGATTTTTAGCCGTTGTAATTTGCAATGTTATTCTTTTGGGCCAAAACTCGCTCTCAAGCTTTGAGAGGTTGTCCACTCTTACTATGGAGTATAGGTAGTTTATATAATTAATTAATATTTGGTAGTGACGTCGCGCGCATCGCCGATCGGCGAAAAAAAGACGTTACGTGATCTGGAGTACAGCAGACTTGCAGGAAATACTGAAACATTTACTGCAGTGATCACCTCCAAGTCAAGTACTTGTATGCAGAATATGGTGTAGATTGAAGTTTATTGAACATCTGGCTGAGACCAGCGTCGCCAAATTTAGTAAAAATTCCTCCGCGATCCAAAAAATACTGCAGTCTCGTGCACATAAACACCTGTAAGTGTGTTGAATTATGGAAATGATTGCTCAGAACAAATATAAACTTACAGCGAAGGCTTGATTACTGACGGTAAATTTTACATTTAGCCGATAATGCAATTTATTGTGCAAAACCCAAACTCTCGTAATAAAAATTTTACGGCACTCACATAATATCACTTGCTTGATATGATGATAAATCCCTGAGCACAGTAAGATGATCTTTTCTGTAGCAAGGATGGAGTCCAGAGGTCTCGTGTGCATGGCTAGATCTATATAACTATAGCTATATACATATTTTAAGTATACATGCAGGTTATCATACTGTAGTACTTTTTGATAGCTAAATTAGAGCTTATCCAGTCATCTACTTTTAAGTGATACTCAGATGCAGTATATCATGCAAGTTTTGGTGGTATGCTTTCCAGGAAATAATTTACATGCCTTGAATTCACATCAGCATGGAGAACTATCAAAGAAAGCTGTGATATTTCCTGGTAGCTATAATTTTGCACTATAAAGTATCAACTTATTCAGTCTCAATCATGTCTACTAGCTATTATCACATCCTATGCGAGATATTAAAAATATAGTAGCTATTACTTCCATAACACAAAATCTCCAAAAATGAAGTTTACTTATTTGGGATTTGGAAGAAATTTTGATAGTAGTTGTCAATACAATCTTAAGATAGCTACACTGAAACTTTTAGAAAAGTTTAAGGTACAAAAGAAGTATATACAAGTTACTGAAACAGTGAATTAATTCCACTATGAAGAAACAGATGAGCAAGAGTACTTCTTGGTGCTTTGTAGATGGGTGCACCAGCCTATCATGCTGGCATAATTTTGAGTATAATAGGTGCCTGAAAGCATCAAGACAGAATAATTGTCATACTGTAGGCAAAAATGCATGCCATAGAAAAAATTGACTTACAATAACAGAACAGTCAATGCCACTCATATGGCATGAAGTAGTTATTTGACATGACTGTTATTATAGTTTGTAATGTAGCCAAATTCTTAATGCACAACGAGTACATTTCAGTTGTTCATAAGTCAAAGTTTATCAGTATCCATTAGAAAATAACAAAACATGGGAGCTGTAGCAAAAAGTTTGAGCATAGTTATGAGCATAATACGCAAAATTTTTGAGTATTGCAGCATAGCATAATAGGCAAAATTAAAAGCATAATAGGCTGGTACCTATAGATGACAAATTAACAGGTATACCCAAAACTGCATGTCTTTACAGCATGTGTTATACACAGTCTTGGATGGATTAAATGTAGGCAAAGTTTGCTATCATAGCAGTATAATACATTACACAGCACACGATGATCTAGTTAGAAGTTGGAGGTTAATTTAAAAGTTATTTGTAGTTGCATGTGTAAAGAGTATACATTCTTAATACTTTGTGATACAAGTGGCTCTATACAGTGTATATTGTAAGCATTGAAGATATGCCACTCATGATTCATTTAGCGATGGCCCTCGTATACATATATGTAGAGCATAATTATGTGGTCAGTTCTGAAGAGAATCAAGTACTCAATATCTTAAGGATTTCAGCTGTGCATATGTTAATGGCTTGTGGTGAATGCTGAGCACATTTTGAACTTTCCACTGTTTGTTGCAAATATGATTAGTAAGCATATTTCTACATTTCACGAACTTCTTGCATTAATTTAATTATAGAATTGGAGCAAATTTGCTTTTGATGGCTACTATAATATTGATAATATTGCTCCCATGCATAAGTGGGCTCAGCATGCACATACTAAATATAGTACATTGCATATAATCATGCAAATACAGATACTAGTGCATGATTATGATTATGATTATGATTATGATTACTAAAAACACAGTTACAAACTGATATGTTCAGGTAAGGAAAAAACATTACAAATCACATAGATGAGAGTCAGTTATAATTTATCTAAAAATACTTGTAGAGATTGGGATTCTATTGTGTCAGTTGGTAAATTGTTCCAATCGCGGATAGATTTGGGGTAATAGCTGAATTTATAATGATCTGTTCTAGCAAACGGAATCTCAAAATGGAAGGGGTGGTGGTGGCGGGTGGGATATGTGGTGTTGGTGAAATAATTTGGGACTGTTAAGACTGATGAGGAGTAAACAATGTTGTAGAATACTTTTAATCTAGTCACGTATCGTCGGTGTTGAAGTGATGGCCATTGTAGATCTGCTAACATAGATGTAACACTACTGCATGTCTAGACTATACCACCTGTTGAGTATGAGGAAGAAGATAATTTTAAAAAGGCACAATAGTTTTACTGTAGCATGCAGTATACAGCTATATGCCTGCATTAAATTATATAGGTCTGTTTACACCAATGCAATGTAACTATAACTCTCCAGTAGAGCAGTCAAATGTAATTATAGAACAATCAGAAAATTATATTTATACATTATGTCACTACTGAAATTTTAAACCAACAATCACAATATGGTTATTTAACTGTAGTCAGAGTAGTTGTCAGGTACATTCCACATTTTTCTGTAAAATTAGATATTAGTTACGAGCGGGTGGTTTTGGCAATATAAATCGCGTTTAGCATGCCGTTACTTCTTAAGGTGTATTGTATTGTATTGTGTACTGTGCAGGAATCATGTATGATTATAAAGCACAGGTGTAATTATAAAAGTGTCCAAATCATTACAAAACTCAGTGTGTATGTGGGAGCATTAGCAATGTTCTGGGGTATATTATTCCATAATTTAATCACTGAAGGGAAGAAGTGTACATAATCTAGCCTTCGCTAGAAGTTTATACTTGTTCTGAACAATAATTTTCACACTTAAAGGTACTTGTGTACATGAGATTGTAGCATTTTTTGGATCGCGAAGGAATTTTTACTAAATTTGGCGACGATGGTCTCAGCCAGATGGTCAACAAACTTCAATCCACGCCATATTCTGCACACAGGTACTTGACTTGAAGTTGATCATTGCAGTAAATGTTGCAGTATTTCCTGCAAGCTTGCTGTACTCCAGATCACGAAACGTCTTTTTTCGCCGATCAGCGATGCGCGCGACGTCACTACAAATTATCAATTAATTATATTAAACTTCCTATACTCCATAGTAAGAGTGGACAACCTCTGAAAGCTTCAGAGAGAGTTTTGGCCCAAAAGAATAACACTGCAAATTACGATATCGAAATATTTTTTTTGCCTTTGAAGAAGTGCTATATAAAGGGAAAAGCACAAAATACAGCTACAATACAAACTACTCTACAACTAAACTACAAACACAATTAATCACAACAGTGGTTTGGGAAAAGGAAAATCAGAGTCCTCACACTGCAAAGCCCAGTACCGTAAAATCATACGGGTATTGTTCATCCACAAAGAAACTGTAAGTTGTTGTAACAAATGTTTACGAGCCTGTTTGGTTGACGCACCACTTCTGGCTGTGGTGCGTTCAGCGATGGTACGAAGGGTTTGAAGGGAAAATAGTGACCAAACACCAAAAGTTTCTACAACATCGAAAAATCGATCGAATTCAAGGTATTTTGTGTTATTTTCACTAGAAGAGATGGACGAAATTTGCTGCCACTCTAGTGTTTTCTTGATTAGACCTACCCCTACACATGACTATAGTTTGTACGTGAATTTGAAGATATCGATTTTTCGGTTTGCGGACCCTAACTTGGCTAAGTTAGGGTCCGCAAACCGAAAAGAATTTGAATGAAGAATTTTAAAATACGCCATTATGTCTGGTTCTCGCATATCCGGTCACATACATAGGTTTGTTAATTCCCTTAAAATTTGAATAAAAGTACATAGTGGACCTGACTCGGAGTAATAATCACACCAGAAATTTAAGTATATGAAAACTTGACCAAGTATACGTTGTTTGAGATAAGTTAGCGGAAAATGTGTACCGTATACTTCCGTATACTTAAATTCATCATGCGATTATTACTGCAATGACGTCACATTTTATTTGATTTGTAATTCATGATTTGGTAATGTGTTAATTGAATTGAATTATTAGTGAATATAATTTGATTGAATTAATAATAATAATAATTGTTGATAATGTAATCATAACTTTCAATTCATTAGGTAATGTGTTGTAGTTGTTTTTGTGTTCTAGGTAATGTGCATTGTCATTTACTGTACTACATTATAGAAAGATGATATTTGAATATACACTGATATTAAGTATAGTCAGCACTGTACATGGTGGTTACAATGATCGTCTTCCTCCAGCATATGACCCTAATGAGAAAGTGATTGATTGTAGTAATAAAGCCGACTGTCCTCCAATTCATTTGGTTGTTGAGGCATTAGAATCAATGACATACTATGACTATCGCGATAAATTTGGCAATCCATCTAGCAATACTAGAAGGAAACTCAAAGGATACAGAGCATTTTATAATGAACAAACAAATGATTTTAATGTCAATGAAGCTGACCAAAATATAAACAAGGAAAGCTTACAACCACCAATTATGACAAATGGGGACTTCAGGCCTATCTTTACAATAAATGGTCAAATGCCAGGCCCTATGATTGTTGCAAATAGAGGAACAATGCTAAACATAACTGTTTACAATGAACTAAAAAATAATGAAGGCATATCAATTCACTGGCATGGAATGTATCAAAAGGATACCCCAGAAATGGATGGAGTACCATACATATCACATATGCCAATTTTGCCTAATCAACACAAGATTTATTTATTCAAAGCTGACCCTGGTGGGACTCACTGGTATCATGCTCATGGAGGAACTCAAAGAACAGATGGCATATTTGGAGCACTTATTATTAAAGATACATTAGACCCTGAAGTAGTAGGTGGGGAAATCATAGATATATATAGTCAGCATACGTTAATGTTGATGGATTGGTCAACAGAACCATCACACCAGATAGCACAACAACTTATTAGTACAGTATCATTTTGGAAAGATAATTTACCATACCTTGGTACAAAAGGCCCTGATTATACTGCTGTAGGTCCTTTTCCATTTAAATCAGGCCTGATAAACGACAAAGGAAGATATTGTGTCGAGTCTGAAAATGTAACCAAGTGCCATATCAGTGCTTCAATGCTAAATCATTTTGATGTTGTACCAAATAACGTGTATAGGTTTAGATTAATTGGGGCACAAGCAGCATATGCCTTTAAATTTTCAATCCAAGAGCATAATTTAACTGTTGTGGCAACAGATGGTAACAGAATTCAACCTATAAAGAGTGTGCAATATGTAATAGTTAATACTGGTGAACGATATGATGTACTGGTAAACACCAGTGGGCATGACCATAAAGAATATTGGATATTGGCTGAAACAATAGAGACACGTTTTGGAGAGTCAAATGAAGACTTTTACAGTTCACTACATCTACACAAAGCTGAAGCTGTTTTACGTTATGAAGGTAGCTCACAAATAATTGAAGAACCATCTCAAACTTGGAATTGCAAAACACATTTATGCAAAGTAGTCAATTGTCCTTTTGAAGCAGACTCCAGTGTTGCTAGAGCAATAAATTATGATTGCCATAATATTCAAGATTTCATATCAACTGACCCAATTCCAGATGCTATACATACACCACATGATACATTGATATATAATTTTGATTTTAATGGTGAATATAGTACAAATTCAAGCTCAGTTGATGGAATAAACTTTCGGTTTCCTTCTTACTCTCCACTTACAGATTATAACAAATTTAAACTACATGAGCAGGATTACATATGTCCAGAAAGGGGATGTCCTTATCGCCTATATGAAAATGAAGATGAATATTGTGCCTGTACACATCAAATAAAATTAAACCACATTGCAAGGAACTGTTCTGTTGAAATTGTAATTAGTAACATAAATACCAACCCAGAACGTTTAGGAAGAGGCAGTTCACATCCTGTTCATTTGCATGGGCACAGCTTTTATGTAGTCAGAACAGGTTACCCAATTTATAACAATAATGGAACAGGTCTTTTAAACTATAGTCAAGAAATTGCATGTCATGATTGGAATGAAAACAAATGCAAAGAGTTTAGCACAATCAAACATTCACAGAATAAAATCATGCAAGAAATTAGGTTCGAGGATCCATCACTGGAAAAAATGGACACTTCCAACAGAAGTTTGTCAAAGAAAGATACTGTCATTGTGCCTTATGGTGGATATGTCATTATTCGATTCGTTGTGGATAATCCAGGATGGTGGTTTTTTCACTGTCATATTGAGATTCATCAAATGGAAGGAATGTCAGTTGTTCTTACTGAACTTCTTGATGAAATTGATTACTTCAAAATAAGTAGCGGCAATTTATGTGCAAGCAGTTCAAGGTTACAAATATCTTATTCCAATTTGCTTGAAACAGTAATAATTCTGCTTTGTATTACATTAATTTTGATAGATTAGTATGCTTAAACATTAGGAAGTAGAGATACTAGCTCTTGTAGATTATGCTGCAATGAAAACATAACACATTTGCATTTTATTAACATTTGCGTTAACATATTTGCATTGTCCCAGTAACTCTGTATGCTTTTGTAGTTTAGAAATTGCAATTATAGTTGATGATGACTGACATAATAATCATAATATGTTTTGGAGTATGCTTTATAAGGATGGTTATTTATCAAAACACATACCGGTGTTATCACAACTGTATGTGGTGCGATGTAGACCTCAGCAACTTTATAAGTATGCCAAAGGATCATCAATGACCTGAGAATTTCAATTATATATTCAGTAAGAATTTTTAATTATACATTGGTTTTCCACCCACTCATGATAGGTGTAAATCGGTTTAGTTACAAGTTACTGTATTGTAATGATATTCAGGGGCTGGTCTAAGATTTCAGAAAGGGTTGCTAACAGGGGCATTTGTAATGGCTGGATTGCCAAGAAAAATGACAACTAGTTGTCAGTGGTTCATATGGCAAATACAGTACACTGCTAAATAGAAGTGTTACCATAACACCTCCCAAAGGTGTAGACAAGCAGTCACTATTTGACACCATATAGAGTGTAACCATTACATCATTCAAGGGTGTAGTGGTAATAATGACGTTAGTGTTATGGTTACACTCAACATGTTAACGTAACACCTCAGAGTGTAATGGTAACACCTTCAGATTTGTAATGGTGCCACCTTTCAGAGTGTGTGTAGGAGTTATATTTTAACACAGTGTAATGGTTACTGTATTCCATTACCATGGTTATCCATCTAGGCATTGCACATTAAAATAAAACATCTAAATTAAGAATATCTCAGTGTGAATACACAATAGTTACTCTTAGTCTATGTCCGAGTCAATCCTGTCACTACTTGACCTTGACTGTCACCAGATTTAAAGACTGCACTGTTAAAAATGAACAGTAACAACCACTCTAAAGCATTCCTAGTGTAGGGGGGATTTAACACCCCTGGAGAGTAACCAACACTCTGAAGAGAATAACCATTACTCTGAAGAGTACGTGACACAACCTTCAGAGCATGTGTTACTCCTTTAGAGTAAGGTTACTCTCCATGCAGGGGTGTTAAATCCTCCCTACACTGGGAACTCCTTAAGAGTTGTGGTTACTCTTCATTTTAACAGTGTGTGACTTGCAATTGGTGGCTTAAAACATGTGGACCAGTGAAATTGTCTTCTCCCGTCAGTACATTATCTGTCATCTTACTCAACTTGCAAGTGTGTGTTTCTTTTAGCTGTGTATTGCAGCCTTTCTCCTATACCAACAAAACATTTTGATGTAGTGCACATGCACAGATCATTAAAAGTAAAACATACATGTAGTTATGCCCCACCAGTAGTACTCCTATAGTCTTGAGCTAGCACTAAAAGGGAAACAAATACCAGTACAGTAACATGTACAATTACTGGAAATATTTGTATAAATAAACTTCATTTTAATGCTTTATGGGGGAGAATTATGAATATTTTTGAAAAGAATAATAATTTTACAGAAACGTTTCCGAATTGATAGTAAAACATACCTCTGCTGGGTGGTCCCACCCTTTGCAACACATTATGCACATAGTAATAATGCAGTAGCACTTAATAGCTACTACTTGATGAAACAGAAGAAGAAATGCACACTGGGAGCTCAAGGCTCTACAAGAGAAGGAAATTTATGAAAACACAGTTATGATAAGCTATGCACATACATTATTTAGCTGCTGTGCATACAATAGAATAGACTCAAGAATTGACACAACTATTATTTATTTATTTATTTTTATTTATTTAAATGTTTTTCAACATACAGAAATTACAACAGTATGTGATTATTATATAGGTTTCACTATTTAGTGTGTTGAAGGTCCATATTAAACAGACACAGTATAATCATATTGTAAGAAAACAGTTGCAAGTAAAAAAATCACTACTATTTGCAAATTAGTCTATAACTCTTTGTTGATAGACATCTCTTTAGACCTCGCTTTAAATCAGGAGTGGAAGCTCTGACTGGTCTGAGCTATAAAGGATGTAGTTCAGTATACTAGCTATACTTTTGACTATACTTGCCTCCTGAAAGAATTATTTAAGAGTACGGCAAAGTCGACCAGAAGTAACAAATGGCCAGCTTATACAATTTTAAGTACCTGAAAGTAAGAATGACAGCGGACCGACAAGTTTTATACTCTAACTCATGATATCACACCGTAGATAACAATATCAGCACATGGCAAACATTTTGGATAGGCATGTTGTTAACATAAATATTAAACAGCAGGAGACCAAGCACAGAGCTTTGAGGCACACCACTGAGAACACCACCAAGTTGAAGTTTCACCATTATTAACTGCTCTTTGCTTTCTGCCCACTAAAGGCCTTTTAATCAGCCTAGGAGGTTCCCTGTTAAGCCATATGACTCCAGTTTAGTGAGTAATCGAGTATGAGGAACTGAATCAAAGGCCTTAGCAAAATTGAAATAAATAATGTCAAGTGAGTGGCCCTGTTCAAGAGATTTGGTCCAACAGTTCAAGGCAGTGAGCAGTTCAGTAACACAAGATCTTCCAGCAGTTTGACCATGTGTCCCATTATTTTGTCCTTGATAAATCATTTTAACAATAGGAGAGGTAAGGCTGATTGGTCTATAATTCCTAGTAATAGTGCAACCACCTTTCTTAAAAATAGGAGGAGTGACTAAAGCCTCTTTCCAAGCATCAGGCAAAGTATAAGAGTTAAAAGATTTATTAAACAAAATTGATAGAGGTACACTGAGCTGCTGTCCACATTCCTTCAGTGATAATATTGGCCAATCATCTGTTCCTGATGCTTTGGCTGGGTTGAGCACAGACAACTTAGCATAATTATACTTCTTGTGGTGTAAATTCTGTCACTGGGTAGATCCACAATGAGGGGTATGTAAAGTGAAGGCATGGAAGATAGCTCTTCTTTAGTAAAAACACTAGCAAAATAATTATTTAACAATGTGCACTTCTCACCATCAGAATGTATAACTGTTCTCCAGGATATTTTCTGTCTTACAATTTGCTGATGATTTAAAATTGTTTCATGTAGCTAATACAGGATGATCAGGATTTTCAGCAGTTACAAGATGATATCAACAAGTTGTTGGCTTAGGCAAACATGTGGCAACTTATGTTTAACATCTCTAAATGCTTTTTACTGCATCTTGGTCCGCCACAGGAGTATAGTAAGTACAATATTCAGGGTACACTAATATCTTCCAGTGATAAAATCAAAGATCTTAGGGAACTCATTGATGACAACCTTAAATTTCATTCCCATGTCACATCTGCCATCTCTAAAGCTAATCGGACACTGGCAGAAGACCTTTCATTTCACGCATAACCACATGTTTGTTACTCTTTACAAGTCTTTGGTAAGACCAGTGATAGAGTATGGTAACATTATCTGGGGGCCACACTACACTCTTGACCTCGCTCTTGACCAAAGAAAATCAAAAAAATCCAGCGTAGACATATCAGAACAATTCTATATTTTTTAATGTCATTCAGTTATACAGGTAGTATGAAAATGTACTGTTTGTTCAATTAGAATTAAAAAAACTGATTCTACAAAAACCTGTTAATTTTAGCAACTCACCTGTATAGCACGTATATCATATAGGGGGTGGGTGGGTGGCAGGGTGTGGAGGGGAGGGATGGTGGGCCGCCCACGCACAAAAAGTGTTTGACAGTGAAAAAACAGTCTATAAGTATCATGCAACTGTTTAAATATATTCGTTCTTTGATATTGTATATGCATTAGTTTGCCAGTGATAGTTACCCCCCAAAAACACTGTTGCTGTAAAAAAAGGCACGTCCAAGAAACTACAAGTATCTGTAACTCCATGTAAAACAGATCAGGATAAGCTGTAGAAAAACACTCCATTAAATTAATGGGTAACTGAAGGAGCTGATATCTAGAGTGGCCAAGAATCAATAATGTTACTACAACTGACTATGATTACCAAAGAATACCTTGGCTGTAGAATAGGTAAATAAAAGTAACTGGCAATAAAAACAGCTGATATCTGAAGCGGCCAAGAATAAAAGTTAAGTTGATACAACTTACTACAATTATAAACTTGTAAGATTCAATCCTAATCATTCAAATGTGTTCTATACATTCACCCGTGCTACATCCTAAATTAATTCTTTGTAACTGTAATTGGCTGGTAATTTGGCCGCCTTTTTCAATAGTCAGAGTAAAGAAAAAAGGCAGCCAAATTACCAGCCAATTAGAGTTACAAAGAATTAATTTAGGATGTAGCACAGGTGAATGTATAGAACACAGTTGAATGATTAGGATTCAATGTTGCAAGTTTATAATTGTACTAAGTTGTATCAACTTAACTTTTATTCTTGGCCGCTTCAGATATCAGCTGTTTTTATTGCCAGTTACTTTTATTTGCCTGTTCTACAGCCAAGGTATTCTTTGGTAATCATAGTCAGTTGTAGTATTCTTGGCTGCTCTAGATATCAGCTCTTTCAGTTACCCATTAATTTCATGGAGTGTTTTTCTACAACTTATCCTGATCTGTTTTACATGGAGTACAGATACTTGTAGTTTCTTGGACATGCCTTTTTTACAGCAAAGGTGTTTTTAGGGGGAATATCACTACTTTTTGTCAGTTATATAATTTACAGACCAATGTTCAAGCCATGGGGGATGTATGATGAATTCTGTCTTGTAGAGGTATTGCAACCAAGCAGAAATCTGCTGATAGGTGGTGAGCATATAACATGCATTCCTCTAGTAGCTATTAATTTTTTATTAGGTCAAGGGCCAGTAGAAATTACTGGTCATGCCAAGCAATAATGGCTAGTCAGGGTAACCAAAGATGTGTGTAAAGCACTTATTTGTAAAGCATGCTTTTCTAGGTGATCTTGGGGAATGCCAGCATCTTGAAATAGCAACTCTGAGATTGCATCTGGGATCTGGGAGTGTTTTCAGACTGAGATGTAAATATTCAGCTGTATTGTTCAATGAATGTTCTATTAGAGTATTTTATTGCCTGACTGTTCTGTTAGAGTATTTATTGCTTGACTGTTCTATTGGAGTATATCAATCATTCTGTACTTGTCAATGAATAAAACCTGCTATGACCACTGCCATAGTGCCATGAGGATGATCTATCAACTTGGTTTGCCACTCTTAGAATTAGATGCTTTGCAAAGGGTTATAAAAGAGATCACAAACATCGTACTATGTGACCCAATTTTGGAAAACCATACATCTGAGCACATTGGCCAATTTGTTTTTATAGCTACAATGAAGCACTGAGTGGTTATCTACCTTATGTGAAAATTTTGTGAAGATACGTTGAAAGATATGGCCAATTTACTGTCTAATACATTACAAACTAACTTTTCATTATCAGTTTATAGAACTGAATAGTGATCAGATGTGACAAATTGATGACAAATCACTTTGTTGACAAAGATCACCATTCTTACAATCTAAAGTTAATGAAAAGATAGTTTAATCATGTGTTCTTTATGCTTTTTCTCAATTAAATCACTTGTAATATTGTGAAAATGTTTGGTTTTGAGAATGAACAAATTACCCAATTTGTAAGTTAATTGTTGTCCCACGCATTGTGAAACTACTACAAGGTCTGATATAATTCAGTATATCTCCTAGATAAAAGAAGCTATGGGTGTGAAATTTCACAGCAAGAAGGCTTAATAGTTGCTTTATCAGAATATGTAAAAAAACTTAATTTAAAAATAATCACTGAAATTTTCAATAGAGAATTCCCACAAATTTTGCATGTGCCCAGATGTATGATTTTCCAAAATAGGGTCACACTATTATTTTATTTCACTACATATAAACACACACTTACATCATATACAAGCACAAGACGTCCACAAAATGTGCAAACACTATACACACATGTTCACAAACATACACCACATATTGGTTGTACTCAAGTTAATATCACATCTCTTGTGAAATGCTCTTGTAGGAGAGATGGTAGTGCCTTTACTTGGTGCTAAAAAATTCTTGCAGAAAAGTAAACTGTGTTGTAGATACTGTTTAGTGCCGGTTAATTACACATGTCACTCCATAGTTAAGCCATGAGGATATCCAAGCAAGTGTCTTTGGTGTTGCAACTGATGTTCCAAGTTAGTTGTATGTGTGTTAATTTAAAGTTAAGTTCAGTGCCTGCTTGTTTTGTACAGGTCTCACTTAACCTTGTGTCGTCATGCAGGCATCTGAATAATATTATTGTGCAAGCTGTGTGGAACAACCCCAACTCATATACACAATCATTGACAACCACGAACCACATGCATATGTACATTCAAGCAATCTGTTACAAAAGTTGAAAGCCACAACACAAGCTCATACCAGCAAACCATGAACAACATTCTAGCAATTTGTTACAAACTTTGTTGCACCATGGTATGTTCATAATGAACAATTAATGAAAGCCACAGCACAAGCTCCATGGTGCATTAATGGAAATAAACAAGTTCCACCTGACTGACAATTATCACGTGACCTATTTAGGGGATATCCCTTGGAAAGACCCTGAATAGTAACACTTCAAGTGAAAAGTGAATGACACTTGATACGCGATTTATATTATTATCGATGGCAGTCCATGTCTTGAGGGAGAATTTAAGTATACTATTATTAAACATTAAAGTACCAGTACCATATTGTAGAGCCATAACCAAGAACAAGTTCCACTTATTATTATTATTATTAGCAGTATACAGTGACCAGCACTGCAGGTCTGACAGCAACATGTGCTGCAGCCTTAGGATTACCTAACCTAATTTCAGAGACTTAGACCTAATGACTTGACTTACTGACTGATTTGACTGACAATGATCACGTGGCCTATTTAGGGGAAATCTCATGGAAAGTCCCTGTAACACCTCAAGTGAATACACGTGAAACGCGGTTTACATTAATTATTGATGGCAGTCCATGTCTTGAGAGGACTGAATGCTACTAAATATTTGTTATATTGTAACTGGATTTCAATGGAGTGGCAAAGCGTACTTAACTGATTTGAAACTAAGATACGTAGAGTCTACACCGCTTGAAGAAGAACGTCGAGTGGATACTACATTAAGAGTCGCCGGCGAAAATACTGATGTCCTCAGCTCTTCGTGGACGTTCAGTAACGAAAATAGGAGTGGAGGTTCAGTAACGAAACGAGGAGTGGAGGTTCAGTAACGAAAGGAGGAGTGAAAAAAAATTAGGCTACTGTACATAGTGCCACATCTAATCTCAGGGGCGGATCCAGGATTTTGCTAAGGGGGGCACACAGGTAGAAGTCACTCCAAATGCGAAGCATGAGCTTTCTAGGGGGGTCTGGGGGCACCCCCCCCCCCCCTTAGGAAATTTTGAAAATTTAACGTTCTAAGATTGAATTTGGTGACACTTTTGACTGAAATTTGTTGATAGTTTAAACACTGGAAGATACTGAGTAAAAACTAGAATTAGTATAAAGGCCCTAAGGAAATTTTGAAAATTTAATGTTCTGAGATTGGATTTAGTGGAAAATTTGACTGAAATTTGTTGATAGTTCAAACACTCCATAGAAGCTATTGAGTTAATAACCAGAAGTAGTGTATGTCGCAGATTGAACTGAACTATTATAAAATAATTGAATGTTGTATTAGGCTTAGAACTTTAGATTGTGGGTTTTGTACCATTGTTCATTGTGTGTCACGTGAGTAGGTAAGGTGCGATTCCTTCTCGTGGTTCGAGAAACGAGAACCTGTTCACTTATCGCTAGACTCGTCACATTGGTGCTGTGATTACTTGTCTGTTCGTCGATCGCCCGCAGTTATTTTCTAACCAGAAACGCAGAAGCTGTTGTACCGTGGCACCTGTTTGAGAACGGTACCCTCAAAGGCGAGCGAACTATATTCAGAGTGACTGTTTTTTGTTTGTTTATCTGTTTTAGAATGGAGGAATTGCAACGTAAGAAGACTTCGCGGAAAGGATACAGGTCCCATTTAACGCGCCTCTTTAAGAAGGTGGACGCAATTATGGACTCCGAGAGTACACCAAGTGAAAAAGACTTCGCGACTCTGACTAGTTCCATCGATCAACTCCATGAATGAGCGAAGTTATTACTAGAAGCAGACCAAGAGATCGTCAACACAATCACAGGTGAAGATGAGCTGGAAGCCGAGATTGTTGAGAGTGCAGCCATACAAGAAACGATTTGTGATAAGATAAGCCAAATCAAGAGCATCATACACAAGCTTACTGCCCCTACAACTACCACTCCACCTGTTACACTGAATGTGTCTGTTCCAGAGTTTGTACCACCTCAACATCCAACAATGAGAGAGCCACCTGCCCAGTTACTCACTCCTCCACCCACGGCCAGACAACCCGTAAGTTGACTGCCCAAATTGAACTTACCTACCTTCTCTGGGAGTCCCCATAGCATGGCAGAGTTTCTGGGACTCATTTGATGCAGCTGTCAATTCTAACACTGCACTAGATGGCATGCAGAAGTTTAATTACCTTCGAGCTCAGATCCAAGGTGAAGCATCACAGGAAATTGCTAGGCTTCCTTTGACAGGTGCAAACTATGATCACGCTGTAGCACTTTTGAAGGTGCGCTTTGGGCAACCCCACAGAATCATCAATGCCCACGTGCAAGCTCTGGTAAACACCCCCAAACCAGTTAACACCTTACCTAGTTTAAGACTCTTCCACGACACAGTGGAAAGACACATCAGAGGGTTGACAGCTTTAGACAAGTGTGAGGACTCCTACGGAGCCTTGTTAGTACCAATTATTCTTGGATAGCTCCCTCCAGAGACAAAGAGAAACCTCGCTCGTGCACACACCAACCCAGAGTGGACACTTACTGACTTACAAGATGGGATTTTATTGGAGATTCAGATACTGCAATCAGGAGTGTCACTAGACTACACTGAATCATCAGACAATGCCGTGTCAACCATGACAGCTTCACTTCTCACAGGAGCCAGCAGCAATTTCAGACAGTGAACACAATCAGCAAAGCCTGCACGTTGCACCTACTGTAACTCAACAGATCACTTGTCATTTGCTTGCAATTTAGTTGTTGACCCAAAGAAAAGAATGGAGATCGTCCGGAAAGCCAACCTGTGTTTCAATTGTTTGGGGTGTCATAGAGTCTCCCAGTGTAGATCAAAGGCCAGATGTAGGCACTGCAGAGGAAAACATCACTCTAGCCTCTGTGAGACCACTGCTAGCAAGGATCAAGGCAATACAGGAAAGAAAGCAACTGCACCCTCAGTCAAGCAGAACAATTCTCAAGATGACTCAACTGCTTCACTTACAGTCTCAGTTCCATCCAAGCCACCAGGGACTGACCTACTACCTGGCAGTACATCCTGCCTTCTGAAGACTGCTATAGCTGAGGTACGCTCAGGGCCCAATCGTTGCAAAGCACAAATATTATTTGATGACGGTGCACAAAGATCTTTCATTACTCAGCAACTGGCAGACAGCTTGAAGGTTGACTCGTGCAAACGTCAAAGGATATGTATTTCTGCGTTTGGGGGAGAAGCTATACCAAAGGAATTGCAATCAACCTCTATTGCAATACAAACTAATGATGGTGGAGAAGTTCCCATTTCAGTACTGGTTGTACTCAAGATAGCAGCACCTCTT
Source organism: Dysidea avara (assembly GCF_963678975.1). Lineage (NCBI taxonomy): Eukaryota > Metazoa > Porifera > Demospongiae > Dictyoceratida > Dysideidae > Dysidea > Dysidea avara. The sequence continues at coordinate 27,573,252 of NC_089273.1, forward strand.
CAGAATGCCGTACCTCTACCTGGGAACCAGTACACTCACCTTCACGGCCTTCAGCTTGCTCATCCAGTGGGAAGTGACAACAAATTCGAGATCACCTTGCTAGTAGGTGCAGATTTTTACTGGAACCTTGTCCAAGACAAGATAATTCGTGGCAACGGTCCCACTGCTGTTGAGTCAAAGATAGGATACCTTCTTTCAGGTCCTCATTCCCCTTCAGACACCAAGGCCAGTGTCAGCATGTTTCACGCATCAGTCATGCAGTGTAATGAGCCAACGTTTTGGGGCACAGAACAATTGGGCACATCAGTCGATACCCAATCCTTACTAAGCAGTACACAGCAACCCACCTCCTTTATCAACTGCTCAGTCCATCGAGATTCTGATGGTTCATACATTGTTGGTTTCCCTTGGAATACTAATCATCCTCCTTTGCCTTCAAATCGTGGCGTGTGTGAAAAAAGAGCACGGTCTCTTGCACGCAAACTAGCTCAGACACCAGAACTGCTAAAGATGTATGGTGCCATTATTACAGATCAACTTAGCCGAGGATTCATAGAGAAAGTTAAGGAAGCTGATGTACCCCAGAACTGCCATTTTATCCCTCACCATGCTGTCAAGAAGGATTCAGCAACTACTTCAGTGAGGATAGTGTATAACTGCAGTTGCCGTCTTTCCCCCAACCACCCCAGTTTGAATGATTGTCTTGTGGTTGGGCCTCCATTTTTGATTGACATGGTTACCTTATTACTGAGATTCCGTACCTACAAGTATGCACTCACTACAGACATCGAAAAGGCCTTTCTCCACGTGCAACTGGCTGAAGAGGACTGCAATTACACTCATTTCCTTTGGTTATCAGAGCTAGATAATCCTAACAGTGACCTTACAATTTTTAGATTCCGGGTCATACTATTTGGCTCTGTCAGTTCACCTTTTATGCTACACACTGCCTTGAGACATCATCTCACCACTGAAACATCTACAACTGCCAGCGATATTTTAACTAATCTTTATGTTGACAACATTGTGTCTGGCTGTACCAATGAAATGTCTGCTGTGGACTACTATATTGAAGCTCAAGAATTGATGTCAAAGGCCAACTTCAACCTGAGAAGCTGGGACTCAAACAGTCCAAATCTAATGACAAAGGCAAACCATGATCAAGTTGCTGATACTAATACTGCTGTCAATGTCTTAGGCCTACTGTGGAATACAGCCAGCGACACGCTGAGTCTGATGCCAAAGTCATTACAAACATCCCAGACAACTCAGCCAACCAAGAGAACTGTGTTACAAGATCTGTCAAAAATCTTTGATCCTCTAGGAACACTCACCCCAGTAATCATATCCTCTAAATTATTTATGCAACAATTGTGACAGCAGAAATTTCGTTGGAATGAGCCCCTGAACTCCACCCTGACATCTGAATGGCACTGCATCACAGATAACGTAACACAGACACCTCAATATCACATTCCACGTTGGTACCTGAAATCCATTAATACTGAACAGTTGACTCTTCATGTATTTGTAGATGCCAGCATGAAGGCCTATGGTGCAGTGGCCTACATCTGTGTTGACACACATTCATCCTTCGCTATAGCTAAGGCTCGAGTTGCTCCACTGAAGAACCATACTCTACCATAGTTGGAACTGATGGCAGCTGTTACTGGCTCACGTTTGTGTAAGTTTGTTATATCTTCGCTTGACTGTTTTCAGTTCAAAATCACAATGTGGTCAGATAGTCAAATAGCACTTTGTTGGATTTCCAACAAGAAAAAGTTACCACCCTTTGTTGCCAACAGAGTAAACGAGATACATGACTTAGTGCCTACTGCTACTTGGATGTATTGCCCCACCCAAGATAATCCAGGCGGCCTAGTCACTAGAGGGATTTCATTTGATTCTTTAAGGGATTCACGGTTATGGCAATATGGACCAACCTGGCTGACACGCAAATCACAGTGGCCTAAATGGGAACACTCAGAGATATTCCACCTACAAGCTGAGGAAGAACCTGTAGAGGAGCCAAGAAAGGTTGATAGTGTTCTCCCACACCAACACGACCTTTGCTCAATCATGGACATTGACCGCTATAGCACTCTACAGAGATTACTTAGAGTGTCAGCTTATGCACTACGCTTCATTCATAATTGTAAGCAGTCCAACCCAAGTCTCAGGTGTACTGGTCAGCTCCTTCCAAACGACATCGATGCAGCGTTTAATGCGTGGGTCCATTGTGCTCAACGGGTTTCTTTTCCTGAGGAGTCTCTTGCTCTTCAAACAACCAACAAGACCAGTCGACCTCCCTTAATTCGCCAACTGAAGTTGTTTCTTGATACAGACTACATCATTCGTTGTGGCGGGAGGATACATGATGCCAAGATTGACAGTGAGACAAAGTTTCCTTGCCTTCTCCCAAAGAAGCATCCCTTAACTGCCTTAGTAGTACATCACACACACAAGATACATCTCCACACAGGAGTCAATGCCACTGTCACATCACTTAGACAAAAGTTGTGGATTCCATCAGCCAGGAAAATTGTAAGATCTTTGCTACGGAAATGTGTTACTTGTCGTCGAGTCAGTGGAAAGTCATACTCCAGACCAGAACCTCCTCCTCTTCCCAGTGTGCGTACTAAACAGAGCAGACTATTTGAAGTCACCGGAGTTGACTTCACTGGAGCTCTCCACATTAAGACCATGGATGGCAGTAGCAAGGTATATGTGTGTCTATGTACATGTGGTGTAAGCAGAGCAGTGCACCTAGAAATTGTTACTGACTTATCTGTTGAGACATTCTTACAGGCACTTCTAAGGTTTGCTGCCCGCAGGTCCTTACCACGTATTATGCTCTCAGATAATGCTTCTACCTATGAAGCTGCAGCAGATGAGTTAGGGCATCTCATTAACTCTGACAGGATGGGGGAGTCATTATGTGCACTTGGAATCCAGTGGCGATTCATACCCAAGAGAGCCCCATGGTATGGGGGGTTCTGGGAACGTCTGATAGGCCTTACGAAAACCACCTTGAGGAAAGTGTTGGGGAAAGCCCTTGTAACCCTACCCGTGTTACAGACAGTGATCGTGGAAGTCGAAGCCGTACTTAATGTCAGGCCACTGACTTACGTATCTGCAGACTTAAGAGACCCAGAACCCCTCACGCCATCTCACCTTCTTTGTGGTCGACGTGTCATCTCCTTACCACACACAATCATGGATGATGAGATAAGTGATCCTACATATGGAGTACCTTCAGTCAGGGAAACAGTGAAGAGACAAAGCCAATTGATTCAGCATTTCCAATCCAGGTGGAGTAAAGAGTATTTAACATCCCTTCGTGAGTACCACAAGACATCTGGGAAAACCAAACAGGAAATTCAAGTTGGAGATGTGGTTATTATACATGATGACACTCTGAGGACCACCTGGAAACTAGCTGTTGTGGAGAAGCTGATCACTGGATTAGATGGGATCACTAGAGCTGCTGAGATAAGAACCGCAAATGGAAGGACCAACCGTCCTATAACCAGATTGTTCCCACTGGAGGTCAAGGAGGATGAATCTTCAAAAGAAGTTCAGCAAGTTCAACCACCAGAAGCTGATGTCAACACAGAGAATACGATGTTGCAAGATAGACCTACCAGAGAAGCTACTGTTGCAGCATGCAAGAGATTGAAGCAGTGGGCAAACATAGTTCGTGCGCCCCCCGGAGGATGTCGCAGATTGAACTGAACTATTATATTAGAGTTGAATGTTGTATTAGGTTTAGAACTTTAGATTGTGGGATTTGTACCATTGTTCATTGTGTGTCACGTGAGTAAGGTGCGATTACTCCTCGTGGTCCGAGAAACGAGAACCTGTTCACTTATCGCTAGACTCATCACAGTGTAAAGGCCTAAAAAAAATTTGAAAAATTAACATTCTGAGATTGAATTTGGTGACAATTTTGACTGAAATTTGTTGAAACTTTCTAACACTGGAAGATACTTAGTTAAAAACCATGCAGAATTAGTCCCTAATGAAATTTTGAAAACTTAACATTTTGAGATAATTTTGACTAAAATTTGATGAACATTTAGTGCTGGAGGTGTGAATGCTATTGAGCTGTAGTAGCAATGAAGTCTATAAAGAAATTTTGAAAAAATTACTTTTTGAGAATGATTTCGTTGCTAATTTTGGCTAAAATTAAGTTGAATTGGCATATATTAGGTCCCCTGCACAAGTGTCACAAACATTTTAAATATATAGATAATCCTGGCATTTGATGTGCAGCTGGATCTCCAGAGAATTTCTATAGTCGCTAGGGTGTGGATAGAGTCATTAACTCAATTTAGAATAGGTGTGTTAGTTGTTTAAAATGACAAACAGTGTTTATAATTGTTACTCTTTACTGTTTTATTAGAATAAATGACTGTTCTATTAGAGTATTTCAGTCTCTAGACATAGAGGGTGCTCTATCCCACCTAGTTCTCCTTGTGCTATATCAATATTGGTAACAATTTGCTACAGACACATTTAGTATATTACACATAGTCATTAATCGCATAAAAATGTTTGAATTATGTCTAAAGTGCCTACCTATGTTCAATGAGCAACACTATTAAAAAAATTCTGAAGGAGGGGCACTGGCCCCCTGGCCCCCCTGGATCCGCCCCTGGTCTATTCACACTGATTAACCGCGTGTATGCGATTGGTTTTTAGACTGTCAGATGTCTACGCTGACTAGTGCAAGTTCACTGAGACCAAGCTGAAAACTTCTGTGATGGTAACAAGTTGAGTATTCCCGCTTGAAATTATATATCTCATGGATGGATTGTCAACAACGTGTACTTGTACAGACTAAACAGCTTTCAGTATTGTCACTGTAGTGCCAATTTAGAAGTCCTGCAATTATTTGGAAGAAGTACTGGAACTACATGGAAGAAGTAAGGTAATCTACATGGTACTTATACAAGAAAATACTCTTTCACATTGCATACTGGTATTTATGTACAGTTAAACCTGTCTAATCAGGACACTGTGTAATAAGGTCACTGCTGGACCAACTTGTGAATCCTCAAACGTATAAAGTGACAGATTTTTAGCTGTATTGTATTTAATGCCCTCCTGTCGATTTTACAGGTACAGAGTACTTGGTCATAGCATGCGGTTCTCTTACTAGCAGTGCTACATACATAACTTGGCCAGAGCTGCTCTAAACTTGGCAACTAAGATCAAAGTTCGGGGGATAAGTAGACAAAGGAATTTTAAAATGTTATGTGTGTTCTTTAGTTCTCAATTGTCAAGGGTACGTCGACTGTAGTAACTAGGGACCCGCCGATTATGCTGGCATAATAATGAGCATAATAGGTGCCTGAAAGCATTGAGCATAATGCTAGCATAATAGGCAGAACACTTGTGCATTACCATAAATTCTTGCTGATCAAAATACATATCACAGAAAAAATCGATATACTCTAATAGAACAGTCAGAAAAATAAGACAGCTGACTGTTCTATTAGAGTATATCGATCTTTTCTGTGACATGCATTTTGATAAGCAAAGATTTAGAGTCTATGCTGCAGCAACTTACTGTTTTCCCATAAAGTGCAAATTTACTAGAAAAACATGAGAACTGAGGTATAAATATTGAGCATAATTTGAGCATAATAGGTAAATATTGAGCATTAATTTAAGCATAATAGGAAAATTTTTGAGCAGTGCAGCACAGCATAATAGGTAAAATAATGAGCATAATCGGCGGGTCCCTAGTAGTAACATCAAGGACGTTGTGGATCTTCAGGTCAGCAGTGCTACATACATAACCTGCTCTAAATTTGGCAACTAAGATCAAGGTTCAGGCGGTAAGTAGACAAAGGAATGTTATGTGTGTTCTTTAGTTCTCAAATGTCAAGTGTACGTGGACTGTACACCAAGTGTGCATGGACTATAGTAATATCAAGGACATTGTGGATCTTCAGGTCAGCAGTGCTACATACATCACCTGCTCTAAACTTGGCAACTAAGATCAAGGCTCGGGGAGTAAGTAGACAAAGGAATTTTATAATGTTGTGTGTTCTTTAGTTCTCAATTGTCAAGTGTTTGTGGACTGTACACCAACTGTGCGTAGACTGCAAGGACGTTGTGGATCTTCAGGTCAGTCTGTTTGCATACTAAGAAATTTTTGTACTACCTCAAGGGTGTGATGAATTTTCAAATCCCCAAATCTGTTATTTACGTAAAAAGTGACAGATTTTTGGCTCTATTGTATTTAATGCCCTGTCAATTTTACAGGTAAAGGGTAATTGGTCATAGCATGCGGTTCTCTCACTAGCGGTGGTACATATGTAAAGATTAAGGTTTGGAAGAGTAATTTATATGGACAAAGGAATTATATAATGTTATGTGTGTTCTTTAGTTCTCAATTGTCAAGTGTACATGGACGATTTGGCCTGATAAGATCTTGGCATTATATCTCAGTTGATTACAATCTTCTGAATTTCCAGGATGAGGCATATAGTTGCGATGGGACTAACTACAGTGGAACCTGTCTTAGCGGCCACCTGCATAGAAAGGCCACCTCTTTAAAAAGACCAGCTTTAAATTCCCCTAGTGAGAAGTTTATACACTAATTTACCTGTCTAAAGCAGCCACCTGCCTATTAAGGCCAAGAAATCTTGGCCTGAAGGTGACCAGCTTGGACAGTTTCCACTGTATCCCATTTTATTGTCAGAATTTTTTTTGTTAAATGTCACAATCAATTAATGTGATATATTTTGTTATGTAACATTTGCATTAATTAAATGACATGCATGACGAAAGCCATAATGGGAGTGACTACTTGCTGTTAGGGTGCGTGGGTAATGCTATGTAACAAGCTGGTTTGAGCACCACCAGAACGAGTTATTTTAATACACCATGTGTGGTGTGGCAACAAGAATTATGCTAGGAACACTTTCTCTAGTGACGCTACGTTCTTGACGCTTTCACACTTGTTTATAAGACATCTGCCAATTATCAACGCAAGCATGAGGCGTGGCACTAAATGGAGTTCAAAGATTTCTGCTTAGAGCACCTTCCCTAGGGAACTTACGGTTCTACATGCTTTTACAACTTGTTTATCAGACATTATGGCTTGTGTCCACATCGTATCTTTAATAGTTATTGTAGGGATTACAGGTTTGATCGAAGAAAATGCGCGTATGAACAAACCAGGATTAGATAATGTCAGTGCTAGATGGACTGTACAAACATGGCTGAGTTAACTGGTATAAGATGACGCTAGGTGTAACACAAGGTTGAGCGAAATATGTCTAAATACCGGTCTATCAACGCACAAATGGTCCGGGCATATAAGGTCCGGGCGGACCATTTATGCTGTCACAAATGGTCCGGCCGGACCACTTGTGCTTACATAACTGGTCCCCCCGGACCACCCATGCCAGTGCATAAATGGTCCGGGCTGAACATAAACGGTCCGCCTCCAGTTTGCCGTGCATGCACCCACCAATTATGCTGGCGCGGGAATTTGCAATGTAATTATAGCTATCTGAAGCATTGAATTTAAGTATACACGTACATACTGAAAACTACAACATACTACTACTTATTACCTAACTATACTTATTACTACCTATACGTACTTAACTTAACCAATGTCAAAGTCAGGAAATTCGTCCTCAGCAGTAAGCGAATACTGGCGGAGTATCATTTTTGCATTGTACCTCCACAAAGTCACAGACAGTTGCTGGAGAAGTTGCATTTAATATGGTTGATGCCACACTGAACGTAAATAATTTTATTAAATCCTTGCTCACGACGTAGTTCCTGAAAATGTATGCCGGAATATAAAAAATTGACTGACACTATAAATTAGAATTAATAAAAACAACTTCAGGTTTCATGTTTAGGCCACTCCAAATAAATTCTCGGTTTCCCGTCCACCGCCCGCACCTGGTTACTGCCAGCTCTATATATTCCATTATTCCGTATTTTCCATTATTTTCTGGTTATTCTTGTATAGTGATAGGCTCAGTAAAGGCTATCTTGTACAATGTCAGCTGACGTGTCAACAGTGCTAACAAGTCAGCACAAATTTACGTTTGTGTTATTTTTGCAACTTACAAAGGAAGGAACAAATTTAAGCATGCTTTTATGCAGCCTTTTTGGCAGTGCCAGGTAAATAATGGCTTGAAAAGCTAGCCAATCTTATAATGAAATAATGGAAATGTACCGCCCACCCGCATGCAAATACGCCTGAGTCTAGGACGGGAAACAGAGAATTTATTTGGAGTGGCCTTAAGGACATCTTCAGGTTTCATGTTTACGCAGGACATCTTCAGGACATCTTCAGGTTTCATGGTTCCATAATAAAGACATCTTCTATGACATCTTCAGGTTTCATGTTTACGCAAAATTAATAGTGTCAGGCCATAGCTTATACATCTATCTGCAAAAAGAAACAATAAATCATATCTATACTTTTTCTTATCCAATCAAAATATTTTGGGTGACTTCACATGTGGCTAGTTTCAGCAGCTTATTTGTAGCTGTTATACAGGGGCGGATCCAGGGGGCTTTGGGGGCTTAAGCCCCCTCTTCATGTTTAGGCTTTACTTGATCAATATGCTGAGTATTATACTGAAATTTTGTCTTAGCATAATTATATGATCACTAATAATACAAATACTCATAAAACCACCTTATAAACATCTTTCCAAGGTGTTATCAGTGGATTTATACTAAAGTTTACACAACAAGGACCCGGATCATCATTGGAGGTGTTCAAGATCGAGATACTCTAATAGAGCAGTCAGCTAACTACTCTAATAGAACATTCACTGGAAACATGTAGTTGGTTCTGTTATGGAATTTTGCCAAATCTGCCTGCACCTATACATACAATGAAGTGCATTGCATGGCATCTACTTGTGTAGTTAATATGTATGGCAATACTTCATTCAGGTACACAATTTCCATTGAAAATGCTCTCAGATTCAATCTTGTATTGTTCAAATTTCAAAATTTTCCACTTTCAACATTATTATTCTAACATGCACCTATTCTTGGTTGTCTGTACCTACCCAAACTTTTCCATTAACAAAATGCTTCAGAGAGCCATACCTATAATCTAAAGGTAGCATATAAAAGATCTACAGGCAAAAAATATTAGGGATTTTATGTGGAACTGTCTCCAAATTGCAGTATTTTAGCATCTATTTTTCAAATTTTCCTGGGGGGCATGCCCCCAGACTCCCTAGTCCCAGCATGCAACACGTCCCAGCATGTTCGCACACCTTTACACAAGAGATTAGTACCTTGAGTTAGCCCCCCCTCCTTTTATAAATCCTAGATCCGCCCCTGGTTATATATTACTGAACATTTACCAGACCTCTGTACGTTGACTGTTCTATTAGAGTATCTCGATCTTCATGTTATTATAATTATTGTAGTGTACAATTATGGTAGTCCAGGGCCTGGGACCCAAGTGGCCCTGGTTTTGCCTACGCCTCTGTCAAAGAGACGTGGCTGAAACTATGTATGGCAATAGTTATATGGTACGTATATGTAGCTATAACAATTATTTTTGTCACTCAGTATATAATACCACCCCAAAAACACCTTCGCTGTAAAAAAGGCGCACCCAAGAAACTACAAGTACCTGGAACCCAATGTAAAAAAACAAAAAAAAACACCTCAGTTGAAGTGAAAAGTTACTGGTAACTTAAAGAGCTGATATCTGATGCGCCAAGAATACAATTACTAAAGTAGTTTAATCCATGCAAGAACACCTTCGCTATAATACAGGTGTGTACATGAAAGTAACTGGCAACTGAAACGGCTGATATCTGAAGCGGCCAAGAATGAATGGTCATATACAACTAATTCAAAAATTTAACACTGAACCTTTATAATTCAGCTGTGTTCTATATTCACTCTTGCTGCATCATAAAGTAATTTCTTTTAACTCTAATTGGCTGGTAATTTGGCCGCCTTTTTTGCTCTATTATACTGACTATTAAAAAAGGCGGCCAAATTACCAGTCAATTAGAGTTAAAAGAAATTACTTTACGATGCAGCAAGAGTAAATATAGAACACAGCTGAATTATAAAGGTTCAGTGTTAAATTTTTGAATTAGTTGTATATGACCATTCATTCTTGGCCGCTTCAGATATCAGCAGTTTCAGTTGCCAGTTACTTTCATGTACACACCTGTATTATAGCCTAGGTGTTCTTGCATGGATTAAACTTTAGTAATTGTATTCTTGGCCGCTTCAGATATCAGCTCTTTAAGTTACCAGTTACTTTTCACTTCAACTGAGGTGTTTTTTCTTTTTGTTCTTTACATTGGGTTCCAGGTACTTGTAGTTTCTTGGGTGCGCCTTTTTTACAGCGAAGGTGTTTTAGGGGTGGATATCACTCATTTTTGTCAGTGATAGACTCTACATTTGGTTTAAAAGGTAATTTTTTTGGAAATGAGCAATTAACATCAATGCAGAATATTATTTTGGAGAGTCAATAAAATCCATACATAATAATGATTGTTTCATAACAACATAAATTCGGAAGTATGAATTTACGGTGTAGTATGGCTGTTCTATTAGAGTAAATCTATCTTTAATGCCTGCATGTGATGAATATATCTCATATCTGTGCATGTTAAATGCTTCAGACACCTAATTAAACTTGCAAGTGCCTAATTAGTTCACAGTTGCTACAAAGCTATAAATACATTTGTAATTATTATCATCATATATATGATCATAATCATTAATCATCTTATAACCATTTTTTAATATTTTGGTCACAACTTCAGGATTACAGCAGCAGAGAAAGGAATAGAGGACTCAACCATCAAGACTTGTATATGGGAGATGGAACAGTATTGCGATGGACAATGCCAGTACTAACCCCTCAAAGGTGTTGCAGTACAGTGTAGATGCAAGACCAGAACCTCGATCGTCACCTTTTGACTGTGGTCACAACTTCAGGATTGGAGCAGCAGAGAAAGGAATGGAGGACTCAATCATCAAGACTCGGGGAGATGGAATAGTATTACCATGGACAATGCCAGCACTAACCCCATCAAGGATGTCACCGTGCAGTATCGACACAACCACTCCAACCAGTGCATAAGACCAGAGCCTCGATCATCACCTTTTGACTGAAATTTTTGTACTTGAAGCAATTAAAACATAAAAGTTGTAGTACTTATACTTTCCTGAGGGAGCATGTCCCCAGAATCCCAGACTCCCTTGCCTGTTCAGCAGAATAATAGGATTGAGCCTTACTACCACTTTCACCTTTATTCTTGGCCCGGATGTACATATCAGCAACATAATACAGTAGTTGTAGACAATGCTAGTTAATGCCCTTAGCTATAGGCAGAGCTATAGGGGTGGGAATTTTTCCCTACTATCACAGTAGTTCTTCTAGCAGTTCTTTGCCTGGCCATCATCAACTGCTGTCAAAACATTAGTCTCGTCCCCCAGACCCTTCCTCAAGCATGCTTATCACACAAAAATAACTTGGTTTAGCAGTGCACAAACAATTATTGACAGCTTATACTATATTAAAGTACATTTACCGTGTTGAACCATGTATACCACCAGAATCCACCTGATTGACAACTAACACGTGATCTATTTAGGGGAAATCTCGTGGAAAGTCCCTAATTACCTTAAGCGGACACTCGTGATACGTGGTTTTAAATTGAATGGTTTAAGAATGTAACTGGATGGTGAGGCGTACTTTAATCGGCTCGACTTTAATGAGGAACTCGAGCCCCTCGTGAGAAACTACATCGCTTGAGCAACGCTTGAGGAAGTAAGAGTCAAGAATACTGAGATACTCTCTGACATATGCCGGTCTTGAATGCTAACGAAAACGAGGAGTGAAGTTTGTGCAACGTGTCATATCGCCACACACTGATTCACCGTGTTTGTGCGATAGGGTTTTTGACCTGTCCACCAGATGTTAAAAGGAAATTCATTCCACCACATGTTGAAAGGAAATTCATTCCAACTTGTGAAGTTATTGATATACTCATTGTTGGGGTACTGTCATGCTACAACCGGTCCCCCCAAAATCGGTCCCCCCGGACCAGTTGCAGCAACCATACTTGGTCCCCCCGGACTACTTGCAGTACTGCAACTTGTCTCCCCCGGACAGCTTACGCCGCCACAGTTGGTCCCCCCTCTGCCATAAGTGGTCCCCCACTGGCTTTATCATAGACTCGATCATAGATCTTTGAGAAGGCGTATAGGGCTAGGCACAAAGTGCCCCACTGTGCCGACCTAGTTTCCCGCTCCACTGTGGCCTTCGAGGTGGGCTTGTAATTACTAGTATGCGTACGTGTTATAAAGGATCGAGATACTCTAATAGAGCAGTCAATCAATACTCTAATAGAACAGTCACCTAAAATCTACAGCTTCATTGCCTGCTAAGGATATATTGCAAATGAAATGCATGTGATCTTGTGTATATGCCATTCTTTAGGTCTATAATAATGTGCTAGCATGATTGTCACTTTAATGTCCCTATACAACTCTTGATCAATGTAGTCCACAAAAAAAGCAGTATGATCTAAACCATTCAAGATATTTTGTCCTGCAAAAAAGCTTTAGCTTCTGGGGGCACAGATCCCTACTCCATATACTGGCGCACCCCTTTGATAAACCCTGCTGGGATCAGCTGCTGTAAACATTAGGGGTAATAACATTATAGGTAGCTAGCACATACAATGGAACCTCTCTTAAAAAACTCCCCGAATTAAGGACACAATAGAAAAACCTCCATAATAAGGACAAATTCTTTGGTCCCAACTGGTCTGGGAAATACATTTTTGTACCTTTAAAAAGGAAAACCTCTATATTACAGCTAAAAGTGGCCAAAAACTCTGGGTCCCACAATATCCGTAATAGAGAGGTTCCACTGTACAATTAAACTTGCAACTTAATGCTGACAAGATAAATTACATATAAATGACATAATAACAAAACTTTAGTTGATTCTATTATTACTATTATTAGTAGCTAACTATTATAGTGTTCACAGTATTGAAGACTGGCACAATCCACTGGCACAGTAAGAGGCTACTGGAGGTTTATTGACTGTGATGCCTGAGCATATAATAATGTACCCACATACATGCATTACAGCTACAGTGCTATCTAAATGATGATGAAAAGTATAATGGCTTAATAAATGCAATTATAAGAGGTTCTTGGAAGGTAATCTTATGTTGTTGACATGAAGCATGATTAAATTAGGAGCTGGATTTTCATGCAAGTACAGTAACACCACTGATCTCATGTACAACACTATTATGCAGTCCTCAATCCACCTTCAGAGCATGTGTTACTCCCCAGTTACTACATTAGAGTAATGATTACTCTCCATGCAGGGGTGTTAAATCCTCCCTACACTGGGAACACCTTAAGAGTTGTGGTTATTCTCTTCATTTTAACAGTGTATAATTAAAGTACTTGAGCTCTTTACAGATATTGACCATATGCTGCACATGTATATGTAACCGGGCCTGCAAAAATAGGGTATGTGGGCACAAACTACACCCAGTCACGCTACAGGTCATATCTCAGTACTCGAACAGAATATTTGCATTCTGTAACTTGTATCATAAAGCCGATTAAATGCTTACTAAGGGCTAAACATTTCATTGCCATAGCATAATGTTATGAAAAGTTATGAGTCAAGGAAATTTGCAAAAGTAGGCAAAATTCATGTGCCCACATGCCCTATTTTCGCAGGCCCAGTCACATATATACATGCAATATAAAATAATATTATTAATTAAGTGTGAGTAAGTTAGTTATTGATCACATGATCATTCCAAACAATTATCCTTGAAAATGATATCTGGTATCTCTATTGCTTGATATTATGACATTTACTTCTTGTGCGTTATGCTCCTTGACTGCATTTATAGTCTTTTTGAGAATCCACTAGATGCAAATTTTGCCAATGCTGGTATGAATCTCAAGGATTCAAGAAATGGAAAGTGTGAAACTACTCAGCACTGACTCATTATCACAATAGTTTGAAATAAAATAAAATTCCACCTTTTCATCCCAAAAATTTCTTGTACAACTCATTCAGCTTGTCTTTATCAGTGACGTCTACTGACTCCACACACACACAAGTCTGCTGACAACTGCTAAGTAACTTTACTGAGTATACAGTATTTGCTGTGATTGTTCCTGATTTTCTACATAAGTAAGTCCTAAAATGTTAATCCTTGCCGGTTGTCACAATCAGTTGCTCCAAGTGACTGAAAAGTATAACAAGTTAAATTAAAGTGAATAACAGATTTTTTTAAAATGGAGAATCTACATAACTGAACTAATGATCTCTTATTTTCAACTAGCCAAGTTGCGTTTATACATGCATGCTGCTTATATTAGGCTCATTGTCAGAAAGACAGCCTTTTTGCATTAGCTTTGGTTATTCTCTGCTAGGCTTGAGCTAATCATGCTTTGAAAATTGCCTATTATGCTTTTGAGCTGTGCTCAAAAGTCCAGCCAATTATGCTCAAAATTCAAAATTTAAAAATTGTTTGTGAACATCGAGAGGCAGTCAAGATTGAATAGCCTCCACATCGATTTTTGAAACTTAGGTAATAAATGCTGCAGTGTTTAGCCAAGTAAATAAGATATAAGATATGGCTGGTATAGAACAATAAAACCATTGTGTGTGGTGACTCAATTAAACTATTACACGTCACACTTTAATTTACTAACTTATTGGCCTGTAAGAACCACTTAATGTCACCATAATTATACTGCAGTAGTCCTAGTATCATTAATGGAGAGTTTAAAGTTTACACGCTAAGACTAGAATAGAACCCTTCAGCTATAGCCTGCCTGTATATACCAATTTTGCATTGTAGTGGAGATGGTAATTTGAGCATTGCAAGTTACACCGAAGTGATGGAGGTTCCCAGAAGCTTTATTTGTACCCTCTTCTGGAGATGCATCTTAGTGTTATCCTGTCACATACTTCTGGAAACTGCATGTGGATGACTACATGATGCTAAAACATGTCATAGTGGTGACGTACTGTTCTATTTGACTGACTGCTCTATTGGAGTATGTTTGCTCAAATTTCGCTTCACTGCTGCAGGACTCGTATTTCGTGAGGGCAGTGCGTTTTGATCAAGACGTTGAGCTAGTTATTATCCTAGAACTGTTAAAGACTGGAATGAGTTGCCAATTAATATAATAGAATCAAGAAACTTGGATGAATTTATTTACGTACTTAACCTTCACTACTGTAATTAATTATCAAATTGCATGTATGTATGTATGTATGTATGTATTTGATTGTACCATTTGGGGTTTTCACCCCCTGGACAAACCAGCAGAGCTGACTGCCCAGTACCTAATCTTAAATCTTAGTACTGACTGGGAAGCCGATAGTGGAGATTTCATTGGGGGGACCAGTTGCAGCAGGGCGGACCATCTGCAGCAACTTTACATGGTCCGGCCGGACTACTTGAGGTGCGGTAGTTGGTCCGGCCGGACAACTTGCGGCGGGGGACTACCTGCAGCGTGACAGTACACGGGGACATCGATGATCATTTACCAGTCAGCTGTAAGTAATGTCACAACAGAAGGAAAGGAACCATTTCCATATCCCTATGGCATACTGATTTTCCAGGTCAGTTTATGTACACTCAACCACAGAAATGTAGAACTTTGGTTGCAGGTGTAAAATAAACACCTTTTTACTCAGTTACAAGAGATTCACCAAGCTGGGATAAAATGTTGAAGTGAATGTCATTAGTACCAACTTGTTCATCAGGTATTGGACAATTCCAAGTGTCCAGATTATGCAGTTGTCCTCATGTTCAAGTTTACACGTTTAGGCAAGTTCCACAACGTCCTATAATCTATTACTATATCAGTGTGGAATAATGCTTATATAATATTTTTCATATTCCAGGCTTTAGGGTGTATTGTATTTAACACCTGCTTGTTGGTTTTTGCAGGCCATCTGGTCATACTGGTTTATCCAATAGCAGTTGAATGTGATCATGGTACATATGTAAGTTGAGACCATGCAAGAACAAAGATACAGGTGTCATCAATTTCAGGTCAGTTAACGTTCACAGGAATTGTATTATTGCAATTGTTGTTTTTGTAGTTATCAATTATCAGTGACCAGTTTGTGATAGCATACTTTTGTTTGACCAATGACCTAATGTTCTGGTTTACATGCTTACCCAACAGTTATGTTACTCACTTAACCTGCATATGGGATATGTATTTTTTAGTTCATTTTGATTATCCATCCTTTATTGGTACAGCCTGGCATATTGATTTTTTGCACATTCTCTTTTTAATTCAGTGCCTGCTGGATTGTTTCGTCAGATATCGAAACAGGTGTCTTTGGTGTTGCGACCGATGTTCCAGGTCAGTTTGTATGTGTGTTTAATTTAAGGTTGACTTCAGTGCCTGCTTATTCTTTTACAGGTCTCGGTATCGAGTGTCATGAATTTCAGGTCAGTTGACGTACAGAAGAATTGTATTATTGCAATTGTCGTTTTTGTAGTTATCAATTATCACTGTATACTAGTGATGTGAATATGCAGGTCAGTCTACTCAGATGTATCAGGCATAGTGTTGATGGATTCAAATAAATATCCAGCGTAGACTGTAGTGGCATCAAGGGTGTTAATTTCCAGGTCAGTTTACATGTTGTGATTTTAGTGATTTTTTCCTAGTACCCAGATGTTAAGTGTATTGTATTTAATGCCCACCTGTTATGTTTTTAAATTATGGTATATCAGTGTAGACAGTGCAACAGTAAGCCTTCTGTGCTGTAGTAACTATTTGTTTCATAATTGTGCTGTTGTCCCAGAATGGCACAATTTTTCGGCAACCAGTGTGAAGTCCAGTGGTACAAACATTGTATTATGACCAAGTTGTGATAGCGTACTTTTGTTTGACTAATGTCCTAATGTTCAGGTTTGACTTGCTTACCCAACAGTTATGTTATTCATTCACTTATCCTGGGACATAATTTTTGTTCATTTTGATTATCCATGCTATTATTGATACAGCCCGGCATATTGATTTTTGTACATTTTCTTTTAATTCAGTGCCTGCTGGATTGTGTCATCAGATATTAAAACAAGTGTTTTTGGTGTTGCGACCGATGTTCCAGGTCAGTTGCATGAGTGTTTAATTTAAGGTTAACTTCAGTACCTGCTTATTCTTTTACAGGTCTCAGTATCGTCATGCTGACATACAACAAGAAATCATCACTATTGTTGGAACTGTTTTAGTCAAGTCTTGATGTGATGTTGATTAAGGTTTTTACACATTGTTGTATGTTTACCATATGGCAAGAAATTTTCATGGCCATCATAAAATTTGAATATTGTGTAAGTTGTGTGGAACAATCCTAACTCATGCATGGTCACTGGCAAACCAGAAGCCACAATACCACCAACCACATCCGAGCAATCCATTACAAAATTTTGTGCACCATTTGTGTGTACATAATACTTAATGAAAGCCACAACACAAGCTACATGGTACACACTACATAGAGGTGGTAACCCCTAAAGGCTTGTTACCTTTTGTATTCACCTTACCGGCCTTTGTGGTTAATCTATCAAAAATTACATGTAAATAGAGAATTGAAGAGTATGCTTAAAGCACCTTCACTAGTGATTTTGTTCTTCACACCATAAGACAACTGGCGATTTATAAACGCTCGCATGGGGTGTGGCACTAAATCGAATTTAAAAGATTTCTGCTTAAAACGCCATCCCTAGGGAACTTAAGGTTCAGTACGCTGTCACAACTTGTTTATCAGGCATTAGAGTTTGTGTCCACGTCGTGTCTTTAATAGTTATTGTAGGGAATAGAGGTTTGATTGAAGAAAATACGCGTATAGGCAAACCAGGATTGGATAATGTCAGTGCTAGATGGACTATACAAACACGGCTATGTTGACTGGTATAACGTGACAGTAGTTGTAACATAAGGTAGAGAAATAACGTGAAATACGCCTATTTTTTAATTTGCGATGGTTACTTTTTTTATTTTAGCGAGGTCGCAAGAAAACTATGATGACGACTCCAAAAGATTTTTTATCACGTAACGCAATACAAATCTATTGAGAGATATTGCGTAATCTAGGACTAATATTGCGAAACCGGTCCTACACGTAAAAAACTCAAAGTAGTGGCCGCGCGTCTTTTAATTGGACGTGCGCTTTGTAGTTTCTTGGCGGTAGTGAGTCTTGATTATACTATGAACTATAGCTAATCCGTGATGACAAGTAGTGAGTCTAGTTACGAGTGGCTTAGCTTTACCATTAACATTAATTTTATAACCCGGACCAGTTTTGCTAGGGTAGGACCATTTTTGTTGTCACAGCTGGTCTGGCCGGGCCATTTATGTCGAACATATGTGGTCCAGCCGGACCATTTATGCACCCGGACCAAATATTTTGTTACAGGTGGCAAGAAAACTACTACTACTATTACGTAAAAAAAGATTTTTTATTACGTAACGCAATACAAACCTATTGAAATATGTTGCGTAATCCAGGGCTAATATTGCGAAACCGTCCCTACACGTAAATGACTCACAGTATTGGCCGCGCGTCTTTAATTGGGCGTGCGCTTTGTAGTTTCTTAACCGCGCGCCTCACTACCGTGAGTCTTGATAAACGGTGAACAGAATGTAATAAATTTCCCGCCCACAAACAATTAGCGCCTTCGTTAAAATGTCCTTGCTCAAAGACGATTAAATGTCGATGATGTAGTTTTCTGTATGAATACTTTGGTTTGTTTATCATGCTGTAATATTGTGCTAAATGCTCTAAATAACATGTTTTTGGATGTAATAAACGATAACAGTCTTGAACAATTTGTGCACTTGCCAACCCGCTTAGAGAATACATTAGATCTTGTTTTCTGTACTTATTCAAAAATTGTTAACATTTCTACTGTTCCTGGTATCTCAAATCATGATGCGTTAACATTCCATCTTGATATAAACAAGCATACAACTCCAAGTACAAAGCAATACAAAATTACTTTGTATCCCAAAGGTAACATCGACCTAATTAAAAGAGATCTAATAACTTTTGCAAATACATTCTTATCAAGTGACCCACATTCCAGACCAGTTGAACAACTTTGGCAAGAATTCAAGCAAGCAATCCATGAAGCTGTCTCTAACCATGTTCCTCACAAAGTGAAACGTTCACGCAACAATTTACCCTGGATTAATAGGCAAATAAAGAAAGATATGAAAGCACGCAAAAAACTATACAACAAGGCTAAGAGAAGCAAATTAGAGTCTGATTGGAAAGCTTATCGTGATGCCAGGAACCTAGTCAACTGCAGATTGAAAGAGGCACACAACAATTATTATGCCAGACTATTTGATAGTTCATTCAGTGGGAATCGCCGCCAATTTTGGAAGTACGTAAGGGCCAAACGACAGGATAAACATGTTATTCCCACCCTACTTGTTAATGGAAAACCTGTTAATAATTCAAAAGACAAAGCAAAAGCTTTGAACAATCATTTCCAGTCTGTATTCACAAAAGAAAACCTTTCAACAATACCTACAATAAGTAATACTATTAATGCTATACCTGACATGCCTACTCTCTCCATCTCATAGTCTGGGATACAACAACTACTTTCAACACTTGACGAACAAAAGTCTAGTGGACCTGACCTTATTTCACCATACATACTAAAACATTGTGCTAATGAAATTGCTCCAATTTTACAAGTGATCTTTACCCAGTCTTTGTCTACCAGCTCATTACCAAGTGATTTGCTATCAGCTAACATTTGTCCTGTGTATAAAAAGGGTAACCGCAGTAGTGCCATCAACTATCGACCTATATCGTTAACATCCATTTGTGCTAAGAATATGGAACACATTATTTACCACTCCATTATGAACCATCTTAACCAACATAACGTTTTAATTGAAAATCAACATGGCTTTCGATCACAGCACTCCTGTATCACTCAACTCATCACTTTGACTGAAGACATATCCTACGCTCTTGACCATCAAAAGCAAATTGATATAATCCTTCTAGACTTTTCTAAAGCATTTGATACAGTTCCACATCAACGACTTCTGACTAAATTAAAGCATTATGGAATTGGCGACAGTACTCTTGCATGGATTAAATCCTGGCTCACTAGACGTTCACAATGTGTAGTTTTGGATGGTGAAACCTCAAACCTGTACCTGTTTTGTCAGGAGTCCCTCAAGGAACTGTCCTAGGGTCCCCTGATGTTTTTACTATATATAAATGACATAGCAAATGATATTGATTCTCCACTTCGGATGTTCGCAGATGATTGTCTACTTTACAGAATAATCAATAGCAGAGAAGACACCATCCAGCTCCAACAAGATCTGAACAAGTTATCTGAATGGGCTAACACCTGGCAACTGAACTTTAATGTCATCAAATGTGCTGTAGTGCAATGCACAAGGAATACTTCACCCATCACACATAATTACATACTGAACGGCCATATATTAGAAACATCTGAGCAACACTCTTATCTGGGCATCTTAATTAACAAGTCATTATCCTGGTCTTCACACATATCTACCATAGCAGCAATAGCAACAAAAACACTTAACTTTTTGAAACGTAACCTTAGTAGTTGCTCACAAAGAGTTAAGAAATCTGCATACATCACAATAGTGAGGCCACAAATGGAATATGCATCAGCTGTGTGGGATTCATACTACAATTCACAAATTCAGCAATTAGAGAAGGTACAACGTCGTGCAGCCAGATGGATTTATAATGACTATAGTAGATTTAGCTCAGTTTCAGCAATGTTAAATGAATTATCCCTGCCATCTCTTGAGACTCGTCGCAAGATATCTAGATTACAAGTCCTGCACAAGGCACTCCATCACCAGCGTGCCATCTGCATACCATCATATTACCTACCACCAACGAGAGGAACTATAACATACCATCCATTGCTTCTCATAATTCCATCATCATCCACCAGATCATACCAGAGCAGCTACTTCTCAAGAACTGTTAAAGAATGGAACACCTTGCCTGTTAACATCATTGAAATGTCTGATCCAGATTCGTTCACATCACTTTTACAATCATATTACCACACTAGTACTAGCTTGTAATTAGTCGAACAATTGGTTTACTGTATGTTAAGTTAGAACTGTTTTTTTTTGTTTTTTTTCCCTGAGCATACCAGCAGGGCTGACTGCTCAGTACAAATAAATAAATAAATAATAAATAAATAAATAATTGTGCTGCTGTGTTATGCTATAATAATATTAATGCTTGAATTATTTAATGATGTTTCTATTACTTTACTGCATGGTGGGAGGTGGAAGCATCCATGATGACGATTGGGCAATGTGCAAATAAGGTGAGTGTATGCTTTGTATAAAGAAGTCCAGGTAGTTGTGCAGGGCTCATCTTCTGTGCAAGCTCAGCCTCTGTATAGTCTTTTATTATTTATATTTTCCCTGAGGGGTAGCCAACACCCACAAAAAACACCAAAATGGTGTACCAGAGTGGTTGCCAATGCCCACGCAAAGCACCCAAATGGTGCGTATGAGAGTCCCAATCTTTATGTATTTTAAAAGCATTTAGTGAGATTGATAACTAGTAACTACCTGTACAGTTGTTGATCTACATCTTGTTCTAACTATTCATGATCGATCATTGTCTACTTAGTTAAACTCACTTTCTCTATTATTTTATGTGATTTTGGATCTCGAATTTGGTTTCTAAAATATTTGTGTATTTCTGATTGGATTTCTCACATAACATACAAGAGTCCCAAGGCTTTGGCTACCCCTCGCTTTTTATCCAAAGTCAGTTCATCTCTAGTTGACAAAGGTAGTCTGACCATCTAATTATGATATTAGAATCTAAATTAAATTCTTGATCACAGATACATATTTCCCTTGCTGCTATATGTGGAGTACCACAAAATTAACTAATGTAAACAACCCTTACAATACCTTGTAGTGTTTTATTTTTATGTGAATATGTAGTGTAGTGTACTGTAGTGTGTGTGTGTGTGTGTGTGTGTGTGTGTGTGTAGTGTGTATGTGTGTGTGTGTATGTGTGTGTGTGTGTATGTGTGTGTCTGTGTGTGTCTGTGTGTCTGTGTGTGTGTCTGTGTGTCTGTGTGTGTCTGTGTGTGTGTATGTGTGTGTGTGTGTGTATGTGTGTTTGTGTGTGTGTGTGTATGTGTGTGTGTAAGTGCGATTTTGTGTGTGATTTTGTGTGTGTGTGTAGTGTGTACGTGATAAAGAATTTTTTATTCACCAATTAAAATGTGACACATTTTCCACAGGTTTACATGCTGGAGAACTGCAAACAAAACTACAAACAGCTAATTTGAAACTTTTATAATGACCATTTTTGCAAACGTATACCCACCCAAAAACAGCTTATAGCTGTAAAAAAAGTGCGCGTCCAAGCAAAGCAGAGTTAACTGCGACAAAAATGTATTGATATCATAATGCGGCCATGTGCGAGGTGTGCAAGTTGTAAAATTAATATTAGCTAATCAGATAATACAATGTTATTGTTAAAGTGTTAATGAGAACTACGTGATGCTGCTAGTTTTTAAGTGTTTGAGCATCTTCATAAATGCCGCATAAATTTATTTCTCAATAAAGCAATGTGTATAGATTCTCTGATAGTAATAAATAGTTTGAGTTTGGCCACCTTTCCTTTGTTCATAGCATTGCTGTATACAGGAAAGGCGGCCAAACTCAAACTATTTATTACTATCAGAGAATCTATACACATTGCTTTGTTGAGAATTAAATTTATGTGGCATTTATGAAGATGCTCAAACACTTAAAAACTAGCAGCATCACATAGTTCTCATTAACACTTTAACAACAACATTGTATTATCTGATTAGCTAATATTAATTTTACAACTTGCACACGTCGCACATGGCCGCATTATGATATCAATACTTTTTGTCGCAGTTAACTCTGCTTTACTTGGACGCGCATTTTTTTACAGCTATAAGCTGTTTTTGGATGGGATTTCAATACTTTTTGTTAGAATAAGCAATGCACTGTTGATAACAGTAGGTGAGTTTCCATGGTTTTGACAGAAACCCCAGATTACAGTGACAGAATATTAAATATAACTGTAATTTTAGTGGCCAGGGCCGCCCACATTGGGGGTAACTGGGGTATTTTGCCCCTACCACAGCCCGAAAGGGGCCACTTGAATACCTGTTTAAAGAAAGATCGATATACTCTAATAGAGCAGTCAGGATCTAGACCCTTCCTTGCCCCTGGGCCCCTCTTTAACTCTTTTCCCTTGGCCCCCTAATTTCTCTGGACGGCCCTGTTAGTGGCATGCAACTGCAGTCAACTAACACCCATTTTAACTAATAAACCCTTAACAACACTTCGCCTTTCATCTTGTACAGCATTGAAACGATCAAGATACTCTATTAGAGCAGTCACAAAACAGCTGTAACACAGCAATCAATATTTAGCATAGTTACAACTTCTGCTTAGCGTCGGATTGTATAGTTTAAATTACTAGCTACTTACAGACTTTACAATATAAAAATATGGCACTTGTAGAAATGTTTAACGCATTGCAAAACCCTCCCGTTTAGTCAAGCTGCCTGTTCTTGTAGACACAATAACTCACAAATTTTCAAATATCTTCTTTGCCAAAACCAGTTTATTTTATGAACAAACTGAACGAACTTTCAGAGAACTTTTCAGTAATATTCGTTACCACGGTAACTTTCGTCGTTAGTTAAGTAACGTACGTCACGGGAAGTGAATATTAAATTGAAAATGAGATTATCTCGTTGCATCAGTGGTTGCATGCTGCCAGCGTGAGACTCTAAGCAAAGTAAGGTTATAAATACTATAGAGCATTATCTCATCCTGTACTTTTGTAGATCACAATCGTCGAAAAAGTTCAGTCGAGTATATGGGTAGTCAAGCCACCGTTCCTCAACTTATTCTCCTACTCCATTAGTAATCTACTGTGACTAATGCAGTAAAACTAAAAGTGAGGCATGAATACTATGTTAGTGTTTTGTGATTATGTACAGTCGATTTCAGATTACTTTCTGCATGCAATTGAACAATTTATAATGTGATTGTTCGAACATATGAGCTAATTGTTTGCAACCTAGCTCCTTTACTTGTAAAACTAAATACTAGTACTAGCACAATAAATACTCACCCCTTTACTGTCAAACAATGCCAGCAGTGTACATGTAAATACTGCAAGTAGACATTCACATTATCATGTTTGCAAGTCATGTGTGTGAATTGTTCAAAAGCAATCTAAAATCAACTGTGTTAGTACTACTTGAGTGTGTACTGGAGTCTGTTCTGACAGTGTTGTCACAGTGCTTGCTACAATTTGTAACCACAAACAAAGTAATTACATATAGTTGCTTATTTTAAGTTCAGGGGCGTATCCAGGATATTTCCAAAGTGGCTTCCAGATTTAGCTGTGAGGTACAGAGGTCTGGGGATGTGCTCCCAGCCACTGACATATTTAGAAAGTGCTTCAAATATACTAGATTTTTGATTTCATGAATAGTAACTATTCCAATTTGTACTTGGTTCCTCATGATTTGTGGCTGGTTAGGTATATATGTGACCAGATTTTACAGAACCGAACCAAATCGCACATCAGGCAAAATCATACTAACACCACCAGTGGATAGCTACACTATCGTTCTACAAGCTTTGACCCCCAGCACTACTCAAACTACACGAGGCTGGTTTTAGTAGACGTCTTTTCTGGGTGATGTGGAGTGCCCAAATGGCGGTTTCAGGCCTTGTGAAGGACCTGGCTTGGCAAGAATCAGTGGTTTACTGGTGGACAGCCTTATAATGTTGGCCAGACATGTTCTCTGTAAATTTTGCTACATATCAGCCACTAATGAGCCAGTACAGCCCTGTAATCTCGTGTCTGGACTCCAACCGTGGTCTGCCTCCATTTTGAGGCCTATCTTTTGCCCTCCCCACCACCCCCCAGCCTCCACCCCTTTGTGAGCACTTGTGATACTACTTCGCTCGTCCAACTGCTCAGATTTTTTCTTATTTGGCGGGAAACTGTACAAGCAGCTACCAGTACTGGAAGTAGCTTGAAAGGTAACAGATTGATGCATCTTTTGTGTAAATTTCATACGCGTGCTTGCTATCCTTGGAGAGTTATGCTGGCTTCAATTCTTTAAAACCGTTTATCTCGAAACTTCTAATGTGCGATTTGGATCGTTTTTCCAAAATCCAGTCACATATTGTAGTGACCAAATACATTTCCAATTAAAATAATTTAGGTACTTCAAATTTCAACATTTTTAATACCCATTTTTAAATTTGTATTCTGTTATGAATGTTGTATTAGAGTACGTTTGACTGCTGTATTAGAGTACGTCAGACTTTTCTATTAGAGTATCTCAATTTTCTCTAAAGGTTTTTCAATACATAGCCTTAATCCACGTTTGAGGACTAATTGTAAGATTCCTATTAAACTGTAGCTATACTGCATGTTCATTAACACATTGGTAACTATTAAACTGCATGTGTGCATGTGTGTGGCTCACTACTGATAGGCTGGAGTGCTGCACCACCATAATGCTAGCATATTAAGTGGATATTATGAATACTACTGATACTCTCTAATAGAGCAGTTAGTGGAAACTGCAATTGAGCACTCCAATGCATTGTCCAAAGCTCCTTAGATCAATACTCTCTAACAGAACAGTCACTTTGTAGTCAATTACTCTAATTGAGCATTCACTGATTGAAACTTTCAAAGATAATTGTAAGAAATGTTTTTGAGCACATTGGGAACACTGAACAGCTTAACAGGCAAAAATGTTATGAAATTTTTCCCAGCCTTAAATCCAGGTCAGTCCATAAAACAGGTCAGATCTGGATTGCCTGCTCAAGTTACCCACTGAGCCCAGACAAAATGTGACATAGATGACCTTATTTCAACCATGTGTGTATGTGCTGTGCACGTTTGTGTGCATGTGTATAGTATGTAGAACTGAGCCAATAGTTTCCAAAACATTTGTTGATTATGTGTCATACACTGTTCCTAATCAGGGACGAAACTAGCACTTTAGTGATGCTAGTATGCCCAAAGTATCCTAATTGTAGAGGTCTAAACAACTACAAATGAAACCATTAATGGTGTCAAGGTACATTTCCTGATTTCAAGTACTGTATCGTCAATTATAGTCCGGACACTTATTATGTTCAGGCAAGTGTTTACCCTAGCCACAAGACTGGTGACTATAATTGACAAGACCAAAAATCATATTCCTTGGAATAAACAATATTCTCTTCTTGATATATTCCACATAGATTTCAAGTTTAAAGGAATGCTGTAAAATGCTTTTGCTTCACTGTTTTATACTAGGAGTTCCTGTGAAACCGGGCATTTATTTCTGTTGTACGACTCTATACTGTATCTAGCAACTACTGTGTGTATGATATAATTATATGGGACTGGCCGTAGTGCACCATTAGCAAAAATGTGAGTATCAAGACACACGGTAGTGTGTCGTGCAGCCCAAGAAGCCAGCGCGCAACACCCGTGAGTATATTGACAGGAAGAAAGAAAATGCAATTTGTGCACCTCCGTACCTCTGTGCTGCCTTGATGAAACAAGACGATTTTTGCTGTGAACACTCACTCCAACTTCAGCACTGCACATTCCAAATTTTAGCACAATCGCTTCACGCGTTCCCGAGATATTCGACTTCAAAAATTGGCTTAGTTTCTTCATTTTTTTCTTCTTATTTTTCTTCCTCTTTTCACACACTTACAAAAACTGCTATAAAACGCGAACGCCATATCCAATTGCCTTGAAATTGGCACACAGAAGGGGATATAAAGGCGCATCTCGGTACCAACTTTGGCTGGAATGCGATAAACAGGCAAAGAGTTATGAGCGATTATTCACGAAAAATAATACCAATATGTTGTCACGCCTACAGCGTAAACCGCATATGGAAAGAAGCTGAAAATCGGTGGGTGAATAGGTTAACTATTGAACCTCAAACCTTTTGTAGTTTTAAAGAAATCCAGCTAAAAACCAGGAAGATACAACGAAAAAACCAACAGTGTGTAACAATTATGCAATCGAGATTAGCTATTAAAAAACGACTGCTTGCCATGCCTACCAGATATATCGCTTGGAGTAATGCTTTGAAAATCACTGTTCAGATGGAGTAATCATCTTAGAAAGGATCTTCAATGGTGTAGAAGAATCAGACTTAAAGCCACGGAGTTATAACACGAAATCTAACTTGGTGTAGCAAGTGCGAGATCGAGATATCCTAATAGAGCAGTCACTCTAATAGAACAGTCACCCTGAAGAGAATTCAAGAGATCAGCTAGAAACAAGTAAGCTGTATAGAGATCAGCTACAAACAAGTCACCCTGTAGAGAGATCAGATAGAAGAAGTTACCTTGTGGGGAGTTCATGCAACTATGGAAAGAGATAGTTCAGCTAGAAGAAATCACCTTGTAGAGTTCAGCTACAAAGAAACCATCATGTAGAGAATTCAGCTACAAACAAATCTCCCTGTAGAGAGATCAGCTAGAAGAAGTTACCTTGTAGAGAGTTCAGCTAGAAAGAAATCATCATGTAGAGAGTTCAGCTGCAAACAAATCACCTATAGAGAGTTCAGCTTCAAACAAATCACCCTGTAGAAAGATCAGCTAGAAGAAGTCACCTTGTATAGAGAGTTCAGTTACAAAGAAACCACCATGTAGAGAGCTCAGCTACAAACTAGTGACCTTGCAGAGACATCAGCTAGAAGAAGTTACCTTGTAGAGAGTTCGGCTACAAAGAAACCATTCTGTAAAGAGCTCAGCTGCAAACAAATCACCTGTACAGAATTCAGCTACAAACAAATCACCCTGTAGAAAGATCAGCTAGAAGAAGTTACCTTGTAGAGAGTTCAGTTACAAAGAAACCACCATGTAGAGAATTCAGCTAAAAACTAGTTGCTCTGTAGAGACATCAGCTAGAAGAAGTTACCTTGTAGAGACTTTAGCTACAAAGAAACCATTTTGTAAAGAGCTCAGCTGCAAACAAATCACCTATACAGAATTCAGCTACAAACAAATCACCCTGTAGAGAGATCAGCTAGAAGAAGTTACCTTGTAGAGAGTTCAGCTACAAAGAAACTATTCTGTAAAGAGCTCAGCTGCAAACAAATCACCTGTACAGAATTCAGCTACAAACAAATCACCCTGTAGAGAGATCAGCTAGATGAAATTACCTTGTAGATAGTTCAGCTACAAACAAATCACCCTGTAGAAAGATCAGTTAGAAGAAGTTACCTTGTAGAGAGTTCAGCTACAAAGAAACCATTTTGTAAAGAGTTCAGCTGCAAACAAATCACCTGTACAGAATTCAGCTACGAACAAATCACCCTGTAGAGAGATCAGCTAGAAGAAGTTACCTTGTAGATAGTTCAACTACAAACAAATCTCCCTGTACAGAGATCAGCTAGAAGAAATTACCTTGTAGAGAGTTCAGCTACAAAGAAACCATCATGTAGAGAGTTCAGCTGCAAATAAATCACCCTGTAGAAAATTCAGCCACAAACAAATTGCCTTGTAGAAAGATCAGTTAGAAGAAGTTACCTCGTAGAGAGTTCAGCTACAAAGAAACCATTCTGTAAAGAGCTCAGCAGCAAACAAATCAACTGTACAGAGTTCAGCTACAAACAAATCTCCCTGTAAAGAGATCAGCTAGAAGAAGTCACCTTGTAGAAAGTTCAGTTACAAAGAAACCGCCATGTAGAGAGTTCAGCTACAAACTAGTGACCTAGTAGAGACATCAGCTAGAAGTAGTTACCTTGTAGAGAGTTCAGCTACAAAGAAACCATTCTGTAAAAAGCTCAGCTGCAAACAAATCACCTATACAGATTTCAGCTACAAACAAATCACCCTGTAGAGAGATCAGCTAGAAGAAGTTATCTTGTAGATAGTTCAGCTACAAACAAGTCACCCTGTAGAGAGATCAGCTACAAACTAGTGACCTTGTAGAGACATCAGCTAGAAAAGTTACCTTGTAGAGAGTTCAGCTACAAAGAAACCATCATTTAGAGAGTTAAACTTCAAACAAATCACCTGTAGAGAGTTCAGCTACAAACAAATCTCCCTATAGAGAGATCAGCTAGAAGAAGTCATCTTGTAGAAAGTTCAGGTACAAAGAAACCACCATGTAGAGAGTTCAGCTACAAACTAGTGACCTTGTAGAGACATCAGCTAGAAAAGTTACCTTGTAGAGAGTTCAGCTACAAAGAAACCATTCTGTAAAGAGTTCAGCTGCAAACAAACCACCTGTACAGAATTCAGCTACAAACAATTCAGAGATCAGCTAGAAGAAATTACCTTGTAGATAGTTCAGCTACAAACAAATCAGAGATCAGCTACACTGCTTGAAGGTTCTTAGTTTACTAATTTGTTAAGATGACTTACTGTAGTTATACTGATAGTAAAGTGTCAGTAAACTTAAGTATATGGAACATAATTATTTTACTAAGTTTTAAACTCTCAGTAAAACATCAGTGAATGCGGGTTTACTGAAAAACTACTAAATAACAAACAATTAACTGTTCCATATACTGGGGATATACCACTGTAGTAAACTAAGATACTTCAAGTAGTGCTAGAAGAAATTACCTTGCAGATAGTTCAGCTACAAACAAATCACCCTGTAGAAAGATCAGTTAGAAGAAGTTACCTTGTAGAGAGTTCAGCTACAAAGAAGCCATTTTGTAAAGAAATCAGCTGCAAACAAATCACCTGTACAGAATTCAGCTATGAACAAATCACCCTGTAGAATGATCAGCTAGAAGAAGTTACCTTGTAGATAGTTCAGCTACAAACAAATCTCCTTGTAGAGAGATCAGCTATAGAAGAAATTACCTTGTAGAAGGTTCAGCTACAAAGAAACCACCATGTAGAGAGTTCAGCTGCAAAGAAATCACCCTGTAGAAAATTCAGCCACAAACAAATTGCCCTATAGAAAGATTAGTTAGAAGAAGTTAGAGTTCAGCTACAAAGAAGCCATTCTGTAAAAAGCTCAGCTGCAAACAAATCAACTGTACAGAATTCAACTACAAACAATTCACTCTGTAGAAAGAGCATCTAGAAAAAGTCACCTTGTAGAGTATTCAGTTACAAAGAAACCACCATGGAGATTTCTGTAATCAATACCATCATGGAGATTTCTGTAATCAATATAATGTATTATATATATATATATGTATATATATATATATAATTTGTACATTTACTGATAAAATATTTAAAGTACATCCACTTCATCTTTTCTTCTTCCTGTGGAAAAGAAAAAAGATAGGTTAGAAAAGTCCCAAAGCCGGCCATAGGCCGGCTTTGGGGTATACAAATACAAAAGGAAATGAAATCTAATCCAAAACAGCCAAGCTGTAAAAAAACAGTGCGGCCCTCAGAAAGGCTATGGTGAAAAAAGATGTGAAATCCAAGGTGGCGGCCAAGAAATGGCTGTGATGGTAGGTTAATGGTAAAAATTTTAATAATGACAATTCGGGTTAATTTTGTGCCAATTGACCAAGCGGCACCAAAATTCACCTGAATTGTCGTTATTAAATTTTTTACCATTAACCTACCATCACAGTCATTTCTTGGCCGCCACCTTGGATTTCACATCTTTTTTCACCATAGCCTTTTTGAGTGCCGCACTGTTTTTTTTACAGCTTGGCTGTTTTGGATGAGATTATTTTATCATTAAATTTCATGATTTACTTTCTTGTTTGTTTAGCGTCAAATTATGTTCAGCCAATGTAATAGCACTGAGAGAGGTATGTGGACTATTTTGTATATTTCTTGAAGTAAAATGTATATTTTCTTATTCACAGGCATTCTGAGAGACTGAAGTCAAGATATTGGGCCAGAGGCTGAGGGGTGCATAAGAAAAGTGAAGGAAGAGAACATTTAAGTAATATTCAACTGTCACTAGATGATAAAAATACTCCATAATGTGTCCGTGGTTGGACAAAAGTTGTGATAATTAATGTATGTGCTTATCATCTGCAAGGCAGATGGATGTGTAGACTATAACTGACCGAACATGCATGTTATATTACAGTACATTGTCAAGCAACATCTGATGAATTATTTACATACACAAAGTGTGGAACTCTCAAGTTGTTCGTAGATCACCACTAGTTCCCTTTAGGAATTGTATTTATGAAAGGTATTGCTAGTATATCAAATAGCCCTTGGTTGTTGAAATACAAACCCAAATCAAGTACAAGTAACACAAACACTAGTTATGCTATAACATTGTGATCACAAGTAATGTTGTTCATTGAATTGTGCAATAATATTTCAGTTGAGTTCCTTGCTTGTGAATAGTTTTCACAGCTGCTTGACACGTAGCTGATGAGTTACAAACTTTGATCAGACTCTAGAGTCAGGTATGTTCAATCCAGTTGGTAGTAAAAAGCTGGTCATTGGGATTCATGCCTCATTTACCCTGTAACAATTATAAACAGTTCACTCTGCAACACTACTAAGTACAAGTACACAAAATATTGGCTTTCATAGATAGTGAGGAAGATAATATAAATGATATGCTTTTAGTAATGTTTGACATTGTTTGTATTTTGTACAAACAATGCTTCCTTTTTATCATGTCACCTTGCAGGACGTACACAGTAATTTTGAAAAGTTTTCTCTACAGCTAAGTGACTGTTATATTAGAGTATTATAATTACCTGACTGCTTTATTAGATTATCTCACCAAAAACTATTCTTCAGAACTAGCATTGCTATTGCATGACAAACACTATTTACAAGGTGAAGGCTCCTGTTTCATGAAACCCATGATTTCTGTATACCTGCAGTTTGAATTTATGTAAAGGGGTTTCCTGAAACTTGCCCTTGCTGGAAGTACAAAACTCATGTAACCTAGTAGATATTTTCTGTTGCAAACAAGATTGTGTGTAAGAAATTAAAAGTATGCACTAGTCACTCTGAACTGCTTAGCTTTATTTCACTTTTAAACTGGCGATCATACATGTATATGCAAGGGAGTATCATGCTGGCCTGTGTTGCACACTACATTTGAACCCTTCATATGCCTTGAGATTTTGACTCTGTTGCTAGTAACAATTATATTGTGTAGTCTCAAGTCTCGTCTTGATTGTATATTGATATTGGTAGACCATGCAGCAAGTTAGTCTCGTGCCATCCACCCATTCGCAAAAGTAAAAGAGATACTAAATAATCCCAAGAGGAATTCAATTAGACAGTATATGTAATTGCTAGTTATGTCAGATGATTACCCTTCAAAAGCATTGCATTTCCAAGGTGATTTGTGTGTGAACGTGATTGGCACACACTATTAAATCTGAGTGGTAGAATCATTTAGTATCTGTATTTCACTTTTTGCGAAGGAGCAGGCTGTGGCACCTCCTTGTGCAATGTGTATGTACATGTATGCAAAGTTTTAATAGTTGTCCCACTCACTTTTACATTAATCAAAATATTACTCCATTTTATAGCTGCCACAAAATTTCACAGATGCAAATTTCCAGGAGTAATATAATGTACAATTGTAAAGGACCATATTTCTACAGCTCTTAATCCTCTTACATCTGTGCCCAGTGATCCGAGGCGATCCAAGGGCAGCGGGTACCCTGGCAGCTGACAAACCACTTAGGTGTCCCGTATTTGTTGGTGTTCCAACGTATCTCTCTGTACTTGAATCCATTCCAGATCATTAAGTAGATAAATCGTGACACTGGTCTTCCAAAGCACCAATGCGGTAGCATAGTAACGAATCATATAATAAGCGCCGCATAAAGATGACGCGTTGCGCTTTAGATTGAAATACGTAGTAAATGCACGGAAGAAAACGGAATAAGGGCATCACGAAGGTATAAATGTTATACCTGTGAAGTTTTATACCAACTTGTAGGGATAACCTTCATCCCATATAGTATAACCTTCATTCCAAGTGTTTTTTTATACCAACAAGGTAGGGATAACTGTCATACTCCATGGTATAACCTTCAAACTTCATTTTTAACAGTGTAGTTGTTTGTATGCTTGTTCTTTCAAGTAAGTAGGGCAGGTTTTTAGATTTCTTTGTAGGAATCCCAGTGTTTGATTTGCTTTGTTTCAAGTATACAGGATGTGAGTTTGCCATGACAGTTTTCATTGATCCAGACTCCAAGATATTTATGCTCTTTCACTGACTTTAGTTGAGTTTCATACATTGTATAGGTGTAGTTACTTGTAGTGTGGAGATGTGATATTCATAAGATGTTATATTTGGATATATTAAATTCCGTTTGCAAGGTTGTAGCCACTTGGATAGCTGGTTTAAGTCTTGTTGTAATGTTGTATGGTCTTCAGGAGTGTTTATGGTTCTATATATGTGACCGGGCCTGCAAAAACAGGGCATGTGGGCACAAATTACAACCCTTCATACTACAGGTCATGTCTCCATACTGGAAAAGAATATTTGCATTCTGTGACTTGCATCATAAAGCCAATCAAATGCTTACTACGATCTGAAAATTGCATTGCCATAGCATTATGGTACAAAATGTTATGAGTGATGAAAATTTGGAAAAGTAGGCAAAAATCATGTGCCCACATTCCCTATTTTCGCAGGCCCAGTCACATATTATACAGTCATCTACAAATAGACGAAGTTGGCTTTGTATACCATTAGCTATGTCATTGATGTACACAAGGAAAAGTGTTGGGCCAAGTACAGACCCTTGAGGTACTCCAGAATTGAACTTGCATGGGGAAGATAATGCACCATTTATAGTTACTTGTTGAGAACGATCTGATAAGAAAGCTGCAAGCCACAATAAAGTGTCAACAGTAATACCATAGAACTCAAGTTTATGCAGGAGTCATTAGTGGGGTACCTTGTCAAATGCTTTGGAAAAATCAAACATACAGGTGTCAACTTGTTTTTTGTCATTTATAGCCTTAGCAAAATCATCAATAACAGTTAGGAGTTGTGTTTCACATGAGTGTCTAGATGTGAAACCGTACTGATGTTTCAATAAAATATTGTGGGTATCAAGATGATTCATTATGTGCCTACATATTATATGTTCTAAGGTTTTGCAGATTATGGATGTTAAAGAAATAGGATGATAATTTCTGGCATCACTTCTTGATCCTGTTTTGTATATTGGTGTGACATAAGCTTGTTTCCACACGGATGGTATGATTCCAGTACTTAGTGAGGAATGAAATAACATGTGTGGTGCTACATTAGTGAACTTATCAAGGATGGGATAAAACAGTTTATACCCACTGTTAGCGTCAATCGCTACAATCAGCCTAAATGGTTCAACTCTTCTATTAGACACAATATTAATCGTGTTCGAACTCTTAGACGTAAATACAATAAGCATCCCTCTGAACAGAATAAACTCAAACTTGAAAATAACGAAACACTACTCCAAGCTGAAATAAGTAATGCTAAGGCTGACTATGAATCTACTTTGATCTCTAACTTTTCCTACAGCAACTCTAAAATCTATAAGTACATTCGAAGTTTAACAAATTCCAATTGTATTCCATGTTCTGTTTATTATGACTCCATCTCTGCCAACTCTGACTCAGCTAAAGCCTCCCTTTTCAACAAATATTTTTATTCAGTATTCACCAAAGCAGCAAGCCATCCTGTACCCCCTGATGACATTGATCATCATACTATGTTATCTGAGCTCAATATATCTGATAGTGAAGTACTTAACGTTCTTCTTAATTTAGATACCACCAAAGCCATGGGACCTGATGGAATACCACCAATTGTTTTACAAAGGTGTGCCACAGCCCTTTATCAACCTCTCTGCTATTTATTTAATTTAACGCTTCAGTTTTCATACTTGCCTAGAGACTGGAAAGTCCATAAGATTGTTCCAATTTTTAAATCAGGTGATCCCACCTCAGTCAAAAATTACCGTCCAATTTCTCTACTCAGTAATACATCTAAAGTTCTAGAACGTATCATCTACAACAAAATGGTTGATCACATTTCAGCCTACATCAACCCTGCTCAGTTTGGATTTATGCACAATCGGTCTACTACTCAAAGCTACTTCTATTTCTACACAATGCATTTTCTTCTTGTGACCGATTTGATGCCATCTACTTAGATATCAGTAAGGCTTTTGATTTGGTTTCCCATTCTTATCTATTGTCCAAACTTCATAACTTTAACATTTCAGGTAGCTTGTGGCTTTGGCTTCAAGCCTACCTTAGTACCAGATCCCAGTTTGTTTCTATTAATAACTGTTATTCTGATCTTTTATCTGTTGAATCTGGGGTACCCCAGGGCAGTATTCTCGGTCCACTTGTCTTTATCATGTTTATGAATGATCTACCTAATTCTATTACTGACAGTGAGGCTTTACTATTTGCAGATGACACCAAATGTTTCAGGTACATTAAGACACCTCCTGGCGAACAACTGTTACAACGTGACATTGACAACCTCTTTAGCTGGAGTACATCCTCTAATTTACATTTTAACTCATCTAAAAGCTGCAATTTATCTTTTAAACGGAAGTCTCCTACATCATATACTATTAGTGGTAACATAATCATTACTAAACAATCACATAAAGGTCTCGGAGTTACATTAAGTGATAATCTTGAATGGAAAACTCATCATGACATTATTTTAAGTAAAGCTTATAAGACATTGGGTCTTGTACGAAGAACCTTCAGTTCATCTATACCACCACTGACTAAAGTTAAGCTATACCAGGGGCGGATCCAGGGGGGGGGCTTTGGGGGCTGAAGCCCCCCCTTCATATTTAGGCTTTACTTGATCAATATGCTGAGTATTATAATGAAATTTTGTCTTAGCATAATTATATGATCACTAATAATACAAATACTCATAAAACCACCTTATAAACGTCTTCCAACGTATTATCAGTGGATTTATGCTAAAATTTATGCAACAAGGACCCGGATCAGCATTGGAGGTGTACAAGATCGAGATACTCTAATAGAGCAGTCAGCTAACTACTCTAATAGAACATTCACTGGAAACATGTAGTTGGTTCTGTTATGGAATTTTTCCAAATCTGCCTGCACCTATACATGCAATGAAGTGAATAGGTCTGTTTAAAGGGCTTCATTCATCTACTTGTGCAGTTAATATGTATGACAATACTTAATTTAGGTTCACAATTTCCATTGAAAATGCTCTCAGATTCAATCTTGTATTGTTCAAATTTCAAAATTTTCCACTTTCAACATTATTATTCTAACATGCACCTATTCAGTGTTGTGCAATTGTGAGAGGGGTGCATCATGTACTTGGTTGTCTGTACCTACCCAAACTTTTCCATTAGCAAATGCTTCAGAGAGCCATACCTATAATCTAAAGGCAGTATATAAAATATCTACAGGCAGAAAAATTATGAATTTTATGTGGAAATGTCTCCAAATTGCAGTGTTTTAGCATCTATTTTTCAAAATTTTCCTGGGGGGCATGCCCCCAGACCCCCCTAGTTCCAGCATGCTTCGCATGCTGGGAAGTGTGCTTCGCTACCTCTACCCAAGAGATTAGTACCTTGAGTTAGCCCCCCCCCTTTTATAAATCCTAGATCCGCCCCTGTATACGTATCTCTAATCAGGTCTCAGCTCATGTACTGCTCCCCTATCTGGCGTCCATATTTAGTGAAAGACATCAGTAATCTAGAACATCTTCAGAGACGAGCCACAAAGTATATTTTGAACGATTACATTTCCGACTATAAAACTAGACTTCTCAAACTAGAGCTTCTGCCATTAATGTACACCTTCGAACTTTCAGACATCATGTTTTTCATCAAATCTATCAAAAATCCAACCAGTAGTTTCAACATTCACCATTTCATTTCCTAGTGCCAGATCAGGAGACTTCAAATTACATCACAATCCCTCCACCACTAACAAGCAACGACACTTTTACTTTGTAAGGATCTGTCGCTTATGGAATGCGCTTCCATTAATTGACGTTAATCTGTCTATTGACACTATCAGGAACAGAGTCAAGTCCCACTTCTGGAATCATTTCATTCATAACTTTGACCCCCTGAACCCCCATACACTGCACTACCACTGTCCCTGTAGTCGGTGTGTTACTGATCATTTCTCGATTAACTACACACTGTTTTAGACAATTTATCATGTGTTCTTTTATTATTATTTTATAATTACTACTTTTGGCTGTAGGAACAAGTCTACAGACCTTTAGTACACCATGTTTATTATCAATTCTTGTATCTGTGTGTGTACCAAAGCTCATGCTTGTATGTGTGTACTATAAAGCATTAATAAAAAACAGTGTGTTAACATAGGTGCTATTTCATTGGCTGTGTTCTTTCAGAAAACATGAATGGATATTGTCAGGACCAGCTGATTTGTGTGGATTGCAGCCTGATAGTAACTTACATACACCTGAGGTGGTAATCTCAATGTCGTCAATTTGTGAATAGTCGGATGGGCCTTTGTGTTCTTTGGGACCAACCTCCTCTGTACACAAACGTGTGCCACAGCAACTAGAGAATTTCATAAGCTTACTGAAGTACGTCCAAAGGATGAGCACAGACAACCGTCGATATCCGCACAATTTTCAAAATGGATTTTATTCTATGTTTACTACAGGAACAGAGGAATGGACTAGCTAAGTTTCAGCTTCCTAAGTTAAGCAGCGTTGGAAATAAAGCACTAAACAGCCGGATGATCAAATAAATTTATATGTACAGAAGAAATCGAGAAAAGAATCTACAGGCGCTTACATAAACCATCATAACTTACTGATACAATGACGTACGGAATTGAATCTTAGCTCATTGTGTTTGCCATGAATCTGTGCATCCACCAAGGTATAGTTTTCCCTAGGCATGCTTCTGTGTTAGAGAACGAAGGCAAGTTCACTGAAAAACTATCGTCAGTAAATTCTTTCCTCACCGCAACGTAAACAAACGTCTGTAACTTTGAAATCCTTTCATGTATGGAAGTGAAACAAAGATTTTTGTATTCCCTATGAACAGGCAAATACGATGATTCTCAGGATTTATCTATTGGAGGCTTAATTCGCCGACCAGTGAGGTGATAAAAATTTGCGTAATTTTTTTCTGGAGCTTGCGTTTTTTACTCAGTTTTAAAATACGTTTTGTTACAAAAGTACTGTTATGCGTATATCGACGGTTTTCCAAAATTCAGTCACAATTTAAGTTATTTAAATCATTTTCAAGATTAAAATGTGACCAGATTTTACAGAACCGAACCAAATCGCACATCAGGCAAAATCAAACTAACACCACCAGTGGATAGCTACGCTATCGTACTACAAGTTTTGACCCTCAGCACTACTCAAACTACACCAGGCTGGTTTTAATAGACGTCTTTTCTGGGTGGTGTAGAGTGCCCAAATGGCGGTTTCAGGCCTTGTGAAGGAACTGGCTTGGCAAGAATCAGTGGTTTACTGGTGGATAGCCTTATAATGTTGGCCAGACGTGTTCTCTTTAGATTTTGCTACATATCAGCCACTAAGGAGCCAGCACAGCCCTGTAATCTCGTGTCTGGACTCCAACCGTGGTCTGCCTCCATTTTGAGGCCTATCTTTTGCCCTCCCAACCACCCCCCAGCCTCCACCCCTTTGTGAGCACTTGTGATACTACTTCGCTCGTCCAACTGCTCAGATTTTCTATCTTATTTGGCGGGAAACTGTACAAGCAGCTACCAGTACTGGAAGTGGCTTGAAAGGTAACAGATTGATGCATCTTTCGTGTAAATTTCATACGCGTGCTTGCTATCCTTGGAGAGTTATGCTGGCTTCAAATCTTTAAAACCGTTTATCTCGAAACTTCTAATGTGCGATTTGGATCGTTTTTCCAAAATCCAGTCACAAATGTAGATCTGATAATTTTTAATAGGATTCTCAATGACTGGAATGGCTTAACTGACTATGTTGTAAATGCTAGTTCAATTAATTGTTTTCAATCATTGTTAGATTCTCACTTAGCTAATTCTAGATTTATTTTTATATAGCTATCTTATGATTGTACAAATTGTGTTTACCTGGTATACAGGCAGTGCCTTTACCGGTAATTAATAATACAATTTTTTTATTTTGTTTTATTATTATTGTTATTTTTTATACTAATACTAATATAGAGTCCGCAAACCGAAAAATCGATATATTCAAATAATTTCAGATTTCTCACACTTTTTTGTCCTATTGCGTGAATACACTTAAATTTGAACATCTATATAATAATTCTCTAAAAAAATTACTTACAAATTATAGTCATGTGTAGGGGTAGGTCTAATCAAGAAAACACTAGAGTGGCAGCAAATTTCGTCCATCTCTTCTAGTGAAAATAACACAAATTACCTTGAATTCGATCGATTTTTCGCCGTCGTAACTTTCGGTGTTATTCTTTCGGGCCAAAACTCTTTTTCAAGCTTTGAGAGATTGTTCACTATTACTATGGAGTATAGGAAGTTTAATATAAATAATTACTATTTGGTAGTGACGTCGCGCTCATCGCCGATCGGCGAAAAAAGACGTTTCGTGATCTGGAGCTCAGCAGGCTTGCAGAAAATACTGCAACATTTACTGCAGTGATCACCTTCACGTAAAGTACCTGTGTGCAGAATATGGTGTGGATTGAAGTGTGTTGAACATCTGGCTGAGATCAGCGTCGCCAAATTAAGTAAAATTCCTCCGCAATCCAACAAATACTGTAGTCTCGTGTACACAAGTACCATTAAGTGTGTTTAATTATGGAAATCATTGCTCAGAACTAGTATAGACTTCTAGCGAAGGCTAGATTACGTACACTTTAAGCAATAACGGTATGCTAAACGCGCTTTATAATGCCAAAACCACCCTCTCGTAACAAATATCTAATTTTAGTGAAATTTAGTTGACAACTACTCTGAGTGCAGTTAAATAATCATTTTGTGATTGTTGGTTTAAAATTTCAGCAGAGACATAATGTTTAAAATCATTTTCTGACTGTTCAGTTACATTGTATTGGTGCAAACAGACCTATATAATTTAATGCAGGCATATATCTGTGTACTGCATGCTACAGTAAAACTATTGTGTCATTTTGAAAATGTCTTCTTCCTCATACTCAACAAGTGGTATAGTCTAGACATACACTAGTATCTGCATTTGCATGATTATATGCAATGTACTATATTTATAATATATGTGCATGCTGAGCCCACCCTTATGCATAGGAGCAATATTATCAATATGTGACCGGATCTGCGAAAAAGGGACAAATCGCACAAGCCTAAATTTGCAGTATAAAGCATTGAATACATTTGGTAATACTTGCGTATTATTGAAAAATTCCAAAATTGTTTTAACCGTTCTTTTTTAGTGAAGAAAGGGATTAACAATAAAAACCTTGATATCATCTTATTCGCCTGCTCAAGAGGAGTTGGAAAATATTTGTTTCGTTGCAGTAAACCCAAGGACACGTAAGTTTTGAGCGTTTGTTTACGTCATGTCGAAGCGATTGTACGTGATCAATTTTTCTTCATGAATTTCGCCTTTGTATGCAGTGAAGAAGGGTCGGCAAAGGAAATACTTACCCAGTAATTTATTCCCCTGTTCATGGCGAACATGATGGTGAAAAGTTTAGCTCTGTACCTCGATCCGTTGGCAAGTTACAACTGTTTTTGTAAGCGCCTGTAATTTATTCTCCCTATACTTGCTGTACTGCTACTTTGTAGGGCTGTAACTCCCAGAGTGTTTATCATATGAAGCTGAAATTTTGCCAATGGGTACACTTGGCTACATAGATTATAAATATTCAATAAACAGGAATTCGGAAAAAAATGCGATTAT
Organism: Dysidea avara; assembly: GCF_963678975.1. Lineage (NCBI taxonomy): Eukaryota > Metazoa > Porifera > Demospongiae > Dictyoceratida > Dysideidae > Dysidea > Dysidea avara. The sequence continues at coordinate 27,614,185 of NC_089273.1, forward strand.
GTCCTGTTTTCGCAGATCCGGTCACATATTATAGTAGCTATCAAAAGCAAATTTGCTCCAATTCTATAGTTGAGATGGTAATTAAATTAATGCAAGAAGTTCGTGAAATGCAGAAATATACTTATTAATCATATTTGCAACAAACAGTGGAAAGTTCAAAATGTGCTCAGCCTTCACCACAAGTCATTAACACAGCTGAAATCCTTAAGATCTCAAGTTTCATAGTCAGTGTTCGGCAGTGGTTAATAAGGCTAATAGACTTCTTGGCCTTATTAAACAGACCTTTTCGGATATTTCTGTAGATTCATTTACATGTTTATACAAATCAATAGTACGTCCTATTTTAGAATATGGTAACTTGGTTTGGGGACCTTACTATAAAACAGACATCCAAAAATTAGAAAAAATCCAACGGAAAGCAACTAGAATGATCAAAACTATAAGAAATCTTGACTACGAGGAACGATTGAAAGTATTTAACTTGCCATCATTACATTATAGACGTTATAGAGGTGACATGATTGCTGTCTACAATATGCTACATGATAAGTATGATATAGACCATTCTGATTTTTTTACTTTTTCACCCATTACCCATACCAGAGGTCATACATTTAAGCTATTTAAATATTTTTCAAGAACAGATGCCAGGAAGTATTTTTTTACAAGAAGAGTTGTTGAACCATGGAATAATTTACCCCAAGAAGTAGCATGTGCAGCATCAGTTGATGATTTTAAGAAATTGATTGACCAATATTCATCTAACACTATGTATAAATGTATGTAATTAGTCTACTTGTATTTTTTTTACCTGTTGATCAGGTGTAACAGGCTGTTTAGCCTTATAAATTACCTGTAATAAATAATAATAATAATAAAGATATTGAGTGCTTGATTCTCTTCAGAACTGACCACATAATTATGCTTTATACATTCATGTATATGAGGGCCATCCCTAAAAGAATCAAGAGTGGCATATCTTCAATGCTTACAACGGGGCGGCCCAGAGAAATTAAGGGGCCCAGGGCAAAGAATTAAAGTGGGGCCCCAGAGGCAAGAAGGTTTCCATTCTGAATCAGAACTTCATCCAAGCTGTAAGTTGAAGACCAAAAAAAAGGTCATGACTTGCTAACAATGACAATAACTACCCCTCACCAACCATATCTCCTTATCTATAAGCTTGCTACACTGCTTCTTTGAAGAATCCTGTGACTGCTCTCTATTAGAGTATTTAGATCTGACTGCTCTATTAGAATATATAAATCTTTTAAACAGGTATCAAGGGGCCCTTCATGGGGCCTCCTGGGGCCCCTTTCAGGCTGGGGCCCGGGATAAAATGCCCCAGTTTCCTCCCTGTGGGTGGCCCTGGCTTACAATATACACTGTAGAGAACCATTTGTATCACAAAGTATGTGCAGTACATATACACTTTACACATGCAACTACATATAAATTTTAAATTAACCTCCAGCTTCTAAATAGATCATCGTTTGTTGCATGTGTAATGTATTATACTGCTATGATAGCAAACTTTACCTACATTTAATCCATCCAGGACTGTATATAACACATGCTGTAAAGACATGCAGTTTTGGGTATACTTGTTAATTTTCCATCTACAAAGCACCAAGAAGTACTCTTGCTCATCTGTTTCTTCATAGTGGAATTAATTCACTGTTTCAGTAACATGTATATACTTCTTTTGTATCTTAAACTTTTCTAAAAGTTTTAGTGAATCTTAAGATTGTATTGACAATTACAATCAAAATTTCTTCCAAATCACAAATAATTAAACTTCATTTTTGGAGATTTTGTGTTATGGAAGTAATAGCTACTATGTTTTTAATATCTTGCTTAGGATGTGATAATAACTAGTAGACATGATTGAGACAGAATAAGTTGTTACTTTATAGTGCAAAATTATAGCTACCAAGAAATATCACACAGCTTTGTATGATAGTTCTCCATACTGATATGAATTCAAGGCATGTAAATTTTTTCCTGGGAAGCATACCACCAAAACTTGCATGCTATACTGCATCTGAGTATCACATAAAAGTGCTATACTGACAGTATGATAACTCGCATGCATAAGTAATATGTATATAGCTATAGTTATATAGATCTAGCCATGCACACTAGACCACTGGACTCCATCCATGCTACAGAAAAGATTATCTTACTGTGCTCGCAGGTATTTATCATCATATCAAACCAATGATATTATGTGAGTGTCGTAAATTTTATTACGAGAGTTTTGGTTTTGCACAATAAATTGCAATAGCTATCAGATAAGTGTAAATTTACCGTCAATAATCCAGCCTTCGCTGTAAGTTTATACTTGTTCAGAGCAATCATCTTCCATAATTCAACATACTTAAAGGTGCTTATGTACACGAGACTGCAGTATTTGTTGGATCGTAGAGGAAATTTTACTAAATTTGGCGACGCTGGTCTCAGCAAGAAGGTCAACAAACTTCAATCCACACGATATTCTGCACACAGGTACTTGACTTGGAGGTGATCACTGTAGTAAATGTTGCAGTATTTCCTGCTAGTCTGCTGTGCTCCAGATCACGAAACGTCTTTTCTTTCACCGATCGGCGATGCTCGCGACGTCAGTACCAAACTTAATGTTAATTAATTATATTAAACTACCTATACTCCATAGTAAGAGTGGACAACCTTTCAAAGCTTGAGAGCGAGTTTTGGCCCAAAAGAATAACATTGCAAATTACGACGACGAAAAATCGATCGAATTCAAGGTATTTTGTATTATTTTCATTAGAAGAGATGGATGAAATTTTCTGCAACTCTATTGTTTTCTTCATTAGACCTACCCCTGCACATGACTATAGTTTGTAAGTTAATTTGAAGATATCGATTTTTTGGTTTGCGGACCCTAACTAATACTAAACTTGGCATCTTTAGTAGAGAACATCGCAACAGACTTTGAACGTTGGACAGCAGATCTCAGTCATGCCATCAGAAATTAAAGAACACGTCTACAAACAATTGCTCTTACCATCATTAGAATACTGCTCAGACATCTGGGACCCCTATCATTGCACTAGTATTAGTAAACCAGCCTCCTTAGCCCCTCCCTGTTCGTTTCGTTTTAAACAAACCCTGGCACAGATCTAACCAAAACCATATCATCACAGACATGTTAACCAGTCTTGAATGGCCTACACTTCAAAACAGAAGAACAATTGCTAGACTCACCTTCCTATTCAAGATTGTCAAGAACTTACTAGCAATGCTTACCGTCACCAACTGCAGTGTCCTACACCCGTGCTCAACATCCTCTCGAGCTAACTCGATTGCAAACAACAGTAGATGTTTACAAATACTCCTTCCTCCCACGAACAATTATTCAATGTAACCTCCTTCAAATTCCTAACATTGACACAAGAGATCTCGAAACATTTAAGAACGCTGTAAGTAACATAATATGTGATTGTAACGCTCATTAGCGCGTTGCCACAAGTGGGCTTTGCTAATTAACAATAATAGTAAAAATAATAACTGGGTGCTTAGGACATACACCTGTTTGGGACAAAAGAAGTGACTGTAAAGGTCCAGTGACCTTGGTGGAAACATCATACATAACAGATGACAACTGAACAGGATTAGTAATTTCCAAACCACCAAGTCTTGCAGGGAGGGTGAGCAAGTTCTTCTCCAATTCTTCTGGCGGTATTCGCCCAGGTTATAAAAAGATACGGATAAAAACTTCTAAAGATTTGTAACAGCTGCTCACATCAGGAATGGTCCTAGCAATAAAACACCATTTGCTGATGAAGCCATGTGTAAATTCAGAACTGGCAGATGTGGTTGAGACCTGGAAATAACAGACAGAAGGGTCAGCTCCTCAATCCATAAATGTGCTTTCTGAGAAACATGGTCAACAATGTAGGAAATAGTTCCAACTGCAGCCCGCAAGTAAGGTCTACCCTCAGCAGTAATATTAACATTGATGTCATCATCGAGTCAAACACTTTACGTGCTAACTCCAAATACTCTGGCTTCATCACCAACCATGTCTTCTGAGCATTTGGGTAGTAGCTAACCAACAAATATCACTTACAATTCCTCCATACTACCTACCAACATCACGATCCACGAGACAGTACCATCCACTGCACTACATCTTACCACATGTATCTACCACTGCACACCAAAATAGTTATTTTTCAAGAACAATTAATGATTGGAACTCCTTACCAGTAGATCTTGTTGAAGTTGCAGATGCTGACATTTTTAGAACTGGACTACAATCATTATTGTAATTGTGTTACATGTATTCGGGCAAATCTGAGCACACCAGCAGGGCTGACTGCTCAGTAATAATAATAATAATAATAATAATAACCAAAATGTGGTCCAAGCGGAAAAAGTTGATCGCACCAAAGACGAGGATCATTAAGTTCGCCACCTCCACGTATTTCTATTCTGTAGGATTGCAACTCCGAAAGTTATTGGCACATGAGGCTGGAATTTTTCCAAAGGAAACACTTGGCTAAGTACATTATAAATAGAAATTCGAAAACGCGCGATTGTGACTGGTTTTTGCAGATCAGATTACGGACCCGACACTCATACAACTTTAAACTAGTATCTTACCAACCAAGAATTGATGTATATAAATATTCCTTCCTCCCAAGAACTGTACCACAATGGAATAGATTAGATGATGAGATTATTGAGACTGACTGTGTTGAAGAATTTATGCAAAAATTAGCCCCTTCTATGAATATAGTTAAGTAACTTATCGCAATTGTATATATTTTATAGTTTATTATTGTAATTGTACATATGTATATAATTAAGTAATTTGTAGTAATTGTACATACTTATATAGTTAAGTAACAAATCGAAATTGTACACATGTAATTGCACATCAGCATTATACCCCTGGAGGGGCCTGCTGATTAACAAACAGACATCATCCTATTAGACTTTTCCAAAGCATTTGACACAGTACCACACCAGCGACTACTAACCAAATTAAGATTCTATGGAATTAATGGTAATAGTTACAATTGGATCCAAACTTGGCTTACTCACCGCTCCCAGTGTGTTGTGTTAGATAGCGAATCCTCAAGTCCAGTACCGGTGCTTTCTGGAGTACCACAAGGCACAGTGCTCGGACCATTAATGTTTCTGTTGTACATTAATGACATTACTAAAGATATCAACTCACCACTCCGCTTGTTTGCTGATGATTGTCTACTTTACAGAGTTATTAACAGTGCAGAAGACGCCAACATGCTTCAAGAAGACCTGAATAGGTTATCAGAATGGGCAAACACCTGGCAACTTAGATTCAATGTTAGTAAATGTACTGTCATACGTTGTACAAGATCCTTGACACCATTCAATCACGTCTATACCCTCAATAATCACATCCTAAATCTATCTGATCAACATACTTACTTGGGAGTAATCCTTAATACATCACTATCTTGGTCACCACACATTTCTAGTATTGTTACTAAAGCATCTAAAACACTTAATTTCCTGAAACGTAACTTAAACAAATGTTCAGAACAAGTTAAAGAATCTGCTTATCTAACAATGGTCAGGCCACAACTAGAATATGCATCTGACGTCTGGGACCCTCACCAAACTGGAGATATTGTAGAGCTAGAAAAAATACAACGAAGAGCAGCACGCTGGGTAATGAATGATTATGGTAGACTTAGTTCTGTCACCTCAATGTTAAATCAGCTTTCATGGCCAACTCTCCAGACTCGCCGCAAATTATCTCGACTACAAACTTTACACATAATTTTTTACCAACAAATATCACTTACAATTCCCCCATACTACCTACCAACATCACGATCCACGAGACAGTACCATCCACTGCACTACATCTTACCACATGTATCTACCACTGCACACCAAAATAGTTATTTTTCAAGAACAATTAATGATTGGAACTCCTTACCAGTAGATCTTGTTGAAGTTGCAGATGCTGACATTTTTAGAACTGGACTACAATCATTATTGTAATTGTGTTACATGTATTCGGGCAAATCTGAGCACACCAGCAGGGCTGACTGCTCAGTAATAATAATAATCAAAATAATCAACAATAGATAATAATAATCATCACATTTTTATATTTCGCTTTTCGAAGCGTATGCATTTGCAAACGAGTCATGGTTTTGATAAAACGTTCACATGCGCATGCGTTTATAATGTCCAATTTTAGCAATAAGAAACGCGTATCACATAACTATACCAGATGCATACAAAAGTAATTCAAGCGAACTAATTAGAGCTGAAGTTACGACGAAGATGTTTGTTACTGTAAGTTTTCTCACTGTTGTCCTTCTAAGCTGTAAAGGTAAGGGTTGATATTTATGCTAATATTTAATTAATTCTATGTTTAATGTAAGACATTTTCTATGTTTATGAAATCTCTTGACTACTTCTTAACTTATACTGTTTTATGGAAGATAAGTAATCGCTACTGTGCTTTTAGTGATATATCAAATAAACGAATTCGTATTGTTCATGGTGAGTTACTGTAGAATTTACTGTTGCTTAGGTTCCATGTATAAAATAACATGGTGTTACTGATGACCAAAAACTATCAAGGAATGTACACATACACTAGCAAAGAAAATCAAGTTTATGGCGTATTTCGTCGTAATCTACACTAAAACCTTGTCACTGTTAAGGATAAGTATTACAGAATTAATGAAGATATGACTCATTGTTGAATACGCATGCTCTGTATCTGGTCACTAAACACTGTCGCTAACAGAAAACACCATTCTTGTGTATTAGCAACATTGGTTAGGTAAGGTATATGTTGATATTTTGGGTCAGGTTGTATTAAGGGTCGTATAGCTTAAAATATGCTCAGAGGGTTAAATCCTGTAGATTTAGAAAGAAATGAATGATTCTACTTCAGATCAACATAGACAGTGATCGTAAGCTAACTGCAAATCCAATTAAGAGATCACTTAGTTCATTAAGCAGGAATACTGCTCTGGATTAGCTACATGTACCTCTTACCATGTAGTAAGGAGCATGAAGATATAAAGTGCAAAAACCAAGTCAACTATGGTGTTTTGAATGCCATTAGAGTGCCTGTAAATATTTCCACAACATTTACCATAATTGAATATAAAATAACTAACTTATGAAGTAATGAATATTGTGACCCATAATACCCCCATATGACTCATAATAGGATCACTTACAGTACTTTAGAGAAAACATCATACAGCCCACCACATGGTAGGATAATTTTTGAAATTTTAAGATAGTGTAGTTTATGGTTACACCTTTGCCTACAAGTAGTATGAAAAATTGGGGTCACATTATTAGGTGATAAGAATGCTTTAAAATTAAGGGACTCATGATACCCACATATACCTTATAACCAAAAGCGCCTTCATAACAAGCTTAAATGCTTCCAGTAGATAATTTGAAGGATCTTCCACTGTATATTTAAAAGCCTTATAATGGCATAATTATTCAGACAAAGGTAACTCGATAACGGAAAAGGTTACGGATTAAATATGTTTGACTTCACTTTGTCCATAGAATGCTTTTTGGCTTAATGCAGTACTTATTATTATATAGACCAGGTGCGCGGCAAGGCGTGGCATGTTATTACGTAGTCAAAATAACGAATCCGCCATTTAAACGTTTCAGCAGGTTTGGTGTGCAAGTTCCTAAACAGCTGATAACAATAGGAATAACTTTAATAGTCCTCAAGTTCCAAAGTCTTTATAACTCAATATACAAATCTTGATATTTGGCTATTTATTCAGATTCTTTACTTACAATACTTGCATCGACAGGAATAGCTACATCAATGAAAATTCCAGTACCGCAATCACAATTTAAAACCATAATGTTAGGGCGATGAGCAGAAATCAAGCGATCAGTGCGTATGTCAAAATCCCTTGAAAACTTGACACTGTTGGCCATGGTTCCAGGTTGTGGAATATGAAGCCATGGCTTATCATAATAATTATTAATTTTGTTTATGGATGTACAGGCATAAGCCTTTATCCTTAAAATACAAATACAAATACAAATACATTATCACACGTACTAACTCAAAAGTGATCACACAAAGCTCTGTGCTCCAATGCTGCCACAGAGTTGTATCTTTCAAAATACTCTGTTGCGGCAAGCATGGGACACATTATTATTATTATTATTATTGTTATTATTATTTTAATTATTTAAATTTTCAAAGTGGATATAGTACCGGCACTGGTTACGAACGTGGACGGCTATTTTATCGGAAGAAGTCCATCATTTTCTGGCTTATCAAGCAAACCAGCTGTCTCTAGGCGAGCTAGAGTTCATTTCAATTATTAGCTTTATAGTGCAATGTTACAGGTGTACATGGTTGCATGCACAGCAATAAAAGTGAGTTTGTATACAATTGCACTAAAGGTAATCTGGTAAGTACCAGATCCCATAACTTAGATTAAGTACTTATCATTACTTATACAATTGCAATTAGCTGCTAAATGTATCAAAATTAGGTGGCTTTGGATGTTTGGAGCAGATGCTACAAGGACATGTAAAATGGAAACTATGCTGGTTGTCTGGATCAAAGTTTCTCGTAAAATGCTGCCAGAGGATTTTAGTTAGGCCACACCAAGTCAAACCTTAGTTTCTGGTCACCCGCCCGCATGGTAAACCTGGAACCCTAGTTTATGAGGACTATTATTAATATTACAGGTGCTTAAGTGCATGTGACCCAGCAAGACACTTATTTTTTACTGCAAAACATCGAGATACTCTAATAGAGTAGTCAGGGATTCCAATAGAGCAGTCACACTACTCTTAACTCTAATATTAGGTATATATGCCACACTAATAAAATGTTTCTAACTATAGCTAGTTTTGTCCTTGATTATATAGCTGTTCAGATTATAACTGTTACTAATGCTTCTGTAACCAAAGTAATTTCAGTAGCATTAACTACTAGCCCATGCAGATGGGCCATAGCTTTAACTTTATAATTCAAATGTAGTCCTCTAATGATTAGTCTAGTAACTTCAAATGCCTTATCACTGAACACTACAGGGGTATGGAAAGCCGGCAACATTCGGTGAGCTTAATTAAACTTAAAACTTTTCCATAACTAAAATTAGATTGGCAAGTAGAAACCCTTATAGTTTAAACATTCCCAGATATAGATGATCACTAAAAAACACTAGTCTGGAGCACTCAATGACTCAAAACTTTGACAGTTACTTTTCTCAAGGTTTACTGAATAGAAGGCTGGAAACGCATAGCTAGTGGGCTAAGACTTCACATTTGAATGAAGAATTTCTAATGTGAAAATAGAAGTTAAATTGCATTTTGGATCATGATCATTTGAACAACTTAGCTATAAGTCATAGTAATACTTTCCCGACATAGCTAATGAGACATTTATTTCACTTGGAAAGCATAAGTAGCTACATGAGCAAAACATTTCCTATAGTATATTCTCAATAAATAAATAAATATACTTAAATGCTATACATCAGTAGCCATGATCCATCAACAACTTTCCTAGTGCATTTTTTGCCGAAGCACAACTACTTATGTTGTTGGTTAAGTTTGACTAAAAACAAAATCAACATGAATTTGCTAAATTGAGCAAATAATAATACCATACAGTATATTGTCACAGTAGAATCTATAGTCCTGAAGTCCTGATCATCCGCCCGCCCGCATCCATTTGTAGGCTTGGGAGTCACCAGAAACTAAGGTATGACTTGGAGTGGCCTTAGTTGAAATTTAATGATAATAAAGGGTTGAGTTAGGTCAATTACTTGTAAGCTGTTGAAGGTTCGAGGAAGTCTGTTGAAGTAGAAGTTTCTTTGTTTATTAGATGACGTAAAAACATGTTCAAGTTTGTTATTGGAAGAAGACCTAGTAGAATAATGACAGAATTTGATGAAGGTCTGGATGTTGAAATGATCAGATGGATTTTGAATTGATTTTATGAAAAACAGAATGTCAGACTGGTCATAAATATACATTAATGGTAGTAGGTTGAGCTTGATAAGGCGAGTTTTATAATCAGAAACATAATCGTTGAGGATGTATTTGGTAGCTCGGCGCTGTATTCTTTCAAGAGCAGAGATATCTTGGATAAGGTAGGGATGCCACAATGGGGAACAATACAGGAGCTGAGACCTTACTAGTGCTTTGTACAGAATTCTTTTGGTTGTAGTGTTAATAGAATGGCTGAATGTACGTCTAAGCAATCCTAGGGTTTGATAAGTTTTGGATGAAATGTGGTGATAGTGGTTTCTCTAGGACAGGTCGGTAGATAGAATGATACCAAGGTCACGATGTGTGTTACTAGATATTATTGAGGAATTATCAATGTTGTAAGAAGTTGGGAACTTTGTATTAAAGGAGAGGTGAATAAATTTCTTGGTGTTAAAAAATTAGTTTGAGTCTTGAGACCAGTCAAATAAGGAGTTGAGGTCAACCTGGAGTTTGATGGAATCAAGTAGTCCAAACATGAGTTTGTAGCATTTAGTGTCATCTGCAAAAGATAAAGCATTGGAGTGATTAATGGATAGATACAAATCGTTAATGAAAACTAAGAACAAAAGTGGGCCAAGGATGCTCCCCTGGGGCACACCTGATAAAACTGGAAGTAGAGTTGAGTAGGAACCATTGAGTCATACACATTGGTATCTATTATAGAGATATGATTTGAACCACCACCACAGGTTGCCAGTAATGCCAATTTGCCACAATTTTAAGAGTAGTTCATTGTGAGGAACTCGGTCGAAAGCTTTGGAAAAATCTAAGTAGATTACGTCTGTTTGGGTTTTGTGCTCATAGATATCTTTGAGGAAGATAAGAAGTTGTTGCAAAGTTGAGCACCCTTCATGAATCCAAATTGTGAGATAGAGATACGGCTAGAAATAGATTTTGTAACTTTTTCATGAATAATATGTTCCAGTACCTTGGACACAATGCAGAGTAGGGATATAGGTCTATAATTAGTAACACAATTTTTGTTGCCAGCTTTGAAAATAGGGGTGATGCAATGTATCTGCCATTCAGAAGGAAGACAACAATAGTAAATGGCATATGAAAATAAATAGTGTAAAAGGTTTGGTTAAAACAATAGCACAGTTTTTTTAGGACAGCAGGATTAATTCCATCAATACCAATCACCTTTGAAGAGTCAAGAGATACTAAGGCAGTGTGGACTTTGTCTTCAGTGATATTGATGGAGTCAATGGTAGAATATGTAGAAGGCATGTCCTCAAATAGAGGTAAGGAGTAGGTACTCTGAGAGAACACAAAGTAAAAGTACCTGTTGAACAAAGAAACTTTATCAATGTCATGGGTGGCAGAACTATCATCAAAGAAGACTGTAGCAGGGATAGAAGCAGATGTAGTGATGTTTCTTACATGCTGATATATTTTTGAGTCATTACTGAAGGCAAAATTGTGGACTAGATTTGCTTCGAAGTTGGCCTTGGCTTGTTGGATGCTGTTTTGGAGGTTATCTTCTGCTGTTTTTATACGATTCAAATTGTGATCAATAGGATGAGATTTGTATTTCTTTGATAGAGTCTGAAGGCACTTAATCTGATGGCGTATATTTGAAGTGTACCATTTAGGAAACTGAGAAGAGCTGGTTCTAATTTTAGGAATAAACAGGTCCATTCCCCTAGTGATATTGTTCTTAATAAAGAGCCAGATAGAGTCTATGTCAGATAACTGTTCACAGGTAGTATAGTCAATATGAGATAGATAATTGATGAGGCCAAGATAATTGGCTTTAGAGTAATCAAAGATAACTAGTGGAGTGTGTGAGGGTATATGGTCTGCATGTAACTTAACACTTAAGGTGACAATAAAGTGATCAGATGATATCGGTTGGTAATGGGGATGAATAGATATGTTGTACACAATATCTTCATTGTTAGTGATTATTAGGTCCAGAGTATTTCCTTGATTGTAGGTTGGTTCATCAACCAGTTGAAAGAGGTTTAGCTGAAACAGTAAGTCACAAAATTTGTTAGATTTTGGTGAGGAACCACTATAAGTGGCCCAGTTGACACCAGGGAGATTGAAGTCTCCCAAGAAAATAATTGGACTTGATTCGTTGGTTGTTATACAATTTTTACCATGTTTGGTAGTCTGACCATCAATTCTGTAGCAGTACATACTTGTATCAGTCTATCACTGCATGCTATGTCGACGTCACTGGAACTACAAAGGATAGAGTAAGACCATTGATGAACTCGGCCTCAGAGAGACTTCTGTACAAACCATCACTCTATCCTGTCACTTCTGTCTACTGCTGCTTCTCTGCCACCTTACCTACATGAAAACTATAAGCTAAAGCAAGTAGCACAGTCTTACCAACCGGTCATCCATCACTCCCAGCCAGCGGAGCCCAGAAAATGTGAATGGCAACTCGACTTAGGAATATAGTCGGCTCTGGCATAGTAGGCACTAACACAAACGAGCCATCAGCACATGGACCGACAAATAAAGTCCGTAGTTGCCTACAAAGGTAACAGTTAAACAATTACAGGAAACAGTGAACAAACCCCAGCTGGTATTCATTAGTCGATGCCGGCGTAGCTTCGACCGTCTTTCACCACCACCGGCCATGAAGCAACCAGACTTTTATCAGCCTCGCTCTTTGCGTAGGTAGCTACACAAACTTTAAACTTCAACGGTTGTTAACAGAAGCAGCTGCTTCAAAGTACCGTTGCCTAGTTATGACATCCTCACGTGAGTGATATGGTGATAATTAAATAGAACTTTTTGGATGGAACTTCTAACCTGGTCTAATTTGATGACTGCTTAAACATCTTTGCGTCTGTTTCCTGACCATATCTAACTTCGTCTTAAGCCGAGGGATAGTGCGATATATAATGTAGTGGGTTTTACTCTTTTCACCACCTTTCATAACCCTTACGTAATATCAAGCTCAAAAGCATTCAGACTTCCTACTGTAGTTGTTGCTCTCTCTCTTCGACTTTAGGGCACGCATCTAGTAGTTGCCGCGAGTAGTCGACTTTAGGGGATGCGTCCAGTAGTTGCCGCGAGTAGTAGACTTTAAGGGAAGCGTCCAGTAGTTGCCACGAGTAGTCGACTTTAAGGGAAGCGTCTAGTAGTGTTAGTGTTAGGTTTGGGTTAGAGTTCAGCTTTGGTTTTTTCTTCACCTTTAGGGTTGGTCTTACTATATACAGCTTATTTCGTTAGTCACATATAAGATACAAAAGAAGGTAATCAAGGGAGCTAGCAGCGGTAGCATAATCGGTAGCACACTGGACCATCACACTGGGATCCTGGGTTCGATCCCCCTCCAAGAATGCACTTTTTTTCGCCTTTTTGGTTTACCGTTTTTTGTCTAAGTTCTGTAGGGTTATGAAATAGGGTGTAAAGAGTGGTACCCATAATGTAGCGTGTCGTACAGTATCTCCGAGTGTCAGATGTCCTCAAGTTGGATGTCCTGTATGCTTTACCTATGGCTTTACTTATCAGCGTAGCAACCACTTGGAAGTCGCTTGCACAGAGCTTATATACAGAGCAGAGACTACCACTAAGAATGATAAATGCATCACAAAGAAGTTTACTACAGGTATAGCTATACAGTATTCATACAGTTTTTAAGAATTTACATCCTGATCATTGTGGCTACCTGAATGCAGATAAAGGTTTGCCATCAGGACTGCCCAGAAGCAATAAGGGCCCAACAGTACACACCTCAAATAAGCTGAGGCCTGCCCCAGTTGCCCACCTCTCTGGGTGACTCAGTTTATCATGAAATACATCACCAAGCTCAACAGTGGTTGTCCTAAACCATAATGACTGAACAAGAGAACTAGCTATCTAATATTTTGCTTAGTTTTTGCATGCCAGATGGGAATGCCATGCATAATACTTCTGTGAACACCTGGAATGAATGGTCTGCAACTTTTTTGAAATTTCACACAGCTTTGACATGTTGTTGAAATTCCAATCTGAAATCTTGTATATTTCTTGTACACATACTTCCATCTATGCTAGGCCTGCGCCTAATATGCCGGCATAATTGTGAGAATAATAGGTCACCAATTTCGTGAGAATAATTCCGGAATAATAAGATGGTTACAGGCATAATTTTAGAATTATCGGACGTCCACGGGAATAATCAGTGGAATTAAGGAGCGTGCCTCTTCTTGATTAGCTAGAAGAAAGTACTAAACTACTAAGAATGATATATAGTTGGCATTATTATACGACTGCTGACTGAAAGGAGCTGAAAGAACCTCCAGAAGATCGATATACTCTAATAGAATGCTCAAATACTCTAATAGAGCAGTCAGATCGTTTTATGCTAGAAGTCTGCAGACAGCATCAGGGGGTTAACTGCATGATTATATGCAATTCTGAAACTTGTACATCTTATACCAGTGTATCTTCTTCAAGTCTTTCAACAAACATATTGATATCATTATCCATTAAACTTAGCATGTAGTTATAGCTACAGTTTTAATACACTGATAATTGAAAACTCTTTTGTTATACTCCCGATAGCTATTTTACATCTGTTGTAATGGCTATAACCATTATGTGTAAGGTGGAATGCTTCATTTATGGCTAGCTATTAAATAATAAATTCTGACAAAACTACTTATATCAGCATCTTGAGAATTAAGCGACTATAGCTACAGAAACTAAGTGAACATTATTATGGAATAATAAGCTAGATAAAAGAAGAATAATAGGAAAAAAAATTGGGAATTCTGGAAAGAATAATAGGTAAAATTTTGAGCATATTAGGCTCAGGCCTAATATATGCAGCATTGTGTGTGCTATGCCCTGTATCCTTGTGACTCTTGTACAGTTTATAGAGATTTGAGGTGTGAAATTTTACCTTGTGAAGAATTTCTAAATACTGAACGTCTTGTGGTCCAACTTTTCTGAATATTTTGCTTTTGATATCATTGCCACGTTGATTGATATCTTGCTAGATATAAAGTTTGATATCTTGTATAGGATTTTTTTCTAGTTGCAGATCCTTTGACTTGGAATATTACATTACCGTATTGTTGTGTGCTAAAGAATAATGTACTAATCTTGTCAGCCATCTTGTGTGATCAGCTTGGTAATATATTAGTCATTGTTGACAGTACAGCTATTTAACAAACCATAAACACCTTCCTTTGCCAGCACTTTTGAGAGCTCTGTGTATGGAAATCAAGTATTCCCATGGCATTTTCAAACTTTGTACAAACAGACTGTTAACTATAGTTTGTTGCATTTAGAATGTGAAGAATATTTGTCATCATATAGTGCACAGTAGGTCTGCCAACATTTGCATGGCAGTGGTCACAGAATGTACAACAATGACCAGATGGTTTATTACCACACAAACTGTATGGGATGCAAGACTACATTTGGCTATAGGCCAACATTACCTTGTTTCTGTCACTGTGCAATGAAACCATTGGACAGTATAGTCTCGCGTGGCCAGACCGTTTTTTCTCTTTGTCATTGAGTAGGGAGAAAAAGGGTCTGGAACAGTTCGAATCCCACAATTGTCTTGACACGTCACGAGACTACGTCACAAATATGCAACCCATGCGCTTAAACTCCATTGTAACAAGAATGCCACAGCACAACGATAAACAAAGACTTAGCTTACCTAAACAACTAACATTCGATTCAATCTATTATCGCCTCAAAGGCAGCTTTAGATGCTGATAGGTTTATAAATATGCGCTTGAAATTGATTGACGCAAGCAGCTATTATTTGAAAACGCATCACGTTTCTTTGGTTAACACCCCCGAATTAACCGGGGAGTGCCAAGACGAGTGTGGGATTTGAACTGTTCCAGATCCGTTTTTCTCCCTACCCAACAACAAAGAGAAAAAAGCGGTCTGGCCACGCGAGACTATGGACAGTATACATCAAAAATTATTCTCAACGTGTTTTAGTCAACTAACGTAATCCAATGTTACTAATAAGTGCATACAAATATCCTGTAGTGATTCACATAGAATGAAATTACCAACAGTAATTATTCTTGGTCCAGGAATATAGCTATAGTACACTAACACAACAGAATTACTCTCCTTGCACTTGCTTGTGCATATACAGCAATGAATGTATACTACTCTGGTGAACGATCAGCATATTACCAAACATGGGAGGAAATATGTATAGTGCAGATTTTAATTGTGTTTCGTCTTCCAGTTGTATTGGTAGGAAATAACATGCACGTTAGAGGTTTTGCAGGAAATGTTCACATAATATGTGCGCAGACATTGTGGGTGAAAGTACATACCAAAACCCACAATACATTACAAAATTCATAGCTACATGTCAACCCTCAATATTATACATATTATTTGCTAGAGATAGCCACTTGTTACAATGGCTTTTTAGCATATCCCAGTAAAACTTCTCAATTTGTGCTTTTAAAATTCAATGTAGAATCCTCAATCCACTAGTCAGAGCATACATGGCTAAGGAATGTGTACTGCAAAACCTCTATGTATATACACTGCTATACATTTATTTCATTTTCACAATTTTAACATATATAGTTAACTTTCATGTACAATGTATTTGTATTTGTGTGGTTATCTGCACAGTATGTGTACACAACCAAAAAGTTCATGAGTGCCACACACAACACAGCACATTGATAATATGACTGAATACCTTGAGAAAATAGTTTTTAGTTTTGTATGGTTGATGAAAGGGATTCAGAGAATATCCCTCACTTATACCTGTGTACAGAGTTGCTGTATGTTGAGTACACATTAGTTGGGCCAGTTGCCAACATCATACATAAAGCCCGTATGGTCCAAGGTACATCCATAAAAACACTGACCACAGGTCGGGGAAACTGCCTCAACAAGATACCAAAACTGAAAGCTATATACGAATTCTATTGTTATCTCCATACTGAAATAATATTGCAAACAGTACAGTTCATACAAAGTTATACAAGATACACCTTTTGTATCACTGTTTCAAACGGTTGACGATGATCCAGTGTCAGCTCCTATCAAATGAGATAGCTTTCACTCTGCATGCACAACACCACATAATACACACAAAAAATGTTTAACGAGTATTTCCACAGTTTCTATAATAATTTTACCATCAAAATATTCAAATAGCTACTCTAATAGAGCAGTCCTACTTTTCAACAAAACATTTGTCATGCTAAGTGCTAGTATGAGTGTTAAATAGCGGTTAACCATGCATGGAAATAATACTGTATAATGGGAATCATTTGTGGAAGATAACGTTTGTGAATTTGCGATTTTAGTTGCATTCATGAAAGGTTTTTAAATTGACAAAAATGCCCCTTTTTCCCAAAAAAGCCTTTGTACTAATCTCCAACCTTCCCCTATGATTCACACCTTAGTTCATGCAGTACTGACATAGTGACAAGCATATTGATCACTGACCAAAACTGTGGACCTATCTTAGTCAACCAATTTTGTGTTGGCTAATTTTGGACAGGTGAAGCAGCTTAGAAATTGTGTATACATACTTGGTCAGTAACCCCTTACTTTCATTTATTGTATGAGTTCCCTCATTTTGACTCCTTTAGGTCTTGCCATCCTTGCCTAAATCAACTAGCTATTAACCAGTTGGTAGCTACTAAAATACCCATGTTTTATTGTTAGTAAATCAACATAAAAATCAAGCAGTAAACTAACAGATAGGAACGTTTTGGTTACTGATGATTTACTTGCAGTAAACCAACTAGTAAATCAATGGAAAGGTGATTTACTTACTAACTATAAAACATGGTAAAACAGCCTTCTTCAAGCAGTGACCATGAATGTTAATGATACATAATGGCCAGTTGATATCTAGTTACAATAACTGCATGTAGCTATGGGGTACCGTATGCAAGGAAATGTTGTTTGAAAAATTCATACTTCATTAGATTTGAATTACAAAATTCAAGAAATTGTAGATAAAAGCATGTACTTTTTAAAACACTTATGGATATTAGACATTTAATTTTGACGAATTAAACCAATTCGTCAAATTTTTCTTAGATCAGAATTTCCTTGCATACAACGACTGTATGCATGCTTGTAGCACTGTGCATTGACTATTTGCTCTACCATGGACTGAAGCAATGCTGCATTACATATTATTATTATTTATTATTATTTGTTAATTGGTACAAGGAAGACAAAGTCTTATAAAAACCAATCTCAATACATCTAAATAAAATCAAACCGGCGGTCATATAAAAATACATCTACTTTAGTCTTAAAGATCAGTACATTAGGTGCAGATACAATTTCGTGGGGTAAGGTGTTCCAATCATTGACGATTCTCTGTGAAAAACTATGACCTCTAATAGCAGTGTTAAAGTGATTTTTGTAAAGTTTGAGTCCATTTGATCGGGTGGGGTTGGTATTAACAGTAAAAAAATAGTCTTTGTCCACAGATACTAAATTGTTCAGGATTTTGTAAGTCATAATCAGATCCATTCTGGTTCGACGGTAAAGTAAGCTGGGTAGATTAAGTTCTTGGAGTCTTTCAGAGTATGTCAAATTATAGAAGGAGGGTATAAGTTTTGTGGCTCTTCTTTGAACTGCTTCTAATTTACGAATGTTTTTCATAAGATGAGGGTTCCAGACAGTTGACGCATAGTCCAAAATTGGGCGAACAAGAGTAACGTATAATAATCTTATTGTGTTGGCATCCCTGGAGGCAAAGGTACGTTTAATAATTCCCAATACCCTGTTAGCTTTCATTACAATTTGATTAACATGAGATGCAAGAGCTAGTTGTTGACCAATTATAAAATTTGCATATGCTTAGACCGTCAGTTTAAAATGCTAATAATCAGTGGCATAACTAAACCCGAGCCTATCCGGGCCCAGGCCCGGGTGTCAGCAATCAAGTCACGCCCATGGAATTAGCAATAGAGTAGTAGAAAAAGACTATTTCACCAAATAATCGATCGAGACCTTGACAATAACACACATTTTTGGCTGCAAACAGCTATATTACTTTTCGTTATAGTAAAATCACTTCAAACTACCAGGTTATCGGTATAAGCACCTCTAGAAATAATTATCGTTTCGATAATTACACTACTGTAATAGCTTTACTTTATTTATTTATTTATTTATTTATAAGGCTTTTCAGCATGGGTACAACTACATACAGATACAGTGGTTATACATTCATGAAAACAATATTAGTCCATGCTGAGGGTCCACTAGCAACCTGTGCTAGTGGCCTGAGAATGTTACAAAAATTAATTACTTAACTACAGTAAGTTACTTATTTATTTAATTATAAATCAAATTAGTATGTAACTACAAGAGATCAAAGTTCATGACATGATGATTGCTGACACAGTTATGACACGGACAGAGATAGTGATATTTGTGTGGGTCAGTAGAATTGAAGTTTGTGATAAAATGATTCCAGAGAAGAGATTTGATGCGTCTTTTGATGGTTTCTATAGGCAAACTTATATCAATGATTGGTAGGGAATTCCAAAGGCGACAGATTCGGTTGAAATAAAATTGACGCTCTTTATTAGTAAAGGATATGTTGTGGTGTAGCTTGACTGAATTGGATCTTGTAGTACTATGGGAGAATGAAATGTAGAGGTTGATATTGAAGCTTGGAGTGGGATGTTTCAGAGAGTTGACAAAAAAGATTATGTCTGATATTTCAATGATGTACATTAATGGAAGCAAATTGAGTTTTGTCAGCCGTGTTTTGTAGTCTGAGGAGAAGTCTTGTAAAATATATTTAGTTGCCCTACGTTGAAGTTGTTCAATTTTGGAGATGTCTTTTAAGAGATGAGGTTGCCACACTGGTGCACAGTATAGGAGCTGCGATCTTACTAAGGATATATATAGTTTGAGTGTAACCGAAGGCACAATAGTTTTACAAAAGGTTCTACGTACAAGTCCCAGAGTCTTATAGGCTTTCTTTAGAATGTAGTCATGATGCTCGTTCCAATTGAGATTATCACTAATCAGGACACCTAGGTATTTATGCAAATGGGAAGTGTTTATAGGATTGCCATTGATGTTATAAGTGGATGTAAATTTACATTTAAATGACAGATGGGTACTTTTAGAAGAATGAAATGACAAAAGAGATGTTGTGCTCCAATTTGATAAGCAGTTTAAATCATGTTGTAAGAGCTGCATGTCACTTGGTACTTTGATATGTTTAAAGCATTTTGTATCATCTGCAAAAAGAAAGATTTTACTGTAAGTGATGGCACAGGAGATATCATTCATGTAAATAATGAATAATAAAGGACCAAGTATACTACCTTGAGGTACTCCTGATTTAACAGGGAGAAGATTGGAATTACAGCCATTAATTGATACAAATTGAGACCTATTAGTAACATATGCCAGAAACCATGACCAGAGTTCACCACCAATATCGAACATACGAAGTTTGTGAAGTAGATGTGAATGAGAAATAGTATCAAAAGCCTTGGTGATATCCAGGTAAATATATCCAGCTGATGACGAGAGGTAAAAATGTCAGATAAAACTAAAAGGAGTTGTTGTACTAATGAATGATTCTGAATAAATCCAAACTGGGAAGGATTTATTCTGCTAGTAACATGCCCAATAATTTTATCGTGCAGTATTCGTTCCAACACTTTAGAAGTATTACTGAGTAAGGATATCGGTCAGTAGTTGTTGATATAGGTAGGGTCACCAGATTTAAACACAGGAATTATTTTGTGAACTTTCCATTCACAAGGAAGATAACCAAATTTTAATGTCAGATTGAAAAGATAGTGAAGAGGTTTATAGAAGACCGAAGCACACTTAGAAAGTAGAATGGGTGGGATGCCGTCTGGGCCCATGGCCTTGGATGTGTCTAAGCTTACCAATGCTTCATAGACATCAGCTTCAGTGATTGTAATATGACAGAGTGATACAGGACAATAGGAGTTAAAAGAAGGCGGTAAATCAGTGGAAGTGTTATTAAAAATTGAGTAAAAGTAATTGTTGAAAGCATTGGCTTTATCATTATCACAGTCGAATGTCGTAGAATTGTGATACATAGTGGAGGGGATAGATTTGGATTTTGTAAACCCTCTGATATATTTGTAAATTTTGGGATTGTCAGATGTAGTGACTAAATTGGATTCATGTCATTTTAGCATTGCTGATCTTTGCTTGAAGCAGGTTTTGGGAGGTTTCCAGCTTATTTTTATTGTATTCAGTAGAGTTGTTGTTAAATTTACGTCTAAGTGAGCGTAGACAGTTGATGTGGTGTCTAATGTTGGAATTGAACCACATGGGCTGGCTACTAGGTTTAATTGTAGTTATGGGAATAAAATGTGGTAGAGCATCTTTAATGGTGTTGCTAAGGTATGACCACACAAATTCAATATCTTCAGACATGAGACAAGGTGTGAAATCAGAGTTATATAAAAGTAACACAGGTCATTGTAGTTACCTTTAGAGTAATTTAGAAATGGTGTAGCCCTTTGGTCACTGTCATTGTTCAATGATGAATGAGAGTCAAAGGTTATGTTTATGTATAGGTTATTAATCCTACTTGTGACCCTCGGTTTTACCATAGACTTTCTCTACGCGAATATCGAATACTAAAAACTCACCCTGTTACTATACCAGTCCGCGCGAAATTTAGTCAACTCGTTTCTTCATGATCCTTCAGTATCTAAGCCTTACTCCTTCGAGTATTTCTCCCCCAGACCCTGATGCTGACGCTCTTGCAAGCGTCTATTCTGGCGTAAACGTTCCAGATAAGAGGCGCTTATTCCTGTAGGTATGACGTCAGCACAGCAGTCGTATTACTAAAGGAAAATTATAACATGTCATGAGATAAGAAAAAACTTTATTTGTCCCCACTCCAACATTTGCATACAGCTCCATGCAATCTGTTTCTTATTTTCCACCCTAAGAACGTTGTCACCTGATGAAGCAATAGAAGCAGAAATGCATTGTGACTGCTATAAAGTTCTTAGTTACCTGACTATTGACAATACCATTGTCAGAGTCTACAGGTATTATAACTGTCTTTACAGATCTAGAGTTCCTCTTTTGTCTTCAATTTACTCTCTGTACCAATACAATATAAACAAGTTTGTTTGCATATAAACTCACTTTCGATATTTCATTTCCATAAGTAGAAACTTTGAGGACTTGTATGCCTCCAGTCTCCTGGATGAATTCACCAACATGATCACAGAGACACCATCTAAACTGAAATCTCGACAGTCATTCTCCAAGGATACTGAATATACCTTGGGTCTCTAACCATTTAATCAGGTAGAGCCAATGCTGCTGAACCATATTATTCAGATAAAATCAACATATGCATAGCTACTCTAAAATAACAATCATACATTTCAACAGAGCAGTCGTCATGCATACGTGTGTCAAACAGTAGCTAACCATACATGAAAATATACACATAAATAAGTTAAGCAACTACTCCCTGTATTTCAGAACTTGAAGCCAGGTGAGCAAAATTTCTAGAACTAACCCTGGACACACACACAAAAACAAACAAAAAGCAAAGCCTTCAGCTGTCATACTAGTATGGTCTTGCCTACCCAGTGAACAAGCACAGGAGTCAGTGCAGGCAAATCTTAGGACTAGTAACCTAGCAGGAGGCTGTACCATATCCCACAGGTGAAGGTGTAGGCACCCAAAATCTCACCTACACACACACACACACATACACACTGTACAATATTATCTAATTTAATATCATTTAAAATGGTTACCCATATCACTGCGTGAACAGTCTCCTCCACCTGATACTACCATGCACACATACCTTAGTCACAGCTAGCATTGAAATCTATATTAATGTAGTTAAGGTAGGCCATTGACAAAGTTTATCAGTGAGTTATATTCAGCATTAGGTGACAGTACAACCATGCACTTGCTTAGTTGTGAGAACGTTAATTGAGCATGTACAGTGTATCTTAGGATTAATCTAAAATTTCAATTCCACTATATATGAACCCATAAATAATGACTATATCTGTATACATCTGCTGATTTCATGACTTGCTTTTGAGGTATACTGGTCCATAGTTCTATTACATGAAAAACAATCTGGTTAATCAAGTGTTTTGAATATAGGTAAATAGCCGGACTAAATTTTGATATAAAACTGGCCTAGCCGGACTGATTTTGTTTGACTAAATGGCTGGTAGCATCTAAATGGGTCTACCTATAGGCATATGTAAATAATTATAGCCAACTCCAGCTAGCTCCTGTTTGTATAATAAAAACTGTAGAGCAGAATAGCAAGTTATATCAATGTAGCAAATAGCCAACATGCAGTTATATAAAAGATTGCATACAGTTACCCTCTACTGTAACTAGACAGAAACCGGTATATCATTACCACTCACCTGCAGTACTTCAGTGGCTACCAAGGGCTGAATGGCTACCAAGGGCTGAATGGCTAGTTGCACCATTGCTAAGATGTACTTATATTTCAAAAGTGCATGACTGCTCCAAACATAAGGCCACTCTAAGACTGTTTCCCGTCCTCCATTGGGCATACATTTATGCAAGTGAGCAGTCCATTTCAGTGGCGGATCTAGGATGTTTAAAAGTGGTTTCTGAAAGTTTGCTGAATAAGGGATCTGATGATATTTTTACAGAAAATTTTGAGATTTTAGAAGCTCTGAGATCGGATTTTAGGCTACTTTTAGTTAGCTATTACAATAAATCTAATGCTTTAAACTGCAAATACTATAGCAAAGATGGGAGGTGTAGCTTTGATTATTCTATTAGAGTAGTTACTTGACTGCTCCATTAGAGTATCTCGATCGTTTTTAACGCAGTGGCAGATGAAAAGTGAAGTGTTGCTGAGGGTTTAATAGCTATAAAATGGTGCCAGTAAAGTGCTACTGCATGCATGCTACTACATGAAATACAATAGTAGTATAATATTATAGCTGTTTGATATGACAAATTGTCAGTACAACAATGTTTATGTATTTAGACTGCTACTGAGATAAATTTAAAAGGGGGTTTATGTCAAAACCCCAGAAACCCTTCTAGATCCGCCACTGCATTTCCATTATAAAATTGGTAGCTTTCTCTGAGCATAGCCAGCATAAAATTAAGTTGTAGGTAGAACAAAATGTAAATTTGTAGAGACTCAGTGCACACTGACACACTATAAAATTGAAACTGTTCAGTATGCAAGAAAAAACGGAAGAATTATAATAATTTATTATGTGCCCAGGCCTGTGAAAATAGGGCATGTGGGGGCATGACCTTTGCCTACTTTTTCAAACTTTCATAACTCATAACTTTTTGTACCATTATGCTATGGCATTGCAATTTTTAGCTCTTAGTAAGAATGTAATTGGCATCATGAGGCAAGTTACAGAATGGAATTATACTTTTCCAGTACTGAGATATGACTTGTAGAGTGATGGGGTGTACTTTGTGCCCACATGCCCTATTTTCGCAGGCCCGGTCACATATTATTAGTGACACGGATGCAGGCAGTGGACTGGAACAGAGAATTTATTTGGAGTGACCAAAGCTAGGGTCCGCAATCCGAAAAATCAACTTTTACAAATCGAACCCCCTACCATTGTGGGATGTTCATTGTGGTATCCCATTGCTAGATCCACCATGAAACCGGAGGCACGATTGTTGTCTTCACAGAAATATCGATTTTAGTATTTCGTGAGATGCAAAAATTATTTTTTTAATTTCGTGCTCCACACAAAGAACAGGATAGAACTTGCTGCTTAGCTAGACATTATCTAGAGTTAATGTAGTTAAAAAGTACGCACAGTAATAAACAAATGATTCACTGGGTTCCCGGCACAGGATTGCTTTCTCTCAAAAAGCAGAAAACGGAACACAAATTTTCGAATTCAAACTGCCCTACCAGCCAAGACAAGAAAAGCCAACTCTTCCTCATAATGATGTGATAAGGTTGGATGCATAGTCTGTCTATGCTGTTAGTCTGGAAAGGATCTGAGACTTCTCACCATCCGGGTGAAGAACGTCAAAATTTTCGTGCGTCATTTCAAGGGATTCTCTCAATGGTACCAAAATGCTTTCCAGTACTTCTGATGCCACACTGGTAACTTAATTTTGTTTAGAATGATGATAAATGATGGATCAAAACGTTTGGTAGTAGCAGTAGTTGGTGTTTCTGTAATTTCATATGATGCAGTATACCAGCAGCTCACCAGGAGCTCCACCCAGCTCGAATCAAAAATGAAAGATTTTGTATTTTTTTCGGTTTGCTTTTGGATGTTTTGCAGCATAATGGTGATGTAGGGTGATCTAGTGAAGATTTGAAGCTGCTGTGGAGCGTGAGAGGTGAAGTCAAATTTGGACGATTTTGCTGCCTCCCTTGATGCATAGCTTAGAACGAGGCGTGGAAGCCGTGGATGAAATAATAATTGACAACCGCTACTACCAAACGTTCAGGGACATCTTTTGCCATAGTTTTAGTTTATAATTGATGATTGTTGTGGCTGCAGAAGCGCTGAAAATGGCTAGAAAGCGCGACACAATTCTTTGATGCTGCAGAAAATTTTGACGCTCGTCACCCAGATGGTGAGAAGTCTCAGATCTTTTCCAAACTAACAGCATAGACAGACTATGCACCAAACCGTATCGAAATACTATGAGGAAGAGTTGGCTTCTCTTGCCCTGGGTGATAGGGCAGTTTGAATTCGAAACTTCGTATTTCTTTGTCTGTTTTTTCAAAGAAAGCAACCCTGTGCCGGGCACCCGGCAAATCATTTACTTATTTCTGTGCGTACTTTTCAACTACAACAACTCTGGATATGATTTGGCTAAGTAGCAAGTTTCATCGGGTCCTTTGTGTGGAGCACGAAATTAAAAATAATAAATTTTGCATCTTGCGAGATGCTGAAAACAATATTTCTGTGAAGACAACAATCGTGCCTCCGGTTTCATGGTGGATCAAGCAATGGGATACTACAATGAACATCCCACAATGGTAGGGGGATTGATTTGTAGAAGTTGATTTTTCGGATTGCGGACCCTACCAAAGCAATGCAGTTTCATTGTAGATGCATGTATGAAGTTAGTCAACACGAAACAAATTTAAATTCGATTGACTAAGATTCAGCCAAACTTTCATTGGATGCCAAAGCTGGTTGACTGAAAATGACCCAGCTGGGTCTGGGTCAGCGTTGAAACCGGGTCACTACTGCTGACCCGGACGACCCACTGACCCGGATAGCAGACCCGGATTAATTAAAGCCAAGGCGTGCGATAAGAGCTATGTTTCGGCTAGTCTAGAGCGAGCGAGACTACGTTTTGAGCGCTCGTTTCGTGTTGAGTAAACAGGGGCGGATGCAGATTTTTAGAAATGCAACTTCAACCTAGTTGTAGGTTGAAGACCAAAAAAAAAGGTCATGACCTACTAACAATAGCTAACCCTCACCTTAGATAATAAATGGACGTGGCTGAGCGTATGTTTGTAATGCTATAAGTGGGCGTGGTTCACGAAAGAGCTACGCGATAGCGTTTATAAGTTTCCACGTCGTCAAACGAACAATTTCGTTTCTCACGTGATCCAATCCGGGTCAGACCCGGATAATTAGTAAACCGGGTCAGACCCGGATGACCCGGAGAAAATGTGACCCGGATGACCCGACCTGGTTTCAACGCTGGTCTGGGTATGAGACTGATGGTATTCATTATCAACTCTAACAGTTACACAACATATAAAGGAGCTTGGAACAAGGCTTAGAACTGAACCAGAATTTATTTAACCCACACTTGTCACGGGGAGTTATAATTGTAATCTATGGTTTCCTGAAACTGTTGCTTATCAAATACTAAGAACTTACTCTGTGCTTCAGTTTACTCGACTCGTCATGATCCTTCAACCTCTTTCCCTCGAGAGTTTCTAACAAACTCCCAAACCCATCTCGCTACCAATGCTTTTGTATGCGCCTATTCATAAACGCTCCATATAAGAGGCGCTTATCTTCCCATATAAAAGGCGCATATCTTTGAGCTATGGCGTCATGGTATGCTCACAGGGTATGTTATTTCATACCAATATGTTAGTGTGATATACTAACGTTTTAAGTTTGTAATGCATGCAGATCTGTTTCATACCTTCTAGTGTAGCAACTCAGTATGCAATGCATACAATTTTGGTATGAAATGCGCTCAGGCTTTTTAACAGTGTACGTGATTACTATTTGCATCACTGAATACTAAAAAAAGGTTGCTAGCAATACTTTATCTCTCAATACTGTATCTCACTATCTCTCAGCTTCTGCTACTGCTGATTGATTGATTGATTGATTGATTGATTGATTGATTGATTGATAAGTTTAACCTCTTAATGATCAGCACAGCTGCTCTTCCTCATTGGAGGGACATACATACAAGCGCATACATAAACATATACATACAAGCAAAATACAGTACAATCCAAACATACATAATAACAGAACAATAATACGCATACAAAAATACAGCACACATGTACATAAATTATATACAACAATTACAAAATCATTCAAAAAGCAAAAAATGCAGTAAGTTGGTACAATTTTGATTTCAAATATAATGTTAACTATCTGTAAATGTAAAACCAGTGTGTTCCTCACCCCTGGAATCTATGATAGCATCAGTGCAATGCTCATTGAACTATTTGTTTAATAACTGTATTTATCTGTTTTTCATTAGAAGAGATTTGATAGGTCTGCATACAGCTTTAATGTGAGGTACTGATCTATTATATGGCTTGTAACCAGAAATCTTAAGCATGTACATATGACCCTTTTTTGTCTAAGTTTTACTGTTGGTTCAATAGCGAGTCTGGCTTATTGAACCAACTTTCGGTTCAGTAACCACTGCCTAAAGATAAACACCACGAAACTAATGTTGAGGACTGTTCAATACTTTGAAGTTTGATTGCAGAATATGGACTCCAATTTGCTTTAGAACTTTAAAGAATATTGCTACAAGAATCTGATCCAGCAACTTTTTATAATTCCTTTGTTGATATAATGCTATAACTTAATTTGTGACCAGATTAAACTTAATTTTGTGACCAGATTTGTAAAACACATCCAACTATATGGCGATCAGTAGTCACTGGTAGACCCTCAGAATTACTGTTGTGCAAACATAAATTTTATTGAATGAACTAAACCTTACACAAACAGAGCATTAGAGATACATGTAGTTACATTAATAACTGAACAAGTTGTTATTTTATTATTAAGTATTATTTTAATTTTATCAAAGCGAAATATATGTGTAAATACATTGCTGGTATACAAAAGAACCTGACTCTAACCAAGAGTGTAGGTTAATGTAAAAGGTATTATTATTGTTATTAATGGTGAAATTTCACAAAGTAATTACAATTAACAAAACACACAGTGTCTACTCGACTGGCAGCCGGACACATTTTTTTCACTATTCGTCCGACAATGTCACCCATAACTCGAGTATCAAACACTAGTTATATTATTATCAGAGCTCCTTGCTAATCCAATCGAGCTTCCAATAATCATAAACATTATTATCATATTTCATTCTAAATCAGACGATGAGACGTGTTATGTAATTCCAAATTCAATGATTGAAACTCAGCTAAACTACTTTGTCATGCCTTAGTGTTAGTTGGCACATAACTGCATGTGTCCTATAAAATTCAAATCCACAATGAAAAATGTGATCGGATCTGCGAAAACCCGACATAATGACGCATTTTCAAATCCTTTAGTATTGAATATTTATAATCTACTTAGCCGAGTGTATGCTCTGGCCAAGTTTCAGCCTTGTATACCAACAACTTTTGGGGTTACAACCCTACAAAGTAGCAGCAACAGAAAGATCGATTTGTACAGCAAGTATTGGAAAAATATATTACAGCTGCTTACAAAAACGATTGTAACTTACATGCGCAATGCAGTACAGAGTTGTAACTTGCGCCATCGTGTTCGCCATGAATAGGGGAGTCCATTACGTGGTAAGTTTTTCCACCTATCACCTTTCTTCACCACATACAGAGACAAAAACAGTGAAGAAAAATCGATCGCGTACGATCTCTTCGACGTGACGTAAATAAACACCCATAACTCACGTATCCTTTAAGCTACTGCTACGCAACAAAGATTTTCGAACTTCCCTTGAGTAGGCGAATAAGATGATATCCATGTTTTTATCATTACACCCTTTCTTCACAAAGAACAAACCTTTTAAAAATTTTACGATTTTTTTCCTTTTACGCAAATATTTAACCCATTGAAATCAATAGCCTATACTGAAAATTTAGGCTTGCGCCATTATGTCGGGTTTTCGCAGATCCGGTCACAAATATTTATTTCGCTGGGGTGTAAACTTGTAGTTGTGCATTTTTTACTTGTTGTCAGGAATCATTTCACCATCCAAAACAGGTTAGCCCTTGAGTTTATGACTGTTACAGGGGTGGATCTAGGATTTATAAAAGGGGGGAGCTAACTCAAGGTACTAATTTCTTGGGTAGAGGTGTGCGAAGCACGTTTCTCAGCATGCTGGAACTAGGGGAATCTGGGGGTATGCCCCCCAGGGAAAAATTTGAAAAGTAGATGCTAAAATACTGCAATTTGGAGACATTTCCACATACAATTCATAATATTTTCTGCCTGTAGATATTTTATACACTCTCTTTAGATTATAGGTATGGCTCTCTGAAGCATTTTGCTAATGGAAAAGTTTGGGTAGGTACAGACAACCAAGTACATGATGTACCCCTCTCACAATTACACAACACTGAATAGGTGCATGTTAGAATAAGAATGTTGAAAGTTGAAATTTGAACAATACAAGATTGAATCTGAGAGCATTTTCAGTGGAAATTGTGTACCTGAATTAAGTATTGCCATACATATTAACTACACAAGTAGATGAATGAAGCCCTTTAAACAGACCAATGCACTTCATTGTATGTATAGGTGCAGGCAGATTTGGAAAAACTGATTCCATAACAGGACCAGCTACATGGTTCCAGTGAATGTTCTATTAGAGTAGTTAGCTGACTGCTCTATTAGAGTATCTCGATCTTGTACACCTCCAATGCTGATCCGGATCCTTGTTGCATAAACCTTAGCATAAATCCACTGATAATACCTTGGAAAGATGTTATAAGGTGGTTTTATGAGTATTTGTATTATTAGTGATCATACAATTATGCTGACAAAATTTCATTATAATGCTCAGCACATTGATCAAGTAAAGCCTAAATAGGAAGTAGGGATTCAGCCCCCAAAGCCCACCCCCCCCTCCTGGATCCGCTCCTGTGTTATAACAGAAGTTTGTATTTATTTATTTATTTATTAAGCCTTTATAGCACAAGCGCTGAACGTCTGTAGGACACTTGGTCCTACAGCCACTTGAAAGCTGTTACAGAAAGTGTGTTTGGAAAGGAGAAAAAAATCCATGACTGGACCTAGGGAGCCTCAAACCTACAGCCATCCAATTAGCGTTACACGTATTGTGTCGGAAATTAGCACATTATGCTCCTAATTATGCCAGCATCATACTTTATGCTTTTCATCCCCTATTATGCCAAAATTATGCCGGCATAATCGGCGCAAGCCTATTCGGTTATGTAGGTGCTAACCTTAATGAAAATGTATCAGCATGTAACTGTGCCTAGATTGAGAAAAAATAATTGTTAGGAATGGCACGAACAATGCTTATAACTGACTCTTATCTATGTGATTTGTGATGTTGTCCTTACTTGAACATATCAGTTTGCTATGTTTTCAGTAATCATAATCATAATGTCACATGCACACTTCTTAAGCCGGTTATTTTTTGACAAAATTGATACCATCCTAGAAACTATATATGTGACCTAATTTTGAAAAAAATATCCTTTTTGGCACATTAGTCAATTTTCTCTTTTGTAGCTAAAATGAGACACTGGGTGTTTATCTATCTTGTATCAAAATTTCAGCTTGATATCTTGAAGGGTTCCATAGATATGGTAAATTTACTGTCTAATACATTACAAAGTAACTTTTCAAATTAATGATTTGAATTCTGAGTGATTAAGCATGACAAATTGTGACAAATAATTCCATTGCTACTGCCTAAAAATACTATAAAGAGATTTCTGATAGTTAAATCAAGTGTTCCTGGTCATTTTCTTCAATTAAATGCCATGTATCATTGTCTAAGACTTAGTTTTAATCATTCTAGCACCTGAACAAATCACCCCATTTTTAAGTTAATTGGTGTCCCACACATGGTGAAATCACTACATGGTCTGATAAAATCATCCATATCTCCTAGAAGAAAGAAGCTTTGATTGTGAAAGGGGCTTCATCGTTGATTTATCTAAATGTGTAAAAAAATAGTTTTAAAAAATTGCTGAAATTTTTAACTGAGTTTCCCTACAAAATGTTGCATGTGCCTATCAGGTTGGTTTTCCAAAAATTGGGTCACATATGCATACATACATACATTGCTACATGTGATCCTTAGTCACATGCAACAACAGAGCAGTGTGCTAAAGTACACCCATGTAGGCATGGCAAGGAGTATAGTGCAATACTGTATGCTATGTTATAAAATTGAACAGTTTACTTCCGTTCAGGTCTGGAGATAGCCACTCACACCATCATATCCTCTGAGAGGCTGTGATACAATTTTTTGTAGAGTTACTTACTACAATTGACTGTTCATAGTTACAGTCTACATGGCCTACAGTTTCACTAAGCACAACCACCTTTCAGGATTTCTATTATTCTGGGTGGAGTGTCATTCTTTGGGAGGTTATTTGCGATGCTTTAACAGTGGAATCAGGCCAGACTGAAGAGTTTCCATTGTAGGCTAACATCTTTCACTGACTAAATCATTCTAGTCCAACTTGGAGGCACTGTGATGTTTGTTGGTAACGTGCAATGAGATCTGCTTGAGTTCGGTTGACTCTGTCAGTTCTGCCCCGTAGCTGCTTATAAAGTGGCTGTAGTCAAGTCCTTCTGCTTCAACTTCATTGAAGTCTTTCTATATATTTCATCTCTTGGTTCTCTTTGTCAGGCTGCATTGGGCTCCCACCTGAAGTTGCATAAATGGAAACAATTATTAACATTGTGAAATTTAATAAAATAATTTAGTTTCCATTTTAGTATTGACAGTTTCCATATGTGTTATCAACTCAATGATCTACCTTACACCATCACACTAACCACTTTATCCAACCCAGTGAATGATCTATAGTTATTATCAACATTCATTTTTCCAAGAATAACCAAAGACTGGATCAGCTTGCCAATATCTGTCATAAAGTCAGAAGCATAGATAAATTTGTTAATTAATTACTTTCCATCTAGCGAATTATTGCTGTAAGTGTAAATGTATGTGTGATTTTTTTGGCGTTGATCACTGCCTGGGCACATTGACAATTTCCGTCTCCCCTGTAAATATAAAATAAATAAAGGATATTTTGTGGCCTTTGATTTATGTATATCTTATTATAATAATCCTGTGAAAACTTTTCAGATGTAGTTGCTGAGGGCCAGCAGTATTCGGTTGAAATAGTCAAAGACCCTGATGGTACACAAGTTCAACCAAACATTTTTTACTATGACATATTGAGTTCTCTTACATTGACATGCTTACTAACAAGTGGTGGATTAGAGGTTACTGCAAACTCTTATGTGTGGAACACTGAGCATTGTTATACCAATGGTGCTTACAGAAATGGGAATCCATATTGTTTTCCAAATGGACGAACAACAAAAAGAGTCAGTGAGGTTGATTTAACTGCTGAAGATGCTGGTACTATTACCTGTAATGCTACGATTGGTTCTACAACCTGCGTCAGTAACCCAGTAACTATTCGCATCAGAGGTCAGAATTATTATGATGCATAATAATTTTAATGGATGAACTATTGCCTAAAAGTAACTATAACATATATTCAGCAAGCTATAATATGATTGTGAATGTGCATTCAATGTCATCCACAGCGTATTATAGAGAATTATAGTAATGTCAAATGAATTTGTACCATGTTTTGTACTTTGTGGCTCTAAATTCATTTGTTTGTGCATTACACTGTATTAAACGAGTTAAAAATTGGCTTGCTAGCTTGATATAAAGTTCCATTCCTTTGTGGACATAGCCTATTATGCTCAGGAAACCTACAAGCTTTTCATAAGTCTCCTGGTATTTACCTGCTGCATTGTAAGCATATTTCACCTCAAGTTTTCTGTCAATAAATATTATTGCTAAATTATTTTAACAGGATCTGAGAAAATACAGCATAATTGCAAATTTTCTAATTTTTGATTAGGCCATACCTATTGGATCTTATGTTGCACGGGCGAAACCTTGAAAAATATGGGTAGGTAGGTCGATTTGATAATGATAATGATAGTTTTTTTCAATACTATTATTTAATGTAAACATAAAAAGTATCACAGTACATGGCTACTAAATTTTAAAATTCAAACTACAAAAAGCATGGTACATCAATACAAATACGACAGCATTTGTTACCAAAAATGAACCTATGTAACTATACGTATGGTTTTAGTTTTTCTTTTGCTTCTTCATATTATTAGGTTGTCTAGTGGCAGGCCTTTTGCCACTAGATCTACACAAAAAACAGTAATATATGGTAATATAGCCCTAGCTATATAGCTATATAAGCAAACCTCGTGGGTAGACAAAAATTGATCAGTCTGGGAGATCTCCACTTTTACAACTCTTCTTTCTGTGCTGTACGACTTCAAAAGTAAATCACCAAAAGAGTTTTCCCAATTACAATTGAACGCTGTACAAGCTTCAGCCCTTCTTTTACAATCACGCTTAACCACGCGCACGAGTTAGAAGCCATATTAGAACACGTGATCAAAAATCACGTGATTATCATTATCATTTTAGGTTATGAAAAAAGACAGTCGGTCGGGCCCGCGCAACATAAGATCCAATAGGTATGGCCTTATTACTACAAGACTGATAATAGTGTGTTGTGGCCAAGAACTATAAAGAGCATGCCCAAAATTAAAACACACAGCCACTATTTTAAGCTATTTACATGCAGGGATGGTTTTGTAATATTAGCCTTCTTTTAATTCAGACTGGCTGCTGGTTTGGTTGCCTTTTTAATAGTCAGTCTGCCACAAAAAGTTGGCCACATTACCAGTCAATTTGAGTTAAAGAACTTAATAGGATGCAGCAGGGGGTAAAATAGAACACAGCTGAATAATAAAGGCTCAACATTAAAGTTCTGTTAATAAGGCAATTGTGACCTGCTGAAAAAAACTAAGTTGCTTTCGCAAATTCTATTATGCTATAAGGGAACATCTCTAAATTGATTTTGGTATGCTTCTGACATTATGTTTAGACCCTCCCTTCCTCCTTCCTTACTGTAAAATAATGTACTGATAATGCACTGTAAATTCAAATAGGTACAAATTACCTATGTTTGGGGTTGTTTTACATACAATTCAAATAACAATTTTTCTGCAATATTGACTTGAGGATGTACTTGTTTATTTCAACTCTGTTACAATGTGTCATGCGGCCAAGAAGCCGGCACGCCACACCCTGATCAAGACACACGGTACCGTTCGGCCAAAGAAGCCGGCGTGCCACACCGTGAGTAGATTAACAGGAAGAAAGAAAACTCAATTTTCACACCTATGTAGCTCTGGAATCCCTAATCCGAATGGAACCAAATTTGCTACAGATGTTCCGACCAGTTAGGGGTGTCAACATGCCAAATTTGATGAAAATCGCTTCAGCCATTTCCGAGATACGAGCGAACAACGTTTCGTTTTAATTTCTTGTTTTTTTCTTCTTCATCATCTTCATTTCGCACACTTCGCAAAATCCACCATAAAACACGAATGCATACTCGGATTGGGCTGAAATTTCACACACTTAAAGGACTCATTAGGTGGATTCCCGTACCAACTTTGGTAGGAATCCGGTGAACATTCACGGAGTTATTACCGATTATTTGCGTAAAATAAGGTCGAAGGTCTGTCATGCCTACAGGGTAAATCCCTTGGAAGAGTGAGATGAAAAGTGATATGTAGATAGAATAACCATTGTAGGAGTGCTTTTATGTGGTTTGAAAGGAATCGAGAAAAGGACCATGGAGATATGACACAGCAAAACTCCCTACCCCCACTTTGACATTAATAACTACATATCAATGAAAGCATCAGTATCCACAACAAGATCATCATCATCAGGCAAGTTAGTCCATCGTATTCTACAACCAATTCGAACCGTCATTTTTATTTTTGCAGACTACCAAGATTATAGAACTCTTTACCCTCGATTGACCTGAATCTATCTTATATGACAATAAAAAAGCAACTTACCCAATTTTTATGGCATCACTTTTTAAACAATATAATACCTGTACATTTCATTTTTGCTGTCCCTGTTCTTCATGTACAAACAACACACACACTACCTCTTTTTACTCTATATGTAATTAAGTAGTATATTTTAAGTAGGTAGTTAGTATTTGTAATTAGCTATTGGCAGTTCGTGCCTTTAGCTATCAGCCACCCTACTCTAATCACCAATTATCATCAACACTCTTGTAATCAACTATAATTTTGTACATGTACGATGTGGTTGTAAAACTAATAAATAAATAAATAAAACCTAACCTGTGCCAAATTTACGCGATCAATTTTTAACTATTAGTTTTCACGTCTACCAGGCAAA
The DNA here is from genome assembly GCF_963678975.1 of Dysidea avara. Lineage (NCBI taxonomy): Eukaryota > Metazoa > Porifera > Demospongiae > Dictyoceratida > Dysideidae > Dysidea > Dysidea avara. Next base: position 27,649,891 of record NC_089273.1, read on the forward strand.
TCACTTAGAGCAATGAGCTGAAAATCAATATGTAGCTGGAATAATCATCATAGAAAGCCCTTGCAGTAGTACAGAAGAATCGGATTACAAACCAGTGAGTTATGATTCGAAAGGCAACTACATGTAGCAAATGGGAGATTGAGATACTCTAATAGAACAGTCACCATAATAAAGCATTCAGCTACGTTTATAACTTACACCATTATAGAATTGTATTACATTGCACGTTATTCTGTAGGGAATTCAGCTACAAACAGTTAACCTGATGGACAAATCAGCTACAGGCAAGTCACCCTGTAGAGAGTTCATCTTGAAGCAAATCACCCTGTAGAGAGATCAGTGTAATGCTTGATTCAATAATTCATTAACAATCATTAGGGACCCGCCGATTATGCTCATTATTTTACCTATTATGCTATGCTGCACTGCTCAAAAATTTACCTATTATGCTTAAATAAATGCTCAATATTTATCTATTATGCTCAAATTATACTCAATATTTTTACCTCAGTTCCCATGTTTTTCTAATAACTTTGCATTTTATGGAAAAGCAGTAAGTGGTTGAAGCACAGACTGTAAATCCTTGCTTGTCAAAATGCATATCACAGAAAAAAGATCGATATACTCTAAAAGAACAGTCAGCTACCTCATAATTTTATTAGAGTTACTGACTGTTCTATTAGAGTATATCGATCTTTTTGTTGGTTATGTATTTTGATAAGCAAGAATTTATAGCATTGCACAAGTTTTCTGCCTATTATGCTAGCATTATGCTCAATGCTTTCAGGCACCTATTATGCTCATTATTATGCCAGCATAATCGGCGGGTCCCTAACAATCATTAACAGTCATATAAACAATCATACAACAATCACGACTTCACTTCTACGATCCCTATATTGTCAGTCTTTCTCTTGACACGAGGCCGCTTCCCGCGACTCTCCTCTCAGCTCCGTCCTGCTCCGGATACCATTAATCACCTTACAACTTCCCTCCTTTTTCAAAGCTGAGCCTGGATGAAGTTTTCCATTTTCCCTGAATCTAGCAGGTAACCTAACCTGGCGTCCCCTCCTAGTAGTGGTAGTAGTAGAGAACTTGGTGTGTGTTAAATCAGTGGTAGCAGCCTTTAGTGAATCATCAACAGTTCCTTCCTGTTGTGTGGCTACTTCGGGCTCCCTTCTCCTCACTTGTCTTCTCTTGTTAAGCCTGCCTGAGTGTCCAACCCAAGGGGTTGCCTCAGTCATCTCGCGTCTACACTTGGACATTCATCTCTCCAGCATTATCATCACTCTTTAACACAATAACTGCATTGGTTGACGTCAGTGACTTGATCTGAAATGGTCCCTTGTAGACTCGGTCCAAGCGAAACCTCGGCTCCACTTTCAACATCACAAGGTCTCCTACCTGTAGCTCTACATCTTTGACACCTCTGTCATAATGCTGTTTCTGTGCCCTTTGTGCAGATTGGATGTTCTTCCTTGCCAGCTCTCGAGCACACTTCAGTTCCTTAGCCAGCTCCTTCCCGAATTCAGTCTCTATCACGGGGTACTTAACTTGGGGCACACTAAAACTCAATGTACTTGGTAGATTTGGGTCTCTCCCATTATACCAGATAGAATGGAGTTTCACCCGACGATAAATGTGGCATTGTGTGGTACGCAAACAACACGGGACCAAGCTTCTTGTCCCAATCCTTGCCACCCTTACTCACTAGCTTCTGCAGCATCTGTTTTAATGTCCTGTTGAATCGTTCAACTAGGCCGTCAGTCTGAGGGTGACTTCCTGACGTAGATAATTGTTCTATGCCGATCAACTGTGCTGTCTCCTGTAGTACATTGGATAGAAATTCAGCTGCTCTATCATGGATTATCCGCCTTGGCACTCCATGTTTCCAAATCAGATCTAATAGGCACTGTGCTACAGTCTCAGCCTTCCTACTTGCCACTGCATACACCTCAGGCCACTTACTCAAATAGTCTTGAAAGACTAGAGCATACCTGTTTCCAGAAGAGCTGAGGTCAAGCTCCACAAAATCCATGCCGACACATTCAAAGACACCCCCCACTGGAATGCTTACTAGTGGTGGTTTCCCTCTGAACCCTTGTCCTCTAACAGATGCACACACTACACATGAAGCACACTTCTTGTGTACTTGAGCATTCATGCCATCCCAATAAAAATACTGACTCACCCTTTGCTTCGTCTTCTTGGCAGCAAAATGTCCAGCAAAGCATGAGTCGTGGTGTTCATCAAGAATCCTCTCTCTCAGATGGTTGGGGACTACTAAACGGTGTCTCTCTGGCATGTCTGTACCCTCATAATACAGGATGTTATCAACAACATAGTATCCCTTCTTGCCTTGAACCAACACTCGCTGAGCTTCACTAGAATCCTCGGGCAGCGTTCCATCCCTCAGGTAGTCAATTAACTTGGCCAAAACAGGGTCTTGTCTCTGTTCTTGTTGTACCTGCTCCATACCAGATTTAGTATTGTCTGTCACATATAACACTACATTATCTTGTCCAGTTGTCTGTTGGTCAGTCAGCTGTCCTCCTGGTATTGGGGCTCTAGATAGGGCATCAGCAGCAGCGTTAACTGTACCAGGTTTGTGCTCGTGCAAGTAAACCCTTGGTTTGACTTCTCAAATGCACTAGGAATGCACTGACCAATGACTGGTGATCAGTGTACACAGTAAATCATTGCCAAGCAAGTACACCTCAAAATGTTCTACAGAGTAAACCAACACAGCCACCTCTAGCTGTGTAGGTGCAGACTTAGCTTCCGCTGGGTTAGTTTGTCTACTGGCATACACAATAGGATTCCTCCGGCCTTGATCATCCAACTGTTCCAACACAGCACCAAAATCTAATAAGCTGGCATCAGTCCATACATAAAAAGGCTTCGACAAATCAGGTGGATGCAATACAGGTACTGTTGCTAACCTCTCCTTGAGCTCCTGAAAAGCTCTCTCACAGCCATCACTTCAATTGAGCTGTACTGTTCCTCCAGTAGCTGGGTTCTTCCTAGTCAAGGCAGTCAGTGGTCTAGCCACAGCTGCTAGATTGGGCACATGCCTCCTATAAAAATTCACAAGCCCCAGGAAACTCTTCACATCCTTACAACACTGGGGAGTAAGGAAGTTCTTCACAGCTTGGACGTTCCTATCATTAGGACTCACTCCACTGGATGACAGTGTGTGTCCCAGGTACTCCACCTTCTCTTGTGCAAAGGCACACTTACTAGGTTTAAGTCTCAGCCCAGCCTCCTCTAGTCTTGTCAGTACCTTCTCTACGTGTTCTATGTGCTCCTGGAAAGATCTGCACACAACTAACAGATCATCTAAATACACACACACAAAGTTCCATATGTTACCATTGAAGAGCTGGTTCATCAGACGTTGAAATGTTGCAGGAGCATTGGTTAGTCCAAATGGATACTGGTACAAACCCATGTGACAAGTGAACGCCGTCTTTCTCTTGGAATCAGGATCCATCCTTATAATTTTGATGATACCCCTTCATCAAATCTAGAGTAGTGAACCACTGGCCCTTCTGCCTGCCCACCGTGTCAATTAAGTCATCAATTCAGGGAATAGGGTAACAATCCGGAATAGTGTCCTTGTTGATACCTTTATAGTCAACACAAACACGGAGACTACCATCTTTCTTCCTTACCAATACTAATCCCGATGCATATGGGCCTGTGGATTACTCAATACAACCTGTCGCTTTTAGCCTGGTCAACTCTGTCTCTAACTCTGCACGTAAAGCATATGGCAACCTACAAGGGGCTGTTCTGAAGGGAACTACTTCCTTCATCTCTATCTTGTGTTGTACAAGATCTGTTTCTCTGAGTTCACCATCAGATAAGGCTAACACCTGGTGTTTCGTCAATAGAAGCTGCAACAAGGTCTCTTTCTCATCTGTTGATCAAGCATCTCGTACCAATAACTGTGAACGCAGTTCTGTCTGGTGATGTTCCATTTGTGATGTACACATTCTCACAACTGTGTCAGGTACTGGTGCCTCTTCCCACACAGGGTCGGCTTGGTCCACTGGGCTCACTTCCTCAATGGTACCTACAACTGTACCCTCACCAATTACTATTGTACTACTGTTCCAAATAGTCACCATCACTCGTGGTTTAGCTTCTCCTTGCTGCCACAACTGTTCAGTGAAATCACATCCAAACTGTGCCATAGTGCACTCACTTGGTGACACAAGACCAACAGAGATTGACTCTTGGCTAGGGTCTACTTGAACACACACTGCCTTGGTCTGCCAGGGGCCCAGGCGGAGCTCTCTTCCATGGGTAACCTGTAGTACACTAGCTCTACTTACTATGTGCTGTGACTCACCATTATCATACTGTGGGTGTACTTCCATTCCACTGACATGGATGACTCTAACACCAAAACCCACCAGAGCATTGGTGCCTATAATTAAGCCACAATTGTGTAGCTCCCCTTTCCAAATAGGTTTCTCAGAGGCCAACACATGACATTGTACCTCCTTACAAACTCCAGTCTCCTCCACCTTAACTTGTAGAGAAACTAAACCAATAGTTCCTAGAGCAATACCAGCAGCACCCACTGGCTGTGTGCCCATCTCAAGGTTCCTCTGGTTGCTCTACTCTAGTGACCAATCATTGGCTTCCCTTATTGCTGGCAGTAGCTCTTTACTCACTAAAGAAACTTGTGCCCCATGGTCCAAAAACCCTCTTGTTTCACTCCATCTACAACAAGGTCCACTTTATAAGTTGGCCCTCTCTGGTTACAGGACTGTTCTGGGGTGGCCTCAGCAATGCTTTCACCGGCTGTCACTTTGCGGATCCATGGGTCTTCCTGCACTCCACTACTCTCCTCTGGTGTTTCCTGACTAAGCTGCCCTTCTGAACTGTGCTGTTCCTTCTCTGTAGACTCTATTTCTCTGGGTTCCACTATTGTCATTCTGTGAGCTCCTTTCTTCTTTCCATGTGGACAGGATTTGGCTAGATGACCCTTCTCCTGGAAATTAAAACACTTCACATGCTTTAAACTCATTTCACTCCCTTGTCTGGCAGTATTTGCTGGCTCTTTTATTTGGTCCTCCTGAGTTGCACTGGTCTTCACCACTGGAAGTTTGCTTAGCCTGTGCTCAGGGATCACTCTTCATGGTTGGCTGGTAGCTTCTCTCTCCTTGCTGCAATGATCTCTCTCCTGCACAGTGGCCTCTGCTTTAAGTAACTTGTGCAAGAGTTCCTGGATTGACCCTACAATTATTTCCTTAATTTCCTTCTGCAGTTCTAGGGATGCCTTGTTCCACAATATGGACTCCATTACCTCATCAGTGAGCTTGGTGGGAGCCATTGTCTGATAATCTTGCATGGCATCAAGTAAACCCTGGGCCGACCCAAATTGAGAATACTGTAATTCATGGCACCTCTGATATGCCATACGTGGGTCTAAGTGTACTCCATATTGACCACGATACACTTCTACAATTCTGCTGCAGGATTTCTTGTCTTCTACCATCAGTGTCCTCTGCCAAGTTGACTTGGCAGGGCCAGCCAGAAACCATGAGAACCACCTTGCTCGCAGCTGATCATTCTACCCACAGTCTGTTGTTGCTTCTTTAAACTCTTCCACCCATACCTCAAAATCATTGTCACCAGTTCTACCACTGAACTTCTCAAGGCGCATGCACAGTACTCGAAAACCAGGAGGGTGGGGATCAAGATGCCTCCTGCCATGCTGTGATGGTGGGTGACTGGTGGTTTCATTCGTGTCTGAAGTACTCTCATTGTCTGAGGACTCACTGGACTCTGGTGCTTCAATTCCTCCAACATCTGGCTGCACCACTGGAGTCGTAACGGTCAACCTCTCTACCTCCTCACGGAGTCTAGTTACTTCCCGATCAAGAGCAGCACACCGTGCACCCAACAACTGCTTATCACTATGCAGTTTATTAATCAACGAGTCACGTTCTGCTAATTGACGCGCGCTGTCCAGCCGCTCGTCATTCGCACGAGCACGTTCAACCTCATACCATAGCAATTTCTTTGCTACTGACCCTTCTCTTCGACATGCGGAGCACACATACATAATTGCTTTAGTACGACAACCAGCTAGAGCATTATACAATGGTTCAGACAACTTATCACATTGCCTGATACACGCCACGTGCTCCTACCTGTCACAAAGGTCAGACACCAGTGCCGCGTTGGACTCTTCCACTTCATGCCGTCACGTCACGCACAGGTATTCCACTGTACTGCTATCCATAATGTCTTGTAGGGTGATAGGACAAAATCTACTTCTGGTAGCTTACTCAATCTGTCAATGTCGGCCTCAGAGATCTCGGTGAGACCTCCAAGTTGTAATGCTTGATTCAATAATTCATTAACAGTCATATAAACAATCATACAACAATCACGACTTCACTTCTACGATCCCTATATTGTCAGTCTTTCTCTAGACACGAGGCAGCTTCCCGTGCTTTCCGTGACTCTCCTCTCAGCTCCGTCCTGCTCCGGATACTACTATCATTAATCACCTTACACAGCTAGAAGAAGCCACCTTGTAGGGAGTTCAGCTACAAAGAACCATCATGTAGAGAGTTCAGTTGCAAAAAATCAATCACCATGTAGAGAGTTCAGATATGAAAATATCACCCTGTAGACACTTCAGCTAGAAGAAGTCACCTTGTAGAGAGAATCCTGTAGCAGAGCCGGTGTAAGCACTACGGCCACTACGGTCACTGACGTAGCAGATTTTCACAGCCGAAACCATTCATGTGAGCGCATGCCTAGCTAAGCTATTATAGCTACACACTAATAAGGTAGCTCCGTATAGCAGTTACGTCGTTATGACATACACTAATCTATATGTTTCTAGACAGACACCAACCATTCTAATATTTAATGCAGTAAAAGGATGAGCAACCAACTTCACGTTACTACTTGTTTATCCTCTATTATATTCGTGCATCTAATGATCGAAGCATGTAATGACCACTATTGACCTGTGCGATGGACGCTCTTCCAGCTCTGCAGAAAGGTAAGTTATTATTATTATTATTGGGGGTATAGGTTAGTCTCGCGTAGCCAGACACTTTTCTTTCTTTTGTGTGGGGACGGGAAAGAAAAGGGTATGGTGAACATAGTATAGCTTCGTCGTTGGGATATCCCGAGATTGTGGGGATTCTACTGCGCAGCTTCCGGATTGTTGATTGGTACAAATGACGTGATTTGTTAATATTTGCATCCTGTTACCATAGCTACTACTGAAATATCTATGGTAACAAGATGCAAATGCAGCCGATCTCGTCATTTGTACCAAAAAAACAATCCGGAAGCTGCGCAGTAGAATCCTCACAATCTGGGGATAGTCCAACGACGATGCTATACTATGTTCACCAGACCGTTTCCTTTCCCCACCCCCACACAAAAGAAAGAAAAGGGCCTGGCTATGCGAGACTAGGTACAGGTAAGAAGGCAAAGTCTGTAAAAACCTGATCAATTGTATAAACGAAATTAGACTTTACAACATATAGAAAGGTAGTGTGACAGCTAGGGAAGTTACAAAAGTCAATGTATGTATGAAGCAATATCTTAAAATCAACTCTTGTAAAGTGCTAAAATTGCTTCAGAATGTGGTTTACAAATACTAAAAATTCAAAATTTTCCTGAGGGGGGCCTGCCCCCAGAAGCCCTAGAGAAGCCTGCCCCCAGACCCCCCTAGAGTGGCATGCTTCGCATGCCAGAGTGCTTCGTATGCCAGAATGCTTTGCACACAGTCACTCATTGTGCTTCAAAGACTCATCACAATCCCTGAATCAAAACCTGGCTTGTTGTCTGACCAGCCAATAAGAACTTCCACAGGCCCTGTGTGGACAGTTCATCTAAAAGCAAATTGCCCTGTATTGAGTTCAGCTACATTTCAAGTTACCCAGTAGAGAGATCAGCTGCAAAAAAGTTATCCGTAGGGAATAATTGACATACAGTAACTGTATGTATTATTTATATGATTTGTACATTTACTGATAAAATCTGAATTAGTTTAAAGTATTTCTTCTTTTTCTTCTTCCTGTAGTAAAGAAAATAAAGATAAGTTAAAAGAGCACCAAAGCCGGCCATAGGCTGACTTTGGGGTATACAAATACAAAAAGAAGTGAAATCTATCCAAAACAGCCAAGCTGTAAAAATTGAGTGCGGCCCTCAGAAAGGCTATAGTGAAAAAATGTGAAATCTAAGGTGGCGGCCAAGAAATGGCTGTGATGGTAGGTTAATGGTAAATATTTTAATAATGACAATTCAAGTGAATTTTGTGCCAAGACCAAGCGACACCAAATTCACCTGAATTATTGTTATTAAAATTTTTACCATTAACCTACCATCACAGCCATTTTTTGGCCGCCATCTTGTATTTCACATCTTTTTTAACCATAGCCTTTCTGAGGGCTACACTATTTTTTCAGCTTGGCTGCTTTGGATTATATAGTCGTATTACATAGATGTCCTATGGTCTCTTCAACTTTTAGCTAATTGTTTAGTTGTATCCTGGCCATCGTGCTTATTTTAACCATCCATTATAAAATTAACTATTACCACAAAATATTTGTATGTTTACATTAATTGACAAGTCATTCATCACTGGAATTAATATCGTCAGATCTCATATAAGTAAACAAAAACTCTAATGAAGGGGCTTCTCACACAGTCTAGTACCAAGTTTCTGCTACTGTGCAGAACAAATAGAATTCTTAAGTTGTCTCATCTAATTATCCTGATCTACAGTCAGTAGTACTGTTTTTAAAGTAGAACAGAGAATATTAGTTTCTTTGAGGTGTCTTTTTTCAGCAGCAGTCAACATGTTCAATAAATGGCAAGAAATACTGGATAAATATCAAGTTCTTGTCCAAGAAGTTTCTAAGTGTTATGGTCAACCTGTGGATATTGTACCTATTATTATCATTATTATTATTATTGGTCATTCAAGTATTGTAACAGCTGACCAAAAAACCTATTTGAAGTGAATTCCTGATTACTATGAAAACTTGTTCAATAAGCTCCAGAAGGCAGCTTATCTTGGGACTATTATCATTTTAACATTTGTTAACATTGAATGTACTTAGGCTTATGCTTGCATTGCTTGCCATTACTGTTCTGTACAATGTACATGTGTTTTCTTCTATAAATGAATAAAAGTTTAGTAGTAGTAGTAGTAGTAGCAGTAGCAGTAGCAGTAGCAGTAGCAGTAGCAGTAGCAGTAGCAGTAGCAGTAGCAGTAGTAGTAGTAGTGGGATGTAAAAACAGATCCCTGGCTGTTGCCTGGATTGATTATAAAAAAGCATATGACTCTGTCCCACACAACTGGCTTCTGGAGTGCATGCGTTTGTTTAACTTTCCACCTGTACTGGTGGCTTGCTTGGAGAGATTGTTGCCATTGTGGAGGACCAATTTATATTTACAACTACCTAAAAGTGCCACAACTCAATTATCCAAAGTGTCTGTTAAGTGTGGTATTTTTCAAGGAGACACCCTGAGTCCATTGTTATTTTGCTTGGCTCTAAACCCACTTAGTTATTTGTTAGATGCTCTTAAGGGATATAAGATGTCTTCAAGGTCGAATTTAACACATCTGATGTATATGGATGACATTAAACTATTTGCACAGAATGATAAGTGTTTACAGCCGCTTATAGACATTGTCAGAAAGTTTTCTGATGACATTCAAATGCAGTTTGGATTCCAAAAATGTGCCAAGATGTCTGCAACCAGAGGGAAAATTGGTTTGACTGGTCCTTTACCAACTCTAGATAATGTGATTAATGAACTCGATTATGGCCAAACTTATCGATACCTGGGGTTTCCTGAGGCTGGCGGTATTGATCATGCTGCTAGCAAGTCAATTATAACTACTGAACTTCACAGACAATTGAAACTGGTATGGGGATCTTTGCTTTGTGGGCCACTTAAAGTGCGTGCTACCAACAGCTTTTGCATTCCGTTGCTCTCTTACGGATTTGGTATTGTTGACTGGACCAAAACGGAGATTGCCCAGTTCGATGTCACTGTCCGTAAGGTACTTACTGCTGCCAATAGCCATCACCCACGCGCGGCTGTTGAAAGGTTGTACTTGACTCGTAGAATGGGGGGAAGAGGTTTAGTGAACATTGAACAACTTTATCAATGACGTTTGGTTTTATTGGCCCACCATCTGCAGGCATCGAGTGATGATCTTGTACAGGCCTGCTGTGAGCTGATGTTGCAGAGTCCCTCACGTAGGTCTGTATTTTCTATGGCTGATGATGTTGCTTCTTCACTAGCTTTATGTGATGTGTTGAATTTTAGCTCGGACCAGTTAAGGACCGCTGTGGTAACTTCTCAGAGGAAGAAACTTTTGAACACATTGTATGCCAAACCATTGCATGGTAAATTCTTTACATGGGTATATTCATCCGTTATTAACACTGCACGTAGTTTTCGATGGTTGCAGTGTTCGATGCATGGTGAGTCCGAGAGCAGCATATTTGCTATCCAAGATCGGGTCTTATGTACAAGATCTTATCAGGCCAAAATAATGAAAATATCTGTCCAATCCATCTTGTGTCGTTTGTGTCAGGAGCATGAAGAGTCAATTCAACATCTGTTATCTGGCTGCCCTGCACTTGCATCGACAAGCTATCTTCGTCGACATGACATGGTGGGCCGGGTTCTCCATTGGCATCTGAGTAAATGTTTAAAATTACCATTATCTGCTAAGCACTGGTATGACCATCAGCCCTTGCCGGTGGTTGAGAATGATTCTGCAAAGGTCCTATGGGACTTTAGTTTACAAACTGATGTTCATGTTCCTTCGAATCGACCTGACCTTGTACTGTTCCTGAAACATGAACATAGAATAATGTTTTTTGAAGTATCTTGTCCTGCGGACGTTAATGTACCTAATAAGGAGCAGGAGAAACTAACCAAATACCAACCACTTATCCAGGAGTTTTCTGAGTGTCATGGTCAGCCTGTTGGCATCGTACCTGTTGTTTTTGGTCATTCAGGTGAGGTGTCAGTTAATCAACAGGATTACTTGAAGCAAATCCCAAATTGCAATGAGAACTTGTTTAATAGCCTCCAGAAAGCTGCTATCTTGGGGACCGTAAACATCTTAACATCTTTGAACATTGGCTGTACTTAGGCTTATGCTTGTATTGTTATTGTATTTCTGTACATACTGTACATGTGTGTCAATTCATTTGAATGAAAAGTAGTAGTAGTAGTAGTAGTAGTAGTAGTAGTAGTAGTAGTAGTAGTAGTAGTAGTAGTAGTAGTAGTAGTAGTAGTAGTAGTAGTAGTAGTAGTAGTAGTAGTAGTAGTAGTAGTAGTAGTAGTAGTAGTAGTAGTAGTAGTAGTAGTAGTAGTAGTAGTAGTAGTAGTAGTAGTAGTAGTAGTAGTAGTAGTAGTAGTAGTAGTAGTAGTAGTAGTAGTAGTAGTAGTAGTAGTAGTAGTAGTAGTAGTAGTAGTAGTAGTAGTAGTAGTAGTAGTAGCAGAAAATTTCAAGTTATGCAGCCAGGTTAAGGAAGTATAAGTCAAGATTATTGAGACAATGGCAAAACAAATTGTTTCGCCAGAATGAAAAGAGATTTTATTCTGAGTTGTTGAGGGGTGGGGATGAAGTTCACCCATCCCCTGATTTGGCTGCCTTGGAATCTTTCTGGAAAAACATTTTTGAGAATCCAGCAAAAGCAAACTTGGATACCTCTTGGCTCAGTGACCTTGAGGGCAAGATTGCAGACAATGCATTTATTGTGGAGCAGTCTGTCATTGATGAGGCTTGTTTTAATGGTTGTGTGTCTAGGTTACACAACTGGGCTGCTCCAGGTCCTGATGGCGTTCAGGGCTTTTGGATTAAACGATTCACAGCTTTGAGGTCAGTGATTGTCTCCCATTTTAACAACATGTTGAAGGATGGGTCTCTTATACCATCATGGTTTCCGAAGGGCAAAACTATTTTAATTCCCAAAGCTTCTGATACAGAACAGCCAAAGAATTTTCGGCCAATAACCTGTCTGAACGTTTTGTACAAGCTGTGGACAGGATGTATTAGTGAAGTAGTGCTAAGGCACTGTGTTGTTAATAATGTTTTACATCCAGCACAGAAGGGGTGTGCTAGAGGAGAGCTTGGATGCACAGATCATTTGTTGTTGAATAGTCATATTTGGAAGCAGGTCAAGTCTAAGAATCGATCACTTTCTGTTGCATGGCTTGACTATAAAAAGGCCTATGATTCTGTACCCCATAACTGGATTGTTTGTTGTTTAAAATTATTTCGATTTGACACCACCATAGTACAGTGTATTGAACAATTGCTCTCACTATGGAGTACTACTTTGTACCTTCGGATGCCTACTTGTGACCCAGTGATGCTGGCAGCAGTCTCTATTAAGCGCGGCATTTTCCAGGGAGACACACTTAGTCCTCTACTGTTTTGTCTTACTCTTACACCATTGAGTATGCTGTTGGATTCCTTGAGTGGGTATCAGGCCACCACTACTAGAAGAGTAAATCATTTGTTGTATATGGATGACATTAAATTGTTTGCGAAATCGGATATCCAGCTTGAAAGGCTACTTCACACTGTTTATATGTTTTCCAATGATGTTTGTCTCACCTTTGGGCTTGACAAGTGTGCAAAGTCCTCTGTAGTGAGGGGAAAGGTGGTTTCATCTGATGATGTTCCCCTATCAGACGCTTGCTCTATACGTGTATTGGGTGTTGGTGAGTCATACAAGTACCTGGGTTTTTATGAATCTGATGGACTAGATTGTGTCAAGAGTAAGGAGATGCTTACTGATTTATTTAACCATCGATTGAAGCTAGTATGGAGCTCATTGCTCAGTGGACCTCGTAAGACAAGAGCTACAAACTCATTTTGTGTTCCACTCTTGTCCTTTGGCTTTGGAATTGTTCCCTGGAACAAGAAAGAGATCCAGCAATTTGATGTTAGCACAAGGAGGATCCTATCAGCCACTAACAATCATCATCCCCGTAGTGCTATTGAGCGTATTTATTTGCCTCGCTCTGCTGGAGGTGTTGGGTTGGTGAACATTGAGAACTTGTATAACAGAAAGTTAGTCTCACTTGCTCATCATCTCTCTGTTTCTTCTGACCCTCTGGTCTTATTGTGCTGTGAGATTGACAGTGATTTGCCAAGGCGGAGTTCTGTGTTGTTCAGGGCCAGGGAATACTGTGTATCTCTATCTGTTACATCAGACTTCCAAAACATCTTGTTCTCTTCACTGAAGTCTTTGATTCGTGACTGTCAGTTTAGCCGGCTAATGTCCTCTATCATCGACAAACCTCTTCATGGTCAGTATTATGCACTTTTAAACAAGAATTCAATTGACAAGACTAGAAGTGTGTGCTGGCTGAAAAGCCATGTTCACTCAGAGTCGGAGTCTACAATACTTGCCATTCAGAATCAGGCCATCACTACCAGAGTTCTTCAGGTTAAGATTATGAAGATGAGCATTCCTTCTATAATGTGTAGATTGTGTGGAGAGCATGAAGAATCTGTTGTTCATTTGTTGGCAGCTTGTCCATCATTGGCTGCCACTGCTTATTTATACCGTCATAACTTAGTAGCTGGAGTGGTGCATTGGCATTTGATGAGGCTGCATGGATTTTTACCTGGTTCCTCGTGTTGGTTCACTCATAGACCCCCTGCTGTGGTTGAATCATCGGCAGTGAAGATCCTGTGGGATTTTGGCTTACAGTCTGCCAGTCACCACCTGAGTAATCACCCAGATATTGTTTTATTTGACTATGACCTTAAGAAGATTTACTTCATTGAAGTTTCTTGTCCAGCTGATGTAAATGTGCCCTCTAAGGAGCAAGAAAAGTTACAGAAGTATCAATCATTGGCACATGATTATCACTTGATGTACAGAATGCCGGTGATAATTATCCCTGTGGTGGTTGGATGTACAGGTGTTGTATCTTCTAACTGTATTACTCACCTTCGTCCTATCCCAGACTTTTCTAACAATTTATTTTGTACCATTCAAAAGGCAGCCATAATTGGAACTTTTCATGTCTTACGGTGTACAAATGTGATTTAATGAACATTATCTCATGTACTTGTATATGATTCTGTTCTTTCTCTGTACAATTGTGTGTACATGTAATTCTTTTAATGAAAAGTAGTAGTAGTAACAATTGGGATGACTTCAATTGGCTGATTGTAACAAGTTGAAACTTCAAAGTATCATCCACTAACTAGAGAAGTTTCTGCAACTTGTTACAATACGTAAGACTCTAGCTACATACTAAGAATCAAATGATATAATGTTCTACACAATGATCAAGACACACAGTAGTGTATCGTGTGGCCCAAGAAGCCAGCTTGCCACACCGTGAGTATATTACCACGAAGAAAGAAAACGCGCTTTTCACACCTTTGTAGCTCAGTGATCCCTTATCTGATTAAAACCACATTTGCTGCAGAATTTCCGGCTAGGTAGGGGAGTCTACATTTAAAATTTGAAGAAAATAGCTTTAGCGATTTCCGATATACGATCGGCAAAAGTTAAGGTTTTTTCTTCTTTTCTCTTTCTTCTTCTACTTCTTTTCATACAGTTTGCAAATTCCGCCGTAAAACACGAATGTGGTGCTCCAATCAGGCTAAAATTTAGCACACGTAAAGGACTCATTACAGCTAATCTCAGTGCAAACTTTGGTAAGAATCCAATGAACAGTCACGGAGTTATGACCGATTTTTAGTGTAAAATAAGATCTAAGGGCTGTCATGCCCACAGGGTAAACCCCTTGGAGGAATGAGTTGAAAATTGCTATGTAGATGGAGTAAGCAATCGTAGCAGTGCCTTTTGGTGGTTTGAAAGGAATTGAGATTATTATTATTATTATTATTAAATAGTGTGCAGAACCTCTAAAGAGTGTGAGTGCACAACACAAATTACAATGATGCAGTGCATGGTGTGTGATTACTTAAAATACAATTACAGTGCATGATTATGTAGTTTAATCTTAAACTGTTGTAAGGAAGATTTATTAACTAATTCATGATCTAAGCTGTTCCAAAGTCGAAGTGTTGATGGAAAAAATTAGTACAGATGGTTACTTATTCTGGAGTAGGGTAGTTGACAGGTGAAATTGTGATGTCGCATGTTAGAGTTACTTGGGACGAGGTGATGGCTGGGAAGATACTAAATTATGAATTGATAAATACCATGGAGATATGACACAAAACCTAAACTGTGTTAGAAACAACTCATCGTGTAGAGAGACCAACTAAAAATAGGTACTTATTATGTAGAGAGTTTAGCTACAAAACACTACCCTGTAAAGGGTCCAGCTGCAAACAAATGACCCTAGAGAGATCAGCTACAAACAACTCCCCCTTTAGAGAGATCAGCTGAAAGAAGATACCTTGTAGAGAGTACAGCTACAAAGAAACCACTATGTAGAGAGTTCAGCTGCAAACAAATCAAATTGTAGAGAGTTCAGCTACATACAAATCATACTGTAGAGAGATCAGCTAGGAACAAGTCACCCTGTAGAGAGATCAGCTACAAGTTCAGCTACAAATATGTTACCGTATAGGGATCTGCTTGAAACAAATTATCTTGCAGAGAGTTAAGCTACAAATAAATCACCCAGTAGAGACTTCAATTATAAACAGATAATTCTATAGACAGTTCCGCTAGAAACTAGTCACCCTGCAGAGAAATCAGCTAGAAACAAGCCATCCAGAGATCAGCTAGAACAAGTCACTCTGTAGAGAGATCAGCTAGAAGAAGTTACATTGTAGAGAGTTCAGCTACAAAGAAATCATCATGTACAGAGTTCTGCAGCAAACAAATCAACCCGTAGAAGGTTCAACTACAAACAGATCACCCTGTAGAGAGATCAGTTAGAAGGATCACCTTGTAGAGAGTTCAGCTACAAACAAATCACCCTGCAGATAGTTCAGCTGTAAACAGATCACCCTGCAGAGAGATCAGCTAGAATGATCACCTCGTAGAGAGTTCAGCTACAGGGGCGTAGCTAGACGTTTAGTGACAGTAGGGCCTAGGTGGGGCACACCTTCGCATCAAGTCCTCCCATGCAATATAAATACACAACATACGAGTCCATCTCACTGTGGACTCTTACACATCTATATAGAAATCTTATTAAAGTGCATGGTTGCGCCTAGTTAGCTAAATATACTGCTACACTGCTGTTTCTGCAGCTAATCGACCCTACAACCTACGCTATTGCTCAGTCAGCATGCCTAATTTCTTCTTCCACAGCTCTCACGGATTGACTCATTGATCCAAATTTTAATCGGCTAGCTACATGTCACACATCAGCACTGCAGTGTTGGAGATCCGCTTAACCACAGCGGGCATTAAAAGGAATGCGTAGCAGCATGTGCCTCATCATCTTTACAATCTTATTAGTATCATAGGTCTAATTTCCAATCACTATCAGCTCACTATTCACAACCTTTTTGCAGTGAGCATTAAAGTAAATACTTCATTTATTAAACCTCTTGCACGTCTTCTTTCAAGAACACCTCACTCAACACCTGTCATAGAGTAGTATGTTATCACCTTGACTTGATATAATCACGATGCGTACAGCCTCAATTTACTGACACCTTCCCTCCAACTCACACATTTGAACTTGAGATCACGTGATAGTGGGCATTTAAAGGAATTTTAATTTTCTTTATCCGCCGATGTTAGTAATAGCGAAATAACAAGAAATTGTATCTGCAGCGATGATATTCATTTTAAAATCTGCATGGTAGCGTTTTGAAAAATCGTCGCGCGTAGAATCACATGACTTGCAACATTTACTGACGGTGGGGCCTGGAAAGTTGACGGTGGGGGACAGGCCCCAGTGGGCCCCAGTGGGCCCCAGTGTAGCTACGCCACTGTTCAGCTATAAATAGATCACCCTGCAGATAGTTCAGTTACAAACAAGTAACTCTGTAGAGTGCTTAGCTAGATACAAGTCAACCTGTAGAGAGATCAGCTAGAAGAAAACACTGTCTAGAGAGGTCATTAGAAGCAAGTCACCTTGTAGTGAGTTCAGCTACAAAGGAACTATCACCTAAGCAACCAAACACCAGACCACTGTATTAACTTGTTAATATTATGTTGTAATTTAAGGCTGTCATGAAAAGATTTGATGACCGAGTATATCTTGGTATCATCTGCAGACATCTTCAGATTACTCTCGATGAGGTCAGGCACATCATTGACATACAATCAAGACACACGGTAGTGTGTCGTGCGGCCCAGGTTGCCGGCGCGCCACACCGTGAGTATATTTACAGGAAGAAAGTAAACGCGATTTTCACACCTTTGTAGCTCCGTGATTCCTTATCCTATTAAAACCAAAGTTGCTACAGAAATGCCGGCGAGGTAGGGGAGTCCACATACCAAATTTGAAGAAAATCGCTCCAGCCATTTCCGAGATACGAGCGGCCAAAGTTTGGGTTTTTTTTCTTCGTTTTTTTCTTCTTCTACTTCTTCTTCTTCATCTTCTTCTTTTCGCACACTTTGCAAAATCCGCAATAAAACAAGAATGCGTGCTTGGATCGGGCAGAAATTTGGCACACTTAAAGGGCTCATTAAGGCGAATCTCAGTACCAAGTTTGGTAGGAATCCGATGAACATTCACGGAGTTATGACCGATTATCTGCGTAAAATAACGTCGAAGGTCTGTCACGCCCACAGGGTAAACCGCTTGAAGGAATGAGCTGAAAATTGCTATGTAGATGGAGTAACTATCGTAGGAGTGCCTTTTTGTGGTTTGAAAGGAATCCAGTTAAAGGCCATCGAGATATGACACAAAACCCAACGTATGTCACAATTACGCGATCGACTTTTATGAATAAAAAAACTATTAGTTTTCACGCCTACCAGCCAAACCGCTTAGAACAGTGAGCTGAAAATTGGTGTGTAGCTGGAATAATTATCATAGAAAGTCCTTGCAGTAGTACAGAAGAATCGGATTACAAACCACTGAGTTATGACTCCAAAGCCAACTACGTGTAGCATATGCGAGATCGAGATACTCTAATAGAACAGTCACCCTAATAAAGCATTCAGCTACGTTTATAACTTACTCCATTATAGAATTTCTTTGGCATTGCAAGTTATTCTGTTGGGAGTTCAGCTACAAACAGTTAATCTTATAGACAATTCAGCTACAAGCAAGTCATCTTGTAGAGAGTTCAGCTACAAATATGTTGCTGTAGAGATTCAGAACATTATAAGTCACACTGAAGAGAATTCAACTATAAACAAGTCACCTTGTAGAGAGTTCAGCTACAACAAGTCACTCTGTAGAGAATTCAGCTACAAACAAGTCACTGTGTAAAGGGTTCAGCTACAAAAAAAGCTACCTAGTAGAGAGTTCATCTAGATCAGCTACAAACAAGTTACTTTATGCAATATTCAGCTACAAGTAAGTCACTCTGTAGAGAGTTCAGCTACAAACAAGTCACTCTGTAGTACAAACAAGTCACCGTGGAGAGAGAGTTCAGCAACCAATCAAAAAACCACCATATAAAAGAGTTCAGCTATACAAACAAGATATAACTCTATAGAGAGATCAGGTAGAAACTTAACAGATCACACTGTAGAGAGTTCAGCTAGAAACAAGTCATCCAGACTGAGTAGAGAGATCAACTAGAAAACATCACCTTGTAGAGAGTTCAAATCACCCTACAGATAGTTCAGCTACAAACAAATCACCCTATAGAGAGATCAGCTAGAAGAAGTCACCTTGTAAAGAGTTTAGCTACAAAGAAACTACCATGTAGAGAATTCAGCTATGAACAGATCATACTGTTGAGAATTCAGCTAGAAACAAGTCATCCTGTAGAGAGATCAACTAGAAGAAGTTACCTTGTAGAGAGTTCAGCTACAAAGAAACAACCATGTAGAAAGTTCAACTGCAAACAAATCAAACTGCACAGAGTTCAGCTACAAACAAATCACCCTGTAGAGAGATCAGCTAGAAACAAGTCACGCTGTAGAGAAATCAACTAGAAGAAGTTACCTTGTAGAGAGTTCAGCTGCAAACAAACCATCATGTAGAGACTTCAGCTGCAAACAAATCACCCTGTAGAGAGTTCAGCTAGAAACAAGTCATCTTGTAGAGAGATCAGCTAGAAGAAGCTACCTTGTAGAGAGTTCAGCTACAAAGAAACCACCATGTAGAGAGTTCAGCTGCAAACAAATCGAATTGTAGAGAGTTTAGCTACCAACAAATCACCATGTAGAGAGTTCAGCTAGAAACAAGTTATCCTGTAAAGAGATAAGCTAGAAGAGGTTACCTTGTAGAGTGTTCAGTTATGAACAAACCATCATGTAGAAAGTTCAGCTGCAAACGAATCACCCTGCAGAGAGTTCAGTTATGAGAAGATCACCCTATAGAGAGTTCAGCTAGAAGAAGTCACCTTGCAGAGAATTCAGCTGCAAAGAAACCACCATGTAGATAGTTCAGCTGTAAACAAATCATCCTGTCGAGAGTTCAGCTACGAACAGATCACCTGGTAGAGTTCAGCTAGAAACAAGCCACCCTGCAGAGAGATCAGCTAGAAACAAGTCATCCTGTAGAGAGACCAGCTAGAACAAGTCACTTTGTATGTAGAAAGTTCAGCTACAAAAAAAATCACCCAGTAGAGAGGTCAGCTACAAACAAATCTCCCTGTTTAGAGATCAGCTAGAAGAAGTTACCTTGTAGAGAGTTCAGCTACAAAGAAACCATCATGTAGAGAGTTCAGCTGCAAACAAATCACCTGTAGAGAGTTCAGCTACAAACAAATCACGCTCTAGAAAGATCAGCTAAAAGAAGTCACCCTGTAGAGAGTTCAGTTACAAAGAAACCACCATGTAGAGAGTTCAGCTACAAACTAGTGACCTTGTAGAGACATCAGTTACCTTGTAGAGAGTTCAGCTACAAAGAAACCATCATGAAGAGAGTTCAGCTACAAACAAATATCCCTGTAGAAAGGTCAGCTAGAAGAAGTCACCTTGTAGAGAGTTCAGCTACAAAGAACCATCATGTAGAGAGTTCAGCTGCAAACAAATCACCTGTATAGAGTTCAGCTACAAATAAATCTCCCTGTAGAGAGATCAGCTAGAAGAAGTTACCTTGTAGAGAGTTCAGCTACAAAGAAACCATTATGTAAAGAGTTCAGCTGCAAACAAATCACCTGTATAGAGTACAGCTACAAACAAATCTCACTGTAGAGAGATCAGCTAGAAGAAGTTACCTTGTAGAGAGTTCAGCTACAAAGAAACCATCATGTAAAGAGTTCAGCTGCAAACAAATCACCTGTAGAGAGTTCAGCTACAAACAAATCTCTCTGTAGAGAGATCAGCTAGAAGAAGTTACCTTGTAGAGAGTTCAGCTACAAAGAAACCATCATGTAAAGAGTTCAGCTGCAAACAAATCACCTGTAGAGAGTTCAGCTACAAACAAATCTCTCTGTAGAGAGATCAGCTAGAAGAAGTTACCTTGTAGAGAGTTCAGCTACAAAGAAACCATCATGTAGAGAGTTCAGCTGCAAACAAATCACCTGTAGAGAACTCAGCTACAAACAAATCACGCTCTAGAAAGATCAGCTAAAAGAAGTCACCCTGTAGAGAGTTCAGTTACAAAGAAACCACCATGTAGAGAGTTCAGCTACAAACTAGTGACCTTGTAGAGACATCAGTTACCTTGTAGAGAGTTCAGCTACAAAGAAACCATCATGTAGAGAGTTCAGCTGCAAACAAATCACCTGTAGAGAGTTCAGCTACAAACAAATCTCCCTGTAGAAAGGTCAGCTTGAAGAAGTCACCTTGTAGAGAGTTCAGCTACAAAGAACCATCATGTAGAGAGTTCAGCTGCAAACAAATCACCTGTATAGAGTTCAGCTACAAACAAATCTCCCTGTAGAGAGATCAGCTAGATGAAGTTTCGTTCAGCTACAAACAAATCACCCTGTAGAAAGATCAGCTAGAAGATGTTACCTTGTGGAGAGTTCAGCTACAAAGAAACCATCATGTAGAGAGTTCAGCTTCAAACAAATCACCTGTAGAGAATTCATCTACAAACAAATCTCTCTGTAGAGAGATCAGCTAGAAGAAATTACCTTGTAGAGAGTTCAGTTACAAAGAAACCATCATGTAAAGAGTTCAGCTGCAAACAAATCACCTGTAGAGAGTTCAGCTACAAACAAATCTCCCTGTAGAAAGGTCAGCTAGAAGAAGTCATCTTGTAGAGAGTTCAGCTACAAAGAACCATCATGTAGAGAGTTCAGCTGCAAACAAATCACCTGTATAGAGTTCAGCTACAAACAAATCTCACTGTAGAGAGATCAGCTAGAAGAAGTTACCTTGTAGAGAGTTCAGCTACAAAGAAACCATCATGTAAAGAGTTCAGCTGCAAACAAATCACCTGTAGAGAGTTCAGCTACAAACAAATCTCTCTGTAGAGAGATCAGCTAGAAGAAGTTACCTTGTAGAGAGTTCAGCTACAAAGAACCCATCATGTAGAGAGTTCAGCTACAAACAAATCACCTGTAGAGAGTTCAGCTACAAACAAATCTCCCTGTAGAAAGGTCAGCTAGAAGAAGTCACCTTGTAGAGAGTTCAGCTACAAAGAAACCATCATGTAGAGAGTTCAGCTGCAAACTAATCACCTGTAGAGAGTTCAGCTACGAACAAATCTCTCTGTAGAGAGATCAGCTAGAAGAAATTACCTTGTAGAGAGTTCAGTTACAAAGAAACCACCATGTAGAGAGTTCAGCTGCAAAGAAATCACCCTGTAGAAAATTCCGCCACAAACAAATTGCCCTGTAGAAAGATCAGTTAGAAGAAGTTACCTTGTAGATCGTTCAGCTACAAACAAATCACCCTGTAGAGAGATCAGCTAGAAGAAGTTACCTTGTAGAGATTTCAGCTACAAAGAAACTACCATGTAGAGAGTTCAGCTGCAAAGAAATCACCCTGTAGAAAATTCAGCCACAAACAAATTGCCCTGTAGAAAGATCAGTTAGAAGAAGTTACCTTGTAGAGAGTTCAGCTGCAAAGAAACCATTCTGTAAAGAGCTCAGCTGCAAACAAATCACCTGCACAGAATTCAGCTACAAACAAACCACCCTGTAGAGAGATCAGCTAGAAGAAGTTACTTGTATATTGTTCAGCTACAAACAATTCACCCTATAAAGAGAGCAGCAAGAAGAAGTCACTTTGTAGAGTGTTCAGTTACAAAGAAACTACCATGGATAGTTCTGTAATAAATATATGTATTATATATATAGTTTGTACATTTACTGATAAAATCAGAAATATTTAAAGTACATCTGCTTCGTCTTTTCTTCTTCCTGTGGAAAAGAAAAAAAGACAGGTTAAAAAAGTCCCAAAGCCGGCCTATGGCCGGATAGGCCGGCTTGGGGGTATACAAATACAAAAAGAAGTGAAATCTAATCCAAAACAGCCAGCTGTAAAAAAAGGGTGCGGCCCTCAAAAAGGCTATGGTGAAAAAAGATGTGAAATCCAAGGTGGCGGACAAGAAATGGCTGTGATGGTAGGTTAATGGTAAAAATTTTAATAACGGCAATTTAGATGAATTTTTTGCCAAGATCAAGCGGCACAAAAATTCACCTGAATTGTTGTTATTAAAATTTTTACCATTAACCTACCATCACAGCCATTTCTTGGCCCCCACCTTGGATTTCACATCTTTTTTCACCATAGCCTTTTTGAGGGCCGCACACTTTTTTTACAGCTGGCTGTTTTGGATTAGATATAAATAACAAGGGACCCAAGACTGAACCTTGAGGTACTCCGCTCTGAACACCAACCCAATCTGACTGAGACCCATTAACGACTATTATTTGAGAACTATTTGCAAGAAAATTGGATAACCATATTGACAAGTTTCCACGCACACTGTACGCTTCAAATTTAGAAATCAACCTATGATGTGGGACAGAGTGAAACACCTTACTGTAATCCAAGTATATCACATCGACACCATAACCCTGGTCATTTGCATTTGCCCAGTCTTCAAAGGTTTCCAACAAGTTAGTTAAACATGATTTTTTGCACACATAACCATGTTGCTGATGGTTAAGAATGTTATTTTCTAAAAGGAAGTCAAATAACTCTGTACAAATAATAGATTCTAAAATATTTATCCACAGTAGATGTTAGACTGATTGGTCAGTAGTTAGCAGTCTTAAGCCTAGAAACTTTCTTGCATACTAGAATTACGTGGGTTTTCTTCCATTCACTAAGGAGATCTCCACTAGTCAAGGACTGATGGAATAGCATGGTTAAAGGAGCGCAAAGTGTATGGGCACAAGCCTTGAGAATATAAGAATGGATACTGTCTGGACCAGGAGCCTTATTATCTTTCAGTGTACTCAATTTCTCCAATACAATAGACTCAGATATGTTGACATCACATATGGATTCTTCATATATAAAAGGAGGTGCTGGAATATATGATAGATCTTCTTGAGTAAAAGTTGACTCAAAATATCTGTTGAGAACATCAGCAATCTCCTCGTCACTGGCAGTGGAAAAGCAATCAGTCTTCTCTAAAGGACCAATACTAGGCTTAACTTTTTGATTAGATTTGACATAGAAATAGAAGGCTTTTTTGGGTTGGACTTAAATTTATTTAGAAACGACTCTTTGTATGACTTTTGGGCAGTTCTAAGTTCACATTTAACTATGTTACATTTGATATTGTAGTTAGCATAGTCAGTATGAGACCTAGACCTCCTAGCTATATCTAGAGAAAGCAGATTGTTTAGCTTTAATTGCTACAGATATACTTTTTGTCCACCATGGAGGAGATTTGCTGGCCTTAGGAGTAGAGGTAGGAACAAACTGCACTGTAGCATCATTCACTAACTGCTTAAAAACCTCCCAGTTATCCTCCATGCTATTGCTACACATACGATCTGTCCAGTCAATTCCCATGAAATACTCATTCATTCCTTTCGAATCATAACTCAGTGCTTAGTTGTAATCTGAGCCAAAACACAAGCTCATACCAGCAAACCACAAACCACATTACAACAATTTGTTACAAACTTTGTTATACCATGGTATGTGCATAATGAATGATTAACGAAATTCACGTGCATTAAGGGAAATAAATAAGTTTTACCTGACTGATAATTATCACGTGACCCATTTAGAAGACATCCATTGGAAAGTCCATGCACATGCAGTAACACTTCAAGTGAAAAGTGAACACACTTGATACGCGATTTATGTTATTATTGATGACAGTCCATGTTTTGAGAGGGAAATATAATATCATTAATCACTAAAATACATTAAAGTACGAGTACCGCATTGTAGAGCCATAACCAAGAACAAATTCCAGACAATGATCACGTGGCCTATTTAGTGGAAATATCTTGGAAAGTCCCTGTAACACATCAAGTGCACACACGTGATACGTACATTAATTATTGATGGCAGTCCATGTCTTGAGAGGACTGAATACTACTAAATATTTATTACTAGCTGTAGTACCTGCCCTATCGTGCAGGGCAGTATGTACAATGACATGGAAATTAAATGAAATTACAGTTGGTAATATACTATTATACATACTTTATAAAAGACTAAGGAAATAATGTGGTGTAAGGATTGCATGAATGCAATAATTGTGGAGAAGTGCACTCTTATTGGAATATTTTGTGACTTAAGTTGCTCAAATTCTACCATCAACCAAACATACCATGAATTACTGTAATCTGCACTACAACGATTCTGTTATGACAAAATATAACGGCTTTATAAAATATAACAGCATGTTCACAGAGTGGGGGCTAGCAAGAAATAATAATAAATGAAAACAAAAAATTTTGAGTCATCCAGCCCAAGACATCTCATGGAAAAAACCTGCCAGCCTTTTCTTTTGTTTTGTTGCACAGGAAAAACCGGAAAATGCTCCACTCTGCTTTGTAGCATGTGTAGAAAGAGTTCAAATCATTGCTGCAAAGTCTATAAATAGCTCCCATTTTCACAACGTGCCCCACGTTGTGAAGAACAGTCTACCACAGGACCGTGTCATTTCACTGTGTAGCTGCAGTCATCCCTCCTCCTAGCAAACCATCCAGGATATGCATAAAGACAAAAGAATAGAAAAGATAAATAGTTTCACACATACATAAATATACAAAGCAACCATCTGATACATTTTTTTTACCATAATACCTTCCTTACCACCATCCACAGGTGCTGATCCACAACATCACAAAGCAGCAGTAGCAGCAGACAAACTTAACTAAAGTGCATGTGTTTGCCTATCTAAAAACCTCACTATAGACTACATTACGTGTTTTGCAATCCTCTCTAACTAAAAGTGTCAATCTATCTTCTGAACCTACCCTAGATAGTGCCACATAAAGCATGCTGTGTGTGAAGCTTTCGTCCATCAAATCTAATCCTACACCCTTAAAAGTTTGGCCCTGGCTTTTGTTAATGGTCATGGCAAAGCAAAGTGCAATTGGAAATTGAAGCTGTCTAAATTCAAAAGGCAAAACCGAGTTACTCGGAATGAGAGGAATGCGTGGTATTACAATATCGTGTCCTGCATATCTACCGTGAGAAATCTTGGCCTCTACTGTGTTAGCCGACAGTTTAGTAACTACACACCTAGTGCCATTAGTAACCCTTGGAGGATCTAGAGAGCGTAGAATAATAATAGGAGCGCCTACTTTAAGTAAGAGAAGATGCTGAGGTAGTCCAGATACCTCTAAAGAGTTCAAGAATTCTGTTGGAAAGTGAACAGCCTGAGATTCATCAGGTATGGTGTCCAAGGACCTGTAGTTACAGCAGTCACCAGGTAACTGCTCCACCAGAGTCATGTTGATGGAATGAGTGGTCTTGTTAAGAGGAGCAAGAATGCAGCGTTCAGAAAGCCAAGCCAAGTCCCTAAAGTTGGAGAGCAAATCTGGATACACCCTGGAAACCAGTTCCTCCTTGCTATCCACAAAGGTTCCCATGGTGTCAGGTAGCTGGACAACATCAGGTAGAGTGTCAATAGGAAACTTCCCACACAGGTGCACTCTCATGTTAGTGTGTAGTTGTTTAACCACCACACTGTCCCACAGATGAGATCGCTTGAGGCAAGCATCAACAATGTTACCTCTAGTGCCACCTTGAATGACAGGTAGAATCTGCCTGAAGTCACCACACAGTAGCATGCACTTGCCTGCCATTGGATTATCATTCCCTTTAGCCATTCTGTTGAGTAGAGCCAAGCCCGTGGTTTCCCAAAAATCATCTCCTTTGTGAGCATCTCTAACAATTTCTTCACCTTAAGCCTAAACACACGGGCCACTAAGTCTGGACGGTCCAGAGGCTCTTGACCTGGTAGTAGATTGTTCCTAATCTCTGGCCAATTAGGATTGGTGGTCATGGTGATAAAGAGGTTGGGGTGGCCATACTTCCTAACGTAGGTCATTGCATCCTGCTGACACTCATGCATGTAGCATGGTCCACCAGTAAATGACGACGGTAGGATCACCCTATGACCAACATTCCTGGGGTCACCATCCCCATCTACCATTGCATCCCACAAATCCTGGTAGCAATCAGCACGTAGTGCCTTTTGCTCACGCCTGAGAAACTGTAAGCACTCAGTTTCAATCTTACAGTAGGCGTCAACCAGGAATTGCTGGAAAAGCCTTTTAGCCTTAAGCAATACAGGCACTTGCTGCCTGACCATGATGTGGTAGCGGTAATACACCATGGCTGTCAATTTCCAACCATTAGCCAATTTCAGGTTGATGTGCCATCCATCGGTGCCATAAGAAAAGAGTAAAGGATACTGTAAAGGATCATACCCCCTATGAAGTTCAGAAATGCGCTGCAAAGACCCATCCCTATAGTGCAAAACTATGTCCCTATTATTTACATTATCATTAGGCATTAGCACTCCTACCTCGTCACACATTGGGCCATTGTACCTCCTAGCATGCTCTCCTACAGGCCGTTTGTTCTCATTAATCACTACCCTAATATTTGCTGGCTCATCATGCTGCTCAAATATTTCTTTAGCTACCTTAATAAGTTGAACATAGTGATTATTGTCATACAAAAGCTCAGTAATACCCCTAGCAATGTCAAGCCTTAACCCATCAACTATCCCACATCTTGTAGCTACTTCAGTTTGCTGGTTGTCGATAAAATAAATTTGGGAAAATTTAGGAGACTCACCTGTTGATGGAACTAAACTACCTATATGATGATAGACTTGACCCTGTACTCTAAAAGAAGGATTGAAGCCAGCCATAGTTATCTCGTTACAGCCAAAGCTTGTCATTTGAAATGCACTATTATACTTACGTATGCTAGCTAGAAAATGTTTACCTGCTGTGTTTGTACCTTCATACAGGTGTCTCAAGAATGACTGGGGCTGTGGAAATGCCTCTAACTGGACATTACCCTTCAAGCAACAAAGGGATTCGGTCTCCTGGGGAAATTTTAATGCGCCGCAGTGTGTGCATTATACACTAAGTGTGCCTACATCTGTAGTGTTGAAGAAGTTGTGAGGCTGATAGTTAAGCCCCCTAAAGCTTGGGTGTGTGCTTGCACGTACCTGTTGTCTGCGTGCTGTGTTAGCCTGCTGCTCCAGAGCTCTGTAGAGTGGATCAGCTCGAGCTTGTTGATGGGAAGCTGTATCTTGTTGTTGCTCCTCCCTCCTTGTTACTGGGTTTTCACGCGCAGATCGACGGGCAGCTGTATCACGCTGCTGTTCTTCTTCTCAGGTGGCCCGGTCAGCACGCGCAAGTCGACGGGCACCTGTATCACGCTACTGTTCTTCTCTGGCCGGGTCCGCACGCGCAAGTCGACGGGCAGCTGCATCGTGGATCCGTTCCTGTGATCTTCTTTCTTTGTCCTGGCGGGCCAAACGATGGGCTTCTGCGTCACGTTGTCGTCGTCTCTGTTGTGAGTCCAGTTCACACCTAGCACTGGATGAGGTGGTAGCTCCAGTTGAAGCCTCCTGGCGGCGCAGTATTTGTCGTTCTGCTTCTTCCCGTCTCTTCTCTGGATCCAATCTTTGGTTCTGCTTGCGTCTCTTTGCTTGAAACGCACAAAAAGTAGACGATCGTTTTCGCTTAGGCGGCATGCTCGGGCTGAATTAGAAATATCACGTGTGTACAGTTGGCAAAAACACATGCGGTACAGTGCGAAAAAAGGTGTACTGAAAAGGTGCTCAAAACGAAAAAAAAACTTAACACCAGCTGGACTCGAAACCACAACCTCGCGCACGTAAGGCAGGCACCTAAACCATTAACCTATCTACTTCACCACATTGTTACAGCAATATTTTAGTATTATAAAGACTTGTACAAATGGACTGAGATAGGTGTTTACTTGCGCTTTGCATGCGGTTTATAGAAAGAATTCAAGCGAATTTTAGTCTACACGTAGGGCAGCTAGATGGGTCCTAAATGATTTCAATCGAATCAGCTCAGTCACAGCTATGTTACAGCATCTTTCTTGGCCAAGCCTTCAGCTGAGACGTAAAATATCCAGATTACAAGCACTTTTTAAAATTATACATCAAGATTATTTACTGTCAATTCCTCCTCATTTTATTTCAATGACAAGATCCACCAGACTATATCACCCACATCGTTTTATTCTACCAAACTCATCCACCTATTCATACCAACAGAGCTTTTTCTCCAGATCAATTAAGGATTGGAACAACTTACCATCTTCCATCATTGAGAGCAACAATATTGACTCTTTTTCAGCGGAACTGCAAACATTGTATAGAACTCAATAACTGTAATCTTTGTAACTACATAGCTAAATTCATTTTATGATTGCTTTTCTTTTCCTGAGCATATCAGCTGCGCTGTCTGCTCAGTAACAATAATAATAATAATACACACCTGCTTTCAACGGCCCCTAGACGACTAACGATAGCTCGCACGAACTTTTCGAAAGCGTCATTGTTGAGCTCACTAATCAGCGCTTCCGTGACGCCAAAGACGCTTCCAAACGCGCAGCGGTTCGAGAGTACAATGCGTGACATCAAATGGAATGCAGACAGATAGACAGACGGCTTTTAACTCTTATAATATAGATATTGTAATGGATTGGTGAAGCGTATTTGAAACTAAATACACCGCTTGAAGAAGTCGAATGGATATTAAAGAGTCGCGAGAATACTGATGTACTCAGCTCTGCGTGGAGGTTCAGTAACGAAAAGAGAAGTATTATTATTATTATTATTATTGTTAATTAGCAAAGCCCACTAGGGACAACACGCTAATGAGCATTACAATCACATATTATCAAGACACACGGTAGTGTGTCGTGCGGCCCAACAAGCCGGCGCGCCACACCGTAAGTATGTTTACAGGAAGAAAGAATACGTAATTTACACACCTTTGTATCTCGGTGATCCCTAATCCGAATAGAACCAAATTTGCTACAGAGTTTCCCGCCAGCCAGGGGAGTCTACATTCCATATTTGAAGGAAATCGTTCCAGCCATTTCCGAGATATGAACTGCCAAAATTTCGATTTTTTCTTCGTTTTTTCTTCGTGTTTTCGCACACTAGCAAAAAATTCTTAATGTAAACGCGTACTCCGATCGCCTTGAAATTTGGCACACAGAAAGAGAGTCCAAAAGCGAATCCTAGCATCAAATTTGGCGCAAATTCGATAAATGGTTTAGGAGTTATGACCGATTATTCGCATAAAACAAGATCAATTTGTTGACATGCCTACAGGGTAAACCGCTTCTTGAAAATTGCTATGTAAATGGAGTAACAATCGTAGGAGTGCCTTTCAGTGGTTTGAAAGGAATCGAGATAAAAACCATGGAGATATGACACAAAACCCAACCAGTGTCACAATTACACGATCGATTTATATGAATAATAAAGTACCGTATAACTGAAATGTTTCGCTGAAGAAAACATTCCCGAATTTCGCGATTTTAGGTGCATTCGCAAATGTTTTCTTGCTGAATTTTTCCTCATATTAAAAAAGCTTTTTTCATGGATCAGTTGATGTAGTATTCATGTAACGAGTGTATAAGTGGGTAGCTACTCGCCTTGCTACTCGCTAAACTGTTACATATGTAACGGTATAGCCAGTGACCTTGGCGTGTGCGAGGGCGTGTGATTTGAACCATAGATAAGATTTTTAAAATAATATATTTAATTAAATTGGCTGTTGATATTCAGCCGGTCACCGGCTAGAGATTCATAGATTAATTTAACCGGTCACGCCAAAGACCGGCTATACAGAGGCTAAAAACTTAGAAAAAATCGTGACACAAAAAGGTATAAGAAACGAAGAAAAAAGGTGTGATCTGACCGAGGCTCGAACCCACACATCCAGGTTTGGAGTACCCACGCTCTACCACTATACCAACGGTGCTTGTTGGGTACTCTTCTTGTTTCTGTACTATTTAAATGTTAAAAATATAACTTGCTATAGTCTACCCCATAGCAGTGAAGAAGGAACTAAAGCTGAACCCGACCCTAACCCTAACGCTAACCTGATGTTTGCCTGTTAAACATAATGATGACCTTCACTGTCTGTATAAAGGTAAGTTTTTGTGTGAGTTCGAGACGAGCTCACCCAAAAACTTACCTTTAATTTTAGTCATACAACTAGTTTGTTTGATACTCGAGTTATAGGTGACACTTCTAATGTTTATACAACAAACGACCTGCTGAATATATTTTCGAATGTTTAGCTGGTGACCGACTAAATATCCACTTCGAATTAAATATACCTTACCCTGTAAGGTATATATTATGTATGTTCGAACATAGATGCAAACTTCAGTGACAGTGGAAAAATCAGTGCTACTAAATGGGGCAAGTATATTTGCAGCCCAGCGATTCACTGTGCCGGAAATGGCGTGTCTTAGCCTCCGTTTTAGTGCCGCCCCAAGGCTATAGGTGTGGCTATCGTCCTCGCTCATTATCGTGAATGCCTACTTTTCCAGCGAAACAGCAATCATGCATGGCTACTAGTATGCGTAGTACGCAACAAGTCACAGTCAGCCATATAGTCGACCGTTCCCTAGATATCCATAGGTGAAAACATCAATTCGTTGTGGACGCGCCGCGAATTATTAATTACTTTATACGGTAAATCGCGAACGTTTTCTCGCGAATGAGGAGATATTAGATCATTCGCGAATGTTTTCTTCCGCGAATTATTCCCGTTATACGGTATTAGTTTTCACGCCTACTAGGCAAACCGCTTAGAGCAATGAGTTGTAAATCGGTGTATAGCTGGAATAATCCGCATAGAAAGTCCTTGCAGAAAATCATATTATTGTAAAACATTTTGCATGCATGTTTCATATGTGCGTTAATCCTCAAACTGAGGCTGCACATTTGTGGAAAATAAATAAATAAATAGAAGTACAGAAGAATCGGATTACAAACCACCGAGTTATGATTCGAAAGCCAACTCCGTGTAGCAAATGCGAGATCGAGATGCTCTAATAGAACAGTCACCCTAATAGAGCATTCGGCTAATTTATTTACTCCATTATAGAATTCTATTACATTACAAGTTATTCTTTAGAGAGTTCAGCTGCAAACAGTTAATCTTATAGACAGTTCAGCAAGAAGCAAGTCACCCTACATGTGGAGAATTAAGCAAATATATAACTGTACAATAGAGATTCAGAACATTACAAGTTATACTGAAGAGAGTTCAGATATAAACAAGTCATGCACCTTGTAGAGAATTCAGCTACAATTAAGTCACTCTTTAGAGAATTCAGCTACACACAAGTCACTGTGGAGAGAGTTCAGCTACAAGCAAATCACTCTGTAGAGTGATCAGCTACAAACAAATCAACCTGTAGAGCGATCAGCTAGAAACAAATCACCTGAAGAGAGGTCAGCTACAAAAAACCACATTGTAGAGAGATCAACTACAAACAAAACACTTTGCAGAGAGTTCAGCTAGAGACAAATCAACCTTTAGAGCGATCAGCAACAAATAAATCAACTTGTAGAGAGATCAGATCAACTTAGCAGAGAGATCAGCTGCAAACAAATCAGCTTGTAGAGAGATCAGTTACACACAAATCAACCTGTAGAGAGATAAGCTAGAAACAAATCACCCTGTAGAGAGTTCAGCTACAAAAAATCACCCTGTAGAAACATCAGCTAGAAACTAGACACAATGTAAGGAGTTCAGCTACAAGCAATCACCCTGTAGAGTTCAGCTAAAACAAATCAACCTGCATAGAGGTCAGCTACAAACAAATCACATTATAGACAGTTCAGATACAAACAAATTACCTTATAAAGAGATCGGCTACAAACAATTTTTTTTATTAATGCTTTACAGCACAAGTGCTGAAGGTCTGTAGGACACCTGGTCCTACAGCCTGCTCAAAGACTTTAGCTACTTAAGGTTACGGAATAGTTTTAAATTGTGTGGGCGAAACAAATTACAAGACCCAAGCAGGGATAAATAATTTCAACAACTGTGTTGTGTTAGCAATACAACTAATTGTGCTTGTTTGTTTTTACTACAGAACAACGACTGTTCTTGGGTGTACGGTCCACAGCAGAGCGATGTTTTATAAAAACGCGCCGCCAAAAACCAGACTAACAGATTACTGAATCCTTATAATTTCAACACAAGTGATTAAACAACTAAAATATCTAAGTCCTGTGGAAGCGATTTTTTTAGTTACTGGTTGTATAGACGTTTCATTGAAGTTTTAGTAGTTTTTCGAGTGAAACAAGCTCTTTGAAGGCTTGTATCTCAGTCACTGGGAAGAAACACGCCAAAAACGCTTTCACAGGACCTAATAAATTTAATATACAGTATCACTATGCCCCAGAAATGTCAATACAGCCTACAGCTTTTGCTGTATTTTGCGGCGGAAAACATGGTAGTGACAGCTGGAACTGAGCGATGTACGGGCTTGCTCACTTGTGATACTACAACAATTGTAGTGTTCCACCTGCCTCAAACTGTAGCTACATAAAAAATTAAATATGAAGGGTTTCACCTTCATTTGAAACTTCTCAAAAAGAATCGATAGGCATTCAAAATTTTGAATGATTGCCCATGACTATACCGTAACCTTAAGGCGTGTTTGAAAAGTTGGAGAAAGGAGAATCAACCTGCAGAGAGATCAACTACACACAAATCAACTTGTAGAGGTATCAGCTACAAACAAATCATTATGTAGAGAGATTAGCTAGAAAATAAACACAATGTAAGGAGTTCAGCTACAAGCAAATCACCCTGTAGAGAGTTCAGCTAGAAACAAATCAACCTGTAGAGCAATCAGCTAGAAACAAATCACCCTGAAGAGAGGTCAACTACAAAAAGTCACCCTGTAGAGAGATCAACTAGAAACACATCACCCTGATTCAGAAGAGAGGTCAGCTACAAAAATCACCTTGTAGAGAGATCAACTACAAACAAAATACTTTGCAGAGAGTTCAGCTACAAACAAATCAACCTTTAGAGTGATCAGCAACAAAAAAATCAACTTGTAGAGAGATCATCTAGAAACAAATCAACCTGCAGAGAGATCAGCTACAAACAAATCTGCTTGCAGAGAGATCAGTTACACACAAATCAACCTGTAGAAAGATAAGCTAGAAACAAATCACCCTGTAGAGAGTTCAGCTAAAACAAATCAACCTGCAGAGAGATCAGCTACAAACAAATCACCTTATAGATAGTTCAACTACAAACAAATTATCTTGTAGAGAGATAGACTACAAACAAATCAACCTGCAGAGAGATCAGCTACACACAAATCACCCTGTAGAGAGTTCAGCTACAAACAAATCACCCTGCAGAGAGTTCAGCTATGAAAAGATCACCCTGTAGAGGGTTCAGCTAGAAGAAGTCATCTTGTAAAGAATTCAGCTACACAGAAACCATCATGTAGAGAGATCAGCTCAAACAAAATCACCCAGTAGAAAGCTCAGCTACGAATAGATCACCCTGTAGAGAGTTCAGCCAGAAACAAATCATCCTGTAGAGAGATCAGCTACCAACAAATCACCCTGTAGAGAGATCAGCTAGAAACTAGACACAATGTAAGTAGTTCAGCTACAAGCAATTCACCATTTAGTGAGTTCAGCTACAAACTGTAGTATAAGCATACTGTATGTAATGTAATACTGTTGTACCAGTAATTAGGATATAGACGGTACACATGTATTCTTATATATTAATTGTATTGAGCACGTTGTGTGTCTACGGGTTGTGTCCGCCGAATCCTGAATAGTACATGGTGACAGGAGTGATTCCTCCGAACAGAGCAGCTTTTCTTTACGTTATTTTTGATGGCGTCGTATCAGATTGCTCCACCGAAGAGATTCACTTTCTCAAACCCAGAGTCATGGCCACAGTGGGCCAGGCGATTTGAACGATTTCGTCTAGCGTCTGAACTGTCTAAACAGAAAGAAGAATACCAGATCAACTCGCTAGTGTATACCATGGGTGACGCGGCGGAAGATATTCTTCGTTCTTTTAGTCTCAGTGACGAGCAGCTGAAGAGTTATGAAACAGTGTTGACAAAGTTTCATGGATATTTTGTAAAGAAGCGAAATGTTATTTTCGAGAGGGCTAAATTTAATCAGCGAAGACAGCAAGAGGGAGAGTCAGTGGACGATTTTATTACCTCGTTACACAGTTTATCAGAGTACTGCAATTATGGACAATTAAGAGACGAAATGATTCGGGATCGAATTGTCGTCGGTCTCCGCGACTCTGCTCTCTCGGAGAAACTTCAACTAGAGTCAGAACTCACCCTGGAGGAAGCTATTACTTTAGCCCGTAACAGAGAGTCCATAAGAAAGCAGCAACCCGTAGTGAGAGCTGACACTTCATCAAACATTGATGCTGTTGGCTTCAGTAGCAAGCACAAAAGTGCAAAGACACACAAGTCACAGAAGTCAAATTTTGTTGACAAATCTAAGTGCTCAAGGTGTGGCAAACCAAATCACCTTGGCAAAGAACAGTGTCCAGCCAAGACTGCTACTTGTCGAAAGTGCCACAAACGTGGACATTTTCAAACAGTGTGCCGAAGCACAAAGTCAGTCAAAACAATTACCAATGATGAAGACACTGATGATTCAGCTGATGATGAACTAACTTATGATCGGTTTATTGGAACTATTGAAGAATCCGATACCCTTGAGGTACCAACAGTTACAGCTGGGTCAGATCCCTGGAAAATTACAGTGTCCCTTAATGCATTACCAATTGAGTTTCATATCGACACTGGGGCAGATGTAACAGTCATCACAGAGAAACTGTACAAGAAGCTAAAGACCTCGCAGCTACAGAAATGTTCCAAATCTCTAGTTGGTCCAAGTAAAGAAGCTTTGAATGTCCAAGGTCAGTTCAAGGGAACTCTTACACATGGAAACAACTCAGTGGAACAAGACATTTATGTCGTCAAGGGTCTATGCAAGCCTCTGATTGGCCGTCCAGCCATAACAGCCCTGCAACTAGTGAATATAGTTAATACAATTGACTCGATAAAGCAACAGGTAGTGGATCAACATCCTGAATTGTTTCAAGGTCTTGGTACAATTGAGGGAGAGTACAATATTGTGTTGAAGGCCGATGCCAAACCATATGCCCTTGCCACTCCCAGATGGATACCCATTCCACTCAAGTCCAGTGTGGAGCAAGAGCTGAAACGTATGCAAGAGTTGGGGGTAATCCGTAAAGTAGAAGAACCTACAGAGTGGTGTGCTGGGATGGTAGTGGTACCAAAAAGCAAAGGAAAGGTACGTATATGTGTAGATTTAACTAAGTTAAACCAGAATGTATGTCGGGAAAGGCATATCCTCCCCTCAGTCGAACAGACACTAGCCCAACTCCAAGGTGCCCGGGTGTTCTCTAAACTAGATGCCAACTCGGGGTTTTGGCAAATTAAGCTGTCTAAACAATCAGCATTGTTAACAACATTTATAACCCCAGTAGGGAGATTCTGCTTCACCAGACTGCCCTTTGGCATTACATCAGCCCCTGAGTTCTATCAAAAGAAGATGTCGCACATGCTTTCTGGCTTACAAGGGGTGGCATGCATGATGGATGACGTGCTGGTATTTGGTCAAACTCAGGCTGAACATGACCAACGGTTGAAGGCTGTCCTTGAGAGGATTAAGAGAGCCGGTGCTACGCTGAATGCAGACAAATGTGAATTTTCTGTTGACAAG
The DNA here is from genome assembly GCF_963678975.1 of Dysidea avara. Lineage (NCBI taxonomy): Eukaryota > Metazoa > Porifera > Demospongiae > Dictyoceratida > Dysideidae > Dysidea > Dysidea avara. The sequence continues at coordinate 27,686,116 of NC_089273.1, forward strand.
GTCAAATTTTTGGGGCATGTAATTGACACTGCTGGTATTCATCCAGACCCAGACAAAGTTAGTGCTATACAGCAGTTAAAGGCACCTACTAATGTAACTGAACTTCGTAGATTTCTGGGTATGGTGACTTACCTGGGAAAGTTTACTTCAAATTTGTCACAAAAAGTGAAGCCGCTTAGAGATTTACTAAGCAAGAAAAACCAGTGGGTTTGGGATGATACCCAACAGACAGCTTTTCTACAGATTAAACAAGAGCTCAGTGGTGGCCCTGTTTTAGCTTTATATGATCCCAGTAGAGATACCATGGTCTCTACTGACGCATCCTCGTTTGGTTTAGGGGCAGTATTAACTCAGCAACAGGAAGACCAGCAATGGAAACCTGTAGCCTATGCTTCCAGAGCATTGACCCCTACTGAAGAGAGGTACGCCCAAATTGAGAAGGAAGCGTTGGGGATCACATGGGCCTGTGAACGATTTAGGGAGTATCTAGTTGGGATGCAGTTTCGAGTGGAAACTGACCATAAGCCCTTGGTTTCCTTGTTGGGAGAGAAGAACCTAGAGGAGTTATCTCCCAGACTGCAACGCTTCCGCATGCGTTTGATGCGGTACAAGTTCACTATTTCTCACCTCCCGGGAAAAGAACTCACAGTTGCTGACACTCTGTCCAGGGCGCCTGCCTCATCGGCATCTTCAGCTGACATTGAGTTCCACCATGACACCGAAATGTACGTGAACCTGATTATGGAGAGTCTTCCTGTCACTGAGCAGCGTTTGGCAGAGTTGAAGCAACAACAAGATGATGATGAGACCTGTCAGCAATTGAAGCATTTTTGCCAATCACGTTGGCCCTCAAAACACCAAGTTAAAGGTACACTCAAGGCTTACCATCCTTTTGCAGCTGAGCTTACCATACAGAAAGGCTTGTTAATGCGGAATAGCCGCATTGTGATCCCTAGTCCTGCACAATGTGGCATACTAGACAAGATTCACTGTGGACACCAGGGAATCACCAAATGCCGTCTGAGGGCTCAACAATCTGTGTGGTGGCCTGGCTTAAGTAAGCAGCTTGAAGAACTTGTCACAAGTTGCCCTACTTGCTGTAAAGAGCGTATCCAGCATGCTGAACCACTGATGCCAACACAATTTCCTAAGCTACCATGGCAGAAGGTGGCAAGTGATTTGTTTACTATCAAAGGTGTTAACTATCTGCTAGTGATTGACTATTTTTCACGATATATTGAAGTTGCCAAACTGACACAAGAAACATCCAATGCCATCATAACACACTTGAAGTCTATCCTTGCAAGACACGGAATCCCTCAAGAAGTAGTTACGGACAATGGACCACAATATTCCTCTAAAGAGTTTTATCAGTTTTCCAAACAGTACTCCTTTAAACACACAACCAGCAGCCCCCACTTTCCACAGTCAAATGGTGAGGCAGAGCGAGGAGTGCAAACTGTGAAGCAGCTACTGAAGAAATCAGATGATACATACCTTGCCCTTTTATCATATAGAACAACCCCTATGCCTACCATCGGTTGCAGTCCAGCTGAACTTCTAATGAATCGTAAATTAAGAAGCAACTTGCCAACTATGGAACATGAACTGAAACCCAAAATACCTGACCACTCTAAGATTGAGATGAAGGAAGCAACCAGGCGTGAGAACAGAAAGAGAACTTTGACAGTTGACATAAGGCCCACAACTTGCCTCCACTAGAGCAAGGAGACATGGTGTGGATACCTGGTAACAAATGTGCTGGAAAAGTTTATCTGAGGTTGCTCCTAGATCGTATACAGTACAAACATCGCAAGGAACACTCAGACGAAACCGCCGCCAACTTATTGTGTCGCCAACAACTTCTGGAGATGAATTAGACATGATCCCAGACATACCTATTAACAGTGAATCTGCTAGTGAGCAACCAACTGTAAGTGAACAGTCTTCACAACCATCTTCGCCTTCTGTACCACCAAGTGATGAAATGGTACGCACTAGGAGTGGACGCACTTCTAGGCCTCCACAGCACTATAGACCGGACAATAGCTAACTTTTAGGTTATAATGTTTTATGGTTGTAACATGTAACTTGTAAGTAAGATAACCAGTATTTAGTAGACATTGTGTATGTAGTGTGTGTAATGAACCCTTAAGTAAGGGGGATGTAGTATAAGCATACTGTATGTAATGTAATACTGTTGTACCAGTAATTAGGATATAGACGGTACACGTGTATTCTTATATATTAATTGTATTGAGCACGTTGTGTGTCTACGGGTTGTGTCCGCCGACTCCTGAATAGTACACAAACAAATCAACCTGCAGTGAGATCACCTACAAAAAAGCACCTTGTACAGAGTTCAGTTACAAACAAATTACCCCGTAGAGAGATCAGCTAGAATAAATCATCTTGTAGGGAGATCAGCAATAAAGAAACCACCATGTAGAGAGTTCAGCTGCAAACAAATCACCCTGTACAAAATTCCATTACAAACAAATCGCCTAGTAGAAAGATCAGCCAGAACAAGTTACCTTGTAGAGAGTTCAGCTACAAAGAAACCATTTTGTAAAGAGTTCAGCTGCAAACATATCACCTGTACAAAATTCAGCTACAAACAAATCACCCTGTAGAGAGATCAGCTAGAAGAAGTTACATTGTAGACAGTTCAGCTACAAACAATTCACCCTGTACAGAGATCAGTTAGAAGCAGTTTCCTTGTAGAGAGTTCAGCTACAAACAAATCACCCTGTAGAAAGATCAACTAGATTAATTCACCTTGTAGAGATTTCAGCTACAAAGAAACCACCATGTAGAGAGTTCAGTTGCAAACAAGTCACCCTGTAGAAAATTTGGCTACAAACATCAGCTAGAAGAAGTTACCTTGTAGAGAGCTCAGCTACAAAGTAACCATCCTGTAAAGAGCTCAGCTGCAAACAAATCACCTGTACAGAATTCAGCTACAAATAAATCACCCTGTAGAGAGATCAGCTAGAAGAAGTTACCTTGTAGATATTTCAGCTAACCCTGTAGATAGATCAGCTAAAAGAAGAGTTACCTTGTAGATAGTTTCAGCTGCAAACAATTCACCCTGTAGAGAGATCAGCTAAAAGAAGTCACCTTGTAGACAGTTCAGCTACAAACAAATCACCCTGTAGAGAGATCAGCTAGAAGAAGTTACTTTGTAGATATTTCAGCTAACCCTGTAGAGAGATCAGCTAAAAGAAGAGTTACCTTGTAGATAGTTCAGCTGCAAACAATTCACCCTGTAAAGAGATCAGCTAGAAGAAGTCACCTTGTAGATAGTTCAGCTACAAACAAATCACCCTGTAGAGAGATCAGCTGGAAGAAGAGTTATAGCTCAGCTGCAAACAATTCACCCTGTAGAGAGATCAGCTAGAAGAAGTCACCTTGTAGAGTGTTAAGTTACAAAGAAACCACCATGCAGAGAGTTCTGTAATAAATACATGTATTATATATATATAACTTGTACATATACTGATAAATTCAGAAATATTTAAAGTATTTAACATCTACTTCATCTTTTCTTCTTCCTGTGGTAAAGAAAAACAGATAGGTTAAGAAAGCCCCAAAGCAGGCCTATGGCCGGCTTTGGGGTATACAAATACAAAAAGAAGTGAAATCTAATCAAAAACAGTCAAGCTGTAAAAAAAGTGTGCAGCCCTCAAAAAGGCTATGGTGAAAAAAGATGTAAAATCCAAGGTGGTGGCCAAGAAATGGCTGTGGTGGTAGGTTAATTGTAAAAATTTTAATAATGACAATTCAGGTGAATTTTGTGCCAAGATCAAGCGGCACCAAATTCACCTGAATTGTTGTTATTAAAATTTTTGCCATTAACCTACCATCACAGCCATTTCTTGGCCACCACCTTGGATTTCACATCTTTTTTCACCATAGCCTTTTTGAGGGCTGCACACTTTTTTACAGCTTGGCTGTTTTTGATTAGATATTACTTACAGCGTTCTTAAATGTTTTGAGATCTATTGTGTTGATGTTAGGAATTTGAAGGGAGTTCCATTGAATTATTGTTTGTGGGATGAAGGAGTATTTGTATGCATCAACTCTTGTTTGAAATTAAGTTAGCTTGAGAGGATGTTGATCACGGGTGTAGGACACTAGAGTTGATGACGGTAAGTAATGATCAGGTATTGCTAGTAAGTTCCTGACAATCTTGAATAGGAAGGTGAGTCTAGCAATTGTTCTTCTGTTTTAAAGTGTAGGCCATTCAAGACTGGTTAACATGTCTGTGATGCTATCATGGTTTTGGTTAGATCTGTGCCAGGGTTTGTTCAAAACGAAACGAGCAGTGCAGTGTTGCTAGTTTACTAATACTAGTGTGATGATAGGGGTCCCAGATGGCTGAGCAGTATTCTAATGATGGTAAGAGCAATTGTTTGTAGACGTGTTCTTTAATTTCTGATGGTGTATTGTGGAGATTTCTTTTTAAGAATCCAAGGAGTCGATTTTCCTTGTTACAGATGTAATTGATGTGAGGATCCCATGATAGTTTGTGGTGGAGACGTATTCCAAGGTAATTGTGTTCTAATATTGTAGCCAGTGGAATGTCAAACATTCTGTATGGAGTGGAGGTTCAATAATGAAATGAGGAGTGGAGGTTCGGTAACAAAAGGAGGAGTGAAAAAATGAGGCTAGTGTACAAAGTGCCACATCTAGTCACACTGATTAACCGCGTGTATGAGATTGGTTTTTACACTGTCAGACATCTGCACTAGTGTATAGTGAAAATTCACTGAGACCAAGCTGAAAACTTCTGTGATGGTCCCAACTTGAGTAGCAGCAAATAACAATATTATTCGGCTTGAAATTATCTCATGGATGGATTGTCAACAAGGTGTATTTGTACAGACCAAACAGCTTTCAGTATTGTCACTGTAGTGCCAATTTAGAGGTCCTGGAACTTTAGGTGGAAGAAGTAAGGTAATGTACATGATGCTTGTACAAAAGAATACTCATTCACATTGCATACTGGTCTAAATAACTAAATTTATGTACAGTGAAACCTGTCTAATCAGGACACTGTGTAGTAAGGTCACTGCCGGGCCAACTTGTGAATCCTCAAACATATACTGTTAAAACTTAGGTGGTCATAGCACACTTAAACAGCTGCACACCTTGGGGTGCTGTCACACTTTCAGGATATGGTGTGTAAAGCACATAAGACAAGCAGTGTGATGGTAAATTGGTGTGTATGACACCAATATTTTATACATAAAAAGCTATTCTCTGCTATTATAGATAATTCTAGTATTTAAAATAAGTATTTTGTGGCATCTTTTATCATTGAGGGGTTGGAAGAGCATCACAAAGTATCAATTTCATTGAATTAATGTGTTAAAAATATAACCATGACAATAAGCTCATTTTGTGCTAAGCCATTACACACAGACAGTTCACTGAGTTCAGATCAATGCACAAAGCTAGTATATTATATGTTTGTATCAACAAAATTAATTTCCAGTAGCTCATAGCTAAATAAAGTACATTCAATTATGTCATCAGACATCAGAATGTAAACAACAGTAAAGGGATAATAAAATGTAAACAACAGTAAAGGGATCAAGACACACGATAGTGTGTCGTGCGGCCCAAGAAGCCGGCGCGCCACACCGTGGGTATATTAACAGGAAGGAAGAAAACGTCATTTTCACACCTTTGTATCTCGGTGATTCCTTATCCGATTGGAACCAAATTTGCTACAGTGTTTCCCGCCAGCCAGGGTAGTCTACATTCCAAATATGAAGGAAATCGCTCATGCCATTTCCGAGATACGAACTGCCAAAGTTTCAATTTATTTTCTTCCTTTTTTTTCTTCTTCGTGTTTTCGCATACTTGCAAAAATTACTATAAAACGCAAACGCGCACTCCGATCGCCTTGAAATTGTGCACACAGAAAGGGACTCCAAAGGCGAATGCTAATATCAAATTTAGTGCAAATCTGATGAATGGTTCAGGAGTTATGACCGATTATTCGCGTAAAACAAGATCTATTTGTTGTCATGCCTACAGGGTAAACCGCTTCATGGAATGAGTTGAAAATTGCTATGTAGATGGAGTAACCATCGTAGGAGTGCCTTTTTGTGGTTTGAAAGGAATCGATATAAAGACCATGGAGATATGGCACGAAACCGAAGGTGTGTAACAATTGCGCGATCGAGATTGTTGAATAGAAATACCAATAATTTTCAAGCCTACCAGGCAAACTGCTTAGAGCAGTGAGCTGAAAATTGGTATGTAGCTGGAATAGTCATCGTAAAAATTCCTTGCAGTAATACAAAACAATCGGATTACAAACCACTGAATTATGATTCGAAAGTCAACTACCTGTAACAAAGGCTAGATCGAGATACTCTAATAGAACAGTCAACCTAATAGAGCATTCAGTTACTGTAGTTTATGACTTATTCCATTATAGAATTATATAATCAAGACACACGATAGTGTCGTGCAGCCAAGAAGCCGGCGCGCCACACCGTGAGTATATTGACAAGAAGAACGAAAACGTCATTTTCACACCTTTGTATCTCGGTGATCGCTTATCTGATTGGAACCAAATTCGCTACACAGTTGCCCGCCAGCCAAGGGAGTCTACATTCCAAATTTGAAGGAAATCGCTCCAGCCATTTCCGAGATACGAGCTGCCAAAGTTTCGTTTTTTTTCTTCGTCTTTTCGCACACTTGCAAAAATTGCTATAACAAGCAAACGCGTACTCCGATCGCCTTGAAATTTGGTACACAGAAAGGGAGTCCAAAGGCGAATCCTAGCATCAAATTTGGTACAAATCCGATGAATGGTTCAGGATTTATTACCGATTATTCGCGTAAAACAAGATCGATTTGTTGTCACGCCTACAGGGTAAACCGCTTCATGGAATGAGTTGAAAATTGCTATGTAGATGGAATAATCATCGTAGGAGTGCCTTTTAGTGGTTTGAAAGGATTCGAGATAAAGACCACGGAGATATGACACAAAACCCAACCTGTGTCACAATTACGCGATCGATTTTTATGAATAAAAAAGTATTAGTTTTCACGCCTACTAGGCAAACCGCTTAGAGCAATGAGCTGAAAATCGGTGTATAGCTGGAATAATCTTCATAGAAAGTCCTTGCAGTAGTACAGTAGAATCGGATTACAAACCACTGAGTTATGATTCGAAAGCCAACTCCGTGTAGCAAATGCGAGATCGAGATACTCTAATAGAACAGTCACCCTAATAGAGCATTCGGCTAATTTATTTACTCCATTATAGAATTTTATTACATCACAAGTTATTCTGTAGGGAGATCAGCTGCAAACAGTTAATCTTATAGACAGTTCAGCAAGAAGACAGTCACCATGTGGAGAGTTAAGCAAATAATTATATCACTATAGAGATTCATAACATTACAAGTCACCCTGAAGAAAGTTCAGCTATAAACAAGTCATGCACTGTGTAGAGAATTCAGCTACAATTAAGTCACTCTCTAGAGAATTCAGTTACACAGAATTCAGCTACACACAAGTCACTGTGGAGAGAGTTCAGCTACAAACAATTTACCCTTTACAGTGATCAGCTACAAACAAAACACTTTGCAGGGTGTCAGCTGTAACAAATCAACCTTTAGAGCAATCAGCAATGAACAAATCAACACAAATCTACCTGTAGAGAGATCAGCTAGAAACAAATCACCCTGAAGAGAATTCAGCTACAAAAAATCACCCTGTAGAGACATCAGCTAGAAACTAGACACAATGTAAGGAGTTCAGCTACAAGCAATCACCCTGTAGAGAGTTCAGCTAAAACAAATCAACCTACAGAGAGATCAGCTACAAACAAATCACCTTATAGAGAGTTCAGCTACAAACAGATTACCTGTAGAGAGATCGGCTTCAAACAAATCAACCTGCAGAGAGATCAGCTACACACAAATCAACTTGTAGAGAGATCAGCTACAAACAAATCACCCTGTAGAGAGATCAGCTAGAAACTACACACAATGTAAGGAGCTCAGCTGCAAACAAATCACCCTGTAGAGAGATCAGCTACAAACTAGACACAAAGTAAGGAGTTCAGCTACAAGTAAATTACCCTGTAGAGAGTTCATCTACAAACAAATCAACCTGTAGAGCAATCAGCTAGAAACAAATCACCCTGAAGAGAGGTCAGCTACAAAAAATCACCCTGTAGAGAGATCAGTTAGAAACAAATCACCCTGAAGAGAGGTCAGCTACAAAAAAATCACCCTGTAGAGAGATCAGCTACAAACAAATTGCCCTGTAGAGAGATCAGCTACAAGTAAAACACCCTGTAGAGAGTTCAGCAACAAAGAAACCACCATGTAGAGAGTTCAGCTACAAACAAATTACCCTGTAGAGAGATCAGCTACAAACAAATCAGCCGGTAGAGAGTTCAGCTAAAACAAATCAACCTGCAGAGAGATCAACTACAAACAAATCACCTTATAGAGAGTTCAGCTACAAACAAATTACCCTATAGAGAGATCGGCTACAAACAAATCAACCTGCAGAGAGATCAGCTACACACAAATCAACTTGTAGAGAGATCAACTACAAACAAATCACCCTGTAGAGAGATCAGCTAGAAACTAGATACAATGCAAGGAGTTCAGCTACAAGCAAAATCACCCTTTAGTGAGTTCAGCTACAAACAAATCAAAATGCATTGAGATCACCCACAAAAACGGACTTGTACAGAGTTCAGTTACAAACAAATCAACCTGTAGAGAGATCAGGTAGAAGAATTCACCTTGTAGAGAGTTCAGCAACAAAGAAACCACCATGTAGAGAGTTCAGCTGCAAACAAATCACCCAGTAGAAAGATCAGCTAGAAGAAGTTACCTTGTAGAGAGTTCAGTTACAAAGAAACCATCATATAGAGAGTTCAGCTACAAAGAAATTACCCCGTAGAGAGTTCAGCTAGAAGAAGTCACCTTGTAAAGAGTTCAGCTACAAAGAAACCATCATGTACAGAGTTCAGCTACAAAGAAACCACCTGTACAGAATTCAACTACAAACAAATTACCCTGTATAGAGATCACCTAGAAGAAGTTACCTTGTAGATAGTTCAGCTACAACAATTCACCCTGTAGAAAGATCAGCTAGAAGAAGTCACCTTGTAGAGTGTTCAGTTACAAAGAAACCATCATGTAGAGAGTTCAGCTGCAAACAAATCACTCTGTAGAGAGTTCAGCTACAAAGAAACCGCCATGTAGAGAGTTCAGCCTCATACAAACCACCTTGTAGAGAATTCAACTACAACAAATCACCCTGTAGAGAAGAAGTTACCTTGTAGAGAGTTCAGCTACAAAGAAACCATCATGTAGGGAGTTCAGCTACAAGAAACCACCATGTAGAGAGTTTAGCTGATTAAAATGCCACATTCAGCTACAAGTAAGGTACTTTGTAGAAACTATAATAGAGATTGAGAGATTACAGATTGTGGATTATAGAGAGATGTTAACAGATCATAAAGAGATGAAAAGGGTGCGTCTCCCATAAAAGCAAGTGTAAAAAGATGTGACATCCGAGGTGGCAAATTTGGTATGAAATCCTAATGAAATGTGGAGAAGTAAATTACAGTTAATCTATTATTATACAAATATTAAACATTCACCCTTCCTCTTTATTTCTGTAGACATATAAATGTAAATCAGTCAAACATATAGGCACACATACAGGCTTTACTTGGGGTTTGCAATTATATAACTATTTAACTAACTAACTATACTGCTAGAACTAATCATTATCATAATACCTACTTTCTAAAGACTTTTTGTGATTGGAATTTATTACCTATCCAAGTTGTCAAAGTTGTACCCTAAATTGCTTTGTGAACCAATTACATAAGTTATTGGTGTTCATAATTAGTAATTGTAACATACATATATATTGAACTTTACTGTTTGTAAAAAGTAATTATAACATACATACTGTAAATACCTTTTATTATAATTACACATGGACTGCAAAATAACATTTTGATGTATATCACATACATACTGTAACTTTTGTTCATATGTACTCTATTGATTGTAACATGCACTGCATGATTGTTGATTTTACATCCTAGGCATATCAGCTGTACTGCCTGCCTAGTAAATAATAATATTTAAATGGTTTGTGGGAACACAAAAGCCTTCATCATTGTTTAAATCAATTGACATGCATAGCTATGTATCACATTCATTGTATTTTTCTGTTAACTATAATTGTTTTATAATGTTGCTATAGCATGTAATCAGGATTATTGTTATTTTTACTCTGCAAAGTAGCTATATATATAGCAGCATTTATCATGGACATTAGTAACATATTAATCATCAGCAATCAAGGAGAGAATTAGAAGTCATACAACATATATGTTTTATGCTGGGCATGAATCACCCACTATATTATTAATCATATGAAAACACCTGTTCTTCTTTCCCTTGTCAGTCCACTTTAACAACAATATTGCTGTATATCTTTACTAGGGATCATTGATAATTTTCAGCATTTATCGCAAGAGTACAGTGAGTTTGAGGGCAGGGGGTAAATTCACCTGTATGCTTTTTAAATGTTGATCTTAGTAGTGGTTGAAGAATATTTTTCAGCTACAATATGAAAACATGGTGGAAGTGTGGTCTAAATAATTCCATGGGGGAGAGCTATGTTGAAAAATAGTGTACGCAAGGTTCCAAATAAACAAATTTCCTATAATTTATAGCTCTGGGTATGAAGCAGGCAAATGCTGCAGTAAAGAAAACAATTATTCATACTGTATAATATCATTGATATTATAGGTATACAGGAGGGTCCAGTCATGGATTCTTTTTCTCCTTCCTCCACCTTTTCAAAACACACTATATTTTTATGTAACCTATTGTCAGTCTTAATGTCACATTTGAAACACACAGAAATCTATACTTTTATGTGTCACCAGTAAAGCGCTTTTGCACCTACTAACATATTTCACAGAATTCCTTGTAATTCATGGTACTGACTGCTAATCTAATTACTGTAAGTTGAGTAGATGTTTGTAATGCCTTATTTCAATCATGAATATTCCAGTTATAAATTGTGACATTAATGCTGATTTTCCAAAATCCAATCACATAATTATGACATCTTTAAACAGTCTGTAGGACCAGGAGTCATGCAGACATTTAGCACTTACGCTGTAAAGCCTTAAACAAATAAAAAATAAAGAATACTCTTTGTATGCTTGTGAAAATTCAAAAAAAATGTGTACCTGAATTTTGTACCAGATGTATAATAATAATAATATAAAACCAACAGTGTGTAACAATTATGCAATCGAGATTAGCAAATAAAAACGACTGCTTGCCATGCCTACCAGATAAACCGCTTGGGTAATGCTTTGAAAATTGCTGTACAGATGGAGTTATCATCTTAGAAAGGCTCTTCAATGGTGTAGAAGAATCAGACTTAAGCCACGGAGTTATAACACAAAATCCAACTTCGTGTAGCAACAAAGAACATGCAATACAAATTATTAACACAATTAACATCTTCCGTTGACAATGTCATGTACTATTGCAAATCCAACAAGTGTGAAACACGTTCGAAGCAGCTCATGTTTAATTCTATCTACAAAACCCTCTTTTCACCTCATGACTCTGAAACCGAGGAATCTGAACCCCATACGCTAGAGCAACTGCCAAGATGCCATTAGAAAAGAGATCTCAGATTTGACTACCAAAGTTAACACCCTGAGCTCTATGAATGAAAACTTGGAGAAATAGATAAAGTCTGCAGTTTCTCTTATGGCTACAGGTTCTGTACCTGCCACTCAATCTGCCTCAGAATCTTCTACCACTCCTAACCAAACTGACACGGCTTCATCCATTTCAATGTCTTCGACTAGTGAAACACTAACTATTCTTGACGAATTAGCTGATAAAGAATGTAGATGTAAGAACCTAATTGTTAATAATCTGGAAGAAGACTCTGAGGAAAATTCTGATGAATCAATGCTTCAAGAACTTTTTTCATCTGTGTTCAATCTTGATGTAGTCCTGACCAAGACAGTACGCCTAGGCCAAAGAAATGACTCCAAACCGAGGCCACTTTTAGCTTGCTTTGCTGATACACCTATGAGAAACATGATTTTATCATACTCTGGGAAATTACGGAAATTTGATAAATATAAAAAGGTTTACATTGTGCCAGATAGAACGAAATTCGAAAGGCAAAAACACCAAAAATTGGTTGAGGAGTTGAAACATAGAAGGTCAAATGGAGAACAAATCCTAGTCATCCGTAATGGTAGCATTATCGTCCTCACACATCGTCTTCCTCAGCCCTCTGCTCCCACAGGTTCATCTCAATCTTCCTGACCCTAGAACAACAAATATTGGTAATAATGGTAATCAGTACATAAACCTTACTCTAAATAACCAATCAAGCCTACAAATAAATGCGCAAAGTGAAAACTTAAAGATCATCTGTCTAAATTGTCAGAGCATCGTCAATAAAAAAAGCTTTTTGGGAACTACTGGAACGTCATTCACCTGATATTGTTGTAGCATGCGAAACTTGGTTGGATCAATCAGTAACAGATAATGAGATCATCCGATCAGGCTACAAACTTTACCGTCGTGATCATGACGATGGCTATAGTGGTGTACTTATTTCAGTAAAGGACAAAATTGACAGCCAAATTATTGAATGTAGCATATCGTGTGAATTGTGTGCAGTTAAATTACATCTAACTGAGAATCAGTCCTTGATAATTATTGGCATATACAGACCACCTAACAGAGATATACTTTATGCACAAAATCTGTTTGATTCTATCATTAATATATCAGCTAGAAACCCAAATTCATTTATTTGTTGTGCATGTGATTTTAATCTCCCAGACATAGACTGGGATACTGAATCAGTCTCTAGATACAGGTATCCATTAGCTATAAACCAATTCTTATTGAAAATGTCTGCAGACTGCTTTTTTACACAGCTTGTAAACTCTCCCACTCATGATAGAAACATCCTCCATCTTTTCTTTACAAATAGACCATTGCTTACAAATAGTTGCTCTACTGAACGTGGAATAGGCGACCATGATACTGTTTTAGTGTCTATACATATCAAATCTCCTATGCCAGTGAAACCCCACCGAAAAGTGTATCTTTGGAATAGAGTTAACTTTGATGAAGTAAGATCCAAATTTACAAATTTAAGTCAAGAATTTATTAACCATCATACCATTGACACACCAATTGAAGACTTATGGAATTTATTATGCCATATACTTAAATCAGTTCTCAATGAGTGTGTTCCCTCTAAAATAATAACAGGCACTCCCAAAAAACCATGGATAAACAGATAAGTAAAGCAATTACGTCTAAGAAAACAGAAACAATACAACTTGGCAAAACAAACAAATCTTGATAGCCATTGGAAATATTACAAAACATTGAAAAAACTTATGCAAAAAGAATTTCGAAAAGCTTATAATGACTATATGCACCATACGATATATGATCCTTATCAAAATGGCAAGAAAAAGAAATTATTTCAACATGTGAAGTCTTTACGCAGAGATTCTACAGGAATCCCTATGCTTGAGAAAGATGGCATTACGTACTCCACCGACATCTCTAAAGCAAATATACTAAATGAACATTTTTACTCTGTATTTACCAAAGATCACAATGCCATAATACCAGAAATGCCAGATAGTACATACCCTGCCATGCCTAGCATCGAAATAAATAATGAAGGAATTGCTCAACTGCTTAGTAATATTGACCCACTTAAAGCAATGGGACCAGATGGGTTACCATCTAGACTCATTAAGGAATTATCAAATGAATTAGCTCCTTGTTTGTCTACCTTGTTCAGGGCTTCCCTACACCAAAGTACCATCCCTGGGGATTGGAGGACAGCACTAGTTACTCCACTTCATAAAAAGGGCAGTCGTAGCGACCCAAGCAATTACCGTCCAATTTCCCTTACCAGTATCTGTTGCAAGGTGCTTGAACATATTATTTACTCAAATGTCATGTTACACCTAGAAAAACTGAACATACTCTCTGTAAACCAATTTGGATTCCGTGCAAGACGCTCTGCTGAACAGCAGTTACTTCGTACTATTCACGATCTTACACTAAATTTAAACAACAAAATGCAAACAGATGTAATTCTGTTCGACTTTTGCAAAGCTTTTGACAAAGTACCACATCATCTATTATTGCATAAATTAGATCATTATGGTATTAGAGGCTCAACTTTTAAAATGGATATCTTCATTCCTAAGTGGACGTAGTCAACGAGTGGTCTGTAATGGTTACACATCTGCACCAGTAAATGTTACAAGTGGTGTCCCCCAAGGAACTGTATTAGGACCATTGTTATTTCTTGTTTACATAAATGATTTACCCGTTACTATTTCTTCATGTTGTAGCCTTTTTGCTGACGACTGTTTGTTATATAGACAAATAAAAAACAAAAATGACCAGGAAATTCTCCAACATGATTTACACAATTTAGAGCAGTGGGCCAAGAAGTGGATGATGATCTTCAATGTCAATAAGTGCCAAGTATTACAGACATCACTAAGAAATATATTTGCTTTCTCCTATACATTGTATAATCACTTTCTTGAAAATGTAAATGAAGCTAAATATTTGGGAATTGTCATCGATTCCAAGCTAAATTTTAACAAGCATATTGACTCGGTGTGTAAAAAAGCAAACAGTGTTCTAGCTTTCTTAAAGAGGAACTTGTCTTCGTGTAAATGTGAAATGAAATCTGATGCTTATCTAATGTATGTTCGACCAATTGTAGAATATGCTGCTTGTTCCTGGGCCCCCCATACTAAATGTAACATCGATAAACTGGAATCGGTACAGTGATGGGCAGCAAGATTTGTAAATGGTTACTGAGATGATAAATACACTAAGATGGAACAGCCTGCACAGCCGTAGAGATACTCTCAGATCACAAATGATGTATAAGATTACCCACCATATAATAGACCTAAAACTACCTAACTATATCAACTACAATCCAGGAATTACTAGAGACCATGATTACAAACTTACTGTACCCTTTACACGGATTAATCCATACAAGTTTAGCTTTTTCCCAGCCACCATTGCATTATGGAACAAATTACCAACTGAAATAGTTAACGCTACTTCAACTGACTCTTTTACTTACTCACTTAATATTAATTAATTTTGTACATATATTGCACTTAAATACTCGCTTGCGAGGTTTTGCAATTATCATAATAATAATAATAAAAAAGTACGAGATTGCGATACTTTAATAGAGAAGTCATCCGAAGAGAATTCAAGAGATGAGCTAGAAACAAGTAACCTGTATAGAGATCAGCTACAAACAAGTTACCCTGTAGAGAGATCAGCTGCAAACAATTCACCCTGTAGAGAGATCAGCTAGAAGAAGTTACCTTGTAGGGAATTCATGCAACTATAGGAAGAGATAATTCAGCTAGAAGAAATCAGCTTGTAGAGTTCAGCTACAAAGAAACCACAATGTAGAGAGTTCAGCTACAAACAAATCGCCCTGTAGAGAGATCAGCTAGAAGAAGTTACCTTGTAGAGAGTGAAGCTACAAACAAATCACCCTATTGAAAGATCAGCTAGAAGAAGTCACCTTGTAGAAATTTCAGTTACAAAGAAACCACCATGTAGAGAATACGTTTACAAACTAGTCACCCTGTAGAGACATCTGCTAGAAGAAGTTACCTTGTAAAGAGTTCAGCTACATAGAAACCATTCTGTAAATAGCTCAACTGCAAAAAAAAATTACCTAAACAGAATTCCACTACAAACAAATCACCCTATATAAAGATCAGCTAGAAGAAGCTACCTTGTAAAGAGTTCAGCTACATAGAAACCATTCTGTGAAGAGCACAGCTGCAAACAAATCACGTGTATAGAATTCAGCTACAAACAAATCACCCTGTAGAGAGATCAGCTTGAAGAAGTTACCTTGTAGAGAGTTCAGCTACAAAGAAACCATCACGTGGAGAGATCAGCTGCAAACAAATCACCTGTAGAGAGTTCAGCTACAAACCAATCTCCCTGTAGAGAGATCAGCTAGAAGAAGTTTCCTTGTAGAGAGTTCAGCCACAAACAAATCACCCTGTAGAAAGATTAGCTAGAAGAAGTTACCTTGTAGAGAGTTCAGTTACAAAGAAACCACCATGTAGAAAGTTCAGCTACAAACTAGTGACCTTGTGGAGACATCAACTAGAAGAAGCTACCTTGTAGAGAGATCAGCTACAAAGAAACCATTCTGTAAAGAGCTCAGCTGCAAACAAATCACCTGTACAGAATTCAGCTACAAAGAAACCACCATGTAGGGAGTTCAGCTAGAAGAAGTTACCTTGTAGAGAGTTCAGCTACAAAGAAACCATCATGAAGAGAGTTCAGCTGCAAACAAATCTCCCTGTAGAGAGTTCAGTTAGAAGAAGTTACCTTGTAGAGAGTTCAGCTACAAAGAAACCATTCTGTAAAGAGGTCAGCTGCAAACAAATCACCTGTACAGAATTCAGCTACAAACAAATCACCCTGTAGAGAGATCAGCTAGAAGAAGTTATCTTGTAGATAGTTCAGCTACAAACAAATCACCCTGTAGAGAGATCAGCTAGAACAAGTTATCTTGTAGAGAGATCAGCTACAAATTTAAAGAAACCATCATGTGGAGAGTTCAGCTGCATACAAATCACCTGTAGAGAGTTCAGCTACAAAGAAACCATCATGAAGAGAGTTCAACTACAAACAAACCTCCCTGTAGAGAGATCAGCTAGGAGAAGTTTCCTTGTAGAGAGTTCAGCTACAAAGAAACCATCATGAAGAGAGTTTAGCTGCAAACAAATCTCCCAGTAGATAGTTCAGTTAGAAGAAGTTACCTTGTAGAGAGTTCAGCTACAAAGAAACCATTCTGTAAAGAGGTCAGCTGCAAACAAATCACCTGTACAGAATTCAGCTACAAACAAATCACCCTGTAGAGAGATCAGCTAGAAGAAGTTATCTTGTAGATAGTTCAGCTACAAACAAATCACCCTGTAGAGAGATCAGCTAGAAGAAGTTACCTTGTAGAGAGATCAGCTACAAATTTAAAGAAACCATCACTCGTGGAGAGTTCAGCTGCATACAAATCACCTGTAGAGAGTTCAGCTACAAAGAAACCATCATGAAGAGAGTTCAGCTGCAAACAAAAATCTCCCTGTAGAGAGTTCAGTTAGAAGAAGTTACCTTGCAGAGAGTTTAGCTACAAAGAAACCATCATGAAGAGAGTTCAGCTGTAAACAAATCTCCCTGTAGAGAGTTCAGCTAGAAGAAGTTACCTTGTAGAGAGTTCAGCTAAATAGAAACCATCATGAAGAGAGTTCAGCTACAGACAAATCACCCTGTAGAAAGATCAGCTAGAAGAAGTCACCTTGTAAAGAGTTCAGCTACAAAGAAACCATTCTGTAAAGAGCTCAGCTGCAAACAAATCACCTGTATAGAATTCAGCTACAAACAAATCACCCTGTAGAGAGATCAGCTAAAAGAAATAACTTTGTAGAGAGTTCAGCTACAAAGAAACCACCATATAGAGAGTTCAGCTGCAAACAAATTACCCTGTAAAAAAAAATCAGTTGCAATCAAATCACTCTGTAGAAAGATCAGCTAGAAGAAGTCACCTTGTAGAGAGTTCAGCTACAAAGAAACCATTCTGTAAAGAGCTCAGCTGCAAACAAATCACCTGTATAGAATTCAGCTACAAACAAATCACCCTGTAGAGAGATCAGATAGAAGAAATTACCTTGTAGAGAGTTCAGCTACAGTACAAAGAAACCACCATGTAGAGATTTCAGCTGTAAAGAAATCACCCTGTAGAAAATTCTGCCACAAACAAAATGCCTTGTAGAAAGATCAGTTAGAGGAAGTTATCTTGTAGAGAGTTCAGCTACAAAAAAACCACCATGTAGAGAATTTAGCGAGAAGAAATTACCTTGTAGAGAGTTCAGCTACAAAGAAACCATCATCTAGATAGTTCAGCTGCAAACAAATCACCTGTAGAGAGTTCAGCTACAAACAAATCTCCCTGTAGAGAGATCAGTTAAAAGAAGTTACCTTGTAGAGAGTTCAACTACAAAGAAACCATTCTGTAAAGAGCTTAGAAGCAAAAAAATCACCTGTACAGAATTCACCTACAAATAAATCACCCTGTAGAGAGAACAGCTAGAAGAAGTTACCTTGTTGATAGTTCAGCTACAACCAAATCACCCTGTAGAGAGATCAGCTAGAAGAAGTTACTTTGAAGAGTGTTCAGTTACAAAGAAACCACCATGGACAGTTCTGTAATAAATATATGTATTATATATATATATATAATTTGTACATTTACTGATAAAATCAGAAATATTTAAGGTACATCTGCTTCATCTTTTCTTCTTCCTGTGGTACAGAAAAAAGATAGATTAAAAAAGTCCCAAAGCAGGCCATAGACTGGCTTTGGGGTATACAAATACAAAAAGAAGTGAAATCTAATCCAAAACAGCCAAGTTGTAAAAATGGTGTGAGGCCCTCAAAAAGGCTATGGTGAAAAAAGATGTGAAATCCAAGGTGGCGGCCAAGAAATGGCTGTGATGGTAGGTTAATGGTAAAAATTTTAATAACGACAATTCAGGTGAATTTTGTGCCAATTGAACAAGCGGCACCAAAATTCACCTGAATTGTTGTTATTAAAATTTTTACCAATAACCTACCATCACAGCCATTTCTTGGCCACCACCTTGGATTTCACATCTTTTTTCACTATAGCCTTTTTGAGGGCTGCACACTTTTTTTACAGCTTGGCTGTTTTGGATTAGATCAAGACACACGGTAGTATGTCGTGCGGCCCAAGAAGCCGGCGCGTAACACCCGTGAGTATATTGACAGGAAGAAAGAAAACGCAATTTTCGGACATCCGTAGCTCTGTGCGTCCTTGATGAAACAAGACGATTTTTGCTGTGAACATGCCCCCCAACTGCAGTACTCCACATTCCAAATTTGAGCGAAATCGCTTCGCGCGTTCCCGAGATATTCGACTTCAAAAATTGGCTCAGTTTCTTCGTTTTTTTTCTTCTTCTTATTTTTCTTTTTCTTGTCGCACACTTACAAAAACTGCTATAAAACTCGCACGCCATATCCGATTGCCTTGAAATTTGGCACACAGAAGGGGGATATATAGGCGCATCTTGGTACCAACTTTGGCTGGAATACGATAAACAGGCAAAGAGTTATGAGCGATTATTCACGAAAAATAAC
This sequence comes from Dysidea avara, assembly GCF_963678975.1. Classification (NCBI taxonomy): domain Eukaryota; kingdom Metazoa; phylum Porifera; class Demospongiae; order Dictyoceratida; family Dysideidae; genus Dysidea; species Dysidea avara. The sequence goes on from NC_089273.1 coordinate 27,705,435, forward strand.
ACCAATATGTTGTCACGCCTACAGGGTAAACCGCGTATGGGAAGAAGCTGAAAATCGGTGGGTGAATAGGTTAACTATTGAACCTCAAATCTTTTGTGGTTTGAAAGAAATCGAGCTAAAAACCAGGAAGATACAACGAAAAAACCAACAGTGTGTAACAATTACGTAATCGAGATTAGCTAATAAAAACGATTGCTTGCCACGCCTACCAGGTAAACAGCTTGGGGTAATGCTTTGAAAATCGCTGTACAGATGGAGTTATCATCTTAGAAAGGCTCTTCAATGGTGTAGAAGAATCAGACTTAAAACCACAGAGTTATAACACGAAATCCAACTTAGTGTAGCAAGTGCGAAATCAAGATACTCTAATAGAGCAGTCATCCTAATAGAGCAGTCACTCGAAGAGAATTCAAGAGATCAGCTAGAAACAAGTAACCTGTATAGAGATCAGCTACAAACAAGTCACCCTGTAGAGAGATCAGCCACAAACAATTCACCCTGTAGAGAGATCAGCTAGAAGAAGTTACCTTGTAGGGAATTCATGCAACTATAGAAAGAGATAATTCAGCTAGAAGAAATCACCTTGTAGAGTTCAGCTACAAAGAAACCACAATGTAGAGAGTTCATCTACAAAGAAACCACCATGTAGAGAATTCGTTTACAAACAAGTCACTCTATAGAAAGATCAGCTAGAAGAAGTTACCTCGTAGAGAGTTCAGTTACAAAGAAACCACCATGTAGAGAATTCATTTACAAACTAGTGACCCTGTAGAGACATCAGCTAGAAGAAGTTACCTTGTAAAGAGTTCAGCTACATAGAAACCATTCTGTAAAGAGCTCAGCTGCAAACAAATCACCTGTACAGAATTCAGCTACAAACAAATCACCCTGTAGAGAGATCAGCTAGAAGAAGTTACCTTGTTGATAGTTCAGCTACAAAGAAACAATCATGTAGAGAGTTCAGCTACAAACAAATCTCCCTGTAGAGAGATCAGCTAGAAGAAGTTACCTTGTAGAGAGTTCAGCTTCAAACAAATCACTCTGTAGAAAGATCAGCTAGAAGAGGTCACCTTGTAGAGAGTTCAGTTACAAAAAAAACCACTATGTAGAGAGCTCAGCTACAAACTAGTGACCTTGTAGAGACATCAGCTAGAAGAAGTTACCTTGTAGATAGTTCAGCTACAAAGAAACCAATCTTTAAAGAGCTCAGCTGCAAACAAATCACCTGTAAAGAATTCAGCTACAAATAAATCACCCTGTAGAAAGATGAGCTAGAAAAAGTTACCTTGTAGAGAGTTCAGTTACAAAGAAACCACCATGTAGAGAATTCAGCTACAAACTAGTGACCCTGTAAAGACATCAGCTAGAAGAAGTTACCTTTAGAGAGTTCAGCTTCAAAGAAACCATTATTTAAAGAGCTCAGCTGCAAACAAATCACCTATATAGAATTCAGCTACAAACAAATCACCATGTAGAGAGATCAGCTAGAAGAAGTTACCTTGTAGAGAGTTCAGCTACAAAGAAACCACGATGTAGAGAGTTCAGCTGCAAAGAAATCACTCTGTATAAAATTCTGCCACGAACAAATTGCCCTGTAGAAAGATCAGTTAGAAGAAGTTACCTTGTAGAGAGTTCAGCTACAAAGAAACCATTCTGTAAAGAGCTCAGCTGCAAACAAATCACCTGTACAGAATTCAGCTACAAACAAATCACCTATAGAGAGATCAGCTAGAAGAAATTACTTTGTAGAGAGTTCAGCTACAAAGAAACCACCATGTAGAGAGTTCAGCTGCAAAGAAATCACCCTGTAGAAAATACAGCCACAAACAAATTGCCCTGTAGAAAGATCAGTTAGATGAAGTTACCTTTTAGAGAGTTCAGCTACAAAGAAACCACCCTGTAGAGAGATCAGCTAGAAGAAGTTACCTTGTAGATCGTTCAGCTACAAACAAATCACCCTGTAGAGAGATCAGCTAGAAGAAGTTACCTTGTAGAGAGTTCAGCTACAAAGAAACCACCATGTAGAGAGTTCAGCTGCAAAGAAATCACCCTGTAGAAAATTCTGCCACAAACAAATTGCCCTGTAGAAAGATCAGTTAGAAGAAGTTACCTTTTAGAGAGTTCAGCTACAAAGAAACCATTCTGTAAAGAGCTCAGCTGCAAACAAATCACCTGTACAGAATTCAGCTACAAACAAATCACCCTGTAGAGAGATCAACTAGAAGAAATTACCTTGTAGAGAGTGAAGCTACAAACAAATCACCCTATTGAAAAATCAGCTAAAAGAAGTCACCTTGTAGAAAGTTCAGTTACAAAGAAACCATTCTGTAAAGAGCTCAGCTGCAAACAAATCACCCTGTAGAGAGATCAGCTAGAAGAAGTTAACTTGTAGAGAGTTCAGCTACAAAGAAACCATCATTTAGAAAGTTCAGCTTCAAACAAATCACCTGTAGAGAGTTCAGCTACAAACAAATCTCCCTGTAGAGAGATCAGCTAGAAGAAGTTACCTTGTAGAGAGTGAAGCTACAAACAAATCACCCTATTGAAAAATCAGCTAAAAGAAGTTATCTTGTAGATAGTTCAGCTACAAACAAATCACCCTGTAGAGAGATCAGCTAGAACAAGTTACCTTGTAGAGAGATCAGTTACAAATTTAAAGAAACCATCATGTGGAGAGTTCAGCTGCATACAAATCACCTGTAGAGTGTTCAGCTACAAAGAAACCATCATGAAGAGAGTTCAGCTTCAAACAAATCACTTGTAGAGAGTTCAGCTACAAACATATCTCCCTGTAGAGAGATCAGCTAGAAGAAGTTACCTTGTAGAGAGTGAAGCTACAAACAAATCACCCTATTGAAAAATCAGCTAGAAGAAGTCACCTTGTAGAAAGTTCAGTTACAAAGAAACCACCATGTAGAGAGTTCAGCTACAAACTAGCCACCTTGTAGAGACATCAGCTAGAAAAGTTACCTTGTAGAGAGTTCAGCTACAAAGAAACTATTCTGTAAAGAGCTCAGCTGCAAACAAATCACCTGTACAGAATTCAGCTACAAACAAATCACCCTGTAGAGAGATCAGCTAGAAGAAATTACTTTGTAGAGAGTTCAGCTACAAAGAAACTATTCTGTAGAGAGCTCAGCTGCAAACAAATCACCAGTACAGAATTCAGCTACAAACAAATCACCCTGTAGAGAGATCAGCTAGAAAAATTTACCTTGTAGATAGTTCAGCTACAAACAAATCACCTTGTAGAAAGATCAGTTAGAAGAAGTTACCTTGTAGAGAGTTCAGCTACAAAGAAACTATTCTGTAAATAGCTCAGCTGCAAACAAATCACCTGTACAGAATTCAGCTACAAACAAATCACCCTGTACAGAGATCAGCTAGAAGAAATTACATTGTAGATAGTTCAGTTACAAACAAATCACCCTGTAGAAAGATCAGTTAGAAGAAGTTACTTTGTAGAGAGTTCAGCTACAAAGAAACCATTTTGTAAAGAGCTCAGCTGCAAACAAATCACCTGTACAGAATTCAGCTACGAACAAATCACCCTGTAGAGAGATCAGCTAGAAGAAGTTACCTTGTAGATAGTTCAGCTACAAACAAATCTCCCTGTAGAGAGATCAGCTAGAAGAAATTACCTTGTAGAGAGTTCAGCTACAAAGAAATCATCATGTGGAGAGTTCAGCTGCAAAGAAATCACCACTGCCCAAATTTCAAGGCAATAGCTCTTTCCAATCTGAAGTTATCAATTGTCAAAGTTGGCAAATTGGATGTGTGTGGAAGGCCCCTTTTCGCAAATCTGGTCACATATGTATTATATATATATAATTTGTACATTTACTAATAAAATATTTGTGACCGGGCCTGCAAAAACAGGGCATGTGGGCACAAACTACACCCCATCACTCTACAGGTCATATCTCAGTACTGGAAAAGTATATTTCCATTCTGTAACCTGCATCGTGATGCCAATTAAATGCTTATTAAGAGCTAAAAATTGCAATGTCATAGCATAATGGTACAAAAAGGTATGAGTAATGAAAGTGTGAAAAAGTAGGCAAAAATCATGTGCCCACATGCCCTATTATCGCAGACCTGGTCACATTTAAAGTACATCTACTTCATCTTTTCTTCTTCCTGTAGTAAAGAAAAAAAAAACATAGGTTAAAAAAGTCCCAAAGCTGGCCATAGGCCGGCTTTGGGGTATACAAATACAAAAAGAAATGAAATCTAATCCAAAACAGCCAAGCTGTAAAAAAAGTGTGCGGCCCTCAGAAAGACTATGGTGAGAAAAGATGTGAAATCCAAGGTGGCGGCCAAGAAATGGCTGTGATGGTAGGTTAATGGTAAAAATTTTAATAACGACAATTCAGGTGAATTTTTGTGCCGCTTCACAAAATTTACCTGAATTATCATTATTAAATTTTTTACCATTAACCTACCATCACAGCCATTTCTTGGCCGCCACCTTGGATTTCACATCTTTTTTCACCATAGCCTTCTGAGGGCCGCACACTTTTTTTACAGCTTGGCTGTTTTGGATTAGATATATTATACCTTCTTATTCAACCACAATACAGTATAGGATGCACTAAAGCTTAGCTATTATGAAATTTTTCTACCTTCACAATCATAAGATGTAACATGATAACCATCACAATGTTATAACACCACATGCAACAATTAACAGTATGTATAAATAACTTTGCATAATACTATTATTATTATTAAATAGATAAACAGTACCACTTAATTAACTTGAAACATTTTGATTAGTGAATGGTCTATTAAGTATTCCACTAAAAAATGGCTGTATTATTAGATAGTATCTACCTAAGGAGCTGTGTACAATGGATTTGAGTGTTCTATTGCAGTTTCCACTGATTGATGTATTATCTATCTACTTTCATGGAATTAAGCTTTATAGCTTGAAACATCCACCTATTATGCTGGCATAACACTCCAGCTTATTATGCCTTTAATTACTCTGGTATATTTGACGTAGGCCTACCTCCCATGTTAAGCTATAATTATGCAGGTGACACTTTAATATACAGAATCACCCACACACCTGAAAGTATAGCAATATTACAAAGATACTTGGACACCCTATCTGAATGGGAAAGTAATGGCTAATGAGTTTTAATCCTTCTAAATGTATGCAACCAGCTAACTATCACTCACAAGACAAATCCTTTCCATAAAGGTACTCAATCTGTGACTCATGCTTGAGTAACTATCTGGTCCCCATCAAGTTGGAGATATAAACAGAATTGAAATTTTCCAATGTCACTCTGCAAGATTTGTGCTGGCATAACAACTTCAAAAGAACAGCTGTAGTATCACAACAATGTTAAGTCAACAAACTGGCCAACTTCAGAGATTAGAAGAAACCAAGCCAAGCTAAATATGCTTTACAAGATTATCAATAATCTTACCTCAGTACCACAACCTTGCCCAGTCATCAACAACTACTCGGGCCACAATAAGAAATCAATATAGCTACGTATTCAGCTTGAAGCTAGAACAAACACATATCTACACTCCTTCTTTCCGCCTACCATCAGACTTTGGAACTCCCTCCGTGAAGAAATTGTAAATTCAGAGACTTTATCCATTTCAAAACACTTTTAACAAAAAATTCAATTAGTTGGCATGTCGTCATACTCAATTCTGAGTTTCAGTTGTACATCAAACAAACGCGTACGTAGCTAGCTACACACAAATTCCGGCTGCAATTAGAACGACGTAGCTACACTGACTTAAAATCTGTGAGAGTCACGATGGTCGCCGGGAGGAGCTTCCAAGCCAGCTTCTTGTTCTTATAGACGCGTAAAGAAGGATTTCAGGTGCTTAATATAGGCACCCTATAAAACCTGAGGGAGAGTTGAGTAGTTTGCCAGTTCTTAGGTTCATCGACAGTATAGTGTGCGTACATTCTCGCGTACATTTACACTGCCGATTATAATTAAGAGTTTTTGAGTTAGCGAATCTATTTTTCCGGCAATAGCAAGGGGGTGTCATGTCGACTCACGCTGTAGGTAGATCTGCGACCGCGGTCAAAGTCTTTACCGGGGAAAATTTCACCTTGACCCTTGACTTGCAGCGTTTATCGTCTTTGACCTGTGACTTGAGCGTTTCTTGTCGAACTTTTGACCTACACTTATTTCTCTATTTTCCTATACGAACTTGCGCTTGTAACCTAGTATAATACTTTCTTAGAGGGTGACACCAGCAACTGGGAGAGAAAAATCATTATAATTACGGCGAAATACCTGTTGGAGCTTTAAAACATCTTCTTAGAGATTCTTACTTCTTGTGAGTTACGTATAATCCCTTAAACTTGATAATAACTACGTATAATTTTCGATTGTGGGTTTCGAACCTTCCGTATCGTCTTGACCCTTGACCCACTGTAAGAGCTATTTAGTGGCCTTGATCGTTGACTTAGAGTTTGACCGTGGTCGCAGATCTACCTAAAGCAAGAGCCTGAGTGACACCCCTTGAATAGTATTAGTGCCAAGTTGAGAATCCGCGACTTGTCACTCTGACCAACTGTGAGAGGTAGTCTCAAGCAAGTAGGTCTAAAAGAAAGAGCGCAGCGACATTGCAGGTAGGAAGAGGTGATAAAGTAGTTAATAATTCTTCGTCCGACGATTGATTCTTGGTGGATCTATCGTGGAACGCCAGTTGATCCTGGTGAGTTGCAATGGTGTTTTCTTATAGTATTATTGTGAAAAGTGTTATTGTGAAAAGTGTTATTGTTTATTCGGAGAGGTAGTTTTCATTGCTGTGAAGCACTAAATAGAGAAGCACTAAATAGAATAATTATAATGTTATGGCGCCTTTTTTAGGCTTATGAATAATTTCAAGGTTTGGCAAATTTCCATAAATTAGTGTCCTTGTGTCAGAAAACGAAGCCCATCTCAAACAACTTACTGTACAATGTAAATTTCTGGATTCTGCCAGATTAGAGACTAGCTGTAGAACATGGAATAAGCTATTGACTAATTTTCACCCTGGGTAACTTTCCTTCCTGTTAAGAGCTTCTGACACATTGCCCACAGCAGTCAACTTGCGTCGTTGGCATATCCAATGTGGTGCCAAGTTTACATTGTGTGATACCAACTGTCCAACAACAGCACACATTTTGGGTGGCTGTACAGTTGTTCTATCGCAGTAACGGTACACCTATAGACATAATAAAGTTTTATATATTCTGGCATCCAAGCTAACAACCCTCTTCGCTGACTGTCATGATGTCAAGGTCCACGCTGACCTACAGGGATTTCACTCTAATGATTCTCCACCTGAAACGATTCTTCATCTGTCTTAGTCACCCCCTATAGACCTGATGTTGTTACCTACAATGCTCATTCCTCATTGATGGGTATTGTAGAACTCACATGTCCACTCTACTCAGTTCAGTACATCGAATCAGCCCATGACCGCAAACAGTTTAAACCAGAATATCAGCAACTTTTGGCTGAGCTGGATCGTTTGAATATTTCTACCTGCTATAGAACTGTAGAGGTCAGTGTTTTGGGTTATTTTCAACCTAAGTCTATCCATGCAATCAAGGACGTAACTTGTTTCACCCTGCAAGTATTCTCTTTGTCTAAAGCTAGTATTAGAGGACTTTTGAATGAGATGGCCAGAGCCTCATTATCTGCTTCTCAGCAAATATTCTTTGGTCGAAGCTCAAAAGAATGGACTGTCAACTCGGACTGCTTTAAAATTTACTAAATCTGTTTTGTAATTAATTTTTATGTGTGTAATTAATTTTTCTTTATGTGTGTGTAAATAGTCTTTCTTTTCCTTTCCATGCCCGTGTGCTGACCCAATTACTGGTCAGTTGTGCGGTCACATGTTGTCCGAGGATCCACTTGCTTTTATTTTATATACACCTTGTTCATCATAATTAAATTTTGATGGTTAATAATAAAACTGTGTAAGTTTTGACCTGTTAGTATAAACAGGAGCTTGTAAGCTGAATGTGCAGTATTTTCAGGAAGTTTTACAAAAAGTTTTAAAGGTTACACTCCACCTCACTAGTGGTAATCATTTGTGATTGGATTTTGGAAAAACAATCCAAATCGTACATTAGAAGTTTCGAGATAAATGGTTTTAAAGAATTGAAGCCAGCATAACTCTCCAAGGATAGCAAGCACGCGTATGAAATTTACACGAAAGATGCATCAATCTGTTACCTTTCAAGCCACTTCCAGTACTTGTAGCTGCTTGTACAGTTTCCCGCCAAATAATATAGAAAATCTGAGCAGTTGGACAAGCGAAGTAGTATCATGAGTGCTCACAAAGGGGTGGAGGTTGGCGGGTGGCGGGGAGGGCAAAAGATAGGCCTCAAAATGGAGGCAGACCATGATTGGAGTCCAGACACGAGATTACAGGGCTGTGCTGGCTCCTTAGTGGCTGATATGTAGCAAAATCTACAGAGAACACGTCTGGCCAACATTATAAGGCTGTCCACCAGTAAACCACTGATTCTTGCCAAGCCAGGTCCTTCACAAGGCATGAAACCACCATTTGGGCACTCCACACCACCCAGAAAAGATGTCTATTAAAACCAGCCTAGTGTAGTTTGAGTAGTGCTGAGGGTCAAAACTTGTAGTACAATAGTGTAGCTATCCACTGGTAGTGTTAGTTTGATTTTGCCTAATGTGCGATTTGGTTCGGTTCTGTAAAATCGGGTCACATTTTTCATCAATTAAGTTTGTTAGTTCTTAGGTCCATCATCAGTATAGTGTCCTACATTAAATTTATAATGCCGATTATCATTCAATGTCAGGATGTTTTTCTGAATGAAGTTACTGTTCAATAGTATCAGTGCCAAGTTGAGAATCTGCGGCTTGTCACTGTGAGAAGTAGTCTCAAGGAAAGCACAGCGATATTGCCGGTAGAGAAAGATACAATGGTGGCTTTTAGTTTCACTTGTTTTATTTGTTTTGTCATACAGAGTGCAGATTTCAGGTTCATTGACGGTTCTTCACCGAACGATTGGTTCTTGTCGCAGAACGCCAGTTGATCCTGGCAAGTTGCAATAAAGCTTTCTTATAATATTATTGATTAACCCTTTATCACCGAAGTTTTTTTTAAAAGACCGCAAGTGTGAAAACTTTTATGGCTTGTGTGAACTGTGTGCGATACGAGTGGACCCCACCCATTATTTAACCCATCAAGCTATATACCGTTTGATAGCCATCTCTCTCTTCTACCAGCACAGCTAGAATACTTACAGATCACACACAGAACTCATGCGCTATAAAGCGAAGAAAGCATATCTTCTCCATATCGCCATGGCATTGAAAGATGAGCACCGCCATCTTACTAATCAACGCGATGACATCACATTATTTATTTTTAGAATCCTTATCATGTGGGGAATGGAGTAATTCTAACTAAAGCCTCCTAGTAGCAGGGAGAAGGCGAACATGGAATTTTAAACAGGTATTATTGTTTTTTATACGCTATTTTATATTGCCAAGTGCCATAACGTGCCCATGCTTCTTCCTATCACCGAACGGTAAACTTCATTAGAAGTGCCCGGTCCTTCTTAGCAGTTTAGTAGCAATTTCAGCTTTGTAGCCCTAGGAAAAAGGAGTTATGGCTTCCTTTTATAAAGGGCACTTGTTATGGCAATATATTAGCCATTCGATAACAAAGGGTTAACTGTCATACATATGAAAATGTTCTGATTCGAAAAAGTAGTATTCATTGCTGTGAAGCACCAAATAGAATAATGTTATGGTGACTTTTTGACACTTACAAATAATTGCAATGTTTGGTAATTTTCTATAAATCTGTGTAGACTTTGACCTTAAGTATTAACAGGAGCTTACGTGTATAAGCTGTATTAGAAGTACTTTTAGAGAATTTTACAAAAAGTTTTAAAGGTTACATTCCACCTGACTAGTAGTCACATTTTCAACAGTTAAGTTTGCCAGTTCTTAGGTCCATCATCAGTATAGTGTGTGCTGCTGATTATCATTCAGTGTCAGAACTTTTTTTGTGAATGAAGTTAATTGTTCCAATAGTGTCAGTGCCAAGTTAAGAATCCGTGACTTGTCACTGTGAGAAGTAGTCTCAAGCAAGACCTCAGCGACATTTCAGGTAGAGAAAGATAAAATCAGAGGAGGTTGGACACGATTTAAGCGCCCCTAAAACAAATTATGCGAAACTCGTTTTATTGAAGAGGTTTATACATCGATCTCAGTTTAATTCGGTAAAGTATCTTTGTTCTGATTATAGAATATGTATGTGACAATTCTGGAGAAGTTCTACACACCAAACCGCAACTTATTAATTTCACCCCAATTACCAAGCGCTTTTACAAAACAAAGTACATCACCTTGAAGCTTACGTGAAGCACCATCCGAATATCTAATCAGCCCCAGTCAACCCCATCGTTTTTCAAATTTGTACTATGACTATTGAGGGTCACATGAAATACCAAGGGAAAGAATGCAATTAAGGGCAATATATTTATGCGGCGTTTAGAGCGCGTCCAACCTCCTCTGAGATAAAATAGTGGTTATTTGTTCCACCATGTTTTTATTTGTTTTATCATGTAGAGTGTAGATTGCAGAATTTCAGGTTAATTGGTGGTTCTATGCCAGATGATTGGTTCTTTGTTGATCTATCTCCAGAATGCCAGTTGATTCTGGTGAGTTGCAATGGTGTTTAGTTTCAGTTTTACGCATTAGCGTAGTACAAAACAAATTGAGGTAATCATTAGGCTATATGTGATACACTGAACAAAACTGGCAATTTTTGCATATTCCTCAAATTCTATTTATTATTTCTCTGTTTTCTATACTAACAGAGGAGTAGACATCCAAGTTATAGCCTTTTGTGATGAATGGTCTTGGATTTAGACAGTTGGAAAAATAGTAAACTCAATTTGTATAGCCACAATATGGCAAATAAATCACAGGTGCTTAATCAATCATCACTCACTACTGAAACAAACTATGAAGATGATACTTGGCTCAATCTGTGCACCATGAACTGTCAAATCCGTCGAGGTATAGTTTTTTACCTGTACACCTCCATGTTGGCAAAGAAGAAGGCTATTCCAACAAAGAAATGATGATGGTAAAGTTTTATATTACCACATCATGAGTATGTACCCATATCTCACAAATGCTTTGATGTACAAATATGAAACAAAGATTTTCTTACTCTTTATGAACAGTCACATCCAGTGGTGTATAAGTTTATTTGATTTGAACTTAGTTTTAGTGTGTATCAAAACGATTAATATGTGCATGAATTTTTATGTAGCATGCATATTTATTTAAATTCATAAACTGAATTTTTGCAAAAATGTCCAGTTTTCGCTCGGTGAGTCACATATACATGTATAGGTATATAAACTTGAAAGGATAAATTTTAGGATGATGCATGGTTGTATGCTAGGTGTGTGCATGTGTGCATATCTGTATCGTTCAACAAGTGATAAGTTAACAATGACACTGCATATGTATAGTACATATATATATAATCATTATTACATGCAAAATAAATGCTTCTGAAAACTTAAATATGTGATCATCTCAGTTAAATATTTTGGGAATTACAGTGCTAGGCAGTAAGAACCTGGTTTTTGTACAGTGAATACACTACCAGTGCTCAAATTTGCAGCCATGGCTTTCATTTGCTTCAGTTAGAGTTTAGCTGAAAATATTCACCATTAATTTACCCTTTAAGGACCACAAAAAGTTATACGGTGCCTACCCTGAAAACCAGCATGTTTTATGAAAATCACGCATTTTATTATTTGACAAGTTTGTAAAGTTAGCAAAACTCCAGGAAGTAGTAAAATCTATGAAAAATTATAGTGGAAAATCTCCTAGCAATAGCAAACAGCACTATCTAACTTAAAAGTGTGTAGAACATACCATTTTTGAGTAAAAGGGTGATCTTTCATGAGCGGTGACAATCTTCCTTCTTCGTAACACAGTTACTTTAAAATTGCTCATCCATTTGTATGTGAAGTACCCCATCATGTGATCTTGTATACCAAAATATCCAGCTCTAATTAAGGAACGCTATGAAAGTTAAATTATTAAAATCGGTTCATCAGAGAGGAAGATACAAGGTAATTTGTACAATGTTAGTTTTTTTGCTGTGTAAATACAATATTTTCTTTATTACAAGGCTGTTTCTAACTAGCTTAGTTTCACGAAACATTTTATCATTGTATATCAACAGAATTGTTTACTAATGGCAAACAATATGGTCTTTATTTATAGCCCATAGCTTCTAATACTGTGAAGATATAGCTCTTTGCTTACTGCTTATTATCTTGGACGTACCTGTATAACGGTGGGCTTTCGTGTCAGGTTATATTTGGACGTACATGTATGACACTGGTCCTTAAAGGGTTAAATGGCTAATCAGGTTTAGCCCTGTATTTGCTTGCAAGTATAACTATGAAGGTACTGAGAAGTGAATGTAATGATTTTGTTAACATCTGTGTGACATCTGTACCCTCGCATGGGATTACAGAAGGTTTGAACTCTCCATGTGTAGACAAATAATATGGTATATAAGCTTCACTGATTTTGAGACTTGCTCCATGAGTGATGGTTTGATAAAACCTTGGGTATTTTTTATTTATATACGGTACAGATTTAATGCAACATCACGGGAGAGTGGTGCCCGCTCGCGAGAGTGGCACCGCTCACTTTCGAGTGATTTTGTACTATACCTCTAGATGCTCTAGAGTTTTGTCGAGTCGAGTCTTCGTGTATCTCGAGTACAGTGATTATTGCTCGAAAAATTAATTGCTCGACTCTAGAGTTGCAAAGACTCTTGACTCGCGAGGTAGCTAATTGTTGCTGAAATCCGCGTACGCATATACGTAGTATCCTTACTATTTTGTACAGTATGAATTGGACTTACGCTGTATGTGTTTTTTGTTCTCCAGGCCGGCGCTCATACAGTATTTAACGTCACTGCACACCCAAAGGCAAAACAGAAAGACGGAGCATCCAGCTACCTGCGAACCACACCCATTAGTCTCCACTCAGCAACTGCTATTAACTTTATATTGTAAAACCTTCAGTGTATAATATGTAAAATCAAGAATGATGGTATATACGTAGCATTAATAACTAGTGGATTGTACAGTAGTCTATAAGAGATTCGCATAAGCGATTAGCTATTATATGATCGTAGATCGTCAACTGCTCAATGACTTAGTTGGCTGAGGACTGTTTCCAACATCTGGACTCTGTGTGCTCAGATTCCTTCACATACACGTAGCTACGTGAACAGTGTCTTCAAGTTATGAGAGCCTGGGCGTTGAAATTTATAAGCACGTGACTTCATCATCAGTAAATACACTTGGGAAAGTCCCTAAAGTTGCGAAGAAAACTGCTAATACATACGAAGACACGCATAGCAACGGCATCGATTACTTTGCACTGATGTCCTTGCAGGGTTTATAAGCTTATTACTGTAGCCAAAATACTTTACTCATGTCCTCAGCTAAATATAGCTAGGTCCTCATACGTAGTTGATGCAGGCCCTATAGTCTTTACACTTTGCCCAGTTATTACATACTTGATCCTTATGCAACTGTAACCACTCGGCAGACGTCACAGTTTTTAAACTTGAACGCCATGGCGGGTACTGCTGTTTGAATTACTCGAAATAGAGTGCATGCCAAATCATCATGCCACGACTTAGTTTAGAATCAAGTCGAAGAATGGTGTCTGTACACAGTTGGATACACAACTAGTCAGATAAGGGAAAGATTAGAGAAAGAGGATGTAGTGATTACAAATAGAAGCCTGCAGCGCCTTCTACTTAAGTACAAGCAATTTACCACCTATCAAGATCTGCCTTGCAGGAAAAGATGCAAGAAGCTAATAAGTCAGATGCAAGATTTTATGAATGCTGCCTATGAGGAAGATGACGAGATTACAGCTAGAAAAATGAAGAAGATGCTTAACGAGAAATGGCCAATGCTGGTGGTATCCATAGATACTATTAAGCACACCAGGAGAGCACTAGGATGGGTGTGTACACAGCCCCATTATTGCCAGCTAGTGAGGGACCTAAATAAAAGAAAGAGGGTAGTGTGGTACAAAGAAGCACTGAAATCTATGGATATCTTCAACAACATTATCTTTAGTGACAAATGTACTGTGCAATTGGATTCACTTGGACGATTGTGCTTCCGAAAGCATTTACAACCAAGAAAACCCAAGCCACGTCCTAAGCATCCAGCCAAAATACACATCTGGGAAGGGATATCTCATCGTGGAGCCACACAAATTGTAATGTTCACTGGTATCATGAATGCTGCTCGATACCAGAAAATATTGGAGACCGCATTATTGCCGTTTATTGATGATTGTCATGGCCAGGATCACCGCTTCCAGCAGGATAATGATCCCAAACATTGTTCTAAGCTAGTGGGAAGTTTTTGGAAGACAAACAAGTTAATTGGTGGAGAACCCCACCAGAATCCCCAGATCTTAATCCAATAGAGCACGTATGGGGGACTCTGAAGTGGTACCTTCGCAATAACTGCAAGCCTAAAACATTGGAGGAGTTAAAGAAAGGCATTGAGGAATTCTGGTTGACCCTGACTCCCGAGATAAGTCAAAGGTACATAGATCACTTACATAAAGTTATCCCTCTGGTTGTTTGAGTTAATGGAGAGCCAAGTGGACATTAAATGTGTTTTATATAGTTAAGGCCATTCCAAATAAATTCTCTGTTTCCTGTCCACCACCCGCATCTGGTTACTGTCAGCTCTAAAACCTCCATTATTCCGTATTCTTCCATTATTTTCCGGTTATTCTTGCATACTGACAGGCTCAGTAAAAGCCATCTCGAAATGATGTCAGTTCAGTGCTATCATTGGCACACACTTCACATTTGTGTTATTTTTGCAACTTAAAAAGGAAGGAACAAGCTTAAGTATGCTTTTATGCAGCTTTTTATGGTTGTGCCAGGTAAATAATGGCTTGAAAAGCTGCCAATCTTATAATGAAATAATGAAAATGGACCGCCCGCCCGCATGCAAATATACCTGAGTCCAGGACAGGAATCAGAGAATTTATTTGGAGTTGCCTAAGCACTGCACACACTACCCCATTGTCACTGAACTAATATTGTCACTGTACTTTGATAATTAATGTATAAACTTGTCAAAGAACCAACTTGTGTCTTTCGGTATGTGGGCTGCCGGAGAAACAGAAATCTTTTTATGATGGCTCAGTTTGAAGGAAGTAGATGAAATTTGTAGTGGCAGACTGTCATCCAGGCGTACCATCTGGCACTGACAGCTTGCCGTAGCTATGATTGGTGCTGGATTTGATTCTACGAAATAAAGTACAGTTTATAACTGTCAGTTCACAGATAAGAAAACTTACCTAAACCAAACTACTGGTTTTCAATCACTTTTAGTAATGAATCTTACAGCAATGAGTAGGCAATAATTAGATGTATATGATCACGTGATCTTGACTGACGTGGAAGCATAGTGGAACGTCGATATCAACTGTCAGGTTCATCCTTGCGATTGGCCGGAAAGCGTTCGTGTACAGGTAAACCGTTCAACCATTTTTATGTCTTATGTCATTCCTTTTTATTCAGTTAGTAAGCTTAGTGTTTTAAAGTGTGTGCTAGCTAAATAGAGGCGCGATGATTAAATGTTTATGATTGTAAATTGTATTTGTGACTGGATTTTGGAAAAACGATCCAAATCGCACATTAGAAGTTTCGAGATAAACGATTTTAAAGAATTGAAGCCAGCATAACTCTCCAAGGATAGCAAGCACGAGTATGAAATTTACACAAAAGATGTTTCAATCTGTTACCTTTCAAGCCACTTCCATTACTTGTAGCTGCTTGTACAGTTTCTCGCCAAATATGATAGAAAATCTGAGCAGTTGGACGAGCGAAGTAGTATCACGAGTGCTCACAAAGGGGTGGAGGCTGGGGGGTGGCGGGGAGGGCAAAAGATAGGCCTCAAAATGGAGGCAGACCACGATTGGAGTCCAGACACGAGATTACAGGGCTGTGCTGGCTCCTTAGTGGCTGAAATGTAGCAAAATCTACAGAGAACCCGTCTGGCCAACATTATAAGGCTGTCCACCAGTAAACCACTGATTCTTGCCAAGCCAGGTCCTTCACAAGGCATGAAACCGCCATTTGGGCACTTCAGACCACCCAGAAAAGACGTCTATTAAAACCAGCCTCGTGTAGTTTGAGTAGTGCTGAGGGTCAAAACTTGTAGTAAGATAGTGTAGCTATCCACTGGTAGTGTTAGTTTGATTTTGCCTAATGTGCGATTTGGTTCGGTTCTGTAAAATCTGGTCACATTTGTTGTTTGTCAGCTAGCTAGTCATTACCTTTTACATCCTTTTATGTTGATGGAGGCGGCACACACGTATTGACAGTCTACTGCAAAGAAGATTTCACATCTGTAATTCCAATGAAGAAAATATTTCCTTTCAAGAGCAACTCCTCAGAAAAACCACTCAAAATTGAAGATACTGTACATGTTTTATGGGACGATGGAATTAAATACAAGGCTATTGTTTTGGCTATAGGTAAGTTCATTTTTAGCTGTACGACATGCGCTATACATAGTTACCTATTTTATTATTACTATTTGTGACTTATTAAATTTTTATGATGGTGTTAGATTGATGGCATTATAGGTGATGAAAAGCATTGCGAGATGATGCAAGAGAAATTAGAAGAAGGAATGGAAGGTAGGAGTCACCAGCAATAAGGAGTATTTACTTATGATTGATATTTTTGTAGAAAATGACACAGATGACATTGAAAATACTTGGAAAAGACCGAAGAACACGAGACCAGCAAAAAAAGATTTCTAGTGAGCCTACCATGTAATATGTGACTGGATTTTGGAAAAACGATCCAAATCGCACATTAGAAGTTTCGAGATAAACGGTTTTAAAGAATTGAAGCCAGCATAACTCTCCAAGGATAGCAAGCACGCGTATGAAATTTACACAAAAGATGCATCAATCTGTTACCTTTCAAGCCACTTCCAGTACTTGTAGCTGCTTGTACAGTTTCCCGCCAAATAAGATAGAAAATCTGAGCAGTTAGACGAGCGAAGTAGTATCACGAGTGCTCACAAAGGGGTGGAGGCTGGGGGGTGGCGGGGAGGGCAAAAGATAGGCCTCAAAATGGAGGCAGACCACGATTGGAGTCCAGACACGAGATTACAGGGCTGTGCTGGCTCCTTAGTGGCTGATATGTAGCAAAATCTACAGAGAACACGTCTGGCCAACATTATAAGGCTGTCCACCAGTAAACCACTGATTCTTGCCAAGCCAGGTCCTTCACAAGGCCTGAAACCGCCATTTGGGCACTCTACACCACCCAGAAAAGACGTCTATTAAAACCAGCCTCGTGTAGTTTGAGTAGTGCTGAGGGTCAAAACTTGTAGTACAATAGTGTAGCTATCCACTGGTGGTGTTAGTTTGATTTTGCCTAATGTGCGATTTGGTTCGGTTCTGTAAAATCTGGTCACATATTGGATCTGTATTATTATTTTGCAGAAAGTGATTGGCAGGCTAAGACGAAAGGGGAATGAACACGTAGACTTGTAAAGGTGTGTTAGGTTACTATGTGACCGTCTCAGCAAAAACCTGACTTGTTCGCACAATAAATTTTTTTTATACACTCAGCATTATTAACAGTGTCCAAGGAATGGATTACCAACGTTTCAGCCTTCTGTGGTGTGTAGTTTTGAAATTATAGCACTAAACAGTAGGAGGAGTAAGAACTTACCATTAGGAAGAGGAAGTTTCCATAACAAGGAGTTAGGATATTACTGTATACTACTGTACTCTAAATGATGCACATTTTCAGTAGCATTACACAATTAGGTGGTTAGTGATCTGAGTGATTCGAGTAATTGAAGGGATCAGAGTGATTTCAGTGATCTGAGTGATTGGAGTGATCTGAGTGATTGGAGTGATCTGAATGACTTGAGTGATCCAAGTGATTCGAGTGATTGGAGTGATCTAAGTGATTGGAGTGATCCGAGTGATGCGAGCGATCTGAATGATTCAAGCGATCTGAGTGTTTCCAGTGATCTCAGTGATTGCAGTGATCTGGGTGATTGGAGTGATCTGAGTGATTGGAGTAATCTGAGTGATTCGAGTGATCTGAGTGATTCGAGTGATCTGAGTGATTCGAGTGATTGCAGTGATCTGAGTGATTCAAGTCATCTGAATGATTCGAGTGATCTGAGTGATTCGAGTGATCGGAGTGATTCAGTGATCTGAGTGATTCAAGTGATCTGAGTGATTTGAGTGACTGCAGTGATTGCAGTGATCTGAGTGATTGGAGTGATTCAGTGATCTGAGTGATTCAAGTGATCTGAGTGATTCGAGTGATTGCAGTGATTGCAGTGATCTGAATGATTGGAGTGATCTGAGTGATTTGAGTGATCTGAGTGATTGGAGTGATCTGAGTGATTGGAGTGATCTGAGTGATTACAGTGATCTGAGTGATTACAGTGATATGAGTGATTGTAGTGATCGGAGTGATTGGAGTGATCTCAGTGATTCTAGTGATCTCAGTGATTCGAGTGATCTGAGTGATTCGAGTGATCTGAGTGAGTGCAGTGATCTGAGTGATTGAAGTGATCCGAGTGATTGGATTGATATGAGTGATTCTAGTGATCTGAGTGATTCCAGTAATCTCAGTGATTCAAGTGATCTGAGTGATTGGAGTGATCGAGTGATTGAAATGATCCAAGTGATTGGAGTCATCCAAGTGATAGTAGTGATCAGAGTGATTGGAGTGATCTGAGTGATTCTAGTGATTGGAGTGATCTGAGTGATTGGAGTGATCTGAGTGATTCGAGTGGTCTGAGTGATTCGAGTGATCAGAGTGATTGGAGTGATTCCAGTGATCCAAGTGATTGGAGTGATCTGGTGATTCCAGTGATCTGAGTGATTCGAGTGATCTGAGTGATTCTAGTGATCTGAGTGATTCCAGTGATCTAAGTGATTGGAGTGATCTGAGTGATTGGAGTGATCTGAGTGATTGGAGTGATTTGAGTGATCCGAGTGATTGGAGTGATTTGAGTGATCCGAGTGATTGGAGTGATCTGAGTGATCTGAGTGATTCCAGTGATCTCAGTGATCTGAGTGATTCCAGTGATCTCAGTGATCTGAGTGATTCCAGTGATCTGAGTGATTCTAGCGATCTGTGTAATTCGAGTGATCTGGGTGATTCAAGTGATTCGAGTGATTCGAGTGATCTGAGTGATTCGAGTGTTTCGAGTGATCTGAGTGATTCCAGTGATCTGAATGATTGCAGTGATCGGAGTGATTGGAGTGATCTGAGTGATTGAACTGATCTGATCACTGGAATCACTCAGATCACTCGAATCACTCAGATCACTTGAATCACTGAAATTACTGCAATCACTCATATCACTCTAATTACTCAGATCACTCGAATCACTCAGATCACTCCAATCACAGCAATCACTCAGATCACTCCAATCACTTAGATCAATCGAATCACTCAGATCACTCGAATCACTCTAATCACTCAGATCAATCGAATCACTCAGATTACTGGAATCACTCAGATCACTGCAATCACTGCAATCACTCAGATCACTCCGATCACTCTAATCACTCAGATCACTCCAATCGCTCAGATCACTCCAATCGCAGCAATCACTCAGATCACTCCAATCACTCAGATCAATCAAATTACTCAGATCACTCCAATCGCTCAGATCACTCCAATCGCAGCAATCACTCAGATCACTGCAATCACTCTGATCACTCCTCACTCCAATCACTCAGATCACTCCAATCACTCAAATCAATCGAATCACTCAGATCACTCCAATCACTCAGATCACTGCAATCACTGCAATCACTCAGATCACTCCAATCACTCAGATCAATCAAATCACTCAGATCACTTATATCACTCACATCACTCCAATCACTCACATCACTGCAATCACTGCAATTACTCAGATCACTTGAATCACTCGAAACACTCAGATCACTTCAATCACTCGAATCACTCTGATCAATTGAATCACTCAGATCACTCGAATCACTCCAATTACTCAGATCACTGTAATCACTCAGATCACTTCTATCACTCACATCACTCCAATCACTCACATCACTGCAATCAATCACTCAGATCACTAGAATCACTCGAAACACTCAGATCACTTCAATCACCCAGATCACTCGAATCACTCAGATCACTCAAATCACTCAGAATACTCGAATCACATAGATCACTCGAATCACTCAGATAACTCCAATCACTCAGATCACTGGAATCACTCAGACCACTCAAATCACTCAGATCACTCGAATCACTCAGATCACTCCAATTATTGCAATCACTCAGATCACTCAGATCACTTCAATCACTCAGATCACTCCAATCACTCAGATCACTCCAATCACTCAGATCACTCCAATCACTCAGATCACTTCTATCACTCACATCCCTGCAATCACTCCAATCACTCAGATCACTTGAATCACTCAGATCACTCCAATCATTGCAATCACTCAGATCACTCAGATCACTTCAATCACTCAGATCACTCCAATCATGCAGATCAGTCCAATCACTCAGATCACTTCTATCACTCCAATCACTCACATCACTGCAATCACTCCAATCACTCACATCACTGCAATCACTGCAATCACTCCAATCACTCACATCACTGCAATCACTGCAATCACTCAGACCACTTGAATCACTCGAACCACTCAGATCACTTCAATCACTCAGATCACTCCAATTACTCAGATCACTGCAATCACTCAGATTACTCCAATCACTCAGATCATTTCTATCACTGCAATCACTCACATCACTGCAATCACTCCAATCACTCACATCACTGCAATCACTGCAATCACTCATACCACTTGAATCACTCGAACCACTCAGATCATTTCAATCACTCAGATTACTCGAATCACTCAGATCACTCGAATCACTCAGGTCACTGGAATCACTCAGACCACTCGAATCACTCAAATCACTCAGATCACTCGAATCACTCAGATCACTTCAGTCACTCAGATTACTGGAATCACTCAGACCACTCGAATCACTCAAATCACCCAATCACTCAGACCACTCGAATCACTCAAATCACTCCAATCACTGCAATCACTCAGATCACTCCTATCACTCAGATCACTTCTATCGCTCACATCACTCCAATCACTCACATCACTGCAATCACTCAAATCGCTCACATCACTACAATCACTCGAATCACTCAGATCACTAGAATCACTCAGATCACTTCAATCACTCAGATCACTCGAATCACTCAGATCACTCGAATCACTCAGATCACTCCAGTTACTAAGATCACTAGAATCACTCAGATCACTCAAGTCACTCAGATCACTTCAATCACTTGAATCACTCAGATCACTCGAATCACTCAGATCACTCAAATTGCTTATATTACTCAGATAACTCGAATCACCCAGATCACTCCAATCACTCCGATCACTCAGATCACTCAGATCACTCCAATCACTCAGATCACTTCAATCACTCAGATCACTCCAATCACTCAGATTACTCCAATCACTCAGATCACTCTGATCCCTTAAATCACTCGAATCACTCAGATCACTAACCACTTAATTGTGTAATGCTACTGAAATTGTGCATCATTTAGAGTACAGTAGTATATAGTAATATCCTAACTCAGTGTTATGGAAACTTCCTCTCCCTAATGGTAAGTGGTTGTAGACTAATCCAAACGGAAGTTATGTCTGCGAATGTAAGCGACTGTACAGCGACTATACTGAAAATAAACTACAGTCGCTTACATTCGCAGTTATAACTTCCGTTTGGATTAGTCTACAACCTTACAATTTGGCTTAAAATGTTCACCATAGATCAGCACATTAGCCAGGGTATAGTGTTAGCCCTATAGACGCTTGCACATATGGATATGAAAGCGGTTTGGTAGAAGAATCAATGACGATCTTGTTTACGTTTACTGAATCATAAACAAACGCACGTGACACGCATACTATTGGAGCTACAGAAACGAAACAAAGATTTTCTAACTCTCCATGAGGCCACTTCAACTAAATCTTTTGTTTCTCGGGCCCGACTGACCCTATATTTTTCAGCATAAAATAATTATGTCAATCACGTGATCACCTTGCAAAGAGTGATAACGCCACGAAGGAGTTGCAAATTTATCTTTAAGCTCTCAAAAAGTAAGTAACACTAAATATCTCAACATAGCTGCCTACTCACAAGTAATACAGCAACCGTAATGTAGCTTAGCCACCGTTTGACTCACTCTTCAGCTGGCAAAATAGCCTATTTTTATTTTTATTTTACCGACCTACCGACCTTTATTTGGCTGAATTTCGCCCGAGAAACATAAGATTTAGTTGAAGTGGCCTGAACAGGCGAATAAGATGGTATATAGTTTTAATCGATTTGAGTCTTCTTTCTTCGAATACCGGCCCGATAAAAACTTGCGTATTTTTCTTTGTAGCATGCGTAATTTACGAATTTTTTTTTTAATTTCGTTTTTCTCAATATGTGACCGGATTTCACATAACAAGGCTTCCACACACACAAAATCAAACTTACGATTTTACCAGAAATGGATTGCTGGTCTAACACACTATCATATTTCACACTGTACTTCCTTCAGCACTGACAAGTCTGGTTTCTGTAGCAGCTTTCTTCCGACCCTGTCAAAGCCACGAGTGTGAGATTGGCACCATTAAATGGCCATGGCTTTGTGATAATGGTGTGTAGTGAGCTGGGACTTCACAGAGAGCTCGCCAATAGTGTTCTCAGTCAATTTGGAGTAATTTGAGGGCCATGGAGGGCCATGGAGACCCCAAACTTGGCCTCTGGATTCCAATCGTCTTCTTACTTCATTTTATCCACCCCACCCTCCCACCCTATTACTATCACCTGTGATATTATTACCCGCTCGAAAAAAGCTGCTCAAAACAGGGCAAATTTTGGGTATCAGAAATGTATACACCCACTCAGTGATAGCTAGTGAACAGATGAACAATTGGTGCAAATTTTGTTTGCACAGCTGTAGGCACTGGGAAGTTATTACACAATGATTCCTTAAAATCGCCATATCTCCTAACAAAGTTTTGTGCGTCGAAGCCTTGTTTTGTCAAATTCAGTCACATATACATGCTTGTGCGAACAAGTCGGGTTTTTGCTGAGACGGTCACATATATTACATGCAATCACTTGTATTCTTTAGAAACCTGATGCAGATAAGCCTTTAAAGGAAATGACAAATATTCAAGAGGTATGTAGTCCAGACTACACTGTAAAATGGGTGTTACAAATTCACTTAGGATGAAGAAGACCTGTTTATTATTCATGCTGGGGATAAACCGAAACAAATCACTCTAGTAAGATAGGTTATTGTTATTGTTTCATTATTTCTGATGTACTGTAGATTTCTTCAGATGACAAGGAAAATCCTGTAAGTCCTACAGATGAAATGGGTGCTTGTGACAATGGTCTGGCGAGTTTCTTATGGCACACAATTTTAACTGAGGTCCGAGGGTTTAATATAGTTTTTTGAATAATGTGGGTGGATGATGTAAGCTATAAAGGAGTATTTATGTACAGACTATGGGCATCAAGCTGTAAAATATAACTGTAACCAACTTTACACAGCAGGTGTGATGTCATGTTCCAGCTGTGCATACAATACACACCTGATAATAGCCTTGCTTTAGAGTATTATATTTTTACATTCAAACACACGTGCCTTTCAATTTTGGTACAGTGTTTTTGTATTAGTTCTGTGTTACCTGTTTAATAAATGCATATCTTAAGTTACAAGGAAAAGTTGTGGTTCATTGAGGTTGCTGACTAAAACAAATGGATGGGTACTAAAAGTGTTAGTGCATTTTCTGTTTTTGCTTCAGGCGTATAGCCCTCCCACACAAGTGTTTGTGGGCAGAACATGCGTCTACATTAGGATTTCAACAGTGCTGAGGCTCATAAGAGCTTTGTTGTGTGCTTTATTTGCTATGTTATATCAAAGTGTGCTTTATCTGCCAAATTTTGTTTTTATTTCCAAGTGTGCTTTATTTCAAGTGTGCTTCATTGTTGTTGTGTGGTATTGTGTGTACATGTGGCACAACCTTCTGGCCAGCTGGCCAGCCCATGGACTCTGGAATGACCACAATTACATGGCTACCCCCACTGACAACATCTGTCAACAACCAAGCAAGTAGATGCTTTGATATTCCCAAAACATGATATCACTCTGTCTGCCATTGCATATTTACATGATGTTGTTACCTTCAATTTTGTCATGTTGGTGGACATATCTAGTCCTTGTATTGATAAGTTCAGTAGCTGGCTAACCCCCGTACCTTCAATATACTTTCAATATACGTTTATCATTCTTATTGTTCAGGTGCTTTCCTTTGATATAAAATGTAGTGGGGCAACATAGCAAAAGTGAAACCAAGTTATATATTTGAACTCTTGATATCATGCAGTGTGATAGTACTGTGTGCTACGATAATTTATGATCAATGGTTTGGCCTTTCTAGCCAAAAATATTACCCCAAAACCAGCCTCACAATACCTTCATGGTATCTTAGCAGTAGTGGTGAACCCAAAAGTGTCTACAGAGCAGCCATTAATACTTCTGCTATGAATAAACTTTTAGCAGAGTTTCTACTGATTATCTAACTGCCTGATGCCTTAAACTAACTCGACAACCATTATAGCTACAAGCCTGATTCTTTTTCACTATTAGATGTTGCTTTTTAGTCCAACTGGTGACATTTATCATACTGCAGTACACAAAATGCATGCTTCATGTACTTGCCTTTGGTCTCCTTAGTGTCCTATTTCTTTTCACCGACAGTTGAAGGTGTCAAATAGCAGTAGCACATGGATATCTCTGCTGATTGAGTTTAAAATGAAAATCATCCCCATTATATGGTTATAATGGATATCTTCCGTATTATCCCTTGTGATTGTGGAGGCATTTCTCATACTGTTCTATGTCTGTGATGCTGTATAACGAGCTGAACATGGGTGGCATTGGATGCACTATACAATTTATAAAAAAAATGATAATTTGAGTCTGAGTTCAAACCCATAATTCCTTGACTGGTGTCATAGTTGCTTTTGATATGGCATGAGCAGGTTCAAAGTTATGTATGTTAAACAAGTAGAAGGAATAATTTAAGGGATTAAATTTCCACTAGTATATTATCTGCAGGTATAGGAAACTTGTAGCTATTCACTTGTTTCATTCCTTTTTTTTGATCCCTAATTCAACTTTGCTACATGTGATATAGCACAGAATAATAGCATAACCAAGGGTTAATAATGTAGTTCTAGCCCTGGTTCAGCTAATACCACTGTCACAAATTGTACTGCATTGTATATTGTCCCATAGTTGTGTGATAAGGAATCGGGAGTAGAACCCACACCATCAGCACAGTTTCCCATACCATCTCCTCAGCCACCCCGCCCTGATGATTTTGAGTATTGCTCAGCCTCTGATGTTGGACAGGTAGAACATGTTTATAACCATACATACTGGACCACTATTTTACCATGCTTTTTTTTTTTTTACTTAGGACATCGAACTACCTAGTGATGACCTAAGCATGAATACAAGCCTGAGCATGAATACAAGCAGTAGCAGTACTTTGTTGCTGGTGAGTAAATGTGACCTGCTGAGTGAAAACTGGTCATTTTTGCAAAATTCTATAAAAACGTGTGTGGGTAAAAATTACGTCTACCACATAAAAGAATAATACATGCTTTGATTGCTTTGGTGAAAATCATCTGATTTGCCTATTAATGGAGTGTAAGACAATCCTTGGTTTGTGTATGTATAGGCACATGAGTTGTGGATGCTTATTTATGATGCTGTAAAAATAAAGTTTACCATTGTCCTTTCTTTGTTGGAATGGCCTTCTTCTTTGTTCACACATAGCAGTACAGGGAAAGTAATGGACTTGCCCATTCATGGTGACCAGTCCCATCATCGTAGTTTGTTTCAATAGTGAGTTATTATCGATTAATTAAAATGCCTGTAATAAATTTGCCAATCAAACTTCTTGCTGTTCCAACTGTCTGGTACTGTAACTCCAAGACCATTTGTCATAAAAGGCTGAAACTTTGGCTGTTACTCCTTTGTTACTATAGGCAACAAAGAAGCAATAGAATGGAATTCAAGGAATGCATGAAGATGGCCAGTTTTGTTCATTTAGTCACAAATATGTTGTTGCATCAACTAACTTCTTTGTGTGGTTTACAGAGCTCTGATAATGATGACATGCTGCATCGATTGAAGCTGATGCGAAATCAGCTCTGCATCATGAGAGATGAGCAGGTATGCACACATACTTTGTATCATTTCTTTGGCATGTGTAGTACATCATTGCACATGTTATTGTAATGGGTGACTTTCTTGCACCATTTTGATAGATTGGAAATGTAATTTTGTGCCCCTCTTTAGTAAATACACAACCACTGCCATCAGCTGATAGTTGCTTAGAAGTGGTTATGATTCCATGAATTATCTTTTTGTGTGCTGTATAATAACAATGGATTTAATATGTGCAATCTATTTCATGAGCTTGCAATATAGTGGCTACTGGCAAATCTGTGTGTGGAGCAGATTGGCAGCCAAACGTTTGGTGGAAAATTTACCACAACTAGTAGTGAACAATATAAACTTATAGTTGGCAAAAAAGTTTGGCAACCTTTCCTCAATTAAGTTACACCAAACTTTCACAGTTCACGATATTTGGTTGTCTATCTTCCATTGTGTGTAAAGAAACTAGCATGGCATTATTGACAACCTCTAATCATACATAAGTACAGTACATACACATACATATTTGTAATTAATTTTCTCTGTTATAGGAGGTACAATTCTTTGAAGTAAAAGACCACATGATAGCTATTCGAAATCTACTTGTTACAACACAAAGACCAAAAGTGAAAAAATCGTATTCCTATACTCAGGGCCGCCCACAGGGGGGGGCAACTGGGGCATTTTGCCCCGGGCCCCAGCCTGAAAGGGGCCCCAGGAGGCCCCATGAAGGCCCCCCTGAATACCTGTTTAAAAGATCAATATACTCTAATAGAGCAGTCAGATCTAAATACTCTAATAGAGCAGTCACAGTATTCTTCAGAGGAGCAGTGTAGCAAGCTTATAGATAAGGAGATATGGTTGGTGATGGGTAGTTATTGTCATTGCCAGCAGGTTGTGACCTTTTTTTTTTTTTTTTTTTTTTTTTTGGTCTTCACCTTACAACTTGGGTCAAGGGCCCCACTTTAACTCTTTGCCCTGGGCCCCTTAATTTCTCTGGGCGGCCCTGCCTATACTACTACAAGTACATCAGATAAAGTGTGGGACATTGAAAATGCCGATAATTTTGTAGCTGACAAGGGTACCTCTAGTACCTCTAATGATGATCCAGAGGTAAAGCTTATTTTGTCATCTGACCTTAGTCAGATCTTCCAGAAAAGTTGCTCTCAGTGAAACTTTTCCATTCAGCTTGTAAGGTTACTGTTTACAGAAAATGAAAGAAAAGTATCAAACGTCAGTGGAAGCCACAATAAGGCAAAATTAAACCACGACAAGATGACATACGTGAAGAAGATTAGTTTCCAATTTTATCCGTCTGAAAATGAAGAAAGCAATTGGAAGACTTGTATCATTTCTATTGATAGTCAAACCGGCGGCTCAACAACAAGCCTAAAAAAGTGTGAGTTTACTATCACTTTGACTCTTGACCTACAGGTGTAACTTTGATTTAGTTCATGATAGTGTTTTTTTTTACAAAGTACATAACAAAGAGTGAGCATTAATCAATAATAGTGTCTATGAATTTTGGCAGTACTGGTTGCAATGCATGAAAAGGTAACTTGCATTTGAATAGTGAATGGGAATTAAAAATAGAGGCTGTATGCTTGCTGAATTGTCACACATCCCACTATTAAAGCTTTTCCAGTTCTTAGATAAACTATGCCACAAAGTATTATGGGTTACCACCTGTTTTCACTGACCTCTTAACCCTTAATACCCCAAGTTTCGCATGCTTGCATAAAAAACCGCTACTCACCAATGGAATTCGCTCTCTCAAAGGTCCTTGCTAGCACCTTCAGAATCAATTTTTAAAATGTACTTCTCCAATTGATGGCATAAAAAAGTTCAACATGGAAGTTGTAAACAAAATCTAAAATCGTTTTTTTATGCTTCTCCTGAACCGATTCTGTCAAAACTTGATACACAGCAACAGTAAGGTATGATTAACAGGTAGAAATATTAAAATAGCTTATAAACATTTCCACAATGATTTTACAACAGTACGAAAGCATGTGAATGCTTTTAACAATTAATACAGTTTTTTAATCCTTTTATCCATCTTCCTGTAGGCTGTACAAACGGCAAAATCTTTCCACAACCACTCCATACGATAGTTTCAGTCAAGAGAGAGAAAATTTAGTGGAAATTGGCCTCCAAATACTTCATACCCTTCTTTGTCACTATCTTCACACCCGCATTGTGCTTGAAGCACACGTAATCTACAAAAAAACAACAACCAAATAGTGTGTCAGCTCTTCTCTAGCCCGAGAGATATTTAGAACCACCATGACTACTATTTACAGTTGTTGCCATATATGGCTGCTTCCAGAAAATCTAAAAAATGTCACAAAATAGCGCTTATAGTGTATTTTTTTTTAAATTGCTAAAGTTTTAGTGCTTTTAGCAGTTTTTCTATGGAGTGGGGTATTAAGGGTTAAATTATTGTAGCGGGTCATGTAGCTAGTAATGCAAGCACACACACAAAACAGCAGTTTTACATGCAACAATAATGTTTATAAGACATAACTGTGGTAACACACATCAAAAGCATGAACCAACCACGTGATGACCTAACAAGGCTTTAGAAAATGATGACTCCCTCAGATGTCGCCTTGCTGCAGAGGACAGATGGAAATTGGAAATGCTTCTAAGGCTCATGTATTCATTGTGGAGATTAGTCAAAACTTGCAGGAAAAGTACTGAAAAAAACTTGACCTGGGGCTATGCTACCAGTTGTGGCACATGAAATTAAAGAACTAATGGTTTCCCATGTTGTGTACGGCATCATGGAATTTTGGCAATGCCATCAAAATGCCATGGTATGCTGATGGTCATGAAATGACTGGTACATTCCAAGGAACAATAATTTTACTTTTCATTTTATCTTAAGCATGTTAGCCTAGAATTGTTGTGAATACAGAAGTAGCATTAGCCATCCTAGTACACTGAATAAGCATAGTATGTAGCTTAACTCCTTTTTCACAAAACTAAACACTGCCTGTACTCAGCAGCATATCAATGATCTGTGGATAAAATGACTCGATGAGTTTTGTTATGCTTGGACGTATAGTATTCAGTGTACAGATGTTTCCGGGGCTCGCCATGGGGAGGCTGCTACATGAACCCCATAAAAAGGGACAAATTGCAGCAAGCTGGGTATCATCCCATAAAGGAATCTTTAACCTTTACAAGTTGATAAAGCCCAGGGCTGTGCCTAGATTTTCAAACTTTAAGAGCCAACAAAAAATAAATGAAAGAAAAATTCAAGCCCAAGATCAACTCTGAAGATTACTCATTTGTACCCTTACCAAAGTTGACCTCAAGGCTTGTATAAAAGAATACAGTAGGAAAAATAAATGTATAGCATTCTTATAATCCTCATAAGGTGGACAAGATAGAAGATGGACATGAGAATGCAAAGAATTCTTAATGCCACAGAAGACTGGTCATGTTTTACCACCAAAACTGACTATTGATGGCAGCAAGGACCCATGCAGTGTCGTATTACTAGTGATCTCGTGATTCAAAACAGACAGAAAAATGTTTCTACACCATGCCCCTAGCAATTCCCATGTATTATTAAAAAAATTACATGCAAGTATTATACTGAATAATCTAAAATTTAAAAAAAAATATGATCCCAGTGCTCATTCTGACTTGTCCCAGCAGTACCCCTGACCGTACAAGTCCTCTGCAAAGTGAGAATTGTAGTGATGATCATATTGACAAAGTGAATGAGATTTAAATATAGATAGCATGCAAACACATAGAACAAGTATAAGGAAACTTTATCATCACAATAGTTTATGGACATGCTTGCAGAGACTACATTATGAGATTCATATGCTAAATTAACCATTAAAAGAGCAAATGCAACACATGGAAAATTCATTTTGTACATCTGGATAAGTTCATTGAACAACAGGAATACATAAAGCATTTGGGTGTGGAAAGACAAATATTTTGCCTGGTTTAGGACTTGCAAGTACTTATTAATGTTACCACATTATATAATATGCTCTATGGCTATTAAGCATGACGATGAAAGTGTTAAAAGCTTGCGGAGACTACACTAAACGAATGACATTTCATGATAATGGATACGTACCGTCAACACCTTGTTGGGAGAGCATTAATTTCACTGGAGAACCTGAGAGTTCATAACAAGAGTGAAGTTAAAATGGAGAGTTGTAAAGTGGTGCAAAGAAGTTGAGAACAATAACTTATAGAATTCAAATACATGATGCAGCAAGTGAAACACCTACACCATGGAGCAAGTTTGCATAGGCACATTATGTGAATATATAGGGTTCAAAATGAGAGTGAGAGTTCTAAAGAAGGTGAAAATTGAACTAGATTACTTGTTTATACAATGCAAATACATGATGCAACAAGCCAAAGACATATTACATAGAGCGAGTTTGCACAGACACATTATGTGAATATAGTCACTATAGTCACCTGAGTGTTCAAAATGAGAGTTACAGTTGTAAAGAGTGGAAAGACAAACATTTTGCCTGGTTAGGACTTGCAAGAGGGCTTGTCTCCAATATCATCAAAACTGCTGCGGAAACATTAAACGGAATACAATGCTGTCCTCAGGAAAACTTCATACTGACAACGCAGGGAAAAATTAAAATTATAGAATACAATACTATAATATTATTGATAAAGAAAACAACATGCACCAAATCATAATACGTTTCAAGGAGACTGCTATATATTATACTTATTAATGTTACCACGTTACGTAATAATACATATTATGCTCTATGACTATTAAGCATGATGAAAGTGTTAAAAGCTTGTGAAGACTACACTAAATGAATGACATTTCATTATAACGGATACGTACCATCAACACTCTGCTGGGAGAGCATTAATTCCACTGGAGAGCCCGAGAGTTCAAAACAAGAGTGAAGTTGAAATGGTCAGAAGCCGTTTAACATAAAGCTATAGTTTATACACCATGGCTACTGACACCTTGAAGGCAGTGAAGAGACCCAAGTTCTACACTAGGCTGGAGTGGTTTCTATGACCTTACCTTCATTGTCTGTCGGCGGATCTATATACCCTTGCATGGTCTGCTACTGTGTAAAACACAAACCAAAACAAAGAGACTGACAGAGATTACAAGTAGAGCACTATTTGGTAGGGGAGAAGAAACAATCACGTTGACATGTCCGTCTGCTCCACACATACATGGCAGCCTATAGCTAATCCTTAGCAGATTTCTATTAACAATCCTCATTGGGAGAAAAGTTTGCATACACTGTCATCTATATTGAGGACAGAGCTTGGGTAGGGAAAGAATCACCATTATTTATGAAATTATCACTCAATGAACTTCCAAGGTTGGTTTGATGTATGTGATGATAAAAGGGTTTAGTGAGCTGGATCTCTCCTGATAAAATCATTTTCGTCCACATAGTTTGCACTATTTCATTGGTCAGGCTTCAACTTGCTAACTATACTCACCCACTCTGTTATTAATAGTTTGTAATAAGAAACAGCGTGCCAAACCTAGCTATACACAGACCTCCATGGTGATAAACATAGAGTAGAAGTAGCATGTATGAGATCAGTAACAGAATTTGTGAGCGAGAACCGCAGTGAAATTACAATTATAGCCATCTCAAACTGGCAATCTCAGGGATACAAAGTGAGTCAAACATTCAAATGCAGAATACTGTTGTCCCTTTACAATTTTGTGCAGGAAAGGCAACTAATATACCAATTAATGCTTCAGAAACAGCTTGACATGGTACACCTATGGGTGGTGTATGTTTGAACTGGTCTCATGGCCTACCTGTTGCCATGGAGCCATGCACTTGGACATGCCCAAACATAACCACTGGTAATATTTGTCTAATGGAGACATAGAAAAACAAGCAATAAACAACTGATTCAGCCACCACCCATTAAGAAAGATTCATCTAACCTTGCTTTGATTGTTATTTCATATTAGAAAAGGAACATGGAGGGGCAATCAGGGTATTAGCTATGAGTAAAATGCCAAAGAGGAATTGTAGCATACCGAATGCACAAATGTACTATACAGAGGCGTAGGAAGGTATTTCAGGCAGGGGTGCTGAGGTGGAAGGCGGACTCACCCGCAGGGGGTCTGGGGGGCTGGACGCTGACGACATATTCAGAATTGTATGGCTCAAATCATTGGAAATTGCATATTTATGGACAAAACAATGATCACATACCTGTACATAGTACAGTAGCTACCTAAATTACAAATATGGATTAAAACCCTATAACATTGTATTACAATTTGCATGCAATTGTACTGATATAAATGTCTCAGTATGTAATACATTGTGTGTATACTCTAGAATGGAAGAACGGCCTTGGCTGAAATACATAAAAATCGTCATTTATTATAGTAACATATCAGTATTTATTGATATGTAAATGCTTTAACAATTAAATCATCAATTCTGTTCTGAAGCAACAAGTTGTTCAGTTAGTATGCACTCCCAGACTACTTAATTAATACTTTGTAGACTAGAGAAGGATCGATCTCTCTGTTGTAGTAACTGACTAACTGTAACAGTTACATCAATAAATAGGTAGGATCAGCGGCGGCGGAAGTAGTTGGTATGAGGGGGGGCTGGGCTGACCCAGACTTATTTCTATAGTTTGGTAAGGTGAGACCAAAAAAAAAAAAAAAAAAAAAAAAGGTCGCAACCAACTGACAAGAGCTTTCCACCTCACCAGCTACCATTCCTAGCTGATAAACTACATAAAAATCCTTTCATAGCTCGCTACACACTGACTACTTTATTAGAGTGACTGCTCTATTAGAGTATCTCGATCTTTATCACGGTTTTCAACCCCACTCCAAGAAAGATAATTTCGGTGTGATATCATTCTGAGGGGGGCTAAGCCCCCCCCCCTTTCCGCCGCCTATGGGTAGGATGGGGTGCACCCAACACACGTACTTGAGTGCTGACACACAAGTACTCACCTTCTTATCAATATTATCCACATTATTACTGATACTAGCGGTGTTTGCTGTGTCATCACCTTCGCCTTCGTCACTTCCATAATTTTTATAACTGGAACCCTATTGATCACTGCACGTGGGAAACACGTGACATCGTATTGGATTGTGAATCCATTGTTTTCTATGCTTCTTCTGAATCACAAATAATCGCACTGACTAGTGTTAAACAGCTAGCGATATGGCGAGCTGTGGCGAGCTGCAACACCGGAATCGTTGAGATAATCGTAATCGTGACCGTTAGAATCCTTTTTGTCTGATCACGTGATCAATTAATTACTTTGTGGCGCTCGCAAACAAATTTGTGGGGGTGCTCCAGCACCCGTGCTTCCTACGCCCCTGCTATATACATGCAGGGAATATTATCAGCACAAAAAAAACATTTTACCGGTAAAATATTATCATGTATGATTAGCTAGTGCATGTCTGCGCGGACAAAGCAGCTATAATATGTGACCAGGTCTGCAAAAACAGGGAATGTGGGCACACGATTTTTGCCTACCTTGTCAAAGTGCACTCATAACTTTTTGTAGCGTTATGCTACGGCAATACCTTTATACCTATTTAATATGCAAGTTACAGAAGCTTTTTTTTTGCATTTAAATGATATTGTTAGATATATTAAATACAAAATTCTAACTAGCTTAACTACCAAACTAAGTACTTTAACTACAAAACTAGCTACCTTAACTACAAAACAACCTTAATTAATAACCTAGTTCAACCAAGTCTATGCCATCTTCTGGGCATAAGCCATAATGCCTCAGGATCATTTTGGCATTATATCGCCAGAGAGTAACTGACAAGCGCTGAAGCAATTGTTTCCTTGCAAACTGTCTGGGAATACCACTTTTTACAGTGGTACGGTCAGCAATCGTGGATAAGGTTGATAAAACAAAGGGTGTCCAAACACCAAACGACTCGCAAACCAGGGGAAAAAATTCACCACCATGGTTATTAACAGTTTCTAAATAACGGTCATCCTTAGCCTCCTCACCGGCAGCAGCGGCTACACCAGCCTTAGATGCAGCAGCGGAAATAAAGGAAGGCTGAGTTGTGCACCTGACAGAGAGGTCAAAGTAAGCAGGACGCCTGAGTAAAATCAGGATGGTAAATGTCCCCAGGACGAGATTGATCAGAGGCAATGCTTTGCTCACGGAGAACACCAGGGTGATCTTGCAGTACAGCATGATGTACTATAGAAACAAGAGCATCATGGCGTTGGATACTTAGTGGGCCATGAGAGCAACCAAGAAGATGGTCACCAAACTGATCTATGACAGACAAACATGTACAAAGTAGTAACAATGGGAAAAGAGGAACACCCAACCATAAACGGACAGCGATAACAAACTCATGTGGAGAAAAGGCCAAACCCAATGTTGGTTGAGGGATGGCCTTCAGCCAGCCATTGCTGACACCAGAGGAGTGAGCAACAGCACGTAAACGAGCCTGTTCACGGATTGTGGAGGTGTTGAAAATACTTGCAAATAATTGATCATCAAGGGAAGCCTGTAAGTCATTTTGGGAAGATAAGTTAGAAGGCAAGATGGATAGACTTTGGAAATAGGAGATAGCACAATTTTCACCTGCTAAAAAGGAAGTCACATCAAAATTTGGTGCTAAACGGGACACCAAAAACCGGGCTGAGTTAAAGGAACCGAAAAAGGCTGGATGTGAAGAGCATTGGGACTCACGCAAACCCAAGCTTCCTAAACGGAATGGCAAAGTAGCTTGAGACCAAGCATTATCAGAGATGCTACAGCACAAAATTCTACTAAGACAGTTGCGTAGGTTAGAGTCAAACACAGATAGAAAGCAGCCTAATGATGAAGAAGGGACATAGCACAATATGTGAGTGATCTTACAAACACTGAGACAGCTCCTAAGCAAATTTAATTCAATTTGAGGATCCCAAGTTCTGCAAGCTTATCCTGAATAAATGCAGTTTTTTCAAATTTACTAGACAAAAAAGAATCAAAAAAAAGTAGGTGGTCCCCACACAGGAGACCCTAAAAGCTCCAAACCGCTGCTTTCAGGATTAATTCGTTTTATTGCATGAGGAAATTTAGGGAAAGAGCTATCTCCAGAAGGCCAATGGCCAATACAATTCACATTTGGATATATTGATATGCAAGCCAAAACTTGGCCTAGACTGAGTAAAGCATGATAGTAAAGCAAGGAGAGAAGACCTAGACCCAATAAAAGTGCCATCATCTAAATACCACAAACTTAGGAGACAATTTTCACTAAGAGGATTGGAACCAAGAAACTGAAGCAAAACTGATGAGAATAACAGAGGACCAAGTGGATCACCCTGCTGTACACCAGTGGAAGCAAGAATACGACGGTGGCCAAAACGTAATTCTGCAGGCTGGTTATAACACCAGTACACCCAATGAGATATTTCAGGAAAATTCTTATAAACACGGCTGAGAAAAGCAGTGTGGCTGCATTCATTAAAAGTATTTTTCATATCTATCTTCAGAAGAGCTAGTGATTCATCACCACCCAACTGAGATAGAGCATGACGGACAGCATGAATAGCCCCTTCCAAGCCACCTGGAATGCCAACTCCAACTTGGCCATGAGGAAGGAAGACATCTGGAAGAGACGGACGAACAAAGTGGCAGCACAACCGACTGGCAAGGCGACGAAGGACTTCACCAACAGCAACACCCCTTGTCTTTTTCAGAAGAGTTGATAAAGGGGCACCACACAGCCAGGGAGCTAGCAGAGGAGATGCTTTACCAGATAACAAGAAGTTCATAAACCTAGTGAGAGCATGAAGACAGTCCTCAGCAGATGAAGTAGTATGTCCACTGACTGCGTCAAGAATATGCTGAGCGCGCAAACCAGAAGCACCAGGACTGGTACCCCTAGGGAACCCTTTCAAGCACATGAGCACAGCTGATTCATCAACAACCAAAGAAGCTGACTCAGGAGCAGAACAGGAAGGAGGATCAGAAGTTGGGTGGCGTTCGAGCAGCTCTTGAAAAGCGCAATCATCATTCTTATCAGCTACACCAGTAGAAGATTTCAACATTATTCACTTCAATATACCTACTGCTAGAACTAATCATTATCATAATAATTACTTTCTAAAATCCTTTCGTGATTGGAACTTACTACCCATTTCTGCTATCGAAGCTGCTACTCTAGATAATTTTACTAATCAACTACGTAAGTTATTAATTGTATAACTATATTATCGTAACTTTTCTTTTTTCTTCTTTTTATTGTAATATATGCACTATAACTCACTGATTGATTATAACTAGCAATTATATGTATGTACTGTATGCTGTAACTTATTATTTATGAATAGTAATTGTAATCAACACATGCACTGTTTATTATTAGTAATTGTAACATACACATTGTAGCATACATACTTTAACTTATTGATTGTAACGTGTTCTGTGATTTACATCCTAGGCAAACCAGCTGTGCTGCCTGCCTAGTAATTAATAATAAAGGATAAATAAATAAAGAAGTGAGTGACTGAACAACATTACTATATCGTCCTTCACGTGCCCAAAACAGAGCTCAAGAAACGTTACAGAATCTGTTCCATTGGATTGTAACATGACGGGCTATAGTTTGGGCCCACAGGCCCTGTTTTCGCACATTATACGTATACATGTGGCAAAATTATATTATCAAATATTGCAGTCAGGGTACTAGCGACGCTTTGTACCACTACGTGACTACTCTCAGCACTGACGTACATTTCTACGTACGTACCATTAAAGGCTGGTAACTGTTGTATGTAGTAGTCGCTCCGAGTCTACTGCTCTGCCGGGATAAAGTGGTACGGTAGCCTACTAGCACGGCCCGGCACAGGCGAATCAAGTTCCTTTGCCGGTGACGCTGCTTGGGTACCAGGTAGCTATAGTTCATGCAGTCTTCGAGGATTTCCGTGATTCACTAGCACTTCTGTGTCACCCTTCAGTGCCTAACTGTTAGGGAATAATACGAGATCGACATCCGGTGCATGATAGTTTAATATGCACGTGATTTAGATACCCCATACATGAAATTTTACGGATGTTGACGTACAGCAATAATAATAGTTTGCTAGGCGCCAACTTCTCCAGCAACTGTCTGACTTTATGGAGGTACAATGCAAAAATGATACTCCGCCAGCATTCGCTTACTGCTGAGGACGAATTTCCTGACTTTGACATTGGTTAAATTAAGTACGTATAGGTAGTAATAAGTATATAGTTAGGTAATAAGTAGTAGTATGCTGTAGTTTTCAAGAAATTAAAACGAAATTTTGTTCGCTCGTATTGTTGTTAATTGGTATTGTTATTATTTGTAAGTATTCTTACGGAGTTATATACAATGGTGAGTAGCTACGCGCACGATTTATAACATCACAACAGCTTTACAGCATATTATATTAACGTATACGTTTAATTAAAGGACAACCTACAGCTCTAGCTACATGTTTCAATACAGCAGCAAAATTATTGAAATGTGCATTGTATTAATATTCCACGGCATGTATCAGGTCTATGTATACGTAGCAGCTGCTACTAAGGTCTTTTTCTTGATTTCGAAAGTAACGGCTTTCTAGGTGATCATGTAGCTATCTGTAAAAAAAAACGCATGCATCGGTTAAACTGATAGCTAGCCAGAAACCTTGAAAAAAATTAAATGAATATTTTAAACTAGTATGTAATGTAGCGATATCTACGTACGTACCTACGTATATTGTGTGCCAGGTAATTTCTCGAGCATTCAGTTTCAGCGCGCCGCAATTAATTTAAGGAGCCCATCGAACACAGACCAAATTTTGTTGATAAGGACTTTATCGAGCATTCGAACAAATTTGATCGAGTGCTCGATTTACCGTAGCTCGAGTCCTCGAGAAAAACTTCGAGTGGAACTCCTCGAGTCTTCGAGCAGGATCAATCACCCTCGTGAGCGCTCGCGACGTTGCATTAAATCTGTACCGTAATATAGAGCATGAATAATTTGGTTTACATCCTTGTGTGAACTATTAATTACTCAGGTTTTTATAGACACTGTCATATATGAACAATGCTTAATACTTTAAGGATGATATCATCATTTGTCTCACACAAAATTCAAACCCACAATCAGTTTTGTTATCACCATCTACTAAAAAGATAAACAAATTTAATAGATTATGGATGTGCAGTGCTTAGTCAGCACAGAAGTGGTTACTTGTGATATGTGTAGTGTTATGATTCCTTCACTTAGCTGTATGCAGCAGTGTTCTACTTGGTTTTTCTGTTTTAACCCTTAAACATGCATATGCCTATAATATAGGCAAATACACATGACTGCTATTAAAGTGCTATAACTTTTGAAACATACCTCAGGGTTCTGCTCAGGAATTCCTGAGTGATGGCCTACAGTTAACATGAACCGATATATTGTGTGTTGTATTAGAATGTTTGTATGTTATATTATGGTATATTGCACATGCATCAGTGATATATGTAAGAATTGTACTGGTCGGATTTAAGAGGGTACTGGTTGGATTTTAGAGGTACTAGTCACTTTGAACCACTGCCAATCAGTGTGGGCAGAACCCTGATACCTCTTATGGCTATGCAATTTACTTTATTCTATTCGTAATGTAATAAGCGTTACAATGATACCTAGGGTTTTCCTCTTTGTGCTAAAGCATGATGCCAGAACTCGCCATGTAATCAACTTTTCATTACTTGAACACGCAAAACCTTTACATACCTTTATAAAATGATCCATAACTCTCTACCAGTTGTTACAATCAACTTCCAATAAAGTTTATTTGCTTCAGTATTAAATTTTGCATTAGGCCATACAAAGCAGATGTGATTAAAACGACAATCGAAATGACGAGAAACTTGGTTGATGGATAACACTGATTGCTGTTATTCTTTGCTTCATAATAAGTAAGTCTCCACTATTACAGTGCTTATTTAACTTTCCCCAAGTAGCCCAGTAAATAATATTTCGATCAAAGTGTACTTTTAGGTTAAAGGATTTGACCTGCCCCACCTAATGTCACCATGAAGGCGTGAAATGTGTAAACATGCATTCCCCAAAAGTTTTGTGTACATTTAAGGGTTAATGATATCCTCCGGTAGTCTGGTGTAGCCAACCTGCATCTGTATCAAGCATTTGTATGTGATATAAAATGCATTTTTACACCTCAGCTCATTAGAACCCCTGTGGCATCAAGTAGCACTGAAAAATTATCTCTCCAGAAAGAAGGTATTCCATGTATTCTTTCAAATGTATGGAGTTTATATAAAATGCTTGATCAACCAAAGCAGTGGCAAATTTGACACAATTCACTTAAATTTTACACCAACTTGCAGCCGCTATAATGCTCTACCTGTTTAACTGGGAATTTCCCCATGTGTGACTAGGAATTATCATGACACTCTAGTTGTATGCAATCATCAATATGAAATGTATATGAATTATTTAAATCATTGGCTTTACTACAAGAGCAGTCATTTCCCAGTTGAATTGTGATAGGAGAGTATTAAGGAAAAGAAAGGTATTGCTGATTCTGCCGATTTTAAGCAGAAAACTTCAATGTGTAAAGTGTTTGGAAAAGTTGTGCTTGACAAAAGGCACTGAACAAAATGAAATATGTGTAACTTAAATTTTGCGATAAGTTTGATGAATGTTTTGATATGCTGTATTAAAATAATTGTGGGTTAGTTCAGCAGAACAAAGGGTTTTAATTATTTCATTTATCTGTTGTGAATATATATATACATAGTATTTTTAAAGTTATAGTAGCAACTGTATATGCTAATATCGACTAGTGTTCTTTCCTTCAGTTAAGTTGATTACTAAAGGAGTTTGTTGTCTGTCATTAAAATGTTTCTTCATAGTTAACTCTATGAGTTTCATGGCGGATTATTCAATAGGTTTTCCAACAAGTTCGACATTTACTTTCAAGTCAGGTGGCAGTGGTATTGATACCTGAGAACTTTTATTGTAATTAATAAAATCCTCCAGTTGATGCCATTTCCAAGAATTTCTAAGTAGTGAAGATCACTGTTAAAATGTAACAATGGCCATCCACTGTTTTTACAGTAGCTGAAAATTTGAAATCCATCTAGCTATAATTATGAGGTTGTATAATGGAATATGAGATTGGTTGGTTGGTTGGTTGTATGAGGTTGAATTGCTATTGTTTTCCATCTAGTTCTTTACTCTACAATGCAATTTTTAGCTAGAATATTTAACAACTTGACCACCACCACTCCATGCTGCATTGACAGATTAAGCATATAACAGCAAAGAGGAACATTGTAATCATAAACTCTCCAGTGGGTATTTCTGATATTCTCATCACTACTATAGCTTGTGCAACTTCTTCATACTTATACTCATTTATAATATATTTTTCTAATTATAGTTGTAGTATATATCCAGAGTATATAATGGGTAGAAAGAGTAATATACTATGTGGAATAGAAGTGAAATTCAATAAGATAAAGGCCTGCACTTCTGTGTGTGTATATATAAAAACCCCTATAAAATTGCATGCTATATGGCTATTCTGTGCTTTTAATATAATTATAGTTGAGATGGTAAGCAAGAGCAGGAAACGTCATCAGCAGAGACAATGAAAGTATGTAGAGAAACAGAAGGAAACATGTAACAAGGTAGATCAATTTGAGAAACAAGAAGATGATACTGTGGAGAGCACCACAACTTGGGACCAACGAAAACATGAAGTGAATAAGCAGAGACGATTCAAGTATTGGAGTTCTCCCAGTCAGAGAAGTGCTAAATCTAGCTACTATTGTAGTAAAAAGTCTCCTATAAAGGAGCATAAACGGCTAGCATATCATACCAATAAGTCAACAATCAATAAACAACGCAGAGAAGAATATTCTCAAAACCCTTCTCCTAAACGGAAAAGGATGCATGAAAGTTATCATTCTGACCCTTCACCAAAAAGGCAAAAAAATGCACAGCAGTTACTCCTCTAATCCTTCACCAGTGAGGTAAAGAATCCGTAAAAGCTATTCCTCTAATCCTTCACCCGTGAGGCAAAGAATTTGTAAAAGCTATTCCTCTAATCCTTCACCAGCGAGGCAAAGAATCCGTAAAAGCTATTGCTCTAATCCTTCACCAGTGAGGCAAAGAATTCGTATCAGCTATTCCTCTAATCCTTCACCAGTGAGGCAAAGGATCCATAAAAGCTATTCCTTTAATCCTTCACCAGTAAAGCAAAGGATGCGTGAAAGCTACACTGCAGATCCTTCACCAGTAAAGCAAAGAATGTGCAAATGCTACGCTTTAGATACTTCACCAGTGAGACAAAGAATGCATACAAATTATGCCGTAGATCCCTCACCAGTGAGGCAAAGGATGTGTAATGTCTATAGACATAATCCCTCTCCTAAATGACATCAAGTGCTCAGTGCATATAAATGCTATCCAAAGCCATGGATCAAAAGGATTTTGGCCAAATACCATCTAAATCCATTGACTGTTAAA
The DNA here is from genome assembly GCF_963678975.1 of Dysidea avara. Lineage (NCBI taxonomy): Eukaryota > Metazoa > Porifera > Demospongiae > Dictyoceratida > Dysideidae > Dysidea > Dysidea avara. The sequence continues at coordinate 27,747,362 of NC_089273.1, forward strand.
CATTGTGCTTTATCATCATATTATGAAAATATCGATCGTAGTTGATGCATCAGGCATGAGAAGTATGCTGAAAATCCACTTCCAGCTAAGAAAAGAGCAGCACAACGATATGAAAGGCTACGCAGTGAACTATTGCACAAGGCAGCTGAGAAACGATGTGCCTCTTTAAGTGCGTTGGGTGTGTACAAAAAGTATAACTGTATTTTCAAGCGTAAAGGCAATCATCATGGTACTGCCTCAGAATATGTGGAAAGACTAGTTCAAACAATGGGAATAAGGAACAGGGCAGCAAACATGATTAAGGTGCAATTGTTAGTTAAGTCTGGTATACAGTAGCTTAGCTTCTTTAAACATCAATTCATAAAATCTTTTAATAAACTGAAGAACAATTTTAAATTAGAGTCTTCTCTTTGTAAGAAATCTGAGGACGTCCTTATGGACTCTGCTACACTATTAAAAAGAACCTGTGCCCACCACACAAAATCTTGTGTGAAACACTTGCAACTTATTTCACACATTTCCTTGTGTGCTTACCACACAAAATTTTGTGTGGTGTGACCACAGATTTTTGTGTACCTCATACATGACTTTTGTGTGTCTAGCACATGACAGCCATGTGATGCATACATGATTTAGGTGTTTCCCCCACACTAGCTTCATGTTATTTACCATAATATAATACCTTAAAGCAATAAAAAAACATACAATAAAAGGTACAACTTGTGATGTATGTATTTGATCTGTTTTGTAGGCACCAGAATCAGGTGGGAAGGAGTAACACGGGCAGCTAGTTACAGACACCCTCTACCATCTTGAGTGAGGAAGTATGTGGTCCCAACCGCCATCTAGAGAAGCTCCTTCTGTCAACACCAACCTTAACTTTATTTTACACTGTATAAAAAATGTAGCAATAATGAACATATCTTGTGTACACAATGTTCATACCTCAAACACGCAAATATCAGTTCATCTTTGGGCATGACATCACACACACACACACAAGGTCTTGCTCTGTTAAATGTAATAAAGTCACAATGGACAAAAAAATAAGAATCTTGCCACCTCAGTCAAGGACTCCCAGTCTATAGTGGTCCATCTCAAATTATTCAAACCTGCATTAATATCAATGTGGTAATACTTTGTATAGGAAATAGCACTGGCATACCTGTTTCTGTGTAACTGTACAGTTGAATTTGGTCATTCTTTTCTTCCTGCATCAATGAACTACATGATTACAAAAGCAGTAGGTTGGTGACTCACCAATGGAGACAAACCCATCATCAATGTAATTTGGTTACATCAGTTCAATATCAGTGATGGGGCGTATGGTGGTAAACTAGTCTTCAGGAATGCATGGAACATTTCCACCTCCTAAAAAACACATGAGTAGCTACAAACAATTTATATTTTAATGGAAAACAAACATTATACAGGGCCGGAGGAGGGAAAATTGAGTTGGTCAGGCCATTAACTATAATGTTGAAATTGCTACTATATACATGCCAATGAGAGAGGAGCTGTTGCACAGTGTGCGAAGCACACTCAGCTCTGCGAAGTGCAAAGCATGAGCATTCTAGGGGGTCTGGGGGCATACCCCCACAGGAAATTTTTTAAAATTAGACACTCATATATGCAATTTTAGTGACATTTCACTGCTAGCTAGCTATATAAATATTCCCAAGCCTATCTGTTGTTCTTCAGACTTTCTATACTATATGTAGACCTGACATAAAGGGGTGAGGGAACACAGCATGAAACTTACTGTATGGTTCATTTAGTTATAGCTAGCAATTAGAAGTTCAAGGGGGGCCTGGGGGTGCAACCCCCAGGAGCTGCAGAATTTTTGCAATTTTTGCAGGAGCTGCAGAATTTTTGCTGCCTCTATAGATTGATTTTGGGGACAACTAGCCAGCATAAGTATAGAGCTCAATAATTCTCTGTCATGGTCAGACCACATTGCCAACACCGCCAACAAAGCATGAACTTTCTCAAACATCTAATGTCAAAGCATCAGCATTAGTGCTCTGCGATATACCAGTAATACTGTTTATCGTGATAAATTATCATAACCGATTGTATACCGTGGCAGCCTTTGATAACCAATATATCAAAATACCAGTATATTAATGAATACCAGTATAGGATTGATTTTAATCCAGCCTTTGCTGTTGATGGTTTAGCAGACATGCCCTAAAAAACTTGATCTTGTCAAATTACAACACATGCCTTCTTGTACTTATTTTTTGGGTTTTTAGGATGCATATCGCTCCATACTAGGCTCAACAAATGATGCAATAGTTACAATAACAAGCTAACTATATACCGATATACCACAATATTTTCCTGTTACAACTACCGAATTTCAATACCGCCGAGCAGTAATCAACATATTTTAACATTTTCCAACCCATAATGGAATATAGAGTTAGAGATCCAGAGTTCAAAATAACATGTTTTACTTGTGTGGCCACAGGTGCCACACAAAATCTATTTTGTATGGCTATTTGATCAAATGTACTGCACCCTTGAACAATTTCTTAGTAACACTTAAACAGCATACTGTAGTCATATAATATAATGCAGGTAGAAACAATACATAGATAATACAAAGTAAAAACAAACAAATCAACCAATCAAAGTATCCTATTCATTAAGCCAGTCAAGGTCATTGTCATCTTCACTTTCACTAGAAGGTACAGAAGTACTGTCCTCTGAATCATCCAAAATAATAACTTTACTACTCTTGTCATCTTTACTATGCTTTTTGTACTTTTTTCTAGGTTTTTGATTTGGCCTCCTTGTTTTGTCAGTCCACCACAGATCAATAGCTTGATCTGCCACAAAACTAGTCAATGGAATTTTGTTACTATTCAATAACAGGAGATCATCAAAAGACTCAGCAAACAGTAGTGACCGTCTGTCTGTTTTGATTATATTGCTCAATGAAAAGACCCTCTCAACTGTCCCATTCAATGCAGGTAAGGAAAACAATAGTTGAACAAGAAGTAATGCACTTCGCCAATCACATTTAGTTGGAACATTGAATAACCTCCACCAAACACTTCTGTACTCAAGAGTTGACAGAGAAATAAAACTTGCAGCATAATCCATCATTTTGGTAAACTCTCGATGAATCTCACTAGTTTCTGCTTCTGCTTCTGCTCCCTGCAGTGGCACTTTGAATCTAGTTACCAACCTCAAAACTTCATTTAAGAGATTACTTTCCTCCAGAAGTTTCTCCCAACCTTGAGTGTTCAAAACAACAATGATATCTCTCATTAACTCAAGGTCAGACCACTCTAGACGAGACTTTATGCACTGACTTACACCTTTACAACAGTCCTTGTAGCGTGCTACAAAGTATTCATCTGCAGTGACATAACACTTCACTTTCTGAGCTTGGTAATAATATTCAGTCGTTGAACCCGAACCCTCTTTGACAAACTTAACACAAGTAGTAGAGTAGGTTGCCCATTGACTTAAAGGCTTAGATGCCAACTTTTCCATTTCACGCAATGTCTCCAGAAGACTTGTAAGTGCTGCGACAATGTCAATCTCGTCACTATGCATGACTTTAGAAAAGATACTACAAATCAATAAACAAAGCACACCCCAAGATATATTTTGCATGTGTCCATTGAAGGTAGTATCCTCTTAGTTTTGAAACGGTCAGTACTTTTCACTGACGAGTTTTCTGATAAGGTTGACAGATGTTGTGTGTAGGCCCCAAATTTAGAGAGAATTCTTTTCATAGCACTGAGCTTATGAGTTATCCACCATTAGGGACCCGCCGATTATGCTCATAATTTTACCTATTATGCTATGCTGCACTGCTAAAAATTTACTTATCATGCTTAAATATATGCTCAATACTTACCCATTATGCTCAAATTATGCCCAATTATTTATGCTTCAGTTCCCATGCTCTAGTAATAATTTCCAATTTATGGATAAATTATAGTGGCTGAAGCACAAACTTACTTATCAAAATGTATATCACAGAAAAGATCGATATACTCTAATAGAACAGTCAGTTATATGATTGTTCTATTAGAGTTACTGACTGTTCTATTAGAGTATATCGATCTTTTTGTGATAGCTATTTTGATAAGTAAGAATTCATACTATTACACAAATATTCTACCTATTATGCTAGCATTATGCTCAATGCTTTCAGACACCTATTATACTCATAATTATGCCAGCATAATCGGCGGGTCCCTATCCACCATGTACCGCTGGCTCTGACAGGTTTTATACCATCGTCAGTGAAGGTAGCAATTGGGATCACACCATACTGCTAATACAGCATCCACAGCTAAATAAGAGACTGTTACGGGACGAAATTATACCGTAAAGATACCCGTAGCTGAGCAAATACGCGACAACTACGGGGTTCGTACAAAACCCCAAGACGAGGTTCGAGCTTACCCGTGGTGGAACCACCTTTCAAGACGTGGATCCGTCTTTATACTCGTCTCAATCTCGAGACGCGTCGTCACGATGGGCGTAATTGTGCCATGCACGTGATCGCTAATCTATATTTGCGACTCCTGGTTTGGTTTATAAAATTCGCGTAAATTTTAATACTTGCAATATAATATTTACAACACAATTCCCCCATAATCACTGTCACTCCCATTATCTCCGCTTAGTGTGTCAAAAACTTCTAGTCCTCCTTCCTCTTGATACTATAACCAGGGCAGTAGGAATCGGTCAGGTTTGTCCGGCCATGGCCGGACCACTTTGCAACCCTACAATAATTGTATTGTTTGAATTCGTAATTTCAATTATTTTGATGCATTTCGATGAATACGACAGCTGAAAATGGCAACGTTATTCTCCTGGTTTTCAAAGTCAAGTTCTGCGTCTACCTCATCCTCTTCATCATCATCTACAGTATCTTCACCATTGTCATCATTGGTGCCATCATCCAAGCAAGACAATTCTTCCCCATCACAGCTTGCCACATCCGGTTCCCACCTCGCATCACAAGACGATTCTTCCCCGTCACAGCTCGCCACGTCCCTTGTATCACAGCGTCACACTGACAGTCTCAACTATCCACAAATACTTGATGCTCCTCACCAGCCTCGTTCATTCCATTTTCCACGTCGTTCATTTGGAAGTAAAAAAGTGGTTAAGCGGGGATTTAATGCAAGTTGGTTCGACAGCCATACGTGGCTGCACTATGATGAAAGTAAGGATTTAGCGTTTTGTTACCTTTGCATGAAGGCAGTAAGGAAGAACACGTTAAATCTTAGTAGGTGTGCAGACAAGGCCTTTATATCTACAGGATTTTCTAATTGGAAAGATGCCAAAGTAGTCTTTAGAAATCACGAACAAACTAAATGCCATAAAGAAGCTGTACACACTGTAGTAGCCCTGCCCAGAGATTATGAAGATTGTGCTGAGTTGCTTTCCTCGCAGCATGCAAAAGAGAAAGCTAATAATAGGCAAATGATGCTTAAGTTGCTTTCAAATATTCGTTTCATGGCACGTCAAGGTATACCACTGCGAGGTGATGGCGAAGAAGATGACTCCAACTACACCCAGCTACTTAGACTTAGAGGGTTAGATGACATTCGTGTGTTGGACTGGGTAAAAAGAAAAAGTGATAAATATACCTCTCCTGATGTCCAGAATGAGATGTTGGAGATCATGAGTAAGATGGTTTTACGGAAGATCATCACTAATATTCAAAATGCATTATTTTATACAATTATGGTAGATGAAACAACTGACTGTTCAAACCAGGAGCAGGTAGTGCTAGTACTTCGCTGGGTGGACGATGCTTTAGAAACACATGAGGATTTTATTGGTCTTTACAGTGTATCTTCCATTAGCGCAGATACTCTCACAATTGTCATCAAGGATTGACTACAATGCCTCAATCTTCCTATTTCAAAGATGCGTAGCCAGTGTTATGATGGTGCATCAAGTATGACTGGTGCAAAGAAGGGGGTTGCTAAACAAATTCAGGATGTTGAAAAACGGGCAATATTCATACATTGCTATGGCCATGCTCTGAATTTGGCATGTGGTGATGCTATAAAGGGATGCAAGGTTCTTAAATCTGCTCTAGAAACAACTCAAGAGATAACCAAACTTGTTAAGTTTTCTCCAAAACGAGAAGTTTTATTCAAAGAAAAAAGCAGGAAGTGGCTCCAGATACACCTGGTATTCGACTATTATGTCCAACACGTTGGACAGTTCGTGGTGACAGCCTTGGTAGTGTTGTAAGCAACTATGCCATTCTGCAGGATACATATGAACAGAGCAAGGATGAAGTTACTGACACAGAAATAAAAAGCCACATTATAGGTGTCAGTGCTCAGATGACATCATTTGAATACTTGTTTGGCACATTGCTTGGTGAGTGCATTCTTAGGAGCATTGATAATTTGAGCAAAACACTCCAAAACCCAGAAATGTCAGCTGCTGAGGCTCAAGATGTTGTTAAATTAACAGCTTTAACACTGCAGTCCATTCGAACAAGTGAAATGTTTGATCAATTCTGGGATAAAGTGATCCAATATATGTCAAGTGGAGGAATTAATGTCAGTTCTCCAAAGCTACCACGAAAACGGAAAGCACCAAGAAGGTTAGAGGTCGGTTGTGGTGAGCCTTCATTTTCTCAAAGCCCTAAGGATTTGTATCGTAGGCATTACTTTGAGGCTTTAGATTTAGCATTGGAAGCTATTAGGGATAGGTTTGATCAGGTTGGTTATAAAACCTATAAAAATCTCCAAGACGTGTTATTAAAGGCAGCACGTGACTTACCGTATGATCCAGAATTGAAAGCTGTATAAGATTTTTATGGTGATGATTTTGACCAATCACAACTAGGAACCCAACTGCAGCATTTGACCACACATTTTAAGGATCTGGGTGATAGCCAAAAAAGTGTGTCATTTGTGACTGTCTCTGGGAAAACCGGTCTTATCGCCCATTTAAAAGTATCGAGAAACGTCGGTTTTAAATATTCTGTGTGTTGTAGCTGGCCAATGGTGGTAGCTACGCATACCAAATTTTCACACGTTTCACAACAATTTCTTACCTTCCTAATCATCCACTGAAGAAGTAGTCAACAGCTAAGTTTCCCGCCATTTTAGATAGCTTTTAAACCGAGGTTGTCTGTATCAGGCGAGCTCCAGAAGGGGTGGGAGGCGGGGGCCCTGGAAGGCGGCAAGATGGTGTTCAAAAATTGAAAAGAGACGTGCTAGGATGAATTAGGCCAAGTTATAGGCCATTCAGGGCTCAGAACTGGCTAAAATGAAAGGAAATTTACAGCACAGGTCATTGTCCAACACCACAGAGCTGTACAGCCACACACAGCCATCTCCTGGTCGGCCAGGGCTCCATCAAGACCCCAGACCACTCGTACGGCTCGCCACTGTGCTCTAGAAAAGCAGCCAGCAAAAGCAGACCACTTTACTCTGGTGGACTGTGGCAGTGAAACTTGATAGTGCATTCATTAAACTTTGTGTTTGTGTGAAAAAATCAAACTTCCTGTCTTGGGCGATAAGAACGGTTTTCGTAGATCCAGTCACATTTAAGGATGTCTGTGAGTATTTGAAATCATTGTCAAACTGTCAGCGTAGTTTTTTTCGCAAGTGTTGGTGTTAGTAACCTTAATACTTGTGATGCCAGCTACCAATGCTGGAAGTGAGCATTCTTTTTCTGCATTGCGCAGAATTAAGAGTTACCTTAGGTCAACAATGTCTCAAGTAAGACTCAATTTCCTAATGGTACTACATGTACACAAAGAACTAACTGACCAGTTGCATCTCATTGAAGTAGCTAACGAGTTTGTTAGCAACAAATCTACTGAACACAGATTAAGTATCTTCGGGAAATTTACTGAGAGAGATACTGTAGGTGTAAGTGTTTGCCCTAATTGTGGAAAAGTCTTGAGTTGCAGTGCCTGTTGTAAATAGACTTATATGATGCGTAATAGCTATATAGCTGCAGTTGTGACTTTCATGCTTATTTTGTTGTGACATGTAGTGTGTATAATTATATGGATCAGTTTTGTAATTGATTTTCACCCTGCATTATTATATAACTAGCATTTCTCATCATTTCAGTTGTAACACTATTATTACATTATAAGTACATCATGATCATGACCTTCACCAAATCATTTTCAATGTGCATGTGCTACAATTATATGCCAAATAATGTGGCATACATAAAATATGAAATAATAAAAATATCATGGTACAGTATAGTCTAAGTGTCAAACACTAGTCAGAAAATGCACCAGATTCCATCTTAAAGTGCTAATTTTAAAATTTTTCCTGGGAGGCATGCCCCCAGACCCCCCTAGCAGCTCCATGCTTCACATGTCGGTTGTGTGCTTTGCACACAACTGCATGTGATCAGCTGCTAGCTATCTCACAGAAAATTGGCCGGACCACTTCAACATACCTTGCTACGGCCCTGATAACGTGTACAGATATTGATAAACTGTTGTATATACAGCAATTATGTACGTACCACTGTCTTTGCATTCAAAGGGTTCTTGACTATTGTTTAGTTGGTGCTATGTAGCTCAGCTGTTTCAGTCTAAACACAATTAATTTCATTTACCAACTTATCCCTTAATAATATTAGCCTTACCATTTTGCTGTTGGCACTTATGGTCCTGGCATTTTTTCTACCACTATGTTGGCTAGCTGTTTCACTCCTAGCACATAAGTTCATTGATTGACCAATTCCTCAAGAGAGTTATACTTACCATTTTGCTACTAGCACTTCCTTTCCTGTCACTTCTGTCACGATGTTGGGTACACGCTTCACTCTAAAGATACAACTTCACTCACAATTCCTCAACAATATTATAATTACCATTTGGATACTGGCATTTCCTTTCCTGCCACTTCCAACACGTCGAGGAGCCATTTCACTGTAAACACCAGTGGTGAATCTATATCTTCTACTAGTGCTTTTCATCTTCCCTGGCTTTCTTTCTAGCAGAATTTGCTCTAAACACAATGTTTATGGTGCTATGAAGAAATCATTCACAAATGTTGTACACATCATCTCACTGTTTTGAGGTCTGTCTCTTTAATACGTCAACTTCCACAACTACACACACAAAGCCTTGTATTTTAAACTATTCCAATAAGAATGTTGTACATATCATTTAATCATTCAAAGTCTTTTCTTATCCATATAGTGCTACTGTTCGTTCTGTTACTCTGCCACTACAGTCAACATTTCTTCAAACAACCAATCCCAAAGATGTTATAATATAGATACAGTCCCAGTCTTTCTATTACTGTCGTCAGCCTTTCCAAGAATTGTTTCACCCTAACCAAAACAATCACCCTACTAGTAAATCAAATGCTGTATGCACCATCTCACTGTTTTCAGGTCTTGCACTATCATCAGTATTTATAGCCGTATCCCTCTGAATCAAAAGTGCCCTTTTGCTTTGCCAGTTCTTCTTTTCCATTTGTTCTCTAATCAGCTCTTCTGCTTCCAACAATTCTTTTGTTGATCTAAGCAAAGCATTATTGAACATTCAAGAATTCTGTACTCACCATCTCATTGCTGATGTATCCACTGGGAGGATCTTAAGAACTGTTGTAGTTGATCACCTGAAATGTCAATTCATCTACGATCTGCTTGCTCTAGATATAAAATAATGTTGTAATTGAACAGTGTAAATACTAAACATACTTGGTAGTCTCTTAGAAACGGCTTCCCTGTCCAAATTTCTTATTAATGAGCGCCAATAGGAAGAAACTTTTTACGCGACTAGCACATTCCATCCACTGTTACTACGTCTTTCAGAGGCATCATTCAAGTAAAATTACTTCTTTTACACGTACCGTATTCTGAACACGTGAAGTCTTCAAATAATGGTGGACTACTAGTCGATCCGTCACTCATCCTTTGGTACGAGCACTTTACCATCTACAAAGCGCTTGCATACGACGCGAACTTCACAACAACAACAACAACAAGAGTAGTTACTTCATGCTGAGTTCCATTGCCATGTTCAACAGTTACATCATCACGTGAGAAGCACACTGTCAGACAACTCTAATTAGTGCCGTAGGATACGGTTTTTTTCAGGTTCCTTGCGAAAATCAGAATTTAAACATGGTCCACGTGCGGATTTTCACGTGCGCGCGATTATTTGAATTAGCTATTTCTGCCTTGGCTAAGCTATGCCGCTTGCATTGTCTGATGACTTAAGATTAAGAATCATATGGTTATACTACTGCAGACAATTCGGAGGTAGGGAAATAGCTGACTTACTATGTATTCATGTGTCAACAGTTTACCGAGTTATCGATCGCTACAGTACGTCTGGAAGTGTTTCGCCAATACCACACAGGACAGGCCCCATGCCAGTTTTAGGTAGTTTAGAATTTCACTTTGGAATGATTTACCTAACCTAGCTAAAGACTCTAATTCACTTGAAGTATTTAAATCTATAATTAAATTATAATTTACTTATTGTATTGAATTTTTTTATTTTTATTTTTTTTGTGATTTGTCTGTACATTTTTCTTCATTTCTGAAGTTGTACAGTATAGGTAAATAGTTTAGAAGAGTATTCAATTATTGAATCGTTAATGGAGAAGCCAGAACTTTACTTAGAAGAGTTACAGAGCGAATTGTATCGCAGCACTGGAACCTGGGTGAGTGTGAGCACCATGTATCGAGCAATTCGAAGGTTGGGCTACACCAGATTTGTTCTAGTAGTAATAGCTTTTATGTAAAAATAATTGTGATGACTATAACTGATTCCAGGCCACAGGTTAAAGTCTGTAAACTTAATATTAACTTTAGCTATACCTAGTTAATGTAGCTATTATGCTTTTTAGCTCTGCAACAAGGACAACTCAAACACACAATAATAAATAAATAACATGCCATGCAGAATTATAAAATACTTTAGTGCACAAATCAGTTGTATAATTATCATGATTCTCACCGACCATTTTCAACAGCGATTGCTAATAAGTAAATTTATTGCTGGCTTAATTTGTGATGATGGAATTTTTTTAGCATGCAAATGTAATAAGCTCAAGAATCAAGTACTGGCCCATTTCAGAAGCATTGGATGGACTGATCTATAGTAGAAATAGCCTCATCTTTACTTGTTGTCAATTAGGAAGAAACTTCAACATGTAGCTCTACAAAGAAATGATGAATTGAGGACAAAATTCATGGAAGAGTTCAGTTACTTGCCTGCCCATGATTGTATGGTTGGATGAGACTGGGAGTGATAGACGCAGTGACCGCAGAAAATTTGGATACCACTTGCGTGGAATGACACCATGCAATTTCAGATTGATTGTAAAAGGAAAACGCATGTCAGCAATTGCTATCATGTCAGAACGTGGTATTGAAGATGTAGATATCTATGATGGCAACATAAATGGTGATACTTTTGTCAGTTTTGTTGACCAAAGTCTGGTCCCCATTTTGCAACCCTTTGATGGTACCAACTCAAGATCAGTTGTGGTGATGGACAATGCCTCCATACATCACGTGGAAAGAGTTGCACAATCTATTCAACAAACTGGTGCAATCCTCCGTTATCTTCCACCTTACAGTCCAGACTACAATCCCTTAGAAGAATCATTTGCCAAAGTTAAGGCATTTCTTAAGTCAAATGAAGTAGTATTTGACAACATGGGCTCAGAGCATCTATTGTTGATGACTGCTTTCAACACCGTCACTACAGAAGATTGTAAAGGATACATCAGACATGCAGGCTATAGTTTTCATACATAATTTAACTGTATATGTGACTGGGCCTGCGATAATAGGGCATGTGGGCACATGATTTTTGCCTACTTTTTCACATTTGCATCACTCATAACTTTTTGTACCGTTATACTATAGTATTGCAATTTTCAGCTCTTAGTAAGCATTTAATTGGCATCATGATGCAAGTTACAGAATGCAAAAATACTATTCCAGTACTGAGATATGACCTGTAGAGTGATGGGGTGTAGTTTGTGCCCACATGCCCTGTTTTCGCAGGCCCGGTCACATATAATTAAACACAACACTTCTGTATATGCACACAATACACAGATAATCACACATCATGAATAACAATCATGTATAAGCAAACTGTTTTAAACCTCATGTACTATAGTGATCAGGTAGATAACATATCTAGCTGATTAAAAAGTGAATCTATTCGTTTTTCAAACTGCTGCTCAGTAATGGCCCCACGTTCATACATTTTGTGTAATTGGTCAATTTGATTCAATAATTTCTTTTGATATGCTATCTTCTTACCAGGAGACATACCGCTTTCATCTGTAGCTTCCTTATCCTTTCTGGTGGGACTATGATCCACTTTCAGAACTGAGACAACTTTATCGGCAACCACTGATGCCATTGCATCCATACCTTCACTACTCACTCAAGGTTTTGCCTTTCGTTGATTCCATATAGAGCCAGCTGGTGGTACATCTTTGTTTTTATGTTTGCCACAATCAATGATTTCAGCCCAAAGCTTGTACTGTATTTTATTAAATCTATCAACATGCCTTTCTTGCAACTCAACAGCCAAAGCGTCAACTCTTGCAGCCTTCTGTTCTGCAGCATTTGGTGGTTTATCTGCTTTTATCTTCTTTGGCGGTGGCAAACTATCAAGGCAAATTACAGACTCTTCTACTTCCCTTCCATCACACCATAACTGTCTACCATGATTCCGTATCCTCACTAACTCTTCCTTGATGTTATCTGTTTCTGAACAACAGATCTTCCGAGAGGAGACATAATAACCAACTGAAAATTTCATGTTATATGAAACTACATCCTTTCCCAACTGTTCAAGTATTTCCTCTCGAAGATACTTCAGTTTGCTCAACGAGGTAAGGTCTAGGTTTAGCATGTAATTCTTTGAATCTCTTTTTCGAGCAGCATTCAGGACTTTTATTGGAATTGAATCCAATCTCTTCACAGGATGATTGTTACAAATGGTAGCGGTACCGATACTTGATACCCCACTACTAATGTTGGCAGTACTTCGAGCTTCTTTACCACAAATTGCCGCGGTGACATCAGTTGAGCGCGCTGCTTCGATATTCCCGCTTAAATTCCCGCCATTGTGACTGTCAGCCTGGGTAACATTATAAATCTGAGTGACAGAGTTAGCCCCAGATGTTAGTGAAGGAAACACAGCACAAAACTTTTCAATTACTTTTTCCCCGCCGGGTATAGCCTTTAACACATTCTCAAAGCTGGGGTCCATTTTCACCGCGTGGTAACTGGTGAATCACGTGTGTATATTGGCCCATGATCACGTGTCTGTGTTTGATTTTCGTAAGCAACCTGAAAAATACGGTAAGCAATCCAGTGCGAGCGTTACAGTGTGATGTAGTACAATGCTGACCCGTGTTCTACAATTTCGTGAAGATTACACTCTGTAGTCAGGTTCGTGTTCTAATATACATTTTAGTGTGTCGATTTTGTTAATGGCGAACTAGACGAGCTCCAAAGTATTGGTGTTATCCATGTTGTAGTTGCACAAACTGGTGAGCTGTTCCAGGACCTTGTATGTGAGTCACCCTTGTTGTAATTCCACATAGTGTTAACCTCTTTCTTGGTGTTTTGTTGTTATTTATTGGCTGGTGTGTGTCAATTGTGTTGTGTATCCACGCACTGGCGACCTGTATTCAGGTCTTGTAGGTGTGTCAATTGTGTTGTGTATCAATGTACTGTGGAGTGGGGACCTGTATCCGGGTGTTGTAGATGTGTCTATCGTGTTATGTACTGGGGACCTGTATCCGGGTATTGTAGGTGTGTTGTATATCCAAGCACTGGCGACCTGTATCTGAGTGTTGCAGGTTTGTGAAAAATTTTCTGCTGTGTATCCATGCACTGGCAACCTGCTGCTATGAGTATTTTATTTCTAAGGGATACCTGTGTCATAGTCTAGGTATGTTGGTTGTTTTGTATTTTCACACTGACTATCAAATAGTGCAAATACCTGTATTTCATAGACCTTCATTTGCTAGTAAGAAAGACAGTAGAAGAAAATACGACCCAAATATTGGAGATCAGAACTTAGGCAACCTCAAACCTCATGCTGAATTTAAAGATTGGACATTATGAGGATGAGGCCTTTGAAGACTTGCTGAATTTCCAGATGTTGTGATATATTGTGCAATATAATGCAACTGTAGTTTATTGACAATCTATGTAGTGTTTTATTTGCACCCGATTATAATGTTAGTTGGTGGGTGACTGCTCTATTAGAGTGACTGCTTTATTAGCAAGGGTGATTACTCTATTAGGGACTACGTAACATTTAATGATTTCTGGTTTCTATGCAACCACGAATCTGCCATTGTAGTGAAAATCACGGGACTTCTACACTCTTTGGCTATAGTACTTGTGCTGTCAGTGTTGAACTAGTTATTTAGTGTTCACCATCATGCATGCTAGTTTTTCCTCGTGGTTTAGTCCATGGCCCTAGGTTCTGTCAATGTTATTATCATGATCATTTCCAAGAACAGTATGTTCTCCATCAATATCCATGAACGGACTTAAGCCTGTATCATGATCAGTACGTCCTTACCCAATTTCAGTTACAAAGATGGGCTACCGAAATCCCTGTATTTATCATGATTTTAGTGTGTTGTACTGTCATACTCTGCCTCTGTCAGATGGGTTACTTCTGTCTGAAAAGTACATACAGTGGTAAAACTACATGCCACTATATATTATGCTATTATATTATAATATTATATTATCAATGTTATCCACCACCAGACGTAGTAGTATAAATGGTGGGGATTTGACTTTTCGAAAAATTTAATTCTTCACCAACTGGGGAACAACCAATGGTCAAATAGCTATCAAATACTAGCGGAGCAAAGTTTCTGATCAAATTGGGCCTAAATCCTCCACTAATCCCCTAGTAATCCAAGAGGGTAGTAGGGCTTAATGTTGATAGGTGCTTAAGAAAACCCGGGCTAATTAATTTAGACTCTCTAATAGATTTTCCCAATCTAGCTTTAAATTGCACTTCTAAAATGTACCAACGTCACTTGGAGTTACTCTGCCATTAACTCGTGTCCTCAGTCCCTTTATCCAGTCCTTTTACCCATCCCTTTAATTGGGCAGGTGCTAGTAGACATTTATAAGTCCCTCTTAAATTGCTGTATCATACAATATGTGTCTTCCTCTTTACGATCACATTCCTCCAAGTCTATATGGTGAGCTTCAACAACAAACTTCTTCATCGATCGAGCTACTGCTGCTACTGATTAATGATGTCTCTTCATCTGGCCATAGATCCTTTACACCCTATGGTCTGGCATAAGCGGAATCTCTTGTGGCAGTGCCAAGTCGAGGTACTGAAACTGTTCTATTGCAATGTTCGCAATATACCCAAGCTCTCCTTTGCCATTTTCTGTCACTCTGCTCCATGGACATTCTTTAATACATTACTAGTAGAATGATGACACTTTAACGAAGCTCGTAATTGTCCATATACGAGGTTGGGTTAATAGTAGCACTTTAACGAACTCCGTAATTGTCCATATATAGGTATGAGTTCACAACTGTTCGTAACTATCCCATTTCCATGCATAAAGACGGGCTACCATTTTACCCGTAATTATCGTGATTTAAGCTGTGCTAGTTATCAATGTTTCCCTTGTCTGTGGATCCGTCAATTTTTATTTTTGATTGGTCAATCACATTTTTTTACGGAAAATGGCCAATCGCCAAACATTATTTTGAACTCTGGAGAACACTAAAGAGCAGATAATTATCCATTTCTGTACCATCTATAATGCATACAAGTACACAGAAAAATTTGGAATTTTCAACTAGAGTAGGGACCATAGCACATTGATAAAAAGTACTGAAACAAGTTGGAGTAGTGCACAATATTAAATCACAGTAAAACAATAAGAAGTGTTATATCCCTACTGTGCTCATGATACCATAATGGAAATGCCAAGTGGGGATATAACACTTCTTATTGTTTTACTGTGATTTAATATCATGCACCACTCCAACTTGTTTCAGTCCTTTTTATCGATGTGCTATGGTCCCTACTCTAGTTGAAAATTCCAATTTTTCTGTGTACTTGTTTGTTAACTTTTTGTAAATAATTATTATAACTGGTGAATCCACGCATATGCATCTGAAATGGTAGCACACGCCCCAATTATTGTCTGGCAAGTGAAGTATCTATTATGCTTCGTTATCAGCTTTGTTCAACCCGTTACACAGCATTTCGAGTCAAGAGCTCTTCGAAAAGCACCTCTGCAATCCACGCATACCAAACAAAATGGTGCCGTGCACCCCAGTTATATCAATTATCATCTGAAAAGTGAAGTATCCATTACGCTTCATCATTAGCTATGTTCAACCTGTTACACAGCAGTACAAATCAAGAACTATTTGAAAAGCACCTCTGCTATCAAAATAGCCACTATTTATTTATTGTTATTTATTTATAAGGCTTTTCAGCATGGGTACAACTACATACAGATACAGTGGTTATACATTCATGAAAACAATATTAGTCCATGCTGAGGGTCCACTAGCAACCTGTGCTAGTGGCCTGAGTATGTTACAAAAATTAATTACTTAACTACAGTAAGTTACTTATTTATTTAATTATACATCAATTAGTATGTAACTACAAGAGATCAAAGTTCATGACAAGATGATTGCTGACAGAGTTACCACACGGACAGAGATAGTGATATTTGTGTGGGTCAGTAGAATTGAAGTTTGTGATAAAATGATTCCAGAGAAGAGATTTGATGCGTCTTTTGATGGTTTCTATAGGCAAACTTATATCAATGATTGGTAGGGAATTCCAAAGGCGACAGATTCAGTTGAAATAAAAATGACGCTCTTTATTAGTAAAGGATATGTTGTGGTGTAGCTTGATTGAATTGGATCTTGTAGTACTACGGGAGAATGAAATGTAGAGGTTGATATTGAAGCTTGGAGTGGGATGTTTCAGAGAGTTGACAAAAAAATTATGTCTGATATTTCAAAGATGTACATTAATGGAAGCAAATTGAGTTTTGTCAGCCATGTTTTGTAGTCTGAGGAGAAGTCTTGTAAAAATATATTTAGTTGCCCTACGTTGAAGTAGTTCAATTTTGGAGATGTGTTTTAAGAGATGAGGTCGCCACACTGGTGCACAGTATAGGAGCTGCGATCTTACTAAGGATATATAGTTTGAGCGTAACCGAAGGCACAATGGTTTTACAAAAGGTTCTACGTACAAGTCCCAGAGTCTTATAGGCTTTTTTTAGAATGTAGTCATGATGCTCGTTCCAATTAAGATTATCACTAATCAGGACACCTAGGTCTTTATGCAAATGGGAAGTGTTTATAGGATTGCCATTGATGTTATAAGTGGATGTAAATTTACATTTAAACGACAGATGGGTACTTTTAGAGGAATGAAATGACAAAAGAGATGTTGTGCTCCAATTTGATAAGCAGTTTAAATCATGTTGTAAGAGCTGCATGTCGCTTGGTACTTTGATATGTTTAAAGCATTTTGTATCATCTGCAAAAAGAAAGATTTTACTGTAAGTGATGGCACAGGAGATATCATTCATGTAAATAATGAATAATAAAGGACCAAGTATACTACCTTGAGGTACTCCTGATTTAACAGGGAGAAGATTGGAATTACAGGCATTAATTGATACAAATTGAGACCTATTAGCAACATATGCCAGAAACCATGACCAGAGTTCACTGCCAATATCGAACATACGAAGTTTGTGAAGTAGATGTGAATGAGAAATAGTATCAAAAGCCTTGGTGATATCCAGGTAAATGATATCCAGCTGATGACGAGAGGTAAAAATGTGTCAGATAAAACTAAAAGGAGTTGTTGTACTGATGAATGATTCTGAATAAATACAAACTGGGCAGGATTTATTCTGCTAGTAACATGTCCAATAATTTTATCGTGCAGTATTCGTTCCAATACTTTAGAAGTGTTACTGAGTAAGGATATCAGTCGGTAGTTGTTGATATGGTTAGGGTCACCAGATTTAAACACAGGAATTATTTTGTGAACTTTCCATTCACAAGGAAGATAACCAAATTTTAATGTCAGATTGAAAAGATAGTGAAGAGGTATATAGAGGACCGAAGCACATTTAGAAAGTAGAATGGGTGGGATGCCATCTGGGCCCATGGCCTTGGATGTGTTTAAACTTACCAATGCTTCATAGACATCAGCTTCAGTGATTGTAATATGACAGAGTGATACAGGACAATGGGAGTTAAAAGGCTTATAAATCAATTGGTCTGATACGGCGAACATTCAAAAACACTATATTAATCCAACCCAAAAGAACTCTTTATTTAACCTTAGTTAGATCAACCTTATTGTATTGCTCTCCTTTGTGGCGGCCCAATCTCATTAAGGATATTTCGACATTGGAAAGAATTCAGCGACGTGCCACCAAATTTATTTTAAACGATTTTACTTTGGATTACAAGGAAAGACTTATGGATCTCCAACTATTACCCTTAATGTACACATTTGAATTACTAGACATTCTATTTTTCATCAGATCATTAAAGTATCCTACTCCTAGTTTTAACATCTCCAATTATGTAACCTTCAATAATTCTAATACCAGATCATCAAATATCAAACTACATCACAAGATTTTAAGTAATTCAATATGTGCCAATTCTCATTTTTATAGACTTCCCAGATTATGGAATTCTCTGCCAGTAATTGACCTTACCCTCTCCTTCAACACAATTAAGCAACAGTTAAAGAGCTATTTATGGGAACATTTTTAAAGCAATTTTAATTCAAATAATAAATGTACTTTCCATTTCGCATGTCCTTGTTGTAATTGTGCTAAGCTCCCCAACCCTTGTAACTATCATTTATTGTAATAACTAGTTTTATAGGCTTTTGGTAATTAAGTTAAGTATAAGTAGTTAGTTTTATAGGCATCTGGCATTGATTGTCATTTGTCCTTCAGATCACCTTTCCAATCATACTGTCTTATTATTGTACCTACCATCCTTGTAATTTTGCTGTGTATCTGTAAAGCAATGAAATAAATAAATAAATAAATAAATAAAAGAAGGTGGTAAATCAGTGGAAGTGTTATTAAAAATTGAGTAAAAGTAATTGTTGAAAGCATTGGCTTTATCATTATCACAGTAGAATGTCGTAGAATTGTGATACATAGTGGAGGGGATAGATTTGGATTTTGTAAACCCTCTGCTATATTTGTAAATTTTGGAATTGTCAGATGTAGTGACTAAATTGGATTCATATGTCATTTTAGCATTGCTGATCTTTGCTTGAAGCAGGTTTTGGGAGGTTTCCAGCTTATTTTTATTGTGTTCAGTAGAGTTGTTGTTAAATTTACGTCTAAGTGAGCGTAGACAGTTGATGTGGTGTCTAATGTCGGAATTGAACCACACGGGCTGACTATTAGGTTTAATTGTAGTTATGGGAATAAAATGCGGTATAGCATCTTTAATGGTATTGCTAAGGCATAACCACACAAATTCAATATCTTCAGACATGAGACAAAATGTGAAATCAGAGTTATATAAAAAGTAACACAGGTCATTGTAGTTACCTTTAGAGTAATTTAGAAATGGTGTAGCCCTTTGATCACTGTCATTGTTCAATGATGAATGAGAGTCAAACGTTATGACAAAATGGTCTGATGGGATAGGTAAAGGAGGATCACAGTGTATTCTTAGGTTCAAACAATTTTCAGGAGCATTGGTTAGGACTAGGTCAAGTATGATACCAGCTATATGAGTAGGTTCATCTATCATTTGCACAAGGTTAAGGTCAAATACAACGTCACAGAAATTTGATGAAAAGGGGGATTGACCACATAGGGAATCCCAGTTGATATCTCCTAGATTGAAGTCTCTCAGTAGAATTAAATGGCCAGTAAGATCCCTGAGGGTGTTAATGTAGCTCAGAAATTCTTGGCAATAATCGACCGATGAATCAATTATTGCCAAGAATTTCTGAGCTACATTAACACCCTCAGGGATCTTACTGGCCATTTACTTCTACTGGGAGATTTCAATCTAGGAGATATCAACTGGGATTCCCTATGTGGTCAATCCCCCTTTTCATCAAATTTCTGTGACGTTGTATTTGACCTTAACCTTGTTCAAATCACTATGAAAAATACAAACGATTTCCGTTACAAAGGGAAGCCATCACATGCTATCGCCAAATCGACACTTTTCGCTTTCAGAAAAGATGAATGGGACACAAAGGAGGACACTGGTAAGTCCATGAAGAATGCATTGTACGTACTACGGTATGCCAAAAGGCACCTGTTGGACCGAAGCGACGTCAAACAGTGAAAAAATCAAGCCTGTAGCCTTAGCCGTTAACGAGTTACACTTGTCTGAAGGCATCAGTCAGTCACTAGAAAATTCCATTAAATACGTAACTTATCTTTAAAATTAACTTGTTGAAAGCGTTTCTGGTCAATCTGAATTCTTGTTTGGGTTTAGTTTTACTTAACCAATACTGCCTCCTCATCGTCGTCAGGGGAAATTGAGGCTGTTTTTGGTGACATCATTTTGTAGGCCACGCCTACTCCTTTGTGGTCCCTACTATACAGTTACTATTGTACTGTATGATAAAAATTCTTACTACTTTTCTCAATGTGGGAAATTTTGACATGAGAAATGTTACTAGCCCAGTTAGAGACATACCCAGCCAGTTTTGCATATGGAAGTACTTATGAATAAAGCTTGCATGTGTTTAACACATAGGCTTTATGGCACTCCTCTACTTTACCTAGATATTACCCAGGTCATGTATTACATTTAAATTAATTACCATAGCCACACATTGTAAACATATATGCACCCCACACCACATGCACAATTGTTTATAAACCGATTTCAGAAACCAGTAATACACCCTACATCTAGTCTTTAATTTGGCATGAGGTGAAGCCTTAGAAGGGCCAGAATATTTCTAAACATTGGCTTGCAAGCCAACAATAGGGCTTACATATGACATGTCATCCTTTACTGAACCTATAGAAGTAGTTGCTCTAGAAATTTACAAGAAGCCGCACACTTACTGTATACACAAAAATAAGAATGGAGCTTACAGCTTGTTACAGGCTTTACAGGTTACGAAAGTGTATAATTTTGAAGAAAAGTTGAGAATCAAGACACACGATAGTGTGTCGTGCGGCCCAAGAAGCCGGCGCGCCATATTGTGAGTATATTAACAGGAAGAAAGAAAACGCAATTTTCACACCTATGTAGCTCTGTGATTCTTTATGCGATTGGAACCAAATTTGCTGCAGACGTGCCGGCTAGTTATGGGAGTCTACATACCAAATTTGAATACAATTGGTCCAACAATTTCTGAGATACGAGAGAACAAAATTTCGTTTTAATGTCTTCGTTTTTTCTTCTTCATCTTCTTCATTTCGCACACTTCGCAAAGTCTGCCATAAAACACGAATGCGTACTCGGATAGGGCTGAAATTTGGAATACTTGAAGGACTCAGTAAGGCGGATCTCAGTACCAACTTTGTTAGGAATCCGATGAACATTCACGGAGTTAGCCCCTATTCGGTGATTATTAGTTTCTCATCCAGCCTTTCTAATTATTATGATGCGGGCGGGAGAGTATTACCATTATGCCATTATGCCATTATATTATAACATTAACACATGCACTGATGTACAGACCTTGTCCAACTTGTCTTTCTTTCTTACTACAAACATTTCCTTTACCAGCTGATTCTACTTTTCGTGATCGCCAACTGTTTTTCGACAGTCAACTGAAAGCCTACTTTGATGACGTCGATAGAGCACGATTGAAACTGGCACTGCAGCAATTTGCTAAGGAAAACAGCAGTTCTCCTGAAATATAGTGCATTGTAGCGTTCATCAACAAAAATTATAACAGTTTGGTATCACGTGTTCTTCTGAGCATGCGCAGAGTAAATAATGGCTTACCATGCGGTAGCTTAAGAAGGATGCGGGCGGTGGATGAGAAACTAATAATCACCAAATAGGGGCCTTATTACCGATTATGTGCGTATAATAAGGTCGAAGGTCTGTCACGCCTACATGGTAAATACCTTGGAGGAATGAGTTAAAAATTGATATGTACATGAAGTAACCATCGTAGGAGTGCCTTTTTGTGGTTTGAAAGTAATTGAGATAAAGACCATGGAGATATGACACAAAACCCAACCTGTGTCAAAATTAGGCGATCGATTATTATGAATAAAAAAACTATTAGTTTTCACATCTACCAGGCAAACCGCTTGGTGCAATGAGCTGAAAATCAGTATGTAGCTGGAATAATCATCATAGAAAGTCCTTGCAGTAGTACAGAAGAATCGGATTACAAACCACTGAGTTGTGATTCGAAAGTCAACTACGTGTAGTAAATGCGAGATCTAGATATTCTAATAGAACAGTCACCCTAATAGAGCATTCAGCTACATTTATAACTTACTCTATTATAGAATTATATTACATTACAAGATATTCTGTACGGAATTCAGCTACAAACAGTTAATGTGATAGACAATTCAGCTACATGTAAGTCACTCTGTAGAGAGTTCATTTAGAAATAAGTCACCCTGTATCAGCTAGAAGAAGTCACCTTGTAGAGAGTTCAGCTACAAAGAAACCATCATGTAGAGAGTTCAGCTACTCTCCACCAATTATATCTCCCTTATTTATAACAACACATACGTAGCTAAGTAGCTTGCTACACTGCTTCTCTGAATACTGTGACTGCTCTATTAGAGTATCCAGATCCTGACTGTTCTATTAGAGTATCTCGATCTTTTCTTGCAAACAGTGTCCCATAAAAGTGTGAGGGGGCCGTGGTCCCCCGTCCCCACCGAATATGGTACAACCCCTGCCAGAGGGGCAGCTGCCAGTATAGGCAGCCATTAGCAATGCAACACACGTTTTTACAATACGTTAACAAGTAAGTATACAAATGAGATAAGTTTTGTGTACCTCATTTCGCCATGCCATGCACGTACGGGAGACTTTCCACCACATCGTCTGCCCACCCACAATAAGCGCATCAATGTTTTAATATTCAAGCGCCGCTCATAATGGGATGGCGAAGATGACTGAAGCAGACGTAAAAAAGATTGTTTATTGTCTAGGTTCATTGCAGCTAAGTG
The DNA here is from genome assembly GCF_963678975.1 of Dysidea avara. Classification (NCBI taxonomy): domain Eukaryota; kingdom Metazoa; phylum Porifera; class Demospongiae; order Dictyoceratida; family Dysideidae; genus Dysidea; species Dysidea avara. Next base: position 27,770,539 of record NC_089273.1, read on the forward strand.
TTGTGCTATGGTAGCACTCGCAACACTGAAAACAGCACCTGTAAAATGCTATCATGGCAAATTTTCTAGATGCTATGGTAGCACCTGGAGTGCTACCATAGCACATCAGTTTTAACAGTGTGGTTTTGTCAAATTCAGTCACAAATGATCTCCTTCCTTGTGTCAATAGTAAGGTTCAACTGTATGCAGATGATGTCCTACTGTACTCCTACATACATTCCGAATCCGATTGTATAACCCGTTCAACAGGATCTTGACAGACTTTTTGAATGGGCTCTTACTTGGCTGATGGAATTTAACAGTAAGAAATGTGAATACTTGAGAATTACCAATATAAGAAATCCCATCATTCATAGCTATCAACTGGAGAATTCTATCATCTCCGAGGTTCCTCACACAAAATATCTTGGGGTCACCATTGACCAGAAACTATCATGGAATGAACACATTCAAAGAGTCATTAGCAAAGCAAACCAGGTTAATGGATTCTTGTGTCGTAACCTACTAACCTTCACAAATTCCCTGTTTCTGTTAAGAACAATTGTTTTAAGATGATGGTTCGCCCCATTGTTGAATATGCATCCTCTGTCTGGGCCCCTCACACCCACACCGACATAAACCAACTTGAGTCCATCCAAAGGAGAGCAGCCAGATTTTGCTACAATAATTTTTCTAGATTTAGTATATAGTGTAACAAAAATGATGTCATCATTAAATGTGACCTGATCTTGGAAAACTTACCTTTTGGGCACACTGGTCAATTTTCTGTTTTATAGCTTTAATGAGGTACTGGGTGCTCAATCACTGCTCATCTATCTTGTTTTAAAATTTCAGCTTAATATCTTTAAGCATTCCTGAGATATGGCCAATTTTCTGTTCTGTACATTACAAACTAACTTTTATGGTAATGTATTGAGCTCTGTGAGTGATTAAGGATGAGAAATGGTGACAAATCACTTTGTTTACCAATAATTCCATTCTTACCATCTAAAATACTTTAAAAGACATTTCTGATATATTAATGAAGCATTCTTGGTACTTTTCTGCAATTTAATGCCATTTATCATTGTCTAAAAGTAAGTTTTAGCCATTCCAGCAGCTGAACAAATCACCCAATTTGTATGTGAAATTACTACATGGTCTGATATAATCATCCATATCTCCTAGGAAAAAGAAGCTATGGGTGTGAAACTTGACAGTAAGAAAATTTAATAGTTGTTTTACCCAAATGTTGAAAAAATTAATTTAAAAATTGCTGAAATTTTCATTTGAGTTTTCCCAAAAAGTTTGCTTGTGCCAAAAAGGTAGGTTTTCCAAGATCCGGTCACAAATTTACCTGCCCTCGAAGAAAGAAGAGACAAGTCTAAGATAACTACAATGTATAAGATAATTAATGGCTATCTAAGTATACCCACAAATGATTTTATACCTAATCATCATCCATCAAGAGAAGGATATTATAAACAGCTTGACACTATGATTGATTCTTATAAATTTTCCTTTTTCCCTTCTACTATCAGACCCTGGAACACACTCCCCCCTTTGTAATTCACTCCCCTACCTTAGATAAGTTTTGTACTAACCTGAACATTCATTATGATTACACCTGTGCACAACAACCTTTTTGATTTCTACACAGTAACGAATGAGCCGTATCCGCAATTACGTCACAACGCGAAAATAACGCAAAAATGGCGAAAAGTGTGGGGGCCAAGTGGGATTCTTTGTATGGAAGGGATAACGTTTCGAGATGTTCCACGTGAAGAAAGCATAAGAAAACTCTGGTGAGGTTTATTAACTATCTTACTATGTAGGGGCACGCATTTTCGTACTTCTCGAGTAGTCCTATGGTCTGCTTTTGGTTTCTTCCCAATGGCTCTCTGTACAAAAGGCCCCTACACTTTTCGCCATTTTTGTGTTGTGACGTAATTTCGGATAAGACTCATATAATATAATAATAATAATAATAATTAGCAATTGCGATTTTCCTCATAACAAGCCGTTAACTCACGTAAGATATTTAATTTTTTTCAGTTATCAACCAACCTTTTTTTAAAATAATACAGTTACAATACAAATTACTCTACACCTAAACTACAAACACAATTAATTACAACAGGAGTTTGGGGAAAGGAAAATCAGAGTCCTCACATTGCAAACGCCAGTACCGTAAAATCATACAGGAATTGTTCGTCCATAAAGAAACTGAAAGTTGTTGTAACAAATGTTTACGAGCCTGTTTGGTTGATGCACCACTTCTGGCTGTGGTGCGTTCAGCGATGGTACGAAGGGTTTGAAGCACAAATGGTGACCAAAATCCAAAAGTTTCTACAACAAGTAAGACAAAGTCACACCCCGACTCCTCTACAGCATCTTGATGTCTCTGGTCCTCGACTAACTCACCAGCTGCAGCAGCTACCCCAGCACAAGAAGAAGAAATAGAAATGTGAGAAGGCTGGGTAGTGCTACGAACAGACACATCAAAATAAGCTGGACGACCATGCTGAAAATCAGGGTGGTACACATCACCTGGGCGAGAATTTTCTTCATAAGAAACACGTTGTTTCTTCAAAACTCCTGAGTGACTCTGGGACAACAATGTCAACTAGAGCATCATGGCGACGAATTCTCATAGGACCATGAGAACATTCTAGAAGATGGTCACCAAATTGGTCAATGGAAGTAAGACACACACATAATGGGGAAAGTGGAAATAGAGGGATTCCGAGCCACAAACGAAGGCCAACAACAAACTCAGGACCAGGAATAGCCAGAGCAAGGGAGACTTGAAGAATGGCTTTGAGCCATCCACTGCTAGTACCAGATGAGTGAGAGAGAGCAGTAAGTAGAGTACGGTTTCGGATGTTGAAAGAAGCAAATAGTTGGTCATACTGATTTTGATCTAACAGAGCCTGTAAGTCCTGCTGAGTAGCAGAGGGAATAAAGATATCAGATGTAAACCTTTCAAAGGTAGCAACAGCATGTTCTTCATTTGGAAACACTAGATCATGAAAGTCCTGGGATAGAAGATGAGAAGCCAGGAGACGAACACTATTACATAAACCCAAAAAGGCCGCAGCAGCAGAAGAAAAGGATGAACACAAGCCCAGACCCCCAAGCGAAATGGTAAAGTGGCTTGGCACGAAGAATCATTAGGAAGACTACATTGTATTATGGGACTTAGGCAAGATTTAAGATTAGAATCAAACTGTTCTAAAAAGGAGTGCAATATACTAGCAGAATTTGCATTCAATCATAATTTAGTACAACACATCAATGGCTCCACACATTCTGCTGGGAATACTTTAGACATAGTCTTATCCAATATTAACAGTCTCTATCATGCTTATACATACTCAGTTTTACCATCCGGTCTTTCATCAGATCACTACATAATAACTTTCCTTATTGATCATTCCTCCAACAGGCCTACAAGGGTTTACAAACAAAAATTTGATTATAACAATGCTTCCTGGGATGACATGAATGAGTTCTTCACCCAATACGACTTTGTCTTAGCACTAAACTCCAGCAACACCGAATTTATTTGGCTATTCCTTAAGACAGCAATTAACAGTGCGTTAAATCTCTTTGTACCAAAATTACCTGTTAAAGAATCTAATCAACCCAGATGGTTTAACTCAGCTATTCGTCATAAAATTAAGTGTCTCCGTACCTCCAAAAGACAACTTACAAGACACCCTACTACCAGGAAAAGACTCAAAGTAACTAATTTACAAAACGAGCTACAACAGATGATAATAGAAGCCAAGGCCAATTATGAGACCAATCTTGCACTTAGTTATGCTCACACAAACAGTAACAAAATCTTTCAGTATATTTCTAGCATCAAGGGTCGAGAAAACTTTCCAGCCAACATGACTTACAATGATGACTGTGTATCCTCAGACTCAGATAAAGCTCAATTGTTCAACAACTACTTTTATTCTATATTCTCCACATCTGATGACATACCAACAAATGAAACAGATTATCAGCCCAGATCTCCCATTGTACAGGACATTAATTTCTCTAATTCTGATGTTCTTGAACTGCTCACAACCCTGGATGTCAGTAAAGCATGTGGTATTGACAGCTTCAGTCCAAAAATTTTTAAATATTATGCCCTACCATTACTTCAAGTGATTTGCCATCTTTTTCGTACAAGTTTATCATGCAGCACCATACCCCAGGACTGGCGCACCTACTGTGTGATCCCCATATATAAATCTGGAGATAAGACTTCTGTTTCCAACTACAGACCCATTTCACTGTTATGTATTCTCTCCAAGGTAATGGAAAGATTAGTGTACAACAATATTATTGATCATGTACAGAAACTCTCCACTAAATGTCAATTTGGTTTTCTTCCCAAAAGATCTACATTACAACAATTGTTGGTATTTGCCAAAAACGTTTTAGAGCCTAAATGTGAAGTTGATGTCGTGTATATGGATTTTCGAAAAGCATTCGATACTGTTTCTCACGATCGTCTTTTACAAAAACTATGGGCTGTTGGAATAACTGGAACAGTTTGGAAGTGGTTCCAAGCGTATCTGAAGCAACGATACCAATGCGTCAAGGTTGGGGACTCATTTTCAGATCTATGTAATGTTTTATCAGGAGTTCCTCAGGGAAGTGTCCTTGGACCCTTACTGTTTGTCATTTTCATCAATGATTTACCCGAACATATTCAATTCGCAATTCCCTTTATCTTTGCCGATGACACCAAGTGTCTGTGTAAGATTAGATCTTCTGATGACACTGAGAAATTACAAACAGATATCAACAATGCCTTTATCTGGAGTATTACATCAGAACAATTTTTTAATTATTCCAAATTTGTTCATCTTCGCTTCTGGGCCAAAGACTCATTAGACCATTCAATTTATAGTATTAATAGACAGCCAATCCCTCGTTTATCACACCACAAAGATCTTGGGGTAATATTCACATGTGACTTCAACTGGACAGCCCACTATTCATCTATTTCTGCAAAAGCTTATAAAATTTTAGGTCTTATCAGGAGAACTTTTAAAACCAATTGTATGGAAGCCAAGAAAAACTTGTACATCTCATTAGTAAGACCCCAACTAATCTACTGCTCACAAATGTGGAGACCGCAATTAATAAAAGACATAACATCACTAGAACGCATACAACGAAGAGCAACTAAGTATATTTTAAATGACTACACCTCTACCTATAAATCCAGACTGGAACAACTAAACCTCCTACCACTAATGTACATCTATGAAGTAAATGACCTTATGTTCTTAATAAAATCATTGAAATCGCCATCAGACAACTTTGAAATTAGAGATCATATTACCTTTACCAGTAACTCTACTAGATCAGGGACACATCACAAGCTAACCCATCCTAGAACATCATCAGCGGTACAGCGTCACTTTTACTTCAATAGAATCTCACGACTTTACAACTACCTCCCAGTTATTAACATTTCATTACCAACTAACATTATCAAATGCCAATTAATCCAACACTTATGGACTCATTTTTACAATAATTTCAATTCTGATCGAGCCTGCACTTTTCACCTTCTTTGTCCATGTCATCGTTGCTCCAGTGTACCTATATCTGTAAACTTCAATGAACTGTAACTATAATTCTGTAATTAATGGTAACTAAAATTGTTTACTTATAATTTTTTTTCACCTTGGATGTCAGCACCTGTTGCTGGCATACCTTCAGCATGCAATTTTGATTTTACTCGCACGCATGCTGTAAAGCTAAATAAATAAAAATAAAATAATACAGAATAGCACTGTGCGCAAAAGATGAATTATCTTGCAGCTTCCAAGGCAGCTGCGTAGTAAATGAAGCTCGACTTGAGGGTCTTCTAAAATGCAATGCTGTCTTGAGCAGCTGTAACCTTGGCTAAACGAGAGAACAAGAACTAATCGAAAAAGTTGTCAGTTCCCCAAATAGGAGATCCCAAAAGCTCCAAACCTTCACTAGCTCGGTTGATACTGGTGGGAAATTCAGGGAAAGAGTCTCCAGAAGGCCAGAATAGTTCGCACTTGGACAGATTTAAATGGAGACGAAATCGGGGACCATGAATTGAGAAAGGATCTAAAAGCTTCAGTAAGGAAGATTTCGAACCAATAAACGTCCCATCATCTAAATACCACAGATGTAATTTGACTAAATCATGAAGCTTAAAAAAATCAATAAACTGCAACAGAACTAAATAAAAAAGCAAAGGGCCCAAAGGATCACCTTGTTGTACACCAGATGAGGCCATGATACGTCTAGAACCAAAACGAAGCTCAGCAGGTTCTGAGTAGTACCACTTAAACCAAGCAGAAATCTCTGGGAAATCTTCAGCAACTCGTTCGAAAAAAGTAGTAAGACTACATTCATTGAAAGGATTCTTCATGTCTATTTTTAGCAGAGCTAAGGAAGAGTTAGAACCATGTTGGTAAATGTAATGACGAGTAACGTGGGTAGCAGTCTCCAATCCCCAGGAATTCCAACCCCCACTTGACCGTAGGGGATAAAAACACTAGGGAGAGAAGGACGAACAGCAAGACAACATAATCGACTTGCTAGACGCCTAATTACTTCACCCACAGCAACTGGGCGGACCCCTCCACCATTCTTTAGCAAAGCAGTCAAAGGAGCTCCACACAACCAAGGAGAAAGACAAGAAGGAGCTTTTCCAGAAAGCAATTGGTTAATCAGACAGGTTAGAGAAAGAAGACAATCACGAGCGGCAGGAGCAGTGGACCCAGCAATCACATCCAACAAATGTTGAGCACGGAGTTTGGAAGCTCTAGGGCTTGTGCCCTTTGGAAATGCTCGCAAGCAAGACAAACCATTGAGCCATCAACTGTCAATGCAGGCTTAGAAGGCAACACACTTACATCTGTACATGGCGAAGAAGAGTGACGATGGAGCAAATCTTCATATGCAGAATCATCATCATGACCAGCAACACCCTGAGATGAAAGGGCCTGAAGAGCATTACTATATCTTCACTCCCTAGCCCAAAACAAAGCACGAGCCTTACAATACAAACCATGAGAAACCCCTCCACGAGGCTTAGAAACTTTGAGATCATCTAGCAAAGAATTCCAAAGGCTATGAATGCCCCCAGACTGATTCCAAATATGTAAACGGTGGAGTAAAACAGAAGACATGACAAAGCGGCGACGTTGACTATTACTAGCTGGAATGCGTAGAGCAGCTTTTGCAAACATAGTCAAGCGAAAAATTTGGAGCGCTGAGTCGACGAAGGAATACTCTGTTAAATAGTTTTATCCAGAAGTTCATACGCCATTAAATTAAGAAATTACAATTGCGTGACAAAATGATGCCGATGATCTGCGACTTACGCCATTTCATGTGGGAGACTACTTGCATGAGTCCACTTCTACATCAATAAAGTGAAACATTAAAAGTTGCGGGTGGTCTCTTGCACGTGATCTCTAGTTCCCAGTTTCCAGTTTTACCAAGCAATCTCTCGCTCTCCTCCCGGTTTTACCGATACCTTATTATTCTATTGCCACTATACAAATCAATTTGTTTGCTCCTCCTACTGTCTAACGTTGTAATTCCAAAACTACTCACCATAATCGACTGAAACTTTGGTGCACCATTCCTTAAATAATGCAGATAATGCTAACAGAAATTCGGAAGTTTACAAATGAGACGGATTTTCGCTGATATGGTCACAAATAATAACTTGCAAATCGCTTTCATAGGACCTAGAGTCAACTATCAATTATCGGACACTATGGTTTTCGAACAGCTGACACTCACTTCATGTAAATCCAACAGCTTACCACAAAGTAGCCTACATTAAACTGCAATTATCCTTCAATATTCAGGTATGTAGGATTAATAGCATGAGAGCAGCAGCTAAAAGTATGCAAGGTCCGATAAATTCCAGGTTTCGTTTTACCACCAGAAAACAATGCCCAACTTTTTTGGAATTTTTTGTATAATTTACCTGTGTTCATTAGCTATCAATGACCAGAAAATGGTTTCAATATCTTTAGCGTAGAGAGAGTACGAGCATTACGATATTTGTTGGTATTTTCGAAAGCCTTTTATTTTTATTTACCCATGCCCACCAGTAAATTTTATGCTTCTGCAAGAAATGCACCAGTGCTGAAGCACAGTAACCAGTAAATAAATACCTTGCTTATTATTATTATTATTCATTATTTATTGCTTTATGGTGTAAACACACCAAAGGTCTGTTGGTAACATGTACCAACAGCCGCGAAAGTACATTACATTACATTACTTATTTACCTACTTACTTACTTACTTATATACACACATACATACAGATTCTACAAGTAGTTCAGGTTTGAGGTGGGTGGACGTGACTGGTGGCATCTTGAGCTAGGACAGAGATAGTGCAATGAGCAATTGTTGTTATCTTCAAGTTAGTTATAAAATGATCTCAGAGAAAAGTTTTTAGTTTTGATTTTAGCTTGTGTATATCTGTACTGTGAAGTCGACATCAAGGATATTTTCGTTGTTGTACTGAATTTTTAGCTCCTACCATAGATAGTATATTCTCCGTACCCGTGATTGGAAGCTCTCAATACTTTAGTGTAACCATCAGCGTGCCGCCTTCGGCTAACGCCTTTTGGTATTTGAAAACAAAGAATACGTCTTGTATCCGTCGAATTACGATTGACGGTAAATACGAGTTGCGGGTGCTGCCACGTTTCTTCGTTATGAAAATCTAGAAGTACGAGAGGAGTGATGTTTTGTAAGTTAACACTTGGAGTTTGTGCTTCAATAATTATGGTGCGAATTTGGCTGTAAACTGGTTTTTCTCGGGGCGCTATCTGGGGTGATGGTGACTGCCGAATAATTCGGTACCCATAACTCGTACATGGATAACTGAATTAACTTCATATTGCTCGTTCTAATTAAGTTGAGCGAATTGTACATACTTCTATCAATAAATTTCTATTCCATGCTGTAATATATACAGGAATTGTGATCTTAGCTGTATTGTACCAGTACCCCTGCATGGACCCAAATTATGACGTATTTAAAATTATTAACAGACATCTAGTGAAACATTTGTTATGTTTGTATGTACTTCAAGGTGCAAATTTTGGTTTTTAATTCTGCAGAACTTATGGGACGAAAATTTCATAGAGTACTGAGGAAAGGGTACTCAAAAAGCAAAGCTGGTAAAGCTCCGTCTATTTCTAAGGAAAATGCAGACAATGGTAATGTAGTCCAACTTGGGATAGAAGTTGGTGATGGACAGATGATGACAGAATCTAGTGGTGGACAGAGGATGACAAAAGCTAGTGGTGGACAGCAGCAGATGATGACAGAAGCTAGTGGACATAGTGGTGGACAGATGATGACAGACGCTAGTGGTGGGCAGATGATGACAGAAGCTAGTGGTGGACAGATGATGACAAAAGCTAGTGGTGGACAGCTGCAGATGATGACAGAAGCTAGTGGACATAGTGGTGGACAGATGATGACAGAAGCTAGTGGTAGACAGACGATGGCAGCAGATGGGAATAGAAACAACTTATGCAGAAATAACAGGAAACTGCAGAGGAACTAAAAGAAAATGCTATGATTTGGAATCTGTGGACTTGAATAGACCACTTAAGAAGAGACAGCGCCATGTTTCAAAGTAATGCTGTTAATGATTTGTTATTATAATATTGTAGTTATAAATCATTCCAATTTACAAGTTAACAAATACTAAAATTACTGTAATTCATCAGTAAACAACTTGCTACGTAAAGGCTTGGACTTTTCTGTGCCCTTTTTTGATGTTTGCTTGTACCTTTCCATCATGTTAGCAGCGAATGAGTTTCCTCTGATGGAAAGCCACTTTTTAACAATCTTTTCCAGACATTTATCCGTTACTTCTTGATCTACTGTATAGTGTTGTTTTAGTTCTAAGGAACTAGAACTAAATCTAGTTTTAGTACAGCAATTTAATTCTAGTTCTAGTACACTAGAACTAAACTAAAATTGTGGTCTATTTTAGTACTAAAACTAAAACTAAACTAAAATTCTTTCAATTTTTGATTCAAAAACTAGAACTAAATCAAAACCATTAAAACTTTTAGCTCAAGAACTAGAACTAACTGAAAGGTTTCTCAAGCAATCCTACATAAAAAGGTATTGTGCACTATATAAACCACTTAACACTTTTCTTTGAAGATGGTGATACCTGCAAATGCTACCATAAAACATTGTTATTCAGCATTAATTCAACTGATTTAGGTTATTTAAGCATTCTATATAGAGCTTTTGTTCATTTGTGCACAATGGCAAGTGGAAGTTGTGCTGAACCAGGTGGAAGACCTAAGTCAAGTGGAGTGTGGAACCACTTCAGGCATGATAAGATCAAGGACAAAAGTGTGTGTACTGTGAAAAGTACTGATGGTTTGATTCGCGGTATATTAAGAATTTAAAGGACAATATTCTATAAACTTGAAGAAGCATTTGAAGACATGCCATACTGATGCTTATAAACATTTTGAAGCAGCTGAAATTGAAAAGACAAAGGGAGAGGTTCTTCTAGTAATTTGAAACAGTCCTCCTTGCCAATACGTAGTTTAGGATCTAAATTGTAAACATAAGGCTATTATATATTTCATCTTGCAATCTTTATAGGTGCTAACAATGTACCACTGAATTTAGTAGATGACAGCAAATTCCGTGTATTAATTGAAGAATTGGATTCTCGGTACAGTTTTCCTCATTGATATAAAATGGGAAATAAAATTGAAAAATCTATCAAAACACCAAATCTAAAGTTTCTGGAAGTCTAGGGGGTGCTACCAAGGTTAGTATAGGTGAAGATATCTAACACTAAAACTAACACTAACTAAAATGAAACTAAATACTAACTAAAATTACAGAAATATGGGGTACCAGAACTAATACTAACTAAAACTGTGGTGGAATTGGGGTACTAGAACTAAAACTAACTAAAACTATGGTGGAATTTGGGTACTAGAACTAAAACTAACTAAAACTGTAGTGGACTAAGGGTACAAGAACTAGAACTAAACTAAAATGAATTTGCTGTACTAAAACAACACTACTACTGTATATCCTATAGCCATGCACCAATCAAAGAGTAAATCATCATCGCCAAGTACAGGATCTTGGACTTTCTTTGCAAAATCTTCATTCATATCCCTTGTGTTCTCCACCCTTAAATACTTACGGATATGGAGCTCAATGTCACAAAAACAACAAAATGCTTCATCTGTGATCTTGGTCAGCCCTCCCCTGGCAACTGATGCTATCCAATGTCTGCATTCATCATTGTCTGTTCTCTTTTCAGTTTCTGTCAGTATTTGTAATAAAGAGATCATTTGCTTATTGCATAACATATCCTCCAATGTAATAAATTGCATTATCCTCTTCATATGTAAGTGCTATTGCATCAATGGCTCGACTGCCTGACTGACAGGTTGCAGAGTTGACACACTCCTTGATTATAGTTTCAAACAAAACATCTGTTATGTGCTGGTACAATAAGGGTGGCATCACTCTAACACCTAAAGTGACACCAAAATCTTCCCATTTCTTAGCAAATGCTGTTGAGACAGTCAATTCATGAAATTTTATCCACAAATTCTCTTTGTCTAGTTGGCTGTGGCGCTTAACAGACTGTACAACTGCAGATAAGCTCGTCACCACCCATCTTGAAAACTGTATATATGTTTCATTAGGCTGCTTTAGGGCCTGCATCATGTCCCTGGCACATTTCAGGCACAGTTCTGCTTCTTCAGTATGTAGAGAAAAAAAGGATCAGAAAGTACTCCAGCGATAGCTTCACGAAGTTTTTCAAAGTGTGAATTACTGGAAAAAAGATACCGGTACCATAACAATTTCAAAGCGGGCACACACATAAACAAAATAATTACGAAGTGGATATTTAACCAGCACAGGTCACGGAGCAAATATTTATTTAGCCGGTCGTTTGTTTGGAAGTGTCACCTATAACTCTAGTATCAAACACACTAGTTGTATGAAGGTAAGTTTTTTAGTGAGTTCAAGGTGAGCTAGGGTTGGCCCGAGTGAAAAGGCAGTGAAAGTCATCATTACGTTTAACAGGAAAACGTCAGGTTAGCTTTAGGGTTAGGGTCGGGTTCAGGTTTGGTTTCTTCTTTACTGGTATGATTAGACTATATAATATTTCATATTTGTAACATTAAATAGTGCAAAAACAAGAGGAGTAGCCAGCAAGCACCGGTGGTACAGTGGTTGAGTGTTGGTACTTTAAGGCTGGATGTGTGGGTTCGAGTCTAGGTGACGTCAAACTTTTTTGTTCGTTTTCAAACCTTTTTGTGTCACGATTTTTCTAAGATTGTTTTTAAATTGAAATGACCGGCTAAATATCAACAGCCAAATAATTACTTTTCATAACTGAGTAAATCGTCGGAGTTTTGAAGGCTGCCTGTTTCCCTAGAGGATTCTGCCATCTCTAAAGTATAGTATACAAAGCGATTATGGGTTTCAGTTTTTGTATGGCTTTAGTGGTCGGGACTAAGATTAGGTGTCAAATGTGAGAGATTCCAATCCCGGGTACGAAGAATATACTATCTATGCTCCTACATAAAGGAGATGCAAAAAAAGTGAAAAATGAAGTAAGAAGAAGCAACCTCCTGACCATCCCTATATGTGACCGGATTTGCAAAATGGTACCACAATTTATATCCATTTTTTGAAATTTGAAACTTCATAACTTCTTTATCTTGGTATATAGCTGTCAGAACTTTTCCGTAAGAAAAGCCACAGCATCGGATTATAGTTTGATATAAAAATCAGCTTAATTGGTGCAAGGAGTCAAAAGTTATACTGTTTCATTTGCTGACATGTAAAATGTGTGGAAAAGGTACCTTTTCGCAAATCCAGTCACAGTTATGTTAGCCTAGGTGGCCCACCACAAATACAATCATAAAAATGAGGGGCTTTCCTTTTATGCCTTATATGGGTGCAAAAAGATGTATGTTATGGTCGAAATTTTGCTATTTATGCACCCATATAAGGTAGGTAAAGCAACACCCATTAAATTGTAATGCTGTATTTATTGTGGGCCACCTAGGCTAACATTATAGGGATGGTGAGGATGTTGTTTCTTCTTACTTCATTTTTCACTTATTTGTATCTCCTTCAAGTAGGTCTATGAGCTAAAAATGCAGTGCAGCAACGAAAACATCCTTGATGTCGGCTTTAAAGTACAGTTTTATACATGCGAGGTATTTATTTATTGGTTTATGTACTTAAGCACTGGTGAATTTCTTGCAGAAGCATAAATTTACTGGTGAGCATGGCTAACTAAAAATAAAAGGTGTTGGAAATAGCGACAAATATCGTAAGGCTCGTACTCCCTCTATGCGAAAGATATCGAAAATATTATCTGGTTCTTGGTAGCTAATGAACACAGGTAAAAATTGGGCATTGTTATCTGGTAGTAAAAGGCAATGTTCGTAAATAGATAGCTCTGTTCGAACCTGGATTTTATCGGACATTGCATACTATTAGCTGCAGCACTCAGGCTATCAAGACTCACGTTAGTGAGTCGCGGTCAGTAAGGATTTTACAAGAACGAACGTTGTCAAATTCGGCCTACCTGTAATCCACCCGTCACTTACGCTATCCCTCTGAAACTCTGGAGTTGAACTCATCGTGTCACTAGTAACTACCACACAAGCAGTGTAGCAAATCCATGCCGACTGTTTTGTGATCGACGTTGCCGACATCAAAGGGGAAGTTTCATTTTAAAAAAAATATTTTTATCGCATGCGGTTAGACTCAACCGCAGGTGTATGCCTTGCGTTCCTTTGTGCATTCCGAACATTGATCGTCCTGTTATCACTTCAGTATTCACTCAATCACCTCAAGATTCACATCATCGATTTCACCATACATGATTACCCTACAGTCGTGATTTCAGCACCAAACGAAGTATCAGTTGTCCTCAGTCCACCTAGAGGCCAAATACAAACCCCAGATTGTTGTTTTCCGCAATACTCGCTTGGCATGTAGGGAAATGTGTCTTTAAACTGTTCTGAAAGTTTCGTTCAGATTGAAACATTTGTTTTCGAGAATGGCTAGTTTGAAATTTGAATTTAGTGGCCCCCACGTCATTTGCTCTCTAAGAATTTTACTCGGAATTTAAAGAATGACGCAGAGCACAACTGCAGTCACTGGGTATTGATGAACTGGTGCTCTATGTAGTTAATCAGTACATATAGCCACCAAGAAGTGTGCTGCCATAGATTATAGTCCATAGATATAATCTATGGTGCTGCATACCATCCTTCGTTTTGAAATTAGTCGCCCCCACATAATTTGTCTTCTAAGGACGCGGCTTAAAGAATGACACAAGAGTACAACTGCGGTTACCAGTTGTTGACACAAGCTGTGAGTAATTAGCACATGTAGCTAGCTTAAAAGGAAGTGTGCAAAATCGCCTAATACAATTGTTACCATGCATTAGGCCACACCAAGTCAAACCTTAGTTTCTGGTCACCCGCCCGCATGGTAAACCTGAAACCCTAGTTTATGAGGACTATTATTAATATTACAGGTGCTTAAGTGCACGTGACCCAGCAAGACACTTATTTTTTACTGCAAAAGATCGATATACTCTAATAGAGCATTCAGGGATTCCAATAGAGCAGTCACACTACTCTTAACTCTAATATTAGGTATATATTAGGTATATATGCCACACTAATGAAATGTTTCTAACTATAGCTAGTTTTGTCCTTGATTATATAGCTGTTCAGATTATAACTGTTACTAATGCTTCTGTAACCAAAGTAATTTCAGTAGCATTAACTACTAGTCCATGCAGATGGGCCATAGCTTTAACTTTATAATTCAAATGTAGTCCTCTAATGACTAGTCTAGTAACTTCAAATTCCTTATCACTGAACACTACAGGGGTATGGAAAGCCGGCAACATTCGGTGAGCTTAAACTTAAACTTTTCCATAACTAAAATTAGATTGGCAAGTAGAAACCCTTATAGTTTAAACATTCCCAGATGATCACTAAAAAACAGTAGTCTGGAGCACTCAATGACTCAAAACTTTGACAGTTACTTTTCTCAAGGTTACTGAATAGAAGGCTGGAAACACATAGCTAGTGGGCTAAGACTTTACATTTGAATGAAGAATTTCTGATGTGAAAATAGAAGTTAAATTTCATTGTGTATCATGATCATTTGAACAACTTAGCTATAAGTCATAGTAATACTTTCCTGACATAGCTAATGAGACATTTATTTCACTTGGAAAGCATAAGTAGCTACATGAGCAAAACACTTCCTATAGTAGCTATATTCTAAATAAATAAATAAATATATACTTAAATGCTATACATCAGTGTATAGCTAGCTAGCTAGCCATGATCCATCAACAACTTTCCTAGTGCATTTTTTGCCGAAGCACAACTACTTATGTTGTTGGTTAAGTATAAAATCAACATGAATTTGCTAAATTGAGCAAATAATAATACCATACAGTATATTGTCACAGTAGAGTCTATAGTCCTGAAGTCCTGATCATCCGCCCGCCCGCATCCATTTGTAGGCTTGGGAGTGACCAGAAACTAAGGTATGACTTGGAGTGGCCTTATTGCATTTTATAGCACCCCCACACAAAATTACACTTGTAATTACAACATACAGAGGAGACACATGAATACCAAACACTTTCCACAACAATAATGTAAGAATTGTACAATAATGACTGTAATATAACTGCTATGCAAATGTTTTCCAGTGGCCCGCCATGGTAGCAAGTCTCACATGACGGCATGTATATTCATCCAAACACAATGGGACTAACGAGTAAGTATGATGGCAAAAAGTTGGTATGACTCCATTTGTAGAATCCAGATGAGTGGGTGTGGCTCCAGTATGTCTAAACAGTTAACAAACATTCCTGTTATAAATACATGCTACAGTTGCAATATAATAGTATAGTATTTAAATGCAATAATACATAGTTTCCATTGCATCACTATCAAACGACACTAAGTGGAGGATATTGTTGCATCTCTAGTATGTACACTCTATCAGTACAACCTTTCTTAATGGCTACTAGTATACAAAGACAACCACTCTTGAAAAGCCAATTCCAATTGAGAATTTATACACTGTTACCTGCTGAATGAGTGAAGGTGGCAATAAACAAGTTCCACCGTAATTAATACACGTGATCTGATCCTGTATATTCTGTCAGTGGATGAGATCCACTTGGCCAGGACAAAATGTGACTCAAGTTCCCTGGATGATCCATACTCAACCAACTTATGACCCAGTGGCACAATGGAACTGACTATTTATAGAGAATACAATTATATTTATTTCTAAGATGTGTGGATGTGTGGACACATTACAACACATTACATGTACATACAAGACATGCTATGGACTGTTCTAGCATTTTAAGTCACCACATTATACACGTACAAGTCAACAATGCTTTATAGTGCCCATCAGTAAACCTGAAGAAAAGTTACGAAAAATAAAAATTCACAAAAGTACAATGGAACCTCATTAATATGGCAAGCTGTGGGACTAAAAAATTTGGCCTGAATAACAATGTGGCCTTATTAATGAGGTCATAAGTAATGCTTAGCTATATTTGGGACCTACTAGAGGTGGCCAATATAATGAGGTGGTCTTATTAAAGAGGTGGCCACTAAGTGAGGTTTCACTGTACATATAGTTCACAATATTGTGAACAATATTAATGGTTAACAATATACACTGAAACCTGCAGGTCACTTCTTGTGGAAGATTGCTCTCTACACAAAATGACACATTCAGAGATTGTATTTAGATGGATGATACAGTAACGCATTGTAACTTCAATACTCGTGATGTGTCACTGCTAGGCAGCAACCATATACACGGCACTGCCACATTGCACTTGCTCGCACACACAATTTTGCTAAAGATTTTACAAATTGATAATTAAGGGGTGTGGCAACTAGCTGTTTTGCTCGCAAGACTGTGTGGCAATTGTTTTCCTTCTGTACAAGTGGCCAACAAGACAGGTCCACTGTGGATGAAAGCCAGGCATTAGATATTTGGTATTTCATGTGTTGAAGACATTCCAGGGCTTCTGATAGTCTCAAATCTCACCACAGTTTAACTCAGGCAATGTTGTGGTCACCACTAAACTACTGGAATGTTGTGTTATGTTCACCTTATGCTTGGCTACTATATTGTAGAACTGAAATGGATACTCTGAAAAATATATCCTATGGATAATGACTTCATCACTTTCTTCGTCAGGAGCTTATAAGGACCAATAATGAAACTTTTTACATTTGGGGTTGACAGTCAACTGCCTATGTCTGAAGCAGTGCTTTTGGTGCTCTAACAGATTGGCTGCCCCCTTGCTGCCAGCACTCACTGTCTCAAAATGCTGTCATACACTAAATCCATCTCTATAGCCAGTTAGAACAGCATGCTTCTTACCTTTTTTAAGGCCGCATAATGCAGCCACCTCTTTAAAAGGCAAGGTCAGAAAATTTTGTCCCTACGGCCTGAATAATGACCAGTTTTCACTGTACTATTAGTGATTAGTCATCATGGGGGATTATTTATTAAGACACTAAGATATACAAACGCTACAACCTCTAAATATAGCAGTAAATTTTTACCCTGGTGCAATGTCTCGTAATAATCGTGACTTAGTGAGAGACTCTACTGTGACAAATACATGTTATCATGATATGTGCTAATTGCCTTTTTACAATTAAGTTTTACAACACAAATACATGTATAGTTAAACTCACCAATTGCGACTAAATCCCTTCAACACGAAAAGACAAGTAATGAGACAACCTTGAAGACAACAGCCACACAAGCCTATTCTGGTGCGTTTATTTAGTAGTAATATAAATTTTAAAGGCGTTTATTTACAACAGGACATAATTACACACCCCTCTATTGTCTCTGTGCATACTTGCCTTTTCTTTACTATTCTCATTTCATTTCACAAAATCTCTTGGCAGGGGCGCAGCTTCTTCACTTGAATTAGTCAATGCTTGAAGTAGATCGAGATACTTTAATAGAACAGTCACATTTCTACAAGTGCCATATTTTTATATTGTAAAGTCTGTAAGTAGCTAGTAATTTAAACTATACAATCCGATGCTAAGCAGAAGTTGTAACTATGCTAAATATTGATTGTTGTGTTACAGCTGTTTTGTGACTGCTCAAATAGAGTATCTTGATCGTTTCAATGCAGTACAAGATGAAAGGCAAAGTGTTGTTAAGGGTTTACTAGTTAAAATGGGTGTTAGTTGACTGCAGTTGCATACCACTAACAGGGCCGTCCAGAGAAATCAGAGGGCCCAGGGAAAAGAGTTAAAGAGGGGCCCAGGGGCAAGGAAGGGTCTAGATCCTGACTGCTCTATTACAGTATATCGATCTTTCTTTAAACAGGTATTCAAGTGGCCCCTTTAGGGCTGTGGTAGGGAGCAAAATACCCCAGTTACCCCCAATGTGGGTTGCCCTGGCCACTAAAATTACAGTTATATTTTAATATTGTGTCACTGTAATCTGGGGTTTCTGTCAAAACCATGGAAAACTCACCTACTGTTATCAACAGTGCATTGCTTATTCTAACAAAAAGTATTGAAATCCCATCCAAAAACAGCGTATAGCTGTAAAAAAAGTGCGCGTCCAAGTAAAGCAGAGTTAACTGCGACAAAAAGTAATGATATCATAATGCGGCCATGTGCGAGGTGTGCAAGTTGTAAAATTAATATTAGCTAATCAGATAATACAATGTTATTGTTAAAGTATTAATGAGAACTATGTGATGCTGCTAGTTTCTAAGTGTGTGAGCATCTTCATAAATGCCACATAAATTTAATTCTCAATAAAGCAATGTGTATAGATTCTCTGATAGGGACCCGCCGATTATGCTGGCATAATTATGAGCATAATAGGTGTCTGAAAGCATTGAACATAATGCTAGCATAATAGGTAGAATATTTGTGTAATAGTATGAATTCTTGCTTATCAAATTAAAATAGCTATCACAGAAAGATCGATATACTCTAATAGAACAGTCAGTAAAATTATATAACTGACTGTTCTATTAGAGTATATCGATCTTTTCTGTGATATGCACTTTGACAACTAAGTTTGTGCTGCAGCCACTTATTATTTATCCATAAATTAGAAATTATTAGCAGAGCATGAGAACTGAGGCATAAATAATTGGGCATAATTTGAGCATAATGGGTAAGTATTGAGCATAAATTTAAGCATAATAGGTAAATTTTTTGAGCAGTGCAGCATAGCATAATAGGTAAAATTATGAGCATAATCGGCGGGTCCCTATTCTCTGATAGTAATAAATAGTTTTAGTTTGGCCGCCTTTCCTGTATACAGCAATACTACGAACAAAGGAAAGTTGGCCAAACTCAAACTATTTATTACTATCAGAGAATCTATACACATTGCTTTATTGAGAATTAAATTTATGTGGCATTTATGAAGATGCTCACACACTTAAAAACTAGCAGCATCACATAGTTCTCATTAACACTTTAACAATAACATTGTATTATCTGATTAGCTAATATTAATTTTACAAATTGCACACCTCGCACATGGCGCATTATGATATCATTACTTTTTGTTGCAGTTAACTCTGCTGGTGGGGACTATTCTACGGAACGGAACGGAACGGAACGGAATGATGGACTAAACTGCGGAACGGATTGCTTTCTCAGATTGCAGCTTACCATTACTGTACAAGTTATCAGTGGCACTTCCAGCAGGTAATCAAACGCACCCCAAGAAAGATAAAACGAATATAAGTAGCGATTCCGGAATTCCGTAAATTTTGCATAAAATTTTCTCCGTGAATCTTCCATTGGAGAGTTGGCACAATCAATTCGCTGCCGTACGAGTGATTGATCAAACAATTGGATCATTTTTAGGGTTTCTGGGGGCAAGGAATACGATGGTGCAGTTAGTTTTCTGCTACAAATATGTCTGTGTGTAGTTTTATACCAATTATAAGATTATTTTGCAATATAGCCACCACAATGTAATGTTCTCTTCGCAAGAAACGACCTAGCACATGTTAGTTACACCAAGGTGAGCATTTTTGTACATGTAGTTTTCAATATTACTATGCTAAAAGTTAGCAAATTTGCACTACAAATAGCTCATCTCTTTGATGCACCATTTTGGTAGCTGTCAAGGAGCTGTACATCAAGAGAAAAAATAATCATATAAGCAACTATAAATCAACAGTACAACTCTTTGCTTTGCATGCACATTGTATTTTTGAGTGGAGGTGACTGCTACAGAGTGGTTGCACTTCACCATGTGTATGCTGCTTTGCCTTCCGCAAGATCCTAAATGCATACAACTATTTAGTGGCTTTCTATGGAGGTGACCTTTATTCAGAGGGTCTTACAAGTAAGGTTACACTGTGGTCCATGTATTAAGGTATTGATAACAGAAAACAGAAGTTCAAAATGTTATTGCAAAGCTCAGTTATAAGCATTTATTCAATTGTGCCATTTTTGGGACTATTTTCAATGGAAAGATACAGAGAAAATTTTGCCTATTTTCCAGGATAAAACTGCTTATAACTCCACCATCCTATGATGGTTTTTTAAAAACTAAGTGTTTATGAGATCCTTAGGGAGTACTGCACAAGGCTATGCTAAATAAAAACTATTTCCATTAATTTTAAAATTCTTCCAGAATCGCTAATATAAGGATCGATTGTGGGTTCTTGTTGGTTGTCATTAGTAACGAAGTACTAATTGTGGGAATAGCGGACTCAGTGTGTTCATCTTCGGATATATCAAGTAGGGAACTTAATGCATGATATGTTTTTACTAGTATGTGAGTTATTTTTACTTACTTGACTTTAGAATGTACAGTCTGAGGCCCAGCCTTTCTAATCGGCATAAATCAGTATGTGTATAGCTACACTACAAAGGAAACAAGTATGGTGACAAGCTGAATCAACTCAGTCTAAGCAGAATCTAAAGGAATTTTGTGCAGTGTGTGAGGAGCAAACATTCAGATACCTCAAGGAGGCTATATTGTGTGAACATCAATGATTCATTAACAGAGTAGTGTACTATTGTCAGATATCTCAGCCTGAGTACTGAGTTGAATTCTGGATGGGGTCTATTTTACAGAATGGAATGCTTTCTGAATCAACTTGCAGCTTGGCTAACTGCTATCATTGCTGAAATTGCATTTTATCAGTGGAACCTCCAGGAAAATGGAATAGGATAATTATAAAACATTAATTAAGTGATTGTTTAGGTAATCATGACTTTATTCAGTCTAATAAACAGAATATATGGTTGATTGAGTGAGGTATCACTTTCAGAATGTTCAGACGACCAGTGATGAGATGCATGGATTCATCGAACTTTTGTTGTGGTTGGAGACATTAAATATCCAAAAGCAAACTGACTGTATAATATTAATTCACTTTCTTTATATTTTCTCAATTTTGAGCCTTTATACAAATAATTGAATTTTCCTTGTCAATAGAAATCCTAGAATAAGATGGGAGAGAAACTTATCTTTGTTTACCTATACTGTACAACCAAGAGTTTGTAATACTGATTTGTATGGGGGAGAGTGTCTAACTCTCAGTATGGCCTGTACAAACACCCTGCGTAAAGTTCACCTTTCATCAAATCAACACCTTTACTGGGGGATAGAAAACTGTTGATTAGTGTTGCTGAAGAAGGTAAAGCCTTTGTTCTGAAATAAGGCCGAGGTGTTACTTTAAGCAGGGTGTTTGGTGAATGCATTCAAGTTAGACACTCCACCTTATTATGAACTCTTGGTACAACTTCAAAGGAAAATGAAGAAAACATACAGATGAATCAATAAAATCACTACAGTAAGGTGAATTACAGACTAGTGAGATCTTGGTTAATTAATGACAGTGGTTGGAAATTAAGTGTGGTAGTTTCTTGTTCTTGAATATGTTGCAAAATGGAAGTACAAATCAAAATGGGATATCAATTTCATTATGAAAAATTTGTGTACATAAATAATCTAGCATTACTATTCATTTGTCCTCCACTTAAACATGCTACAACAGTACTAGTGTCAGTACATTGGCAGTGAGTCTACCTTGAAATTTCAACTCTAGAGTAGATCCAACACAGGACAGCCCGCACTGTAACAAATACATGTGATCCCATTGTAATTTCATGGACCAGCTGGACTGGGAATCACTTGAAAATAGACGAACAAATTTAACCTGTTTTGTTTGAAGTGAAGCATGTGAAATGTTACACTTAAGAAATCCTAGGATTCTTAGGTGGTATGTAATTAATGTGAGTGTTCCATTTCAGGTCTGACTAGATACATTGAAATTACACACACATCCTGGTCCAAATCACGTTTGCCTGGTGGCTACGGGCATGATTTCACATGCGGCTTATAATACAGATTTGGCTGATCTTGGAGTTTTGGCATTTAGCCTGATTCAAGGCTAGCAGTCAGACACATCCTTGAATTGTGCAACAGATAAAATCAGCTCACTATTGAATACGGCATTAGTCCACTGCACCAGGTGTTAATATATAAATAACTCCATGCATACACTTCAGTGATGTTTGCAGAATATACCCTCCTTGCGGTCTGCCAAAATATTTGCTCCTCACACACTGCACAAAGTTCTTCAAGTTTTAATTCAGCTGGCTCTTTCCTGTTACCAGTATCTTCCTGCTTGCTTTATTTATACATTGACTTATGACTTGAAAGACTGGCCCAGACTGTTTTCTAAAGTCTAAATAAGAAAAACAGCTCACATAAAGTTCCCTTCCGTATGGATGAACATCACTGATACAGCTCATCCCACAATAATACTTCATTACTAATGACAACCAACAAAAACCCACAATCGATCCGTTAATTCTTTTTATCTTATGTTTAATCACCCACTGGAGATGCCACTGCTAACTTATAAGGGAAGTTTCAGCAATGGTAAGTTGCAAGCTTCAATTTGAGAAAGCTTTCCGTTCCGTGGTTTAGTCCATCATTCCGTTCCGTTCCGTTCCGTTCCGTAGAATAGTCCCCACCAACTCTGCTTTACTTGGATGCGCAGTTTTTTTACAGCTATAAGCTGTTTTTGGAAGGGATTAATCCTACATACTTGATTATTGGGTGATAATTGCTGCTTAATGTAGGCTACTTTGTGGTATAATAGCCTAAGCTGTTGGATTTCCATGAAGTGAGTGGCAGCTGTTCGAAAACCATAGTGTCCGATAATTGATAGTTTACTCAAGATATTTAAATGGTATGGTTGTTCTTGTACTCAAAGTTTAGGAATTCAGTGATTTGTTAGTCAATAATTATTTTGGCAGCTAGTTTTGTGAAATAGCGCTTCGTCGTAGACTACATGCCCAATAACAGCTACAGAAAGAGCGTACAAGTACAAAAAGTTGTATTGCTACCGCAACAGTCATTGAAAGTATTAGCCATCCCTGTGTTGATTTAGTAATTTTCCTCGCCCCGCACATTAATACAAGTACACGAACAATTTGGATTAAATCACTGTAAAACAATAAGAAGTGTTATATCCATACTGTACATTTTCGTTATGGTATCTTGAGCAGAGTAGGGATATAACACTTCTTATTGTTTAACTGTGATTTAATGTCATAGATTACTCCAACTTGTTTCAGTACTTTTTATCAATGTGCTAAGGTCCCTACTCTAGTTGGAAAATCCAAATTTTTTGGTGTTCTTGTTTGTTAACTTTTTTGTAAATAATTTTATTATGACTGGTGAACCCACGCGTACTGCATCTGATAAGGCACCGCGCGCTCAAGCTGTATGAACTATAGTCTGAAAAGTGAAGTATCCATTACGCTTCGTTGTCAGCTATGTTCAAACCGTTACACAGCATTTCGAATCAAGAACTGTTCAAAACGAACACAGCGTGTTGTTATGAATGGACATGATTCAAATTTTGTGCAAGGTCAGTCAGGTGTTCCCCAAGGAACTGTTCTTGGTCCATTGATGCTTTTGCTCTACATTAATGACATCAAGTGTTGCATCTCATCCCATTTGAAACTTTTTGCAGATGATTGCATATTATAATATCAATAGTCAGCAAGATCAATTATTATTACAACATGACCTCAACATTATATTAAAGTGGACTGAAACTTGGTTAATGGAATTAAACACTTCCAAGTGTGTGGTACTTACCTGTAGTAGACTAACATCCTCCTCTACTTTCAACTATACTATCAGAAATTACTTTTTGCAGCGAGTTACCCAACACCCTTATTTAGGAATTCTCTTAGACTCAAAAATGTCATTTTCACCTCATAT
The DNA here is from genome assembly GCF_963678975.1 of Dysidea avara. Classification (NCBI taxonomy): domain Eukaryota; kingdom Metazoa; phylum Porifera; class Demospongiae; order Dictyoceratida; family Dysideidae; genus Dysidea; species Dysidea avara. The sequence continues at coordinate 27,794,908 of NC_089273.1, forward strand.
CAATCAAGTTATCTCTAAAGCAGCAAGGATGCTAAACTTTGTTAAACGTAACCTTTATAGATGTTCTGCAGAAACTAAATGTTTAGCCTACACCAGTATAGTGAGACTGTTCTATACCATATGCGTATTTTGTACCGTACGCGTATGGTATGTACCATACGCGTATGGTACATACCATACGCGTACGGTACGATTTTCCGTACCATACGCGTATGGTATAGACATACGCGTATGGTACGTACCATATGCGTATTATGCCTTTTCTCAGCCTTGCCATCACCTAGCTACGATGGGCTGTCTTTACAAGCATTTCTAGCTGAGCAAACTTAGAACACAACACAATAATCTGCTTACTACTGAGCTGTAACTATAAATTTATTCATCAGCACACATGCACACATGCATTTCCCACTATAGTCCTATACTAATGTACCTAAATCTTATGTACATGATCTCACTTTGTCTGCAGAACTTTACATAAATGGCACTGTGCATGTATGCTACTTTATACAGTAGCTATCAGAAGCATGCAGATGGTATATTTATACTCAATTATAAGTGTGGATAATTGATAATTTACAACAGAATTGGGTAAATAAGCAAGGAGAGCAATTACAACATGCATGGTAGCTAGTAAGTTCTAACTAAATTATACATATATGCATATACTGCTTGTGCAAAGCTAATAACTGGAAAAATGAACTTCGTAAGTGTCATCAGTTGTGCAACATGGCTCCTCACTGTATTTGCATTTTTATATACTATGTACACTCTTCTTTTGAAGATCCAATTTCTTGTTTACGTACTTTTCTTGTTTATACATATATACTGTGTAAATAGTATATTCATCACACTGGACCTACAGCACAAATTAATGTGGATGTTGTTAACTTTAAAAAGTACATTCAGATAAGAGTAGCTAAACACATTGTCTTCCCATCCACAAGCATGACAGTAAGTAGCGAGTAGCTATACAACGCACTTAACAATAATAAAACAATGCTACTTAATATACATTCAGTACTGAACTATACATTAGAACTCATATATAAACTCACCATAAAATCTCTGCCATGTTATATTTTCCTACTTCATCTCAGCAGGCAATGCACATGCCTCATTCAATAGCAAAGATTCAGCGAACTACAGTTTAAAAAAAATTATTGCACAATTAATTACTATGCACATCAGTCTTAGAGTATAGCATGTCTAATATTGCTATAAGCTACAGCCATGCAGATTTACATTAATTTGCAAACTAAAAACATTACTTTCTCTACAGTTATATCTCTTTGCTACCTCCCTCAATGTTATTGTATCAGCATTCTCCAGGTCTTCCTCTGTTTGAGCAATCATTATACATTGTACTTCTCAAGCTCATCTGATTAAAATTGTCTGTTCAACACACCTTTAGTGCCACCAGGCATAAATATCCATTTTTAAGTGGAAGCTAGTGTACTAACAAATTAAGGTAAACAATAGATTATATGTAGCAACAATAGAATAAAATATTTAATGAAATAATATATATATGCCTGAAAAAATTGGCTCCATTTGCCAATGGATGCAAATTATTTAATATGGTTGCTATGTTGTAACCAATCAGAATGTAGTATATGGATAATTATATCAAAATCTTATGTTTATATTTAGCTACAATGCTACCTCTACTGGCTTAGCGTTTATATCACTATGCATTCCAGTTATATTCATTGAAAAATCGTGAATATCAATATGCTGGCACAATTCTACAGTCTAAAAGAAATCGATGTCTTTTGTCCAAAATAATGCTTTAGAAGATCAAACTTCAAATTTCAGTTTCTGAGTAAGACAAGGAGCATACTGCTCTTGTTTTATGTTGAAGGGATAATTGGGCACCTTTAAACCCAAACACATTTTTACAAAGTTCATATATACAAGTATAGAAAAACCCCTAGTAGAGTTTTGGGTAATATCGCTCTATATAGCTTTTAATTATTGTACTAATCTTTGACTATCTTCAGGAGTATTTGTAAACGCATAAATATTATGTGTGGGTATTGTTCTAATTGTAGGGAAGTGTAGGCAGACCATTTATAGGCAAAACAGACTATTGTATATAATATTATTAATCAATAACTGAAAGTACACAATAACAACTCTTACAACTACAGTATACAACAATATTAATGTTACAGGTATGCATAAATTACATTGTATTACATCATGTCACATCATTACATTACATCATTAACTCTATTATAGATATGAAGGAGGAGTAGCATTTGTAATAATGGCCTAGTTTTTGAATTTTCATTGTATCAACAATGGATCATGAATCCAATAAGAAGCAATATATGTATAGCAATTGCAGCTACAATGTACTGCGTGGAAGAAGAAACAAAAATTAAAATTTACCATATGTTGTCAGTGTGTGCAGTTGCTATGCAACAGCTAGATAATTTGTGACTGGATTTGCAAAAAGGTACCTTTTTCACAGACAAAATTTGACCCATGCATATTTTGAAATTCGGGGTTTCATAAGTTTTTGAACATATACCTTATAATTGCCTGCATGCAACTATCCATGAGTGCATGTACAGTAGCTACTAGTATCTATCTGCATTTTGATACTAAGAGCAAGTTTATCAGTGTAAGGAGTCAAGTGTTACATCATTTTGTTTGCTGGTATGTAAAATGTGTGGAAAAGGTACCTTTTCACAAATCTGGTCATTTTAACTCAACTATTCTAAAGAATGCATACAGTATACCAGCTTGTGTACTTTCAAATCAATTACACTGTGGATAAATGAAGTCATTTATTATAAAAATGCAAGATGGAAATCCATGACAAATAAGGCGGACGAGGCAATAAATCAGTATGTGCAAAAGTCAGAAGACATCAAGAAAATAATCCACAGGTGCTTACATAAACCATCATAATTATATGGGTGATGGCTCTATTGCATGTATTTTGTGGAACTGTCAGATACTTTGATGAAATGAAATGTTAAACAGACAACGAGATACATTGTTATAGATCATACACCAATGACTATGTATAAATCAAGACATATTATATTTAATCCCCTTCCTTTGATTTATACTTTTCAGACTTATACTGTATGCAGCTAGGTGTTATCATGTTTTTCGTAAAGCTTCCAACCCAGCTGATTGACCTTTATTAGTTTTGACAATGTAGAATTCCATCAGATCCTACCAGATCAGCAGGACTTAACACAATTCAAGACTGGATCTGCCAACAGTGTGATGAATTCATGATTGTTTTTATCATATATTGTCCTAAATCAAGATGTCAGTTTCATCACTTATATATATATATAGTCATGCGAGATATCATGTTATTCTTTTATTTTAAGGAGTGCTTTATTTTAAATAGGTTTGCATCATGCAGTAAAGTTAATTATATCTTAATCACATGCAGTAAAGCTAAATTGATCTTAGCTCTAGAGAATAGAATAGCTATAATCAGATCAACTTACCCTGCCATTCACTAGAATTGACACATATAAATTCAGCTCCTTTCCTTCCACTGCTATATGGAACAACTTGCAACCAGAGACTTTTGAAGCTTCATCTATCACCGTGTTTAACAACCTTCTTATAAATTAACTATAAAATCGTAATTAGGCCACACCAAGTCAAACCTTAGTTTCTGGTCACCCGCCCGCATGGTAAACCTGGAACCCTAGTTTATGAGGACTATTATTAATATTACAGGTGCTTAAGTGCATGTGACCCAGCAAGACACTTATTTTTTACTGTAAAAGATCGAGATACTCTAATAGAGCAGTCAGGGATTCCAATAGAGCAGTCACACTACTCTTAACTCTAATATTAGGTATATATGCCACACTAATAAAATGTTTCTAACTATAGCTAGTTTTGTCCTTGATTATATAGCTGTTCAGATTATAACTGTTACTAATGCTTCTGTAACCAAAGTAATTTCAGTAGCATTAACTACTAGCCCATGCAGATGGGCCATAGCTTTAACTTTATAATTCAAATGTAGTCCTCTAATGATTAGTCTAGTAACTTCAAATTCCTTATCACTGAACACTGCAGGGGTATGGAAAGACAGCAACATTCGGTGAGCTTAAACTTTTCCATAACTAAAATTAGATTGGCAAGTAGAAACTCTTATAGTTTAAACATTCCCAGATGATCACTAAAAAACACTAGTCTGGAGCACTCAATGACTCAAAACTTTGACAGTTACTTTTCTCAAAGTTACTGAATAGAAGGCTGGAAACACATAGCTAGTGGGCTAAGACTTTACAGTTGAATGAAGAATTTATGATGTGAAAATAGAAGTTAAATTTCATTTTGGATCATGATCATTTGAACAACTTAGCTATAAGTCATAGTAATACTTTCCTGACATAGCTAATGAGACATTTATTTCACTTGGAAAGCATAAGTAGCTACATGAGCAAAACATTTCCTATAGTATATTCTAAATAAATAATTAAATAAATAAATAAATATACTTAAATGCTATACATCAGTGTATAGCTAGCCATGATCCATCAACAACTTTCCTAGTGCATTTTTGCCGAAGCACAACTACTTATGTTGTTGGTTAAGTTTGACTAAAAACAAAATCAACATGAATTTGCTAAATTGTGCAAATAATAATACCACACAGTATATTGTCACAGTAGAGTCTATAGTCCTGAAGTCCTGATCATCCGCCCGCCCGCATCCATTTGTAGGCTTGGGAGTGACCAGAAACTAAGGTATGACTTGGAGTGGCCTTAGTTAGCTGTAGCTATATATTTGATTTGTATATTGCATTTATACTCGCTATGCGAGGTCTTGCAATTATATAATAGTAATAAAATATATGATTGCTCTATTGAGTATCTCGATCTTCACTGAACAGAAAGACTAGCTCCTCCCCCCTCACTCTTCCCCGAACAGAAATGAAAGCAGAGTGCCATCAGGCGTAGTCAATAGGTACGGCAGTGTAAAAACCTTCTGCTTAATATTATACGCATACCAGGTTAGCTATACTCAGATGGTACGATTTTCCGTACCATACGCGTATGGTTGTACCGTACGCGTATACGCATATGGTATGTACCATACGCGTATGGTACAAAATACGCATATGGTACAGAACAAGACCACTGTTGGAGTATGGATCGGCAGTATGGGACCCCTACTTGCAGAAGGAAATACAAAGTATAGAAATGGTACAACGATGTGCTGCTCGTTGGGTCAAGTCAGACTACCGATATAACAGTAGTGTTACATCTATGTTAGCAGATCTACAATAGCCATCACTTCAATACCGACGATATGTGACTAGATTAATAGTTTTCTACAACATTGTTTACTCCTCATCAGTCTTAACAGTCCCAAATTACTTAACTAACACCACATATCCCACCCGCCACCACCACCCCTTCCATTTTGAGATTCCATTTGTTAGAACAGATCATTTTAAATTTAGCTATTACCCCAAATCTATCCGCGATTGGAACAATTTACCAACTGACACAATAGAATCCCAATCTCTACAAGTATTTTTAGATAAATTGTAACTGACTCTTATCTATGTGATTTGTAATGTTTTTCCTTACCTGAACATATCAGTTTGTAATTGTGTTTTCAGTAATCATAATCATAATCATAATCATAAAAGCACCTCGCATACCAATTTTTTAAAATTAATTTTTATTCCGGCCCTAATGGCACTCCAATCCTCCCCGATCTCTAGCTAGAAGTTAAACCTAATTTAATTTATAAATGACAAAAAGCAGAAAGAAAAAGCAGCTGAACTTACAGAGCCTACACAGGCATACAAAAACATCGCATGGACCGCCAGCATACACACACCAAAACCCCCGGACAGGGGCCTTAACAAGAAAGCACTGCAGACTAGTGACCAAACTGCAGGGAGTGGGAGCATGAAACAGAGTTCAACTCCCACAAAAGACTGCCAGGCAACAGGCTAAATAGATGTAAAAATTTCCGGGCATTGTGGCGCCACAGACAAACAGAGAGTTGCTTTAGCAGATGGCGGCATGCTAGGCCACGAGAAATGCCACTCCTGGTGGTTGTCCTCAAAGCAATATCCTGGAAGAGAGGACGACTAGCAGCAGACCACAAACCCAAGGACTCAACCACCAGGGGGACAAAAACACCTCCAGCTGACTGTACAAGCTCATGATGGTGAGCATCCTTATCTTCTTCTCCCTTAGCAGCAGCCACACCTGCTGAAACTGCAGACCGACCCAACGGAGATTCTTGTAATGGACAACGCACAGTAACATCGAAGTACGCAGGCTTCCCATGCACAAAGTCAGGGTGAAAAACATCACCAGGGCGATCCAATCGGGAACCAGCACACCGTTGCTCTTTACGGCAACCAGTGTTGTCCAGAAGTAAAGCATGATATATCACATCACATAAAGCATTGTGCCTACGTATACGCATGGGTCCATGTCCACAGCCCAGCAGATGATCACCAAATTGATCAACAACACTACCACATGGGCAGCGAACTGGAGAAGTGGCAGAAAGAGAGGGACACCAAGCCAGTATCGAAGAGAACATACAAACTCCTGTGAGGACATGGATAGGCCTAAAGAATCACAAGGAATGGCCCGAAAGCCATGAATTGGTACAGGGGTCAGCAGAAATTGAACGAATTCTGGCTTGGTCCCGAATGGTAAGTGAATTAAGCAAAAGGGTCTGACGAGCAATATCAAGTTCATGCTGGAAAACACGCTGCCCACAAGCTGGATGGATAAGATCAGGAAGGGAATCACTGTTAATCAAGGGCAGCAGAATTGAGGTAGCAACATCCTGATCCGGGATGGAAGGAAACACGTCAGGACCCCCACTAAAAGACTGGAGCAGACGATAACACAATTCTGGGAGCTGAAACAAGAGCCTAAAAAGGCTGCTGAAGAGGTACTGGTAGCTTCAAGCAAACCCAATCCTCCCATAGAACATGGTAAAGTGGCCTGCAGCCAAGATAAGTCAGATATAGAAGATTTGCAAATACGACCTAAAGCAGATCGAAGATTATAATCAAAACGTTCAAGTTGAGAAATAACACAATTTGGGGAAATAGTACGCAAGAGATGATTAAGTTTACAAACACCCAGACAACTTCGGAGAAGATGGGGTTCAACTTGAGGGTTCCCCAAATCCCCAAGATGGTCCTGAAGAGAAGCCACCTTATCAACAGCCTTGCCAACAAATGACAAGAAATAATCAGAGGATCCCCACACAGGGGAACCAAGAAAGGCAGCTCCTTCCTCTTGCAACAACGAAATACGGGTGACAGATGATGGAAACTCCGGAAACAACTGATTACCAGAAGGCCAAAAGACCTCACATTTAGATAAATTAGGGTAGAGACCAAAACTCGGACCCCGCTGTACAAGCATTTGCAAAAAGGGAGGCAAGGCTGGAGCGCGTACCCACCAGGGTTCCGTCATATAAGTACCATAACTGAAAAGCCAGTCCAGCTGGGAAAATAACACTGGATAAGAAATTAATAAGGACAAGGGAAAACAGTAATGGTCCAAGGGGATCACCCTGCTGTACGCCAGTTGAGGATGCAATCCGGTGGGGGCCAAAACGTAGTTCCCTAATGCAGCAGTAAGACCACTGCACCCAGCTAAACAATTCCGGGAGATCAGATCGACAGCGTGATAGAAAGGAATCCCGACTACACTCATTAAATGCATTGGTCATATCCACCTTTAAGCAACATAGTTCACAATTAGAGCCCACAGTAGCAAGGATGGTACGAAGAGAATGTACATGCCAAAAGAAAGAAATTGGGAAATAGTTCACCTCCACCAAAAGAAAGAAATCGTTTCGCGCCCCAAATCATATTAACTATCGTCTGAAAAGTGAAGTATCCATTACACTTCGCTGTAGGTTATGTTCAACCCGTTACACAGCAGTACGAATCAAAAACTGTTTGAAAAGCACCTCTGCAATCAAAATACACTGTGAAAAAAGAGGAATATAATATGGTATATCTAATGGCTTAAACTATAAAAATAATCTCAGTATAGCCTTACATTATACTAACTATCTTATACTTTAGTATAAACCCCATCTTATATTATAGGAAACCGATTATACTTTAGTTTAATACACATTCTTTGTATGGCTTTGTTTACTTCACTAAATGTGATAACTTTTTAGCTTCACCATCAGATCTCATTATTGTCTCATTTTTAGCTTCACCATCTCATTATCACCATCTCATGTGACTTAAGGTTTTTTTTACTGTACCAAACAAAGTCATGATGATTTTACATTTTACAATAAGTAGCTACACTTCTGTTAATCACTACACTGTTAAAAATAAGGAGTAACTGTTACTCCCCTAGGGGAGTTCCCAGTGTAGGGAGGATTTAATACCCCTATATTTTTGTGGAGAGTAACTAACACCCCACAAAGGAGTAACAGGAACCGTTTGAAAAATCTATTGTAGGGAGTTCTAGTTACTCTAGGAGAGTTCACATAAGCATGCAAGGCGTTTCCTTTACTACATGAAATTCTGCAAATAACTCCGTATAAAATTTCAAATGATGTTAAAGACATACAGCAAAACTGTAACAAAATATTTACAATATCCAGCTTTATAATATTGGAAAGTCTCTGAAAAAAAGAGACCAGTAGCAAGGCTTCATCATCAGCAAACGATGCTTCACTACCACTTCACTGGAGTTACTTCCTGCCACATGACATGTTATCAGCCATAGTAAATAGCAGTATAGTAAAGAAATATTCAGCAATCATATACTTGTTACCTTTATGGCTGAAGGTACGTCACACACAGTTGCCAACAAAGTTGTAAAAACAATTCTTCCAGACCAGCAGCATTGGTAGTGTAAACTAAACAGGCAAACAGTTGTTATCATGCAAAACAGCACTTTTTTGCTACCTGGAGCCAGTTCATCATTTTGTTCGTCTATTTGTTCACTGATTTCTTGTGGCACCTGTAATAACTATATGTTTACAAATTGATGCACAGTCACTGTATGTTAACACACTTACTGGATGTTGTAAAAATTCTATGTTCTCAGTGACATTGAGACATCCATGCTAAAAAAGTAAATATGTGCTTACGTAACTATGAACATTATCTCCTTACAGGTCAAGAATAACTTGGAAAGTTGATGAAGTTGAAGACACACAATGTACATTGCATGAAAGATTCTTGTTAACCGCAGACGATACATCTTACTAGTTAATTCCAGTGAATCTGCATGTAATTATGTAAAAAGACAATGATACAGGCTACTGACCTTACCAGGCAATATCATTGTGTCCGGCTGCTTCTTCAACTTCTTACACACTGACTACTAGTAGCTAGCGGTGAGCTTGGATGGGCTGAATAGTGAATACTGTACGTATCAGTCAGTGCGGATACGACTGAGTCCGCCGAATTTTAAGTACTCTTTCCCTGAGTCTTGAACTATTTCTGCCGTATCACAATAAGGCGCCTAAACCCTCACGAGCAGTGGTGACTTCTGTTGGAGCCAGTTTAATAAACCGGTGTGTCACACGAGACGACTCAGATCAGTATGGAAACAATGAACGAGATAGACTCTAGTGAACGTCCAGTAATTATTCACGAACAATCTAACAATTTAGTATCACCTTTTAAGCACTACAATTCCTCAGAGAAGCAAACCGCTTTCTACTACTCAACACGGCTCTGTTGTTAAAGAAGCCGTTTCTATGGTAATACTCTTCACTCTAAATAATGCGCTTGTAATAGAAATGGTATTTAATAATTGTACATACGTATTTCAAAATATTCTTGAGTAACAATTCGTCCTCCTGTTTTCGTACTCTCTGTTTCCTTCACTATGTCTTGGTTAGCCTGTAAAATAAAACATGAGTAAATGGCTGCCATTGAAAAGGAAGCCTAAATAATTACTTTCCTTTTTTACATTGAGTGGCTAGAATTGAACTGTTTAGTTAATGGAGAAAATAACATAGTGAGACAGCTATAACCTGCATGTGGCTCATTCATATGTGGCCTCAGCCATACTGGCTCACTGAGTTCACCTTAGTTACTAGTTAGCTGGTAATGGGAACTCTTCAGTTTGGTGCCTTCACTTACTTGGACTTCTCTTTACCCTTAGCGGGTTACTATTACTCTCCTAGTAATTCAAACTCCCCTTTCAGAGTAAAATATTTCACTCCCCTAGTTACTGTTACTCCCCTGTTTAACAGTGTATAGCTAGCTAACTAGCTATAACTTCAGTTTGTTGTGATAATTTCATACGCACACATTTTCATACGGCAAAGTGTATAATACCAGTAAAATTAATTATTCAATCTAAGAGCCATACAAATCTAGAGTTTCTTGCACAGTTAGCACAGCTGCAAAAGTTCGTAGTAATGCTTGTTTTAAAATTGAAGGGGAGCGCATGCGTATTACTAATGCAATTAAGTCGCCATCTTTGTCGCTATTGTTGTATCAGAGGTTGTAAATGTGAGTGATACGACGGTGTATCTCGCGGAGAGAGTGTACGCGATCGGCACCATCGTCCAATGAGCCACGATGATAGTTATGGACCACAACTGTACATCCCTGCTGGCTGTAGTGGTGAAGTGGCGCGGCCAAGTGGACAATTCCTTCGATGGCAGCAATCAAAAACAGCTCTAGATGAGTAAGTATTAGACTGAAATGTGCTGGATTGACTCGTCCCGCCTTCGAGAAATTGGGTGAGCCAAACACACAATACTTATGTTCGTACTGTATGATGGTAAGTCAGAACAATGAAATATCCAAACTCGCAAATATAATAAAGGATCTCAACTCTGCCATCATCTCACTGACAGAAACCATAACATCATTAAAGTCTTCTGTCACAAAATATACTCCTACATCTGTTCAGGAAGCAGATGCCACTACTAACATACCAGTAAAGAGAACTGTAGATGACAGAAGCATGAATATTGTTGTGTATGGTATCAATGAATCTCCCCCTAAAACCGCTAAGCCTGATAGAACCAAAAATGACCTACTCAACTTACTTCCTGTACTAAATGCTGTGGATTCTTCTATCCAGAATGCATCAATTAAAGATCTATTTCGACTGGGGAAATTTGACCCAAGCCAAACTCGACCAAGACCCATTTTAGTTAAGTTTCTTCGCAGGATTGATGTCAGTACTATTTTATCAAACAGAAACCTAGTTAAAAAACCTGTCATCATCAAAGCTGATATGTCTAAGGATGAGAGAAAGATCGAATCCATGCTTTTACAGGAACGCTGGAGACTTATACAACAAGGCACAAATCGCAAATATATTACTATCCGAAAAAATGAAATCTTTGTGGGAAAACTACTTCATGGAAAAGTCATCGACCAAAACTTTGTAAGATATGGACCACAGGTCAACACTACTGAAAATAGCTCAGCATCATCCATTTCTGTTGAAACTGAAATGGATCAAAATGGAACAACCTCATGACTAGCAAATCCAAATCATTATCCTGCACCTACTAACCTTAACCACAACTGTAATGCAACAAATCAAGAACATTCAAATCGTAATGAAATATCTCTAGTGATTGCAAACTTTTGTAGTGTTTACAATAAGCAGGCAGAACTGGAAGCCTTCCTATCAACACATAATATTGACATACTGCTTGGATCAGAATCTCATCTTGAAAACACCATATTAAATAGTGAAATATTTCCAAATTCTTACAATATATACAGAAAGGATAGAAATAGGCATGGTGGTGGTGTATTTATCTTGATCAGAGACACTTTTTCAACTTCAGAAATAACTTTAGAGTCGCCTTTGGAAATTGTTTGGATCAAAGTGCATATTAAAAACTACGATGACCTTATAATTGGATCGTTTTACTGTCCACCAAACTCTCCACCAACAGTATTTGATGATTTAGTGCAAAATTTTAGTGAAATCAAGGAGAAACATCCTCACACCAAGATTATTATTGGAGGTGATTTCAATTGTCCTGGAATAGACTGGGAACATGGTTTCTTATCAGCAGAGTCATACACATCTAGATTACTCCGAGAAAAACTTCTAACATTTTTACAAGACTTTCATCTCAACCAGATTGTCAACTTTCCAACCCGTGGCATAAACATCCTAGACCTGTGTTTTACATCTCACCCTAATATCATCTCCACTTGTAACTCCATACCTGGCTTTAGCGACCACGATGCCATATTGGTCAGTCTATCTGTCTCATTTTATCAACAAAAGCAAGAGCCACACAGAGTACCTCTTTACAAAAAAGCAAACTGGGACATAATACGAAGTAGACTATCTGATCTGTCACTTGAATATTTTAATTTAAACAGCACCTCAGTCAGAACTGTTGATGAAAACTGGTCCTTTTTTCAAGAAAACTTCCAAAGCATTATAGATGATCATGTCCCTTTTAAAACACTACGTAAAAATACTCGTCTGCCCTGGATGACAGCCGAACTCACACGCCTAATAAGAAAAAAGAAACGAGTATATAAGAGGGCTAAACGTCACAAGCGAGACTCAGATTGGTCAGAATACAAAGATTTACAACGTAAAGTACGTCAAATGTTAAGACATAAGCACAGGGCTTATATTACTAACATTATTTCATCCTCAAACGATAACAAATTGTTCTGGAGATATATTAAAGCTAAACAACAAGATATTACAGGAATTACTACCTTAAAAGGTCCTGATGGTGAAGCTATAACAGAGTCAATAGATAAAGCAAATATCTTAAATGAACATTTTAAATCTACATTTACCACAGAACAATTTGATAACTTTCCTTCTAAGTCCAATTCTCCGTATCCATCTATGCCACATTTTGAGATTACCACACAAGGAGTTTACAATATACTAAATGAAGGTAATTCAAACAAATCTCCAGGTCCTGACAAGTTACACCCTTATGCCCTAAGAGCCACAGCAGCAGAGATATCACCTATGCTTACCCACATCTTCCAACAGTCTCTCAGCTACAGTAGATTACCAACTCAATGGAAGCATGCATATGTCACACCAGTTTATAAAAAAGGAGACAAATCAGATCCCAAAAACTACCGTCCAATATCACTAACTTCAGTAATCTGCAAAACCATGGAGCACATCATTGTCAGCCAATTAATGAAACATCTAGAGTCAACCAACATCTTAACAGAAAATCAATTCGGCTTCAGAGAACATCACTCCTGTGAATCACAACTGCTTGTGACTGTCAATGATATAGCCAAAGCAATAAACAATAAACTACAGGTAGATTTGGCAGTACTAGACTTCTCCAAGGCCTTTGACAAGGTTGCACATGCTCGACTTCTAAACAAACTGGAGTATTATGGAGTGAGAGGAAGTTTGCTGGAATGGTTTGAATCATTTCTACACAACAGAACACAGCAAGTAGTAATAGAAGGCCGTTATTCCATATCTTGTGACATAACATCTGGTGTCCCCCAAGGCTCAGTTCTTGGACCTGCCCTTTTCCTAATATATATCAACGACATAACTACAAACATACATAGTGAGTTGCGACTGTTTGCAGATGACATTTTAATTTATAGGCCTATACACTCACCAAGTGATCAGAAGATTCTGCAGGATGACTTAACTACTCTTATAAAATGGGCAAATGAATGGCAGATGGACTTTAATGTATCTAAATGCAACATCTTACAAGTTACCACACACCATACCACCAAAACATTTACATATCAAATGAATGGAGTGCCCTTGAAATCAGTAGAAAAGATTAAATATCTTGGAGTTTACTTGAACAATAAACTTTCATGGCACGATCACATTGACTACATATGCAACAAAGCAAATCGATTACTTGGTTTCCTAAAGCGAAATTTACATTCCTGTCATAAACACTTCAAAGAATATGCCTACAAACAATTTCTGCTACCATCTATCAAATATTGTTGTGCCATCTGGGACCCACACCACCAAAATGACATTTCTAAACTTGAAATGATTCAACATCGAGCTGCTCGTTTCATCTTAAATAAGCCTTGGAACAGACACCACCGTGACAGTATCACAGACATGTTAAATGAACTAAATTGGCCATCTTTACAAGAACGCAGAAAGCAAGCACGCCTCATCCTATTGTACAAGATAGTTAATCATTTATTATTGGTCCCAAATCGCTGTCTGCCATCATTAAATCAAACTGCTACCAGAGCCCATCATGATCAGAAATTTAATCATATACAGTCTTCAGTAAACACGTATCTCTATTCATTCCTACCCAGAACTATTCCCCATTGGAACGATCTATGTATCCCTAATCTATCTACCATTGATCTTGAAACATTTAAACAATCAACTACTCCTACTTTGTAACTGTAACTTAGCACTTATTGTATTTATTGTAACTTAGCCCTCACTGTAATTTAGTATTCATTGTAATTCTAGCACTTATTGTAACTTACCACTTACTGTAATTTAGCACTAGTTGTAACCTAGCACCTATTGTAACTTAGCACTTATTGTAACTTAGTACTAATCATTACTGTAACCTAAATTATAGGCACTTATGTTATTGTAACTTAAACTAGGCACTTATGTGTACGTACCTTGTACATTAGCGTAAAAACCCTGTTGGGTGTTTGCTAATCAATAAATAAATAAATAGACTAAAATGATAGCTTGTACGATAGGTTTAGCCGTATTAAATTGTTTATTGTGTATTGTATGACAATGGCCTGCAAATGATTCAACTTTGGTGTTGCTGTGTACGTATTACATGTTTTATATCCTGTTATATCTCAGCTTATGGCGGATGACGAGTGGACACAGTTCATCAGCCATCAACTGTAAGAGTATGCATGGTCTGCTCTTACGATTTTGTATATTATCTCTTCAGAGGTACAGTTTCTTTTCGAACCTCTTAGTTCTACAGGCTGTCAGTGTACAATATCTGCAGTGTTAGTTTCCTTCAATGGCAGCTGCTTCCTTTAAAGAATCTGGTAGTGACCATATGTGGACAGTTTTGTTCTTTTTTCACGGAGTTGTTCAACGTCATCTAATTACTTACAGCTGTAAGTGCATTAAGCCTGATTGTGTTTTTATTCATTTTCTTTTCAATGGGGTAGGAATTACAGACTTGGTGATTCTTATTGCTAACATCTGTAAGTAAGTACACTGAGTGTCCAGTATACAATTTATATTTACCTTCGTTTAGGTTTGTGGAAACTGGTCTAATTTCTTCTGGGAACTGGTCTCATTTCTTCATGTTTTTCACTACTTTTTATCAACAGCTGACAGCTGCTACCTTGTCTGGCACTGTAAATGAGTTGAGTGCTTTCAAGAACCTGTTCCGTCTTGTTTGTCCTTATTTCACTGACCATGCTCGTATTGCTAACAAAAGTAAGTTCACTGAGAGTATGCAAATTATATTATATTTAGTCTTGTTTCAGTTGTACTTAGTGATTACAAGATTCTTGGACTTGGTTATGAGTGTATCAGATGCTTCTTGTGAGCTTACGTAACACGTTAGCCCAACAAAGTCACATACTAAGTGGCTGTTTTATGTCTTGTTAGACTCACTGATAACACCGGTAAGTACACAAAATAATCCAGAATATGAATTATGTTTGCCTCCATTTAGGGTTGTGAGACTTGGTCTTATCAGACTTGTCTTAGATGTACATGGATTGTCGGTCTCAGTTTTAAAAGATTGTTACAAACTGTAAGTATAATGGTTGTTCAGTATACACATTATATTTACCATCTTTAATAGAGTTGTGGGACCTAGCCACCATTCTACATGGTAATACTAGGTTTCCAGACAAGGTCGTGGTTTTATGAGATTCTTATTGTTACAAACTGTAAGTCCAACGATTATCCAGAATACACATTATATTTACCATCTTTGTATTAGAGCTGTGGGACAGTTCTACCAGACGACTAACAGATTGTCACAGAGTTCTACATAGTGATGATAATACAGGTAATTTGTAATGGAACTTGTGAATTGTATTTACTGTCTTACCTGCTGCAGTTGGATAAAGACTGATAAATGACGAAATTGATTTGATACTGCCATGGCCAAGGAGACATTGATTTACTAGCTGTACCTATTGTGGTTTTAACATATTTACAGAATTAAATTCATTACAAATATAATTATAGAAATTATTTAATTAAGGTAGCCACAGATTATAGGAAAGTAAAAAGGTACAGTAGTATAGTAGCCAATATATGGTTGAAATAGGCTTAGTATAGTCTGATAATACACCGCAGTATACTAGTGATTTAATCTCTAATATATGACTGTCTTAAATGTATTCAATAAGCTTGTTATAGTAAAGTCCTAATCTAATCTAATATATGCTGTACTATTTAATTCCAATACTAACATAATAAGACTGTTATATACCTTATTATTCTGAGCTTTTTTCAGTGTAGCTACGATGAAAAATACGAACGATTTCCGTTTCGAAGGAAGCCATCACGTTCTATCGCCAAATCGACAACTTTCCCTGTCAGCAAAGATGAATGGGAAACAAATGAGGACACTGGTAAATCCATGAAGAATGCATTGTACGTACTGTGGTATGCCAAAAGGCACCTGTCGGACCGAAGTGACGTCGAACGGTGAAAAAATCAAGCCCATAGCCTAAGCCGTTATATAGTTTATTATTATTATTATTATTTTTTATTTTATTTTATTTTTTCACGGGCTAGATGTAATGCCCTTTCCTACCACCCCAAGCACAAGAGGCAAACGTGCTGGACAAGAACTGAAAAGCGGGACATCTAAAGGTCCCTAGGGTCCTTTGTTAGGCCCATTTCTGGGGAAACATCTGGTGATCTAAACGAGAAGGAGAGGCTTCCACGGATGCACATCGTCGCTGACCTCAACAGGGAGAAATACAGGGTACAGCGAATCCACGCCAAAGTACTACTGAACTATAAAGCACCACGTTTGGAAAGGAGCTCAGCAAGCCGGCGATAAAATGTGATGGCTTCCCTCCCCATGCCCCCAGTTGTGGCAAACACCAATGGAGTAAAGGATGCAAACTCCACCACACGGACACGGTAAAAGAGTTGCGCATAGAGTTGCGCTTGTTTGAAGGAACACAGTAAAAATAAAGTAGTGGATGTCACTACTAAATATAGTGAACGTCACTACTAATGTCTGCCACAATACTCACTATTTTTGTTTAGTAACGTTCACTACTATGTGGTAAGGGTCACTACAAAAGAGTAGTGAAGGTCACTACAAAAGTAGTGAACGTCACTACACAAGTGAGTATTGTGGCAGAAATTAATAGTGATCTTCACTAGTTTGTTTTTACTGTGCATCAGCAGTAGAAAATTCTGCAGAATAAAATAATTTTAAAATTCCATAGCAACTTGTTGAAAGCGTTTCGAGTTAATCTAAAAGCCTGTCTTATTATTATTATTATTACTGTGCAGGAATCAATGACAGATTATAACGCATAGGTGTTCTGCATGTGAGTATCTAAGTTAATACAAAAATCATTAAGTGTGGGAGAATCAACTACAGGTGGAGGTAAACTATTCCATAATTTAATTAAAGAAGGAAAAAATGAAAATTTATAAGAATCAATATTTGTAGAGAGATGGATATAGTATCCTCCTCGAAGTAAACTTTGTTTAGGTGCAAAGTCTTCGCTTAGTCTTAATCTTACCTATACTGCCTCATCGTCTTAAGTGAAAATTGAGCCTGATTTTTGGGTTATATGTGACCGGATTTCACATAACAAGGCTTCCACACACACAAAATCAAACTTACGATTTTACCAGAAATGGATTGCTGGTCTAATACACTATCATATTTCACGCTGTACTTCCTTCAGCACTGACAAGTCTGGTTTCTGTAGCAGCTTTCTTCCGACCCTGTCAACGTCACGAATGTGAGATTGGCACCATTAAAAGGCCATGGCTTTGTGATAATGGTGTGTAGTGAGCAGGGACTTCACAGAGAGCTCGCCAATAGTGTTCACAGTGTATTTGGAGTAATTTGAGGGCCATGGAGAGCCCAAACTTGGCCTCTGGATTCCAATAGTCTTCTTACTTCATTTTATACTCGTATATTAAGACCACCGTCCACCCCCACCCTCCCACCCTATTACTACCACCGTCCACCCCCACCCTCCCACCCTATTACTACCACGTGTGATATTATTACCCGCTTGAAAAAAGCTGATCAAAACAGGGCAAATTTTGGGTATCAGAAATGTATACACCCACTCAGTGTTAGCTAGTGAACAGATGAACAATTGGTGCAAATTTTGTTTGCACAGCTGTAGGCACTTGGAAGTTATTACACAACGATTCCTTAAAATCGCCATATCTCCTAACAAAGCTTTGTGCGTCGAAGCCTTGTTTTGTCAAATTCAGTCACATATTATTTCGTGGGACACGCCTACTTCTTTTTGGTCCCTACTATACAGGTACTATCGTACTTTATGATTCTACAAATCGTGCGTTTTGACGATAGAACTATCAACGGTGAGTATCAGATGAATAGACTGATGAAGTTAGTATCCAAAATGGAAGAATTTCCATTACGTTTTACTAGTACCTTACTTACAAAATATACGGAATGATTTAGCAAAATTAATTAACCAACGATAACAGTGCAAATATCTACAGGCCATGTTAGATCAAACATCGCAAGTTGATTGATCCGCTTTCGGATCAATTTCTGCAACTTCTATCTCCATTGTACAATTTCCTTGGGTGATCATTGATCCTGAAACTAAACATTTAAATCCATCTTTTGTTATCTCGAAATCTTTCCAACATGCGTCTCCATCGTGTTTAAACTTTTTACTGCCGTCTGCAGATTTTGTACTGTCTTTTGCAAGTTTTTTTCTATCATCTTCTAGTTTTTTTCGCAGTTTGTTAATATCGCTCAATGTAATCCTGCTTGTATTTTCTTCACACTCGTTATCCCAGAAAAAAGCTGTCCATTTGTTTCTTCCCTTAAACGGAACACTAAAATAAATAATCAATATAGTATCTTTCTTAATTTCATACAAAATATATCCTTTAATGCCCTTGGGTACAAAGTATTTCTTTCTTAAAGAGTAAAAGATAGCATTTCCACTGCTAACACGATGCGGAATAATATAATCAGACGTTCCACGCATTAACTTGTGACATCCATCTATCCATTGCAATTTAGTTTTGTTGTTTACAATGATATTTAAACTGCACGCTACATTTTGTTCGCTAGCAATGAAATCATAGCCAGCATTCATTGATCCAATTTGAAACACAAAAGAACCTGCCACCCCACCAACAAATTCAGTAGCCATTGTAATAGAGTTGTAAATACAATAGTATGTATGCAATTCTCAGCTAAAAACAACAACAGTATCACTGACAATATGATCTATAATTTAATAACTGAGGCAATAAGTTGGCAATTTAATCTTTCACACACCGGAAACTTTTAAAGAGGGCGCGCGAGTTACAAACGACATTAAAGGTCCACTGAAATGGAAATTTTACTTACCATTTTATTGAATAAATAGGTCGTGTGTATCATGCAATGCACAAAATCACCTTTTTAGTTATTCAATTATGTTGTTGTAGAAAGATATTAAGCCACAAAGTCTAATTACGTCACGCTTTGACGCAAGACAAAGAATAGGAAGTACTGTTATTATACACTTTCCAATGGGAAAGGTAGATAAACGGTGGAAATCTAACGTGCAGATGGTAATGCCCAAGCTCTCTTTTTCAACTTCATAGTGTTCCAACATTACTTGGACGTTCTGCTGGAAAACAATAGCGGAGTTGTTCTGTAATTGCCTGTAGTATGTCGGCCTGTGTGCTTCACACTATTGAAGCTCACGCTTCATTATGCTTCACTGAAGTAAGATTAGTTCAATTTGTTTTCGATTTGTTTACAAAGCTAGGTTAGCGGTACCATGAAACAAACATTGGTATCTACTACACTTTCCTGAGTCGCTTCTCCGCCTGTTAGAGATAATGTCAAAAAAATGAATTGTGGGAGTCAGATGTCCTTCTTCGCGCTCCTCCTCTTCAAGAACTTTTCCGTTACTAACACACCGAGAAGCTGTTGTACCGTGGCATCCTTTAACGGTACCGCTAAAGGCAAGCGTAAAGTTATCGTGTAAACGGTTATTTGTGGCAGTTTTTCATTACAGTACGACTCAATTAGAACGACATGGCTATGAAACGGTTATTGGATTAAGTTACTGCAGCCTCACAGGACACTTCGCCGACAGAAATCCAGAGAAAGCTAGTTAAGTTGCCAGGTGATACTTGTAGTCACTGTATGAAACGCTGCACGTCGAAAGGTGAATCAAGTGATGCTATTCAGACGTCAAAGGTGTGATATGATTGAAACATATGAGATACTTAAACGACATTTGACTTGGACCCATCTACATTTTTTACTTTAAATACTGCTACCACCAGGGGCCACTCTCTTAAGCTTTTTAAAGAAAGATCAAGATTACTTGTTAGGCAGAACTTTTTTACAAATAGAATAGTCAATTTATGGAACTCCTTACCTGACTATCATTTCTGCACCAACAGTTGCAACCTTCAAGCTGCGCTTGGATAATTTTTGGAAGCAATCTAGATATGGGCACCTTCAAAGGCCTGCGGCCTAGCCTGGCAAGTTAGCTTGCCTTGGTATCTACAAGCCCATTAAATAATAATAATAATAATAATAATAATAATATTCAATGTGAAATTTGTTCTAGATGGGTACACGCTAGTTGTGAGGGAATAACTAAAGAAAAATACAAGCTATTTAACTAGGTAGTAGGAGAAATCCCTAATTTAGTATGTTGTAAGTACAATCAGTGCTACTCGAGTCTAAATCAATTCACCTCTGCTGCCATCCGTGACTCTCCTGTTAATATCTCTCAGGACCTGAACGTGATTGGTGAGCAGTATGGAGTTTTAAAGACTACAGTGTCATAACTTAGGTCCCAAATCGAAGAACTAAGCCAGAATAACCTGTCTCTCAAAAAGAAATTTAACGATTTGCTCTCTAGCCAAAAGCAACCTTAGGCAACAGGAAACGATTCCAGCTAACAAGAACTATCCACAGCAACAACTACTGCAGAAGAATTAGCTGAACGAGAAAGAAAGAAAAACAACATAATCATTTGCAACTTTCCAGAAGACACAGCAGAAAGAGATAAGCTCTTAAAAATGTGCAAAGATTCTACTGATTTAAAACATAGATACATTTACTAATTACTTATTGTCTATCTAATTGTTTGCTGTATATCTTATGTGTATGTGTGATTTCTTTGGGGTGTTGATCGCCCCCTGGGCGCATCGGTAATTGCCGTCTGCCCAGTAACAATAAATAAATAAATTTAGATATTAAAATCCATAAGTTATTCCGTCTTTGCCGTAAAACTGATAATAAAGCTAGACCCCTTCTTGTTGCATTAGAGTCTGAAGTCGAAAAGTTAGAACTTTTGTCTAGAGCCCCAAACTAAGATTTCATGAAGAGTATAAAACATATTTATTGCACAAGACATGACAAAACTCCAGAGATTGAAACACAAGAAGTTGGTAGAGGGACTTAAGAAAAGAAAACAACAAGGTGGAATGAACCTAATTATCAAAAATGGCACAATTATGAAAACACAGCCTAGACGACAGCCAGAAATTTTATCTGAACCAATCCCACCAATAAAACAGCCTAGCCTGATTAATCTTGCTGATCACTGTACCTAATATAGAAAGTGTAAAAGTTCAGTTAGATTTACCCTTGTCTACCATTGATTCTAATCTAACAACTGACAGTAATCGTGATCTCACTACACCAATTGTATGTAACTTCAGAAATGTCTCATCCACTCTTAATACAAGAAATGTTAATGATAACATTGCATTGACACTTGTTGTTGTAAACTGCCAAAGTATTCATGCAAAAAAACCACTCTTTGATAACTTTGTTTCTGTCTACAAACCTGATATTATTGCATTCTGTTCCTGCAGGAACAGAATCTTGGTTAAGGTTGGACATACAGAACAGTGAAATATTTTGTGATAATTACCAAGCATTTTGACGTGATAGAGGTGATGGTTTTGGAGGTGTCTTTCTAGCCTGCAATAAAATTTATTCATGGAAAGAAATTGATACTAGTATCTACCTTTGTGAACTCATAGCTTCTGAACTGAAATTATCTCGAAGGGAGTCTTTAATAGTTAGTAGTATCAGTGTGTAGAGCACCTGACACAAATTTAAGATACCTAGAATTAATGTGTCACTGCTTAAATGACTTAGCTGATAAAAATCCCAATGCTATTATATGGTTTGCTGGAGATGTGAATCTTCCAAACATTAACTGGTCAAATTGTTCAATCTCGGGGAACAACTATCCTTCTTCTTACTGTAATATCATCCTTGACACGTTTTGTGATGCTGGTTTGACTTAGTTCCCTACAAGAATAAGAACACCCTTGACATTTTTGCCACTAACTGACCAAATTTAGTTAACAAATGAATACCTCTGCCAGGAATAAGTGACCATGACATAGTTTATATTGAATCATCTGTGAAGGCTGTCTATACGCCTCCAGCTGAAAGGAAACAATTGCTGTGGTCAAAAGTCCACATGAATGATTTGAAAGATTTGATTAATAACTTTACTAGGACATTTCTAAGCAAGTATTCACCAGATTCATCAATAGAACAGATGTGGGAAGAGTTTAAAGCTATTTGTTTGGAATGTGTTAACTTGATACCATCCAGGTTAATTACTAATAGATATAACAAACCCTGGATAACAGCAAACACCAAACAATATATTAGAAAGAAGAAGTGATTGTATAACTGTGCTCGCACATCTGGCTCTACCGAAGACTGGAATGCTTACCGTACAGCTAAAAGGGCAGCCCAACATGAATGTCGAAAAGCACATAATAATTATTTAACAAACTTGATAAATCCACAATCAAATCGTCCAAATAAATAACTATTTTCATACATCAAAAGTCAGCGAAAAGACTGTAATGGAATTCCTACCTTGGAGGTACACTGTGAAAAAAGAGGGATATAAGATGGTATTTCCAGTGGCTTATTGAATACAAAAAAGCTTGATATAACCTGTAGTATACTAACAATCACATGTAAGGCTTTAGTTAATGTGTTAAACATACTGAAACCATATATGTGATGGTATAGTGTGGGCATTATATTTGATATAAACTATTCTAAGTAATGTGGTAAATAAACTGAAACCATATATGTAATAGTATAGTATGCATTATACTAAAGTATAACATGAGTATAATACAGGGTTTATATTAAAGCTTATTTGTATTCAATAAGCCACTGGAAATACCATCTTATATCCCACCTTTTTTCACAGTGGTAAATGGTGAAGTTGTTACTAATAATTTGGCAAAGGCTGAAGAGTTAAACAAGTATTTTAGTTCTGTCTTTACCAGAGAAGACAACAATTGCCCACCTATTGCTGATGCCAATTTTCATCTGAATTAAGAAGCCTGAACATTTCTGTCGAAGGAGTTGAGCAACTTCTTTCTAACATAGAACCGCACAAATCTAGTGGACCAGACCAAATCCCTGGTAGACTCTTAAAGCTAATGTCAAGTGAAATTGCCCCATCACTTTCTCTAAATGTGACCCGGTCTACGAAAAGGGCTCTTATCGCCGAATCAAATATTTTTCAGGAGGCATGAAGAAGTACTTAGGGCAAAACGAGATTATTGCATGTATGCATAGACATACCCTTTCTGCACTCTCCCACAAAGTTTCAGCTTCACAACGTATCTTGAAGATGACTTATTACTCATTTTCTCCGACCCTGTATCTCCTCTTCGCGTTGCACAAACGGACCTTTACAAATCACCATTTTGTCAACACAGCTGCAAATTTTAGCGGGCTGTATCTGCGCGAAATGTCCAGTAAAGATAGAGTTCTCTCTGCTCTTAACTTTCTCACCGGAGAAGGAGTCAGTTATTACTGGGATGGAGTTGAGAGCAACCAAGTAGAGGCACTTATTAGCGACTACTTCGATGCCCCAACTGATGACGAAGACCACAGAAGTGATGACGAAAGCGAAGAGGAATGCGACCACAGAAATGAAGGTAATAATTTAATAACACTAATAAATGAATGGTTAAATAAAAATACACATCACACATACTACTATCTTTTTTTCTTATGCAGAACAACAGCTTACAAACTATGGAGACAGTTATGAAGGTTACTAATTATGCATTCAATAACAATTAAAACATATAAATGGTGGACTTTTTATAGACTATGAATCACAGCCATCTGTTGGTATTGATGACAGTATTCGGGATAAGGTAAATGTAGACTTGTGGATATAAACTTAGTTTTAACTCTTGTAGAAGAATCCACAATAACGCCTGGAATTCTGAGTCCACTTCTAGCGAGTTCTCCACAGTTAAGTGTTTGTACTCCCAACTCACGGGGTACCAGTGCAACATCACTGGCTACTAATGCAATATCACCGGCTACGACTCCAACGTCTCGGACTTCCACTCCTACATCACGGGCTTCCACTCCAACATCTCGGGTAACCAGTTCACAGCCACGGGTTACAAGTTTGCAGTCAAGGGCTACCACTTCACAGCTAGTCAGGTGCTGCTACTCCATCTAGGAAGAAACCATCTGATAAACGTTTGTCAGCTGCCACCCTTGCTAGAATCAAACATGGTGAAGTGGAAAGGGAAGCTGAGCCGGTCACATGTGAAGAATTTGTTCTTACAACTTGTGGATGTCAACTTGCTGGTGGAGGACCTTGTAGCAGTATGTTCTCATCAGAATACTATCAGCAGTATAGGGCCCAGGCCCTTTTCCTCTCCAAGGAGTTACTGGACATGCCATTAATTGGATCAATTGCAGCTACTGTATGCGAAGATGATGACGTTGGGGTGCGTAGTGGGCATAGGCCTGCCAAAAGGCAAAGAACAACTATTCAATACATGCACAAAGGATACCAGGTGTGCCAAAATACTTACAATTTCTTACATAGTGTTGGCAAAAGAAAGGTACACAATATCAAAGAACATTTTTTAGAAAATGGCTTGGTGGAACGGGAACATGGCAATACCAAAAATCATCCTCACAATGCACTTACTTTCGCCAGGATCACAAACATCTTGAAGTTCATTGAAAACTATGCTGAAAAGCATGCCATCCTTTTACCAGGCCGCATTCCTGGATTCAAGAGAGATGATGTTTCAGTACTCCCAACATCAGATAGTAAACAGGTGATATCACTCTAAGTGAAACAATACAACTACATCGAAATGTTGTTTAATGTGGCTAAATCAGGAACCCATAAGCACCGTTACACCTGCTTATGGGCTCCTGTTTAAATCTACCAGGGATTTTCCTAGACAATAAATTTAGGAAGGGCTATTCCTAGTTTTTGAAGTATATGGGGGGGGTAGAGGCAGAACTTCAGTCATCCAAAATTTAGTTAACAGAATTATCATTATTAAAGTTTACTAATTTTCATCATTGAGCCAGTTGAGCATAGTTCAGGGAGGCAAAATTATTTCCAGGGCGGGATAAAATTCCCTCTTCCCATAGAAAAATCCTCCTGTCTGCTCACACTTTGTATACTTTAATCATACTGAAGGCACTAGTCCATTTCCATGGAATACAACAACATACTTACTGCATGTGTATCTTTCGTGCTCCAATCGGGCTGAAATTTGGCACACTTAAAGGGCTCATTACGGCGAATCTCAGTACCAAGTTTGGTAGGAATCCGATGAACATTCACCGAGTTACGACCGATTATTTACATAAAATAAGGTCGAAGGTCTGTCACGCCCACAGGTTAAACCGCTTCAAGGAATGAGCTGAAAATTGCTATGTAGATGGAGTAACTATCGTAGGAGTGCCTTTTTGTGGTTTGAAAGGAATTCACTTAAAGGCCATCGAGATATGACACAAAACCCAACCTGTGTCACAATTACGCGATAGATTTTTATGAATAAAAAAACTATTAGTTTTCACGCCTACTAGGCAAACCGCTTAGAGCAGTGAGCTGAAAATCGGCGTGTAGCTGGAAAAATCATAATAGAAAGTCCTTGCAGTAGTACAGAAGAGTCGGATTACAAACCACTGAGTTATGATTCCAAAGCCAACTACGTGTAACATATGCGAGATCGAGATACTCTAATAGAACAGTCACCCTAATAGAGCATTCAGCTATTTTATTTACTCTATTATAGAATTCTATTACACTGCAAGTTATTCTGTAGGGAGTTCAGCTGCAAACAGTTAATCTTATAGACAGTTCAGCAAGAAGCAAGTCACCCTATAGAGAGTTCAGCTACAGATATATCGCTGTAGTGATTCAGAAGAATCAGAAAATTACAAGTCACACTGATGAGAATTCAGCTATAAACAAGTCATGCACCCTGTGGAGAGTTTGGTTACACTCTCTAGAGAGTTCATGATCAGCTACAAACAAGTCACTATGGAGAGAGTTCAGCTACAAAGAAACTACCCTGTAGAGAGTTCATCTATACAAACAAGTTAACCTATAGAGACCAGCTGCGAACAAGTAACCCTGTAGAGATTTCAGCTACAGACAAGTCACTTTATAGTTTATACAATGTTCAGCTACAAGTAAGTCACTCTGTAGAGAATTCAGCTACATACAAGTCACTCTGTAGAGAATTTTGCTACAAACAAGTCACAGTGTAGAGAGTTCAGCAACCAAAAAAACCACCTGTAAAGAGTTCAGTTATACAAACAAGTTACTCTGTAGAGAGAACAGCTAGAAACAAGAGAGAGCTCAGTTATAGAAGAAGTTGCCCTGTAGAGATCTCAGCTGCAAAGAAACCCTGTAGAGAGATCAACTACAAACAAATCACCCTGCAGAGTGTTCAGCTATAAACAAATCACCCTGTAGAAAGTTCAGGTACATACAAATCACCCTATATAGAGTTCAGCTGCAAAAAAAAATTACTATGTAGAGAGTTCAGCTACAAAGAAACCATCCTGTAGAGAGTTCAGCTAAAACAAGTTACCCTACAGTGAAATCAGTTTGAAACAAGAGATTTCAGCTACAAACAAATCAACCTGTAGAGAGTTCAGCTATACAAGTCACCCTGGTGAGAGATCAGCTAGAAGCAAGTCACCTTGTAGAGAGTTCAGTGACAAAGAAACAATCCTGTAGAGAGTTCAGCTACAAACCAATCACCCTGTAGAGAGTTCAGCTACAAATAAATCAACCTGTAGAGAGATCAGCTAGAAACTAGACACAATAATTATTATAGGGAATTCGGTTACAATTGCAAGCAAATCACCCTGTAAAGAGACCAGCTACAAACAAATCACCTTGCAGTGAGTTCAGCTACAAACAAATTACCCTGTAGAGAGATCGGCTACAAACAAAACACTGTGTAGAGACTTCAGCTACAAACAAATCAACCTGTAGAGAGTTCAGCTACAAACAATTCACCCTCTGGAGAGTTCAGCTGCAACCAAATCACCCTGTAGAGAGTTCAGCTACAAACAAATCACCTTTTAGAGAGTTAAGCTACAAACACATCACCCTGTAGAGAGATCAGCTACAAACAAATCACCTTGCAGTGAGTTCAGCTACAAAAAAATTACCCTGTAGAGAGATCAGCTACAAACAAAACACCGTGTAGAGACTTCAGTTACAAACAAATCAACCTGTAGAGATTTCAGTTACAAACAAATCACCCACTGTAGAGAGATTAGCTACAACCAAATCACCCTGTAGAGAGATCAGCTACAAACAATCACCCTGTAGAGAGATCAGCTACAAACAAATCACCCTGTAGAGAGTTCAGTTACAAACACATCACCCTGTAGAGAGATCAGCTACAAACAAATCACCTTGCAGTGAGTTCAGCTACAAACAATTTACCCTGTAGAGAGATCAGCTAAAAACAAATCACCTTGCAGTGAGTTCAGCTACAAACAATATACCCTGTAGAGAGATCAGCTACAAACAAAACACCATGTAGAGACTTCAGCTACACACAAATAAACCTGTAGAGATTTCAGTTACAAACAAATCACCCACTGTAGAGAGATCAGCTACAACCAAATCATCCAGTAGAGAGATCAGCTACAAACAATCACCCTGTAGAGAGATCAGCTACAAACAAATCACCCTGTAGAGAGTTCAGCTACAAACAAATCACCCAGTAGAGAATTCAGCTGCAAACAAATCACCCTGTAGAGAGTTCGGCTACAAAAAAATCAACCTGTAGAGAGATCAGCTATATAGACACTAGACAAAATATAGGGAATTCGTTTACAAGCAAATCACCCTGTAGAGACTTCAGTTACAAACTCATCACCCTGTAGAGAGATCAGCTACAAACAAATCACCTTGCAGTGAGTTCAGCTACAAATTAATTACCCTGTAGAGAGTTCAACTATAAACAATTCACCCTCTGGAGAGTTCAGCTACAACCAAATCACCATGTAGAGAGTTAAGCTACAAACACATCACCCTGTAGAGAGATCAGCTACAAACAAATCACCTTGCAGTGAGTTCAGCTGCAAACAATTCACCCTCTGGAGAGTTCAGCTACAACCAAATCACCCTATAGAGAGTTCAGCTACAAACAAACCACCTTGTAGAGAGTTAAGCTACAAACACATCACCTTGTAGAGAGATCAGCTACAAACAAATCACCTTGCAGTGAGTTCAGTTACAAACAAATTACCCTGTAGAGAGATCAGCTACAAACAAAACACTGTGTAGAGACTTCAGTTACAAACAAATCACCCACTGTAGAGAGATCAGTACAACCAAATCACCCTGTAGAGAGATCAGCTACAAACAAATCATCCTGTAGAGAGTTCAGTTACAAACACATCACCCTGCAGAGAGATCAGCTACAAACAAATCACCTTGCAGTGAGTTCAGCTACAAACAATTTACCCTGTAGAGAGATCAGCCACAAACAAAACACCATGTAGAGACTTCAGCTACACACAAATCAACCTGCAGAGATTTCAGTTACAAACAAATCACCCACTGTACAGAGATCAACTACAACCAAATCACCCTGTAGAGAGATCAGCTACAAACAATCACACTGTAGAGAGATCAGCTACAAACAATCACACTGTAGAGAGATCAGCTACAAACAATCACCCTGTAGAGAGATCAGCTACAAACAAATCACCCTGTAGAGAGTTCAGTTACAAACATATCACCCTGTAGAGAGATCAGCTACAAACAAATCACCTTGCAGTGAGTTCAGCTACAAACAATTTACCCTGTAGAGAGATCAGCTACAAACAAATTATCCTGTAGAGAGATCAGCTACAACCAAATCACCCTGTAGAGAGATCAGCTACAAACAATCACACTGTAGAGAGATCAGCTACAAACAATCACCCTGTAGAGAGATCAGCTACAAACAAATCACCCTGTAGAGAGTTCAGTTACAAACATATCACCCTGTAGAGAGATCAGCTACAAACAAATCACCTTGCAGTGAGTTCAGCTACAAACAATTTACCCTGTAGAGAGATCAGCCACAAACAAAACACCATGTAGAGACTTCAGCTACACACAAATCAACCTGTAGAGATTTCAGTTACAAACAAATCACCCACTGTAGAGAGATCAGCTACAACCAAATCACCCTGTAGAGAGATCAGCTACAAACAATCACCCTGTAGAGAGATCAGCTACAAACAAATCACCCTGTAGAGAGTTCAGTTACAAACATATCACCCTGTAGAGAGATCAGCTACAAACAAATCACCTTGCAGTGAGTTCAGCTACAAACAATTTACCCTGTAGAGAGATCAGCCACAAACAAAACACCATGTAGAGACTTCAGCTACACACAAATCAACCTGTAGAGATTTCAGTTACAAACAAATCACCCACTGTAGAGAGATCAGCTACAACCAAATCACCCTGTAGAGAGATCAGCTACAAACAATCACACTGTAGAGAGATCAGCTACAAACAATCACCCTGTAGAGAGATCAGCTACAAACAAATCACCTTGCAGTGAGTTCAACTACAAACAATTACCCTGTAGAGAGATCAGCTACAAACAAATCACCCTGTAGAGAGTTCAGCTACAAACAAATCACCCTGTAGAGAGTTCAGCTGCGAACAAATCACCCTGTAGAGAGTTCAGCTGCAAAAAAATCAACCTGTAGAGAGATCAGCTATATAGACACTAGACACAATATAGGGAATTCGGTTACAAGCAAATCACCCTGTAGAGACTTCAGTTACAAACACATCACCCTGTAGAGAGATCAGCTACAAACAAATCACCTTGCAGTGAGTTCAGCTACAAATAAATTACCCTGTAGAGAGATCAGCTACAAACAAAATACCTTGCAGTGAGTTCAGCTACAAACAAATCAACCTGTAGAGATTTCAGTTACAAACAAATCACCCACTGTAGAGAGATCAGCTACAAACAATTACCCTGTAGAGAGATCAGCTACAAACAAATCACCCTGTAGAGAGTTCAGCTACAAAAAAATCAACCTGTAGAGATATCAGCTATATAGTCACTAGACACAATATAGGGAATTCGGTTACAAGCAAATCACTCTGTAGAGAGTTCAGCTACAAACACATCACCCTGTAGAGAGTTCAGCTACAAACAAATCACCTTGCAGTGAGTTCAGCTACAAACAAATTACCCTGTAGAGAGATCGGCTACAAACAAAACACCTTGTAGAGACTTCAGCTACAAACAAATCAACCTTTAGAAATTTCAGTTACAAACAAATCACCCACTGTAGAGAGAGCAGCTACAACCTAAATCACCCTGTAGAGAGATCAGCTACAAATTAAACAAATCACCTTGTAGAGTTCACTTACAAACAAATCTACCCATAGAGATATCAGTTACAAACAAATCACCCACTATAGATAGAGCAGCTACAACCTAAATCACCCTGTATAGAGATCAGCTACAAACAAATCACCCTGTAGAGAGTTCAGCTACAAACAAATCACTTTGTAGAGAGTTAAGCTATAAACAAATTACCCTGTAGAGAAATCAGCTACAAATTAAACAAATCACCTTGTAGAGAGTTCACTTACAAACAAATCTACCCATAGAGATATCAGTTACAAACAAATCACCCCCTGTAGAGAGATCAGATCCCCCTGTAGAGAGTTCAGCTACAAACCAATCACCCTGTAGAAAGCTCAAGTATAAAAAAAATCACCCTATAGATAGTTTTGATACAAACAAATCACCCTGTAGAGTGTTCAGCAAGATAACAGTCACCCTGCAGAGACATCAGGTTACCCTATAGAGAGGTCAGCTAGAAGAAGTCACCTTGTAGAGAGTTCAGCAACAAAGAACCCACTCTGTAGAGAGTTCAACTAGACACTACTTACCCTATACAGAGATCAGCTATATGTAGAAACAAGTCATCCTGTAGAGAATTCAGCTACAAACAAATCACCCTGTAGAGAGTTCAGTTACAAACATATCACCCTGTAGAGAGATCAGCTACAAACAAATCACCTTGCAGTGAGTTCAGCTACAAACAATTTACCCTGTAGAGAGATCAGCTACAAACAAAACACCATGTAGAGACTTCAGCTACACACAAATCAACCTGTAGAGATTTCAGTTATAAACAAATCACCCACTGTGGAGAGATCAGCTACAACCAAATCACCCTGTAGAGAGATCAGCTACAAACAATCACCCTGTAGAGAGATCAGCTACAAACAAATCACCCTGTAGAGAGTTCAGCTACAAACAAATCACCCTGTAGAGAGTTCAGCTGCAAACAAATCACCCTGTAGAGAGTTCAGCTACAAAAAAATCAACCTGTAGAGAGATCAGCTATATAGACACTAGACACAATATAGGGAATTCGGTTACAAGCAAATCACCCTGTAGAGACTTCAGTTACAAACACATCACCCTGTAGAGAGATCAGCTACAAACAAATCACCTTGCAGTGAGTTCAGCTACAAATAAATTACCCTGTAGAGAGATCAGCTACAAACAAAACACCATGTAGAGACTTCAGCTACACACAAATCAACCTGTAGAGATTTCAGTTATAAACAAATCACCCACTGTGGAGAGATCAGCTACAACCAAATCACCCTGTAGAGAGATCAGCTACAAACAATCACCCTGTAGAGAGATCAGCTACAAACAAATCACCCTGTAGAGAGTTCAGCTACAAACAAATCACCCTGTAGTGAGTTCAGCTGCAAACAAATCACCCTGTAGAGAGTTCAGCTACAAAAAAATCAACCTGTAGAGAGATCAGCTATATAGACACTAGACACAATATAGGGAATTCGGTTACAAGCAAATCACCCTGTAGAGACTTCAGTTACAAACACATCACCCTGTAGAGAGATCAGCTACAAACAAATCACCTTGCAGTGAGTTCAGCTACAAATAAATTACCCTGTAGAGAGATCAGCTACAAACAAAACACCATGTAGAGACTTCAGCTACACACAAATCAACCTGTAGAGATTTCAGTTATAAACAAATCACCCACTGTGGAGAGATCAGCTACAACCAAATCACCCTGTAGAGAGATCAGCTACAAACAATCACCCTGTAGAGAGATCAGCTACAAACAAATCACCCTGTAGAGAGTTCAGCTACAAACAAATCACCCTGTAGAGAGTTCAGCTGCAAACAAATCACCCTTTAGAGAGTTCAGCTACAAAAAAATCAACCTGTAGAGAGATCAGCTATATAGACACTAGACACAATATAGGGAATTCGGTTACAAGCAAATCACTCTGTAGAGAGTTCAGCTACAAACACATCACCCTGTAGAGAGTTCAGCTACAAACAAATCACCTTGCAGTGAGTTCAGCTACAAACAAATTACCTTGTAGAGAGATCGGCTACAAACAAAACACCTTGTAGAGACTTCAGCTACAAACAAATCAACCTTTAGAGATTTCAGTTACAAACAAATCACCCACTGTAGAGAGAGCAGCTACAACCTAAATCACCCTGTAGAGAGTTCAGTTACAAACAAATCACCCACTGTAGATAGAGCAGCTACAACCTAAATCACCCTGTAGAGAGATCAGCTACAAACAAATCACCCTGTAGAGAGTTCAGCTACAAACAAATTACCCTGTAGAGAAATCAGTTACAAGTTAAACAAATCACCTTGTAGAGAGTTCACTTACAAACAAATCTACCCATAGAGATATCAGTTACAAGCAAATCACCCACTGTAGAGAGAGCAGCTACAACCTAAATCACCCTGTAGAGAGATCAGCTACAAACAAATCACCCTGTAGAGAGTTCAGCTACAAACAAATCACCCTGTAGAGAAATCAGCTACAAATTAAACAAATCACCTTGTAGAGCTTTCACTTACAAACAAATCTACCCATAGAGATATCAGTTACAAACAAATCACCCCCTGTAGAGAGATCAGATCCCCCTGTAGAGAGTTCAGCTACAAACCAATCACCCTGTAGAAAGCTCAGGTATAAAAAAAATCACCCTATAGATAGTTTTGATACAAGCAAATCACCCTGTAGAGTGTTCAGCAAGATAACAGTCACCCTGCAGAGACATCAGGTTACCCTATAGAGAGGTCAGCTAGAAGAAGTCACCTTGTAGAGAGTTCAGCAACAAAGAACCCACTCTGTAGAGAGTTCAACTAGAAACTACTTACCCTATACAGAGATCAGCTATATGTAGAAACAAGTCATCCTGTAAAGAATTCAGCTACAAACAAATCACCCTGTAGAGATTTCAGCTACAAACAGATCATCATCCTGTAGATAGTTCAGCTATAGATACAAGTCACCCTGTAGTAGGAGAAGTCACCTTGTAGAGAGATCAGCTAGAAACAAGTCACCTTGTAGAGACCAGCTACAAAGAAACCATCCTGTAGAGAGTTCAGCTACAAACAAATCACCCAGAGAGTCCAGCTATGAACAGATCACCCTGTAAAGATTTCAGTTATACAAGTCACCCTGTAGAGAGATCAGCTAGAAGCAAGTCACCTTGTAGAGAGTTCAGTTACAAAGAAACCATCCTGTAGTGAGTTCAGCTACAAACAAATCATCCTGCATAGAGTTCAGCTGCAAATAAATTACCCTGTAGAGAGTTCAGCTACAAACAAATCACCCTGTAGAGTGTTCAGCTAGATAAAAGTCACCCTACAGAGAGATCAGGTCACCTTATAGAGAGATCAGCTAGAAGAAGTGATCTTGTAGAGAGTTCAGCTATATACAAAGAACCCACTCTGTAGAGAGTTCAGCTAGAAATAAGTTACCCTATAGAGAGATCAGCTAGAAACAAGTCACCCTGTAGAGATTTCAGTTACAAACAGATCATCCTGTAGATAGTTCAGCTAGATACAAGTCACCTTGTAGAGAAATCAGCTAGAGGAAGTCATCTTGTAGAGAGCCAGCTAGAAACAAGTCACCTTGTAGAGAGTTCAGTGACAAAGAAACTATCCTGTAGAGAGTTCTTCTACAAACAAATCGTCCTGTAGAGAGTTCAGATGCAAACAATTCACCCTGTAGAGAGTGCAGCTACAAACAAATCAACCTGTAGAAAGTTTAGCTACATTTCAAGTCCCTTAGTAGAAAGATCAGCTGCGAACAAGTTATCCAGTAGGGAATAATATAGATGTAATAAATATATTTATATAATTACTGATAAAATCAAAAACAGTTGAAGTGTTAAAAATCTGCTCTGTCTTTTTATTCTTCCTGTGGTAAAGAAATAGGATAGGTTAAAAAAGCCCCAAAGCCAGCCTATGGCTAGCTTTGGGGTATACAAATACAAAAAGAAGTGATATCTAATCAAAAACAGCCAAGCTATAAAAAAAGGTTCGGCCCCTAAAAAGCTTGGCACCAAATTCACCTGAATGGTCGTTGTTAAAATTTTTACCATTAACCTACCATCACAGCCATTTCTTGGCCGCCACCTTGGATTTCACATCTTTTTTCACCTTGGCCTTTTTAGGGGCCGCACCTTTTTTTTACAGCTTGGCTGTTGTTGATTAGATGAAAGTATCTAATATTATTTTTGTTTGTTTGATGTTGTCACTTGTGATATCACAGATTCACAATGCCTCAGAATTCAGCAGAATTAAACTTGTAATAGGAAGGATAATTAGGTCAAGCATGGCCAAACAGGTAATAGTAAAATATTTCTCAACATCCTAAATTCTATAAAGTTGTTGATAGCTGCTGCAACAAAGTATTATACACAACAACAAAAATCACATAAGTTTCTAAGGGACAACCTTACAGCAATTTCTCCCCAAATTTCTAGACTCTCAGTATACACATACTACTGTACATTGAACAACAACTGTAAAAGTAATATATATATATATATATGTGTGTGTGTGTGTGACTGGGCTTGCAAAAACAGGGTATGTGGGCACATAATTTTTGCCTATTTTTTCAAACTCCCATCACTCTTAACTCTTTTATACCATTACACTATTGCAATCCAATTTTTAGCTCTTGGTAAGCATTTACAGTGGAATTCTAGTTATCCAAACCCTTTGGGACCAGGGGCAGTCCATATCTCTGAAACTGCATATAAATAACCTCAAAAATAGTGTAAAGGTTTGTCTTTAAAATATCAGTATTTTTAACAATCTTTAGTCACTACTCTAATAGAGCAGTCATTTCCATTAGTACGGTTAACCAAGATTTTGGATAATTGGGGTCCGGATAACTGAGGTTCCACTGTAATTGGCTTTATGATGCAAGTTAAATAATGCAGATCTTCTGTTCCAGTACTGAGATATAACCTGTTGTGTGACAGGGTGTAGTAATAATTGTGTGTAGTTTCACTTTGTGCAGTTTCACAGGCACAGTCACATATAGTTTGGCTATGCATACATATCACAACTTCAGATCCTCCAGCAACTGAAACACCTGCAAGTTCTATAGTAGCTTTGCATGAAAGAAACTGCATCAACAAAATCAAAGTTGTCATACTGAGTTAAACATTTAATACAATGCTTGGCACAGGTTTTATCTCAAGGAAGTGGCGACCACTTTTCAGCTAGTTAGATGATTTCAGGATACTCTAATAGCAAAAGTGACTGCTCTATTAAAATATCACAATGCTTGCACTGTTTCATAGGTGTATTACAAGATTTATACTTTACACTGCATATAATTTTGAACCAACTACACTTGAAACTCATCTGCCAAAATTCTTTTCACTACCATATGCATGACAATGTAGCTACACCTGTATGTGATATTTTTATGCTGTATACAACTACAATGCCAAACAGAGAAGTATCAATGATGAGTTATCAAACACTCTTCACAACAAACATTTCACAGCTTTACTCTGTAGCTATGTTAAAGGGTTAAAATAGGAATCCTATGACATCTGCAGAATCAGCAGATACTCTATTTCTGGACTGAAATGTGGCCTGTAAAATGTTGGGATGAAGTTTGTACCCACATCATGCCCCATTTCATAAAAACATTTATAAAATTATAATCCATTTACCATAATTTGTTTTATTTTTGTGCAAAAAGGTTTCTTGATAAAAACTTTCTTGTAAAAGTGTTTTTGTACGATTTACATGAATGACTGCTCTACTAGAGCAGTTCGATCTTATGTAAAAATTTCTTGTGTAAAAATTTTCATACAAGTTTTTGCATACGAAATTATTTTACAAAGAAAACAAGGCAAATTACGATAAGCACAGTTAATATAAATTGTATTTATCATAAAGTATAATAAGAAATAGAACAGCTAAACAATAAATGAACACTAGTGATACAGCGTGACACTGTTTAATTGACTTATATTTATATGCCATCATTGCTACTATGCACACAGTAATCTAAAACACACTCTGTTTTAATCTGCTCAGTTTAGGAAGTACTTTATTAAGCTCCTTAAGGCCATCAAATTCCCAATCACAGTTAGAGAAGTCCAAATACTCTAACCTGGTATTACTAGAGAGTACCACTGCTATGTTCTCAGCAACTACATCACTGATAATAGTATCACTCAGGCTAAGATATTTCAAAGATGAAACATTTTGCAATACTTTGGTGATATGTAACACGCCATCTTCCTGCATGTTGCAATCAATGAGTGACAAATGTTGTAATAATAGATTTTCCTTAATAGTCACTGATAATTCATACGCTGCTTCATTTGTAATATCTATGTCATCTAACATAAGGTGCTTCAGTGAAATAGATCTCTGTAAGGCTTTAGCAATCTCAACCATATCTGTTGATTGTAGTTTAGTTTTAGAAAGATTCAGATGCAATAAGGAGCGATTGTTAGTAATAATGCCAGCCAGCAATTTTTTTGAAGTGTTATTTATATGACATGAACACATACTGAGATAATGTAAAGATGTCACTGTCACGATTGCTGATACAATGTTATGAACTCCAATCTCTGACAACAAACACCAAGAGAAGTCCAAGTGTTTAATATTGTGGTTTTTCATTAAAAAATTAGCAATTTCTTTTGAGTCTTGCTCGCCAATTATATTGTGACTTAAACCTAAATGCTGTAAGAAATGAGCATTTTCAACATACCTGAACAGAGGTGAAATCTTTAATTTAGTGATAGACAAATTTATATCACACAACTTGATATTGGTACTAGCAACTACTGCTACCTGTATAGCTACTTTTTTAGTAATTAGATTTGATGCCAAATTTAAACATTTGATTGTTGTAACTTGCAAAAGTGCTTGCAGAATGGACAGAAATACTGGCTCAGTAAAATTACAGCTTGACAAATTTACATATTCCAATTGCCTATTATTACTCAATAAGAAGATTAAAGGATCCACAAGAGACCAAGTAACCACATTTGCACCAAGGTTTACATATTGGAACGTCTTTATTCCTTTGATCATTTCATATACTGAAAAAGCTGAAGCTGTTGTAAAACAGTTGAATACATTTAGGTGCATTAAATTAAATGTTGACATGTGTTGCAATGCAGCTGCTAGTCTCTCTGCACCCTGCTTAGTGATACTGTTATCACTGATGTCTAAAGAATGCAGAAATTTGACATATAAAAGAGCATCAGCTATTGTAATCACTGCAAATTCTTGCAATTTACATTTGCTTAGGTATATGTGTTTTAATGTATTTCTACTGCTCCTAAAAATTTGCGCTATCTTCACTGCATCCATATCAGTAATTGTATTGAGACTAAAGTCAAGATATTCTAACCTGCACAGATCAGGTTGTATTGCTTTTCTCAATAACAAATTACAATCAGACATGTCCACATGTTTCACAAAAGCGTTTGTAACAAAAACAGAATTTACTGCATCTGAAACTCTTTCAGTGGCCATATTAGATGATATATTGAAGTACTGTAGTGTACTACATTGGCAGAGTCCATTCAGTACTTTGAAAAACCATATTCTTTCAAGCAACAATTTGACAGGTCAATATGCTCTATCATTGTTTTGGAAATATCTGCTTCTATGAGATCTGCTACTGGGCTAGTGATAACATTTGAGCTTAAATCAAGATATTTCAGTGTATTGGTAATTCTAATTGTGGAGTGCATCATAAAAGCTCCAAAGCAGTTAGAGAAATGAAGTTCATATATTTTTCTATTGCTAAGTTGAATACCAGATAAATATTTACCAGCTTCTTTGGTGAAATAGTTATCGCTAAAGTCAAGGAATGTCAGGTCAGTAATGTTCATCAGTGCTTTAGCAATCAGAATAATTCCACATTCCTGTAAGTTACAATTACCAACATTTAAGTATGTTAGTAATGTACTATTGTTGATAACAGATGCTACTGTACATGCACCTTCATTGTCTATTGTGTTTTGACTGATGTCAAGCCACTTCAATCTTGATGTACATCTGAGTGCTCCAGCAATGGTTCTAAACTGTGTTGATGACAACTGACAGTTACCAATATTTAAGGCATTCAAGTCAATAGTTTGGCTAATAAAAGATGCTAGTGAAGTAGCCACATCCTCACTTATTTTGTTAGAGTTTAAATTGAAATGTTGCAGAGTGTTAATATTTTTAAGCACACTCAGCAATGCTAGTAAACCATATTCAGTTAATTTGCAATTAGATAAAATCAAACCTTTTATTTTACTATTGTTAGCAAGAGAAAATGCTAGCATGTCAGCAATTTTATTGTTAATGATTGTTGACTCTAAATCTAAATGATTTAGTGCACTGCTTGTGTGAATACCATGGGAACGTTTGATAGTCAAATCTTGGTTCAGAAACTGCAAATTAATATTAATCAGTTTTAAAGATTCTATAACATTATTAGTACTGCTTGGAATAACCCCAAGGAATTTCTCAACACCTTCATTTTCAGAACATTTTGCAAGATGTACTGACTGCGAATCCAGAGTTTCTTGTAAGTCTTGCATAATTCTTACAGCAGATTTTGCGTCCATAGATCCTGTCATGTTACAAAAATGCTTTTTCTCACCTTCCAAGAAAACAATACCTAACTCAGACTGCACACATGTAGATGATCTAAACTTTTGCTGTTCAGGAGGAATTGTTGAGTAAATAAAGTGACAGTCTATGACAGCGTTATCACATTTAATACTATACTGCTCAACATGTATAGACTGTGGAATAGTTTCAATCACTTTCTTAATCTGATTTAAAGATAAACCATTATGTAACATCAATACATTAGTGATATTATTACTGGTTATCAGTGAAGACATGATAGCATCAAGTTGAACATCTAAGCAGCAATCTATTATAGCAATATTATTTGAAAGCTGTGAAGAAACTGTTATGGAGTCAATCGGACAGTGCCAAAAAATATCCACCCGAGTGATTCATGATCAATCATTTCTATGGTCATTTGTTGCCTTGTTATGTTTTGCTGACAGTGCACTGCAGCAAATGCATGAGATAGTTGTGTAACACTTAAATCATTATGAGAGATGGTTAATTTCTTAATTCGACAAAAAGAGATTAATACTGCTAGGTTAACACCTGCACCAAGTGACATTTTATTGTGTGACAAGTTTAATGATGTAATTGTACACTGTGAAGATACCAAGCATTGTTGTATTTTTATAAACTTCAAGTTATCAATACTGCAATCGGAAAAATCCATATATTCCCAATGTCGACAGATAATGGTTAAAGTTGTTGCAAACTGGTGGTTAACTAGTTGGTCATGACAATTGTGTAGTCTTCAATTAACAATCCATGGATAGAATTGTAGTAGTATATTGAACAACCAATGATTGGAATAGTTACAAATTACCTCACTTTGTGCAATGCAATAAAAGTAAAACTTCAGATCTGAATCCTTAAAATATTCAGTGAGTTTTTGAAACATATGAAATGTTGTGCTGTGGAGTTCATCCACACAGTACACATTAATTGGTGCATTTCTTAACTGCAAACTGCAAGTTTTGATATTGTCATCCAGAATTATGTTATTATTTGAAAGGTACAGTGTGTAATCAGTAATCTGGTGGTTTGGTAGTGAAGCTGATAAGACGTGTGTTATATGTTTATTAAGCAAGCAGTTTGTAAAGAAAGCTACAATACTTTGTTTTGAGATCTCTTTATTAACATTCTTCAGTATAATGACCACCAATGGTATGCCAAATAGTACATTACATAGTTTTGTTCCTTTATAGTATTCAGAAATAATTGCAATTATCATACGATATGCATGGAGTTCATCATCACACACTATCAGCTGTTCAACAACACAATAATTCAGTGCAACAATAATTGCGTCAGTGCAACATGTTGTAAGGCTACTATGAGAAATATCCAGCGTCCTTATGTAAGTAGGTCCAGGAAATAAGGTCTTACAAAATAGCTGGCAATTAGAATCAGTTATAATACAGTCAGTGATTGTCATGTTTGGATAAAATCTGTTACTTCGGAAAAATTCTGTGGTAAGAGAGCAGTGCAACAGCTTGATTGTAGTTATTATACCATTGGGTAATTCCAAAGCTTTTGAAAGTGTATTTTGCTCAATTCTGCAAGCAACTAAAATGGTTTTAGACCTTATGATGTATTTGATTATATCATGAGCTGCACTTGTGAGTGTGTTAGTAATTTGCGTGGCATTTTTTTCTTCTAAATTGCTCATCTCATAAATAGTAACACACATATGCTTGTTAGCAGATAAAAACTTCAACACATTATCTATCAAACTCTTTACATCTGGATTCACAGTAAACATGTTGAAAAATATCAGATGGTGCATGTTCTGAGCATATTTGGTAATTGGTAATTTATACATTAAGTCATCAAAATTATTATTAAATTTGTAATTAATGAAATAATTATGAACTTGAATAAAATTTTGAATTATTCCTGTTCTGTTTAGGTTTACCAACAAAAGTCACAAGCATTTGATCAGTTGAAAACCTTTGTATTTGTGTCCAATACATTTGAAGCATCAAATTTAATAACTTTACCATCTTTGCATTATCAAACACAAGTATTTTATCAATGTTGCTACGATGAACAGATTCAAAGAGATCCAATATACAAAACGATGCACATTGTATTAATACGACATTCAGTTCATTTACTTGAACATTTGTGATAGAGCTTCTAACACCAAAAGCTGATTGGTATAGTACACTGCACAATACCTCCCTAGAAATATTTTCTTTAGAAATATCTATCAGATTTATGTATCTTGATTTGAATATTAATACTTTTTCGAATTTAGACAGCAGCTCATGTGCATTGCTAGCTTTCAACTTATATTGAGGTGGATCACTTTTGTTAAAGTATATTCTTCTTCCATATTCACTATTTATGAAATAAATATTAACTGGGTAATTGGTTTTAATTGTACTGATAATTTTTTCCACAATATCAAAGTTGTAGTCCATTATGTAAGCATTGGAAATAACTACGTTTTTCTCTTCTGTGCATTCTGATGTAATCACCAAGGAAGTGTTACTTTTAAAGTTTAGAAAATTGTTTGTAGTCCACTGATGTATACATACCATTTCCAAGATATCATAATCTTGAATTTCATTATTTGAAATGATTAGATTTTTGATAATGCAACGGGACAATAAATTACATATTGTAATAGTAGAGGCTGTAGTAAGGCAGTTATGAGACACATCCAGTGTAGCTATAACAGTATGCAACGAAAAGCAATCAACAAGGCTTTTAAATATATCATCTTCTAGTTTGCAATGAGATAAATCGATCAATCTCCAGTACCTTGTATTCTGAATAAACACAGTTTTAAGCTGTAATGGTTTGAGATCACAATCTCGCAGTTCCAACATCACTATGGCTGGATCACTTGATAATTTTTCAACAATTAACGGATAAACAATCTTGTTAGCAATCAGTTGAGTTTCAGAAACTAAAATGAAGTGAACAATGATGTTTATGTTACATTGTTTCGAAAGACATGCTGCAACTTGTTCTGCTACTTTGTCCTTCAAGCCAGTTTCATACACAAAAAACTCCAAGCATATAGATAATGGGTTGTGAAGTAATGACAATGACTTACTTAAATCGTCAACCATTATGACACTTTGGCTTACAATAATTTTACAATGAGTAATGTGGTAGCCTTTCAAATTTTCAAATATGTCACTTATAAAATTTTGATTAAAGTGAACATTTCTAATTAACACAGTAACAGCACAACTCTGCGTTGGTGAACTGTGTACGATAACAAGAGGGATGCCTAACTTGAAGTTGAGTATATAGTTTTTTGATTTACAATGTACTAGGAATGCATCTCTAAAATCCCCATCTTCAAAATTATTATGGAACATTATCAGTTGTTGAATGCAACAATGTTGAAGACATTCTGCAATGGAATTCAGTGAGAATGCTGTGAGTTGATTACTGGATACGTTTAATTCTTTTAAATGTCTTGTTCTTTTGGACTTGATTATCAAAGAGCACAGCATTTGACAGAAAGTATCATCGATTCTGACCCAAGATACATCAACTGTGGATATGTGTGGACTGAGCTTGAAGGCTATTGCTATACATTTGATCACTGTATACACATTCGTAGTTATCAAAAGATTATTGACTTTCACTACAGTGTTTGAGTAAGATAGTATTAAACTGATTGTTCTCTGGTTCTGATCTACCGAATGCATGCAATAGTTATTTCTAACACTGCCTTGCAACATTGGCTGAATCTGCAGATGCATCACTGATTTTGTAACATATATACAAGACAATTCTATATCCACATCTTCACTGCTGCAGGAAACAACCAGAGGAACATCATTAATGAAGTTGCAAATCTTGTTATCTATGGAGTATTGTTTGCAGAATGCTAGGTTGAATTGATGAGAAGATACTGAATTATGCAACAGCATAAGATTTTCAACACTACAGCAATACAGAATTTGTATTATTGTTGCTATTGACAATGACGTTAAACAGTTGTTGGATAGATTTAATGACTTTATGTAATGATTTCCATTCTTGGATGACAATGTCTGGTGAAGAATTTCACAACCTTAATCTTTTATATTACAACCTGACAAATTAATTGCAGTCCATTTCCTAGAACTGTCACTGAGTAAATTTTTAAGCAAATCAAAG
The DNA here is from genome assembly GCF_963678975.1 of Dysidea avara. Classification (NCBI taxonomy): domain Eukaryota; kingdom Metazoa; phylum Porifera; class Demospongiae; order Dictyoceratida; family Dysideidae; genus Dysidea; species Dysidea avara. The sequence continues at coordinate 27,838,456 of NC_089273.1, forward strand.
GATGAGACATGTAGTTCACAGTTCACAAATTCCAACACAGAAATATTTGAATTACTATTTAATCCTTCTGCAATTTGCAATTGTGTTGCTTCAAAAGCAACGATCTTGCTATCTGATGTTAACACATATGAACAATATGCTTTTAAATGTTTCTGAAGAACATCTACTATTTCATTCGCAATTTCATCTGTTAAGTGACCTTGAAATATGTTGATGTTTATATGAGCGTATTCACAAAGAAATAAAAGTACTTTACTAAGTTCTTCTTTCAATTTAAAATTTGAAAGAAATATTTCATACAAAATGGACATACTCTCTACATTGTTTGTAGCTCTTAAAGAATCATCAACATCACAATTGATGAAATACTTAGTAATTGAGTAAGATTGCTCTGAAACATTTGCAACAGAATTGTCATCATAATCATTAAGAATAACTAAAGGTATTCCATGTTTAAAGTTTAGTATTTTACTTTTGGTGCATATGTCACTTAAAATGGCACCTTGTAATACTTTACTAGGTATAAAATTTTCTGATATTACCATATTTTTAATAATACAACATCTGAGAATCTCATGTATTGATTTGACAGACTCTTCAGTCAAGCAGCAGTTTGAAATGCTAAACATCTCTAAATATAAAGGTTGATTGGATTGAAAGCAAGACACAAGCTCTTGGAGACCTTCATCACAAACTGCACACCTGTACAGATCAATCCATTTCCATTGTTTCTTTACACAGTCAGTAGACACATTCTTTTCTAGGTCACAAAGTAAGAGTCTGTTTTTAAAAACTTCAATTAGTTTTGCCATATCCATCCCATATGCAAGTAATTGACACTTAGATTGTATTGTATACTCTATATTGTTAATGATAAAGTTCAGTTGTTGAAGTTGTGCTGTTGTTTTAGCCATGCCTTTATCACACAGCAAATATTCATCATAAACACTTATACAATCAAATTCTATTGACAATGCTAAAAACAGATTAATAAATGTGTTCATTTGCAAGTTGGTATTCCAGAAGTAGAGGTTGCAGTTGTAATTTGAATGACAAAGTTGTTCTATAACTTGTTGACTATAAAAGTCATTGTTACTGAAATAAATACAGGAAACACGACCCGTAACTTTCTCAATGTGTGTATTCATTACTAGATTTCCTGTAAGGCAAACATTAAAAAGAGCAGTATCAAGTAAGTTGTAATCTATATCATTGTTACTTAAAATTAACTTTTTTGATTCCAAGCAATTTATTAAGTTAACGATTCTATGCACTGAGGAAGATGTCAAATGATTAAAAGCCAAATTGGTGGTTCCAATAATTATTCCATTTTCACTTTGGCCACATATGGTTCTGCAAAGTACCTCAAAACCTTGATCTCCAATGTAACATCTTGATAAGTTTAACTTGTACCGTACTTTGTTAGCTGATTTAGTTAAGAAGAAGCCAAAGCTGTGTATGTCCTTCTGTAGTAAGGCATAACCGCTGAGATCAATCGTATTATCAGAAAGAAAGTTTCCTACACGTTGTGCTATTTCATCATTACCTGCTTCTAAGAAACACTGAAACAAGTCAAGACATTTAACTTTGTCACCAAAGGTATTCTGTGCAATACCTTTTGTGCCAAATAACCAACTTAGAATTATGGACCTTTGCCCAGACAAAAAATGTTTTAATGCAAAAGAATTACCACGAGTTAACCCAACATACATTATTCCAACATTCAGGTATCTTGGCTTCCAGAAAGTTTCTTGCAACAGTTTTATTTGCTTTGCATCTTTTAATGTTGAGATATAGAAACCTGCTAAGAATTCCTGCATTGAGTAGTGTAGAAAATTATAAGTAGTAAAAGATGACACTGGGAAAAAGCTTCTGTGCTCTACGACCTTTAGCAGACCAAACCCATCCCACTTACCTTCACATTCTGGGCAATTTTTTCTAATTTCTTCATCATTAAAGACAAGTTTATCTTTACCAAGGAATACAAGTGCCATTTTAGACAAGTTTTTAAGTTTTTGTTTATAAGGCGATGGCAGACTCAATAGAGAATCTAATGTTAAACATTTCTCTTTCTTCAAATATCTCACAATTGTAACAATTGCAAACTGATGATTTATTTCTGTTTGAGTTTTTGGTAGCTCAGTGCCAGATTCTAAAGATGATTTAAACAGACATATTAAGATAGTCATGTTCAATGGAATATAACACAAACTATCAATGAATGGGTTATTCTCCAAGAATTCTTCAATATATTTTATGTCTTTCTTATTCTCTTCTAAACTTTGCTGTATGTATTTGATTCTGTCTTCTTTGGCAAAGCCCAATATTTCTACCCTACGATCAACAAAAGCATGAAGTCCAGCTGATGCTGTTGGGCGTGATGTAATTACTAGGCTAGACAGTTGCAATACTTTTCGAGAAATTATGTCCGAAATAAAAGACTTTGATCTTTTCTCTTCAGACATTTCGTCATAGCCATCAAAAATAATTGTACAATGTTCACCACTAGTACTCTCAATGTTCTGTTGAATTGCTTCCATAAGTTTGCTTTTTGTTGACAAATGCATGGTATAGCAAATAAATTGCTCTAATGTTGTAATATGAGATAACTGTGGATCACGAAGATATATTACATGTAAGAACAAAAGCTTTGTTTCAGTTAGAAGTTCACTTTTGGCCCATCGAAATGTAATTTCCTTAACTAGTATAGTTTTTCCAATTCCAGGAGCACCTTCTATCAAAAAAACGCTTGGTCTTGAATTCTTACAACCTGTGGAACAAAATATTTCAGATATATCCTTACTAGACTTGCAACCAGATAAATAATTATGAATCTGAATCTGAACCATCTGATAAATCTTGTCGTCTATTAGGAGAATAGTTGTCTGTAATAATGTGGCCTTCATGCATAACATTTGCAATAGCGATCACTTCTTTTCTCGTAACATGTTTTTGCACATGATGAATTAGTACTACACTGGTAAAGTGTTCTGGTTGGTAATATGGCCAGTCGTCTCCAGAAACCTTGTATCTTTGGTGAACATAAACCTTTTGTAACTGACTAGTTGCAGTAGGTAAAGCAGTAGCCATAGAATAACCATATGAAATTGGCACAGCAAAAATAGCAGACAAACTTGCCACTTCTGGTGACTCAATAGTATCAATTACCTTACTCCATGATGCAGTAGTATCATTGTCAAGCCATTGTTCCCAGACTGCATTACAGCAATCTTCAGACTGAAGTGGGTGGTCACAATTTATTATATCCAACAGGCCATTCTTCAACCCTAGTTGAGTTCCAATTGCTCTCCAGTGAGCACCATAATCAGGTGTAATAAGATTGTGTAAATCCTTAAGCCGAGGTGTTGAAGCTAAACATAAGAACAGAGTAAATATTGCAATACTTTCCTAATTGTGTATATAGCAGTTATATGTGACCGGATCTGCGAAAACAGGACATAATCGCACAAGCCTTAGTTTCCAGTATAAAGCATTGAAAACATTGGGTGAAATACTTGCGTATTAATGAAAAAATTCCATAAATTTTGTAAACGCCTCTTTCTTAGTGAAGGAAGGGACTAACAATAAAAACCTGGATATCATCTTATTCGCCTGCTTAAGAGGAGTTGGAAAATCTTTGTATCATTGCAGTAGACCCAATGATATGTAAGTTATGAGCGTTTGTTTACGTCACATCGAAGTGATCGTATGGGATCGATTTTTCGTCATGAATGTCGCCTTTGTATGCAATGAGTAAGGGTGATTAATGGGAAAACTTACCCAGTAATTGATTCCCTTATGCATGGTGAACACGATGGTGAAAATTGCAGCTCCGTACCTCAATCTGTTGGGAAGTTACAGTAATTTTTGTAAGCACCTGTAATTTATTTTCCCTTTGTAGGGCTGTAACTCCCAGAGTTATTGGCATATGAAGCTGAAACTTTGCCAGTGGGTACATTTGGCTAGGTAATTATGAATATTTAATAAACAGCAGTTAGAAAATATGCGATTATGTCCTGTTTTTGCAGATCCGGTCACATTATGTAGTTCAAGAACACTGCATGATTATGACTGAATTTGTGATACAGTACAGCTCAAATAAATAATTTCACAGCACGTGCGTTTTGCATGATTTCAACACACGTGAGCTGAAGCACATGCAAGCTTGGCGTCATGTACACACATCGACAAGCATAATTATGTGACTGAATTTTGGAAAATCGCCCATATGGGCGCACATGAAATAATTAGAATTTTCATGTTTAGTGGGTTGCAAATAAGGGCAGAGCACAGTTTTGAAAATATTTCAAAAAATTTCTTGTAATTTGAATGGCTTAAAATCATCAACAAGTAAATTTGCACTATAAAGTTTGCAATTTGATCATTAAATATTTTAGGTGTTAAATGCACCCATATGGGTGATTTTCCAAAATTTGGTCACATATTTTGTTACACGTGTCACTGCTTGAAGGTTCTTAGTTCACTAATTTGTTAAGCTGCTTTACTGTAGTTGTATCCAGTTATACTGATAGTAAAATGTCAGTAACTTTAAGTATATGGAACATAATTGTTTTACTAAATTTTAAACTCTCAGTAAACATCAGTGAATGCAGGTTTACTGAAAAGCTACTAAAATTCCTAACAATTAACTGTTCCATATACTGTGGATATACCACTCTAGTAAACTAAGAAACTTCAAGCAGTGTGTGAAACCTTTGTTCACACCCACTTTGTGTGTGTACTTCTTCACACGCATTTGGCCACACGAGCACGCATGGTTGCGTTTAGTACACTGTAGTTACACGCATTTGTGACCAGATTTTACAGAACCGATCCAAATCGCACATCAGGAAAAATCAAACTAACACCACCAGTGGATAGCTACACTATCGTACTACAAGTTTTGACCCTCAGCACTACTCAAACTACACGAGGCTGGTTTTTACACACGTCTTTTCTGGGTGGTGTGGAGTGCTCAAATGGCGGTTTCAGGCCTTGTGAAGAACCTGGCTTGGCAAGAGTCAGTGGTTTACTGGTGGACAGCCTTATAATGTTGGCCAGACGTGTTCTCTGTTGATTTTGCTACATATCAGCCACTAAGGAGCCAGCACAGCCCTGTAATCTCGTGTCTGGACTCCAATCGTGGTCTGCCTCCATTTTGAGGTCTAACTTTTGCCCTCCCCGCCACCCCCCAGCCTCCACCCCTTTGTGAGCACTCGTGATACTACTTCACTCGTCCAACTGCTCAGATTTTCTATCTTATTTGGCGGGAAACTGTACAAGCAGCTACAAGTACTGGAAGTGGCTTGAAAGGTAATAGATTGATGCATCTTTTGTGTAAATTTCATACGCGTGCTTGCTATCCTTGAAGAGTTATGCTGGCTTCAATTCTTTAAAACCGTTTATCTCGGAACTTCTAATGTGCGATTTGGATCGTTTTTCCAAAATCCAGTCACATATAATACTCATCTGGCTGTAAAGGAGCCAAACACACAAAAACATACTTTGGAATCACTCCATGACCAGTGCCAGCCACCACACACTGACCAGACTTCTTTCCACTGCTCCAGGATTCTTGGCAGGTCACGTGATCTCACGTGATGCTCCAGAAATAATTTATAATATTATATATATATATATATATATGTGACCAGGCCTGCGAAAACAGGGTATGTGGGCACAAACTACACCCTGTCATACTACAGGCCATATCTCAGTATTGGAACAGAATATTTGCATTCTGTAACTTGCATTATAAACCCAATTAAATGCTTACTAAGTGGTAAAAATTTCATTGCCATAGCACATACGTATTAAACGTTATTAATCAAGGAAGTTTGAAAAAGTAGGCAAAAATCATGTGCCCACATGCCCTGTTTTCACAGGCCCAGTCACATATATAATACATATATTTATTACAGAACTCTACATGGTGCATGGTTTCTTTTCAACCGAACACTCTACAAGGTGAGTCCTTCTAGCTGATCTCTCTACAGGGTGAACTGTTTGTAACTGAACTCTCAACAAGGTAACGTCTTCTAGCTGATGTCTCTACAGGGTCACTAGTTAGTAGCTGAACTCTCTACAAGGTGACTTCTTCTAGCTGATCTTTCTACAGGGTAATGTGTTTGTAGCTGAACTCTCTACAGATGATTTGTTTGCAGCTGAACTCTCTACATGATGGTTTCTTTGTAGCTGAACTCTGTACAGAGTAATTTCTTCTAGCTGATCCCTCTACAGGGCGATTTGTTTGTAGTTGAACTCTCTACATTGTGGTTTCTTTGTAGCTGAACTCTCTCCAAGGTGACTTCTTCTAGTTGAACTACATAGTTGAACTTCCTACAAGGTAACTTCTTCTAGCTGATATCTCTACAGGGTGAATTTTTTTGTATAAATTTTGCTGGATTAAGGAGGTTGTTGGATTATATAGTCACCTTTGTAATCTGACAGTGCAAGTACAATACATAGAATTATGTTGGATTATGCAGTAAATTACAAGTAAAATGGAACACAGAGTTTAACATGGATTAATTTTAGAATTTGCAAGTATTTTTCAATGTTTCGGTTGCTTAAAAAATAATCTTCTGTGATTGTTTTTAATGCTGCTATTATTCTCTGTCAGCTTACAAAGGTCAAAATTCTGAGCTATATAACTTTAAAAGTATGATCTATTTTGTTGCTATAGAAAGGTATTGTTGTAGGAATACATGCCTCATTGCGTGCAGTCACTTGTGAACTTCTGTCATGACTGTACATTTAATATTCAACCTGATGTACAGTTGTACAGTCAAACCTTTCTAATTCGACACCTGCATAAGCTAGATTCCTTTATAGTTTGTGCACCATGCATGTTTCAGTTATATCAATGATGTGAGGTTTATGAAAGTCAACATAGTTTTGTAGTTCCATAAACGTATTCATGATATTAGTTAACATGTTTGTGTTTTATCTGCTTTACCGGTTAGACACTGGAGGCAAAGCCTCTACGAGGTGTTTACTATATTATACACTTGAATCCTGACAGCCATTATGCCTAATGTATTTGTGCAGAAAGTGAGATTTAGTTTGTTCTCTGCACTATCTTGCCATTTTTTATGTAGTAATTTTTTTAAACCTTTATTCATTTCAGCCAATTGGACTCTCAGGGCTTAATTTTTTGCTTTTCCTGAGGAATCAGGTCTGGTGTTACAAGCTTTTAAAACATTTTCAGGGTTGTGTTTATTATTTAGCTTTGCACAGTTAAATAGAAATGAAGTTTTATCATGCTCTAAAGCAAGAGTTATCTTGAGCATGCAATCTTGGGAAATTACAGGGTACGGGGTTTATCTTGTGTGCATTTACATTACTGGGTTTAACACCCATAATTATAGTTGTGGAATACAGAACTATATGTATTAACATTTTGTTCCTTTCTTGTCTGCAGATTTAGTTCTTGTTGTCATTCAACTAATCTTCAAAACAGGACTCCCTTCGCTATATATGCTCCTGAATAGTTTATATAATCAATGGTGCTAGCTTTGATTAACCTGTAAAAAGTAGCTGTGTTCTGGTTTTAGTTTTGACTAGCTAATTATAAGAGTTAACATTTTACAATGTTTTGTGATCTTCATTTTATTAACATACAAGTTCTTTTTGTAAAGGAAATAAACACTAAGATGTCTCTATAATAATTTCAAAGCAGCAGACCATCCCTCTTCAGAACCTCTCAGCCTGATCGTGATGTCTACAAGGAGTAGATGCCCATAGTCTATAGTCAAATGTGTTCAAAAATTTGCCGCCCAGAATTCCAACATTTCTTACAATAATTTAGAAACATTTTAATCAGTGTATGCTCTATTATAGTATTTCATTACAAAGTGACTGTTCTATTAAAGAGTATCAATCTAAGGAGCTACCCTATGTACAATGCATTTTGAGTGTTCTATTGCAGTTTGCATCTTCCACTATCTACTCTACTAGGGAAATATCCACCTAATATGCTAACATCATGCTGGCATAGCACTCCAGCCTATATATATGCTTTTTATTATGCTGGCAAGATTCAAAGATTTGTATTGGATTAAGCCTCTACGCATTGATATTAATTTAACAGAACAATAAAAAATATAGCTTTATTACTTATAAATAGACTATGTACACACAATAATGTCTCTCACCATTGCATTCCATAATTAGAATGGAGACATGCAGGTATGTACGTACTTCTTTACAACCAATTGTATATATCCACTACATACTGCTACTGAAACAGAGCTGCCTCCACAAAGGTGATCAAGCTTACTTGACCAGAAGAAGTGCAGAGACGCTTGATAACAAAAGTGACATGGAATTATATCATTGAGAAAGCTCATGGTAGGAAGGCTTTATGTTACCCATGCATGTACTGTTACCATTAGTACAAAAGTTGTCTAGAAAATTTAATTGCTAAAGTTATTTCAGAAGTGATACTAGTGGATTTGCATGGGCACTAACATATCACCGCTAGATATAACTGTTTCCCTTTGCATATTAATAACAATTTGCTATACTTGCAAGTGTAATTTTGCAATCATCAATAAGAGAAGATGCAGCAGTGTGTATACTATAGAGAGGTGCATAGATGATAGATAAAAGCATAAAGTAAAGCAAAGCCTATGGCAGCCACATGAAACACAGTTATTGCTGCATGCCCAGCAATGGGATTCCTGCGTACCACTCAGGCACTTGAGCCTTTTGCAGGTAAATCTAGGGTTAGCAACTTGCAAGACTTTCCAGGACTCATGGAGAGAGAGGTTGTGGAATCCAAAGTTCCACAATGACCTCAACACTACTAAGTGAGACAAGGACAGTTGGGCATTTGCTTCCCCAGTTAACGCCAGGTACACTGATATCACAGCTGGATGGGCTGCTTCCCTAGTAGTCACCAGCCACCAGGTCCCCATTCAACAACAGCTGGGAGATACACAGATAACAACATGCTAATAATAGTTACACATGCTAAAAAGTGGACAGTGGTGTATCTAGACTCACTGCTTTCACTGCTGAAGAGCAAAACCCTGCTATAACAATGCTACCCTCCACCAAATATAACATTATATAACTTCATAGTTAGCTACACTGCTTCTCTTAATATTGTGACTGCTTTATTAGAGTGATTGACTGTTCTATTAGAGTATCTATAGAAAGCATCTTTCACCAAAAGCTTTGGAAGGGCACTGGCCCTATTAGGTCCACCCCTAGATATGTCACTGTATGTAAACAGCTACAGCTCTAGATAGTACCTTAATGATGACTACTGACGTTTTAAATTACAGTAGAATCTTAGTTGTCTGAATCCCCAGGTAACACCTATAGTGTCACAGCAAGGAAGCCATGCTGCTATATAATGCACCTATATCAATGCAAAGCCCCGCTCCACCTCTCCTGGGGATTTGTACACTTGATAGTACAAAAGATTCCTTGGGCAAAGTATTTTTACAATGCCCCAACTTAGACATACCCATGTGCACCACCCTGAGAGAATGTGGGGAATCTGTTCATAGCTTCTTGTGATTGACATGGAATCGCTCATGCAATCCCCATGATTCACTAAAATACAACTGATCAAATTCCATAAAAATATGCACAATTACAAAGCCCCGGCCCACCCGTGTGGTACTAATTTTCAACAAAGATGCACAAATCTCCACCTATGCCTGACATTGATAGGTGCATAAAACTAACCAATCTGGTATCACTGATGTCTGCGTAAGCGTTATATATGCTGGCAATTCAGCGACAGCTGGTCTTCTTGATAGAATCATACAGTAGAAACAGCCTAGCATGACTTTTAGCTGCTGATTTTAACACTAGGACTGGAGAAAAAACGTTCTTATTGAGATGTATTATACAACTCAGGGTAGCCGATTAGGGATTAGGAGCTCGGGAATTAGTTCCTGCATCCATTCTTCTTTAAATATTGACATCATCCTTGATAGAGAATAATCCTCACTGACCACGGGAAGCATTGGTTCAACCATGACGGCCACACTCATCAGTGTTTCTGTGGCTTCGATTATGGCCTTCTTTACTTGTACAGTAGCATAGATAACCAGTAGTTATATGTAGTAGGCAGAAGGGAAGTAGTTAGGTGGCTCAGTTGACAATATCCACGTTCCAGGCAACCGAGTACTTCCTTACACAATTCAGGATGTAAATCACGGGGCTGTGCAATTTCGTCTTCATCAAAGTTCCCATTGTCGGCGGACATCACACTGTTCTAGTGATGGCTTTAGTCCTAGGTCACATGACGTTTATCACAGATTGCGCATCCGTTGTCATGCAGTCTATTTCCAGTTGGTTGACTAGAGAAGAAATGGTTACAGCTTCCAAGGAATGCTACTCGGGTAATCTTATACTATCCAGGAATTTGTTGCCCCAGTGTCTCTTGTGTGTCAAGAGAGGCAAAACTTAGTTTGCTTTCATGTATCTGTGCATCATCTGATCCTCAGCTGCAGGAATTGGGCTTGCATCTCCATCTTGGTAATGATTTTCTGCAGTTCCAGAATCAAGATTATTCCATATTGTCGGCTGCCCAAAGCCACTTGTCCGATATGCCATCAACACGGTCTCTTTACAAGAGAGCTAGGGATGATTTGACTAGTAAAATTACTTCCGACAGTGAAGCCCATCTCAATCAACTCACTGTGTAATGCAAATTTTTGGATTCTGTTAGGGTAGAAACTAGCTGCAGAACATGGAATAAGTTAATGACTGGATTTCACCCTGGGCAACTTTCTTTCTTGTTGAGAGCATCCTCGGACACTCTGCCTACTGCTGTTAACCTGCGTCACTGGCACATACAGTGTGGTGCCAAGTGTACCCTTTGTGACTCTAACCGGCCAACTACTGCTCATATTTTAGGCGGTTGCCCAGTAGCACTATCCCAACAAAGGTACACCTATAGACATAATCAAGTACTGTTCACTTTAATTTCTCAGTTAATTACTCTCTTTTCTGATTGCCAGATGGTCAGTGTCTATGCGGACCTGCAGGGACATCGTTTTAATGACTCACCTCCTGAAACCATCCCCTCCAATGTCTTAGTCACTCCTTACAGACCCGATGTTGTCATCTATAACAGACACTCTGCATCGATGGGCATTATAGAGCTTACATGTCCATTGGACTCAATACATCATTTGGAGTCTGCACACAACCGCAAACTTTATAAACCTGAGTATGTACAGCTTTTGGCTGAATTGGATCGTTTGAAGATTCCTCACTGCTACAGAACTGTGGAAGTCAGTGTTTTGGGCAATTTTCAACCTAGTTCTATTGCTGCAATTAAGGATGTGATAAATTTTACCTGGCAAGTATCCCTATTTTCCAAAGGAAGTGCTAGAAATCTTTTGTTCAAGATGGCCAGTGCCTCAATTTCTGCTTCACAGAGAATATTTTATGGTAGGAACTCTAAAGAATGGACAATCAACCCGGACTGTTTTTAATCTGTATATAATTTAAGCTGTAACTTTAGTTTTGTACCTAAATTGTGACTGGATTTTGGAAAAACGATCCAAATCGCACATTAGAAGTTCCGAGATAAACGGTTTTAAAGAATTGAAGCCAGCATAACTCTCCAAGGATAGCAAGCACGCGTATGAAATTTACACAAAAGATGCATCAATCTGTTACCTTTCAAGCCACTTCCAGTACTTGTAGCTGCTTGTACAGTTTCCCGCCAAATAAGATAGAAAATCTGAGCAGTTGGACGAGCGAAGTAGTATCACGAGTGCTCACAAAGGGGTGGAGGCTGGGGGGTGGCGGGGAGGGCAAAAGTTAGACCTCCACATGGAGGGAGACCACGATTGGAGTCCAGACACCAGATTACAGGGCTGTGCTGGCTCCTTAGTGGCTGATATGTAGCAAAATCAGCAGAGAACACGTCTGGCCAACATTATAAGGCTGTCCACCAGTAAACCACTGACTCTTGCCAAGCCAGGTCCTTCACAAGGCCTGAAACCGCCATTTGGGCACTCCACACCACCCAGAAAAGACGTGTGTAAAAACCAGCCTCGTGTAGTTTGAGTAGTGCTGAGGGTCAAAACTTGTAGTACGATAGTGCAGCTATCCACTGGTGGTGTTAGTTTGATTTTGCCTGATGTGCGATTTAGATCGGTTCTGTAAAATCTGGTCACAATTTATAATTTTTTTTTCCTTGCCATGTCCACTGCCGGTCAGACATGTGGTCGCATCTTGTCCGAGGACACATAATATATAATTTGTTTGTAATCATGCATGTTTTCTCATCAATTATTAATGATGGTTCTCTACAAAGTGTTACTGAAAAGTCACGTGCTTGAAAGTAGCCAATGAGATCAGCTACTTTCAGCTTAAATTAGCGCCGTCCGCATGGTGTGAAATTTCATTGGTTATTTCTATTCACGTGATATTTTTGCATTTGGCTTACATGGACAACCAACCTGAAATAGACTGTACTGAATTTTTTTTTGGATTCGACCAAATAACCAATCAAATGTGAGGACTTCCATTCAAATTTCGTTCTCATTGGCCCAGTTGACGTGACACCATAGACATTAGTGACCACAAATGTGCAATCCGCGATACAGTTCACATGATTCAGTAGCTATATGCAGTACTTCACGTGATACAAATCATGTATTTCATGTCACGCGTATGTTCAGCTACACACCCCCAACATATTTATCAGTCACAATTCACATGTCTGTTAGTATACAAGTCACATGCCCACACTATCATGATTCACATGGTATATAGCTACAATTCACATGTTTCAGTGATAACATACAATTCATGCACATTGCACACCTCTGAAAGCATACATAGCTATATGATATACAATTCCAGCACATGCATGTCTGTTAGCTAACACATACAATTCATGATCACATGTCTTATACCAATACACAATTCACATGTCTTATAACACACAATTCACATGTCTTGTAACACTCAATTCACATGTATGTTTGTATAGCTATATACAATTCCCATGGTATGTAAACACTGAATTCTCATAGTGTCTGTTAGCTACAATTCACATGTCATATGCATAGCTAATTAAGTCATCCAATTCACATGTCCTTGGTAGTATGCATCTGGAACTCAATAGTAATAACAAACAAACATAATATTAATGCATTTGATGCCACCAGTATGTCAAATACATAACCACCCTTTCATACTATATATCAATGATTTACCTAACCTAGCTAAAGACTCTAATTCACTTGAAGTATTTAAATCTATAATTAAATTATAATTTACTTATTGTATTGAATTTTTTTTTTTTTTTTTTTTTGTGATTTGTCTGTACATTTTTCTTCATTTCTGAAGTTGTACAGTATAGGTAAATAAAAAAAAAAAATCAGTGTATAATTTTGTCGCCGTTGGTATTCCATATGATACAGCGTGACACTGTTTAATTGACTTATATTTATATGCCATCATTGCTACTATGCACACAGTAATCTAAAACACACTCTGTTTTAATCTGCTCAGTTTAGGAAGTACTTTATTAAGCTCCTTAAGGCCATCAAATTCCCAATCACAGTTAGAGAAGTCCAAATACTCTAACCCGGTATTACTAGAGAGTACCACTGCTATGTTCTCAGCAACTACATCACTGATAATAGTATCACTCAGGCTAAGATATTTCAAAGATGAAACATTTTGCAATGATTTGGTGATATGTAAAAGGCCATCTTCCTGCATGTTGCAATCAAAGAGTGACAAATGTTGTAATAATAGATTTTCCTTAATAGTCACTGATAATTCATATGCTGCTTCATTTGTAATATCTATGTCATCTAACATAAGGTACTTCAGTGAAATAGATCTCTGTAAGGCTTTAGCAATCTCAACCATATCTGTTGATTGTAGTTTAGTTTTAGAAAGATTCAGATGCAATAAGGAGCAATTGTTGGTAATAATGCCAACCAGCAATTTTGTTGAAGTGTTATTTATATGACATGAACACATACTGAGATAATGTAAAGATGTCACTGTCACGATTGCTGATACAATGTTATGAACTCCAATCTCTGACAGCAAACACCAAGAGAAGTCCAAGTGTTTAATATTGTGGTTTACCATTAAAAAATTAGCAATTTCTTTTGAGTCTTGCTCGCCAATTATATTGTGACTTAAATCTAAATGCTGTAAGAAATGAACATTTTCAACATACCTGAACAGAGGTGAAATCTTTAATTTAGTGTTAGACAAATTTATATCACACAACTTGATATTGGTACTAGCAACTAATGCTACCTGCATAGCTACTTTTTTAGTAATTAGATTTGATGCCAAATTTAAACATTTGATTGTTGTAACTTGCAGAAGTGCTTGCAGAATGGACAGAAATACTGGCTCAGTAAAATTACAGCTTGACAAATTTACATATTCCAATTGCCTATTATTACTCAATAAGAAGATTAAAGGATCCACAAGAGACCAAGTAACCACATTTGCACCAAGGTTTATGTATTGGAACGTCTTTATTCCTTTGATAATTTCATATACTGAAAAAGCTGAAGCTGTTGTAAAACAGTTGAATACATTTAGGTGTACTAAATTAAATGTTGACATGTGTTGCAATGCAGCTGCTAGTCTCTCTGCACCCTGCTTAGTGATACTGTTATCACTGATGTCTAAAGAATGCAGAAATTTGACATTTAAAAGAGCATCAGCTATTGTAATCACTGCAAATTCTTGCATTTTACATTTGCTTAGGTATATGTGTTTCAATGTATTTCTACTGTTCCTAAAAATTTGCGCTATCTTCACTGCATCCATATCAGTAATTGTATTGAGACTAAAGTCAAGATATTCTAACCTGTACAAATCAGGTTGTATTGCTTTTCTCAATGACAAATTACAATCAGACACGTCCACATGTTTCACAAAAGCGTTTGTAACAAAAACAGAATTTACTGCATCTGAAACTCTTTCAGTGGCCATATTAGATGATATATTGAAGTACTGTAGTGAGCTACATTGGCAGAGTCCATTCAGTACTTTGAGAAAACCATATTCTTTCAAGCAACAATTTGACAGGTCAATATGCTCTATCATTGTTTTGGAAATATCTGCTTCTATGAGATCTGCTACTGGGCTAGTGATAACATTTGAGCTTAAATCAAGATATTTCAGTGTATTGGCAATTCTAATTGTGGAGTGCATCATAAAAGCTCCAAAGCAGTTAGAGAAATGAAGTTCATATATTTTTCTATTACTAAGTTGAATACCAGATAAATATTTACCAGCTTCTTTGGTGAAATAGTTATCGCTAAAGTCAAGGAATGTCAGGTCAGTAATGTTCATTAGTGCTTTAACAATCAGAATAATTCCACATTCCTGTAAGTTACATTTACCAACATTTAAGTAAGTTAGTAATGTATTACTGTTGATAACAGATGCTACTGCACATGCACATTCATTGTCTATTGTGTTTTGACTGATGTCAAGGCACTTCAGTCTTGATGTACATCTGAGTGCTCCAGCAATGGTTCTAAACTGTGCTGATGACAACTGACAGTTACCAATATTTAAGGTATTCAAGTCAATGGTTTGGCTAATAAAAGATGCTAGTGAAGTAGCCACATCCTCACTTATTTTGTTAGAGTTTAAATTGAAATGTTGCAGAGTATTAATATTTTTAAGCACACTCAGCAATGCTAGTAAACCATATTCAGTTAATTTGCAATTAGATAAAATCAAGCTTTTTGTTTTACTATTGTTAGCAAGAGAAAATGCTAGCATGTCAGCAATTTTATTGTTAATGATTGTTGACTCTAAATCTAAATGATTTAGTGCACTGCTTGTGTGAATACCACAGGAATGTTTGATAGTCAAACCTTGGTTCAGACACTGCAAATTAATATTAATCAGTTTTAAAGATTCTATAACATTATTAGTACTGCTTGGAATAACTCCAAGGAATTTCTCAACACCTTCACTTTCAGAACATTTTGCAAGATGTACTGACTGCGAATCCAGATTTTCTTGTAAGTCTTGCATAATTCTTACAGCAGATTTTGCGTCCATAAATCCTGTCATGTTACAAAAATGCTTTTTCTCACCTTCCAAGAGAACCATACCTAACTCAGACTGTACACATGTAGATGATCTAAACTTTTGCTGTTCAGGAGGAATTGTTGAGTAAATAAAGTGACAGTCTATGACAGCGTTATCACATTTAATACTATACTGCTCAACATGTATAGACTGTGGAATAGTTTCAATCACTTTCTTAATCTGATTTAAAGATAAACCAGTATGTAACATCAATACGTTAGTGATATTATTAATGGTTATCAGTGAAGACATGATAGCATCAAGTTGAACATCTAAGCAACAATCTATTATAGCAATATTATTTGAAAGCTGTGAAGAAACTGTTATGGAGTCAATCGGACAGTGCCGAAAAAATATCCACTCGACTGATTCATGATCAATTATTTCTATGGTCATTTGCTGCCTTGTTATGTTTTGCTGACAGTGCACTGCAGTAAATGCATGAGATAGTTGTGTAACACTTAAATCATTATGAGAGATGGTTAATTTCTTAATTCGACAAAAAGAGATTAATACTGCTAAGTTAACACCTGCACCAATTAACATTTTATTGTGTGACAAGTTTAATGATGTAATTGTACACTGTGAAGATACCAAGCATTGTTGTATTTTTATAAACTTCAAGTTATCAATACTGCAATCGGAAAAATCCATATATTCCCAATGTCGACAGATAATGGTTAAAGTTGTTGCAAACTGGTGGTTAACTAGTTGGTTATGACAATTGTGTAGTCTTAAATTAACAATCCATGGATAGAATTGTAGTAGTATATTGAACAACCAATGATTGGAATAGTTACAAATTACCTCACTTTGTGCAATGCAATAAAAGTAAAACTTCAGATCTGAATCCTTAAAATATTCAGTGAGTTTTTGAAACATATAAAATGTTGTGCTGTGGAGTTCATCCACACAGTACACATTAATTGGTGCATTTCTTAACTGCAAACTGCAAGTTTTGATATTGTCATCCAGAATTATGTTATTATTTGAAAGGTACAGTGTGTAATCAGTAATCTGGTGGTTTGGTAGTGAAGCTGATAAGACGTGTGTTATATGTTTATTAAGCAAGCAGTTTGTAAAGAAAGCTACAATACTTTGTTTTGAGATCTCTTTATTAACATTCTTCAGTATAATGACCACCAATGGTATGCCAAACAGTACATTACATAGTTTTGTTCCTTTATAGTATTCAGAAATAATTGCAATTATCATACGATATGCACGGAGTTCATCATCACACACTATCAGCTGTTCAACAACACAATAATTCAGTGCAACAATAATTGCGTCAGTGCAACATGTTGTAAGGCTACTATGAGAAATATCCAGCGTCCTTATGTAAGTAGGTCCAGGAAATAAGGTCTTACAAAATAGCTGGCAATTAGAATCAGTTATAATACAGTCAGTGATTGTCATGTTTGAATAAAATCTGTTACTTCGGAAAAATTCTGTGGTAAAAGAGCAGTGCAACAGCTTGATTGTAGTTATTATACCATTGGGTAATTCCAAAGCTTTTGAAAGTGTTTTTTGCTCAATTCTGCAAGCAACTAAAATGGTTTTAGATCTTATGATGCATTTGATTCTATCATGAGCTGCACTTGTGAGTGTGTTAGTAATTTGTGTGGCATTTTTTTCTTCTAAATTGCTCATCTCATAAATAGTAACACACATATGCTTGTTAGCAGATAAAAACTTCAACACATTATCTATCAAACTCTTTACATCTGGATTCACAGTAAACATGTTGAAAAATATCAGATGGTGCATGTTCTGAGCATATTTGGTAATTGGTAATTTATGCATTAAGTCATCAAAATTATTATTAAATTTGTAATTAATGAAATATGAACTTGAATAAAATTTTGAATTATTCCTGTTCTGTTTAGGTTTACCAACAAAAGTCACAAGCATTTGATCAGTTGAAAACCTCTGTATTTGTGTCCAATACATTTGAAGCATCAAATTTAATAACTTTACCATCTTTGCATTATTAAACACAAGTACTTTATCAATGTTGCTACGATGAACAGATTCAAAGAGATCCAATATACAAAACGATGCACCTTGTATTAATACGACATTCAGTTCATTTACTTGAACATTTGTGATAGAACTTCTAACACCAAAAGCTGATTGGTATAGTACACTGCACAATACCTCCCTAGAAATATTTTCTTTAGAAATATCTATCAGATTTATGTAACTTGATTTGAATATTAATACTTTTTCGAATTTAGACAGCAGCTCATGTGCATTGCTAGCTTTCAACTTATATTGAGGTGGATCACTTTTGTTAAAGTATATTCTTCTTCCACATTCACTATTTATGAAATAAATATTAACTGGGTAATTGGTTTTCATTGTGCTGATAATTTTTTCCACAATATCAAAGTTGTAGTCCATTATGTAAGCATTGGAAATAACTACATTTTTCTCCTCTGTGCATTCTGATGTAATCACCAAGGAAGTGTTACTTTTAAAGTTTAGAAAATTGTTTGTAGTCCACTGATGTATACATACCATTTCCAAGATATCATAATCTTGAATTTCATTATTTGAAATGATTAGATTTTTGATAATGCAACGGGACAATAAATTACATATTGTAATAGTAGAGGCTGTAGTAAGGCAGTTATGAGACACATCCAGTGTAGCTATAACAGTATGCAACGAAAAGCAATCAACAAGGCTTTTAAATATATCATCTTCTAGTTTGCAATGAGATAAATCGATCAATCTCCAGTACCTTGTATTCTGAATAAACACAGTTTTAAGCTGTAATGGTTTGAGATCACAATCCAGTGGCGTAGCCAGACTTTTCGCCATGCCTGGGCAATGGGTGGGCAAGCCATTTCCCATGCAACACACGTACACATGCCCATCTTCATATGGACATCAATATAACATTTTTAAAATGTATTATGTATCATCCTACACTACTGTATGCAAGATGACTAATATCAACCTAATAGAAGCGAACGCCTAGCTAGCTATTGGCCTTCTAACATATTACATACATCTAGCTACATGTGTCTTAATACCAGACCACAAAGATTCCTGAATTAAAGCACGAGGCGCTCTATCACGTGATGACTATGCTCTGCCAGTACAGTGGTTAGCCTAGAAAAGTAGAAACAAAAAGAAAAGAATTGCTGACTGAACAAGTACTCCATACCGTTTGAACTGAGCAGTATCCACACGGATAGATGGGTGCTAATTTCACAAATACCTCTAGACTGCTTTGCCTCCCGAGTTTTGACCACACCGACAGCTACCGTGATCACTTAATCCAAATGTAAACCGTCCAGCCCACTATAGTGAAACCAATTCTTTGTCCTTCACTCCTTGCCACAATGCTGCGTGTTTTTTTGTAATCACGTGATCTTGCTTCTATTTATTGCCTCCTCTATTTGTGCACAATCAAGTGCCCGGGAAAAAAATATCAAGTTACTCGTAGGGAAAATCCCTTGGATAACCCCATCTCTGTTTTAGCCAAAAAGAAGGAAACCATCGGCGAAAATGGCACGGTGAGTGTTGTATAAGTTGTGCTATACTTATTCTTGTACAGCGACTAGTTAAGTAACTTTAGCAAAATCTCAAGCTATCCAGCCCACGTCTGTATAATTACTCTAGGAGCTGATGGTGGGGCAAAGAAGTCTGATGCCCGGGCAATGCCCTGGCTTGCCCGGGTTTGGCTACGCCACTGCAATCTCGCAGTTCCAACATCACTATGGCTGGATCACTTGATACTTTTTCAACAATTAATGGATAAACAATCTTGTTAGCAATCAGTTGAGTTTCAGAAACTAAAATGAAGTGAACAATGATGTTTATGTTACATTGTTTCGAAAGACATGCTGCAACTTGTTCTGCTACTTTGTCCTTCAAGCCAGTTTCATACACAAAAAACTCCAAGCATATAGATAATGGGTTGTGAAGTAATGACAATGACTTACTTAAATCGTCAACCATTATGACACTTTGGCTTACAATAATTTTACAATGAGTAATGTGGTAGCCTTTCAAATTTTCAAATATGTCACTTATAAAATTTTGATTAAAGTGAACATTTCTAATTAACACAGTAACAGCACAACTCTGTGTTGGTGAACTGTGTACGATAACAAGAGGGATGCCTAACTTGAAGTTGAGTATATAGTTTTTTGATTTACAATGCACTAGGAATGCATCTCTAAAATCCCCATCTTCAAAATTATTATGGAACATTATCAGTTGTTGAATGCAACAATGTTGAAGACATTCTGCAATGGAATTCAGTGAGAATGCTGTGAGTTGATTACTGGATACGTTTAATTCTTTTAAATGTCTTGTTCTTTTGGACTTGATTATCAAAGAGCACAGCATTTGACAGAAAGTATCATCGATTCTGACCCAAGATACATCAACTGTGGATATGTGTGGACTGAGCTTGAAGGCTATTGCTATACATTTGATCACTGTATACACATTCGTAGTTATCAAAAGATTATTGACTTTCACTACAGTGTTTGAGTAAGATAGTATTAAACTGATTGTTCTCTGGTTCTGATCTACCAAATGCATGCAATAGTTATTTCTAACACTGCCTTGCAACATTGGCTGAATCTGCAGATGCATCACTGATTTTGTAACATATATACAAGACAATTCTATATCCACATCTTCACTGCTGCAGGAAACAACCAGAGGAACATCATTAATGAAGTTGCAAATCTTGTTATCTATGGAGTATTGTTTGCAGAATGCTAGGTTGAATTGATGAGAAGATACTGAATTATGCAACAGCATAAGATTTTCAATACTACAGCAATACAGAATTTGTATTATTGTTGCTATTGACAATGACGTTAAACAGTTGTTGGATAGATTTAATGACTTTATGTAATGATTTCCATTCTTGGATGACAATGTCTGGTGAAGAATTTCACAACCTTCAGCTTTTATATTACAACCTGACAAATTAATTGCAGTCCATTTCCTAGAACTGTCACTGAATAAATTTTTAAGCAAATCAAAGGATGAGACATGTAGTTCACAGTTCACAAATTCCAACACAGAAATATTTGAATTACTATTTAATCCTTCTGCAATTTGCAATTGTGTTGCTTCAAAAGCAACAATCTTGCTATCTGATGTTAACACATATGAACAATATGCTTTTAAATGTTTCTGAATAACATCTACTATTTCATTCGCAATTTCATCTGTTAAGTGACCTTGAAATATGTTGATGTTTATATGAGCGTATTCACAAAGAAATAAAAGTACTTTACTAAGTTCTTCTTTCAATTTAAAATTTGAAAGAAATATTTCATACAAAATGGACATACTTTCTACATTGTTTGTAGCTCTTAAAGAATCATCAACATCACAATTGATGAAATACTTAGTAATTGAGTAAGATTGCTCTGAAACATTTGCAACAGAATTGTCATCATAATCATTAAAAATAACTAAAGGTATTCCATGTTTAAAGTTTAGTATTTTACTTTTGGTGCATATGTCACTTAAAATGGCACCTTGTAATACTTTACTAGGTATAAAATTTTCTGATATTACCATATTTTTAATAATACAACACCTGAGAATCTCATGTATTGATTTGACAGACTCTTCAGTCAAGCAGCAGTTTGAAATGCTAAACATCTCTAAATATAAAGGTTGATTGGATTGAAAGCAAGACACAAGCTCTTGGAGACCTTCATCACAAACTGCACACCTGTACAGATCAATCCATTTCCATTGTTTCTTTACACAGTCAGTAGACACATTCTTTTCTAGGTCACAAAGTAAGAGTCTGTTTTTAAAAACTTCAATTAGTTTTGCCATATCCATCCCATATGCAAGTAATTGACACTTAGATTGTATTGTATACTCTACATTGTTAATGATAAAATTCAGTTGTTGAAGTTGTGCTGTTGTGTTAGCCATGCCTTTATCACACAGCAAATATTCATCATAAACACTTATGCAATCAAATTCTATTGACAATGATAAAAACAGATTAATAAATGTGTTCATTTGCAAGTTGGTATTCCAGAAGTAGAGGTTGCAGTTGTAATTTGAATGACAAAGTTGTTCTATAACTTGCTGACGATCAAAGTCATTGTTACTGAAATAAATACAGGAAACACGACCCGTAACTTTCTCAATGTGTGTATTCATTACTAGATTTCCTGTAAGGCAAACATTAAAAAGAGCAGTATCAAGTAAGTTGTAATCTATATCATTGTTACTTAAAATTAACTTTTTTGATTCCAAGCAATTTATTAAGTTAACGATTCTATGCACTGAGGAAGATGTCAAATGATTAAAAGCCAAATTGGTGGTTCCAATAATTATTCCATTTTCACTTTGGCCACATATGGTTCTGCAAAGTACCTCAAAACCTTGATCTCCAATGTAACATCTCGATAAGTTTAACTTGTACCATACTTTGTTAGCTGATTTAGTTAAGAAGAAGCCAAAACTGTGTATGTCCTTTTGTAGTAAGGCATGACCGCTGAGATCAATCGTATTATCAGAAAGAAAGTTTCCTACACGTTGTGCTATTTCATCATTACCTGCTTCTAAGAAACACTGAAACAAGTGAAGACATTTAACTTTGTCACTAAAGGTATTCTGTGCAATACCTTTTGTGCCGAATAACCAACTTAGAATTATGGACCTTTGCCCAGACAAAAAATGTTTTAGTGCAAAAGAATTACCACGAGTTAACCCAACATACATTATTCCAACATTCAGGTATCTTGGCTTCCAGAAAGTTTCTTGCAACAGTTTTATTTGCTTTGCATCTTTTAATGTTGAGATATAGAAACCTGCTAAGAATTCCTGCATTGAGTAGTGTAGAAAATTATAAGTAGCAAAAGATGACACTGGGAAAAAGCTTTTGTGCTCTACGACCTTTAGCAGACCAAACCCATCCCACTTACCTTCACATTCTGGGCAATTTTTTCTAATTTCTTCATCATTAAAGACAAGTTATCTTTACCAAGAAATACAAGTGCCATTTTAGACAAGTTTTTAAGTTTTTGTTTATAAGGCGATGGCAGACTCAATAGAGAATCTAATGTTAAACATTTCTCTTTCTTCAAATATCTCACAATTGTAACAATTGCAAACTGATGATTTATTTCTGTTTGAGTTTTTGGTAGCTCAGTGCCAGATTCTAAAGATGATTTAAACAGACATATTAAGATAGTCATGTTCAATGGAATATAACACAAACTATCAATGAATGGGTTATTCTCCAAGAATTCTTCAATATATTTTATGTCTTTCTTATTCTCTTCTAAACTTTGCTGTATGTATTTGGTTCTGTCTTCTTTGGCAAAGCCCAATATTTCTACCCTACGATCAACAAAAGCATGAAGACCAGCTGATGCTGTTGGACGTGATGTAATTACTAGGCTAGACAGTTGCAATACTTTTCGTGAAATTATGTCCGAAATAAAAGACTTCGATCTTATCTCTTCAGACATTTCGTCATAGCCATCAAAAATAATTGTACAATGTTCACCACTAGTACTCTCAATGTACTGTTGAATTGCTTCCATAAGTTTGCTTTTTGTTGACAAATGCATGGTATAGCAAATAAATTGCTCTAATGTTGTAATATGAGATAACTGTGGATCACAAAGATATATTAAGAACAAAAGCTTTGTTTTATTTAGAAGTTCACTTTTGGCCCATCGAAATGTAATTTCCTTAGCTAGTATAGTTTTTCCAATTCCAGGAGCACCTTCTATCAAAACAACGCTTGGTCTTGAATTCTTACAACCTGTGGAACAAAATATTTCAGATATATCCTTACTAGACTTGCAACCAGATAAATATGAATCTGAATCTGAACCATCTGATAAATCCTGTCGTCTATTAGGAGAACAGTTGTCTGTAATAATGTGGCCTTCATGCATAACATTTGCAATAGCGATCACTTCTTTTCTCGTAACATGTTTTTGCACATGATGAATTAGTACTACACTGGTAAAGTGTTCTGGTTGGTAATATGGCCAGTCGTCTCCAGAAACCTTGTATCTTTGGTGAACATAAACCTTTTGTAACTGACTAGTTGCAGTAGGTAAAGCAGTAGTCATAGAATAACCATATGAAATTGGCACAGCAAAAATAGCAGACAAACTTGCCACTTCTGGTGACTCAATAGTATCAATTACCTTACTCCATGATGCAGTAGTATCATTGTCAAGCCATTGTTCCCAGACTGCATTACAGCAATCTTCAGACTGAAGTGGGTGGTCACAATTTATTATATCCAGCAGGCCATTCTTCAACCCTAGTTGAGTTCCAATTGCTCTCCAGTGAGCACCATAATCAGGTGTAATAAGATTGTGTAAATCCTTAAGCTGAGGTGTTGAAGCTAAACATAAGAGCAGAGTAAATATTGCAATACTTTCCTAATTGTGTATATAGCAGTTATATGTGACCAGATCTGCGAAAACAGGACATAATCGCATAAGCCTAAGTTTCCAGTATAAAGCATTGAAAACATTGGGTGAAATACTTGTGTATTAATGAAAAAATTCCATAAATTTTGTAAACGCCTCTTTCTTAGTGAAGGAAGGGACTACCAATAAAAACCTGGATATCATCTTATTCGCCTGCTCAAGAGGAGTTGGAAAATCTTTGTATCGTTGCAGTAGACCCAACGATATGTAAGTTATGAGCGTTTGTTTATGTCACATCGAAGTGATCGTATACAATTGATTTTTCGTCATGAATTTCGCCTTTGTATGCAATGAGTAAGGGTGATTAATGGAAAAACTTACCCAGTAATTGATTCCCTTATTCATGGTGAACACGATGGTGAAAATTTCAGCTCAGTATCTCAATCTGTTGGGAAGTTACAGCAATTTTTGTAAGCACCTGTAATTTATTTTCCCTGTACAAATCGATTTTTCTGTTGTTGCTACTTTGTAGGGCTGTAACTTCCAGAGTTATTGGCATATGAAGCTGAAACTTTGCCAGTGGGTACATTTGGCTAAGTAATTATGAATATTTAATAAACAGCAATTAGAAAATATGCGATTATGTCCTGTTTTTGCAGATCCGGTCACATTATGTAGTTCAAGAACACTGCATGATTATGACTGAATTTGTGATACAGTACAGCTCAAATAAATAACTTCACAGCACGTGCGTTTTGCATGATTTCAACACATGTGAGCTGAAGCACATGCATTTGGCCACATGAGCACGCATGGTTGCGTTTAGTACACTGTAGTTACACGCATTTATGGCTGACTATTGTATCGTAGCATGTACAGTACACGTCTTTACGTAGCATAGTTTAGTCGCTAAGCTGTCCTAATTTTGCCATTATTGTATTGTAATACTTCATTACTTTTGTACACTGTAACTACAGTATGAAGCACACCAAAACATGATGTATCCGTGAACTTACAGTATGTAATCTTTAATAGCTACTGTAGCTACACATTAACAATGTTTCTATATTTTGCATGTAGCTACAGCTTCTGTCCGGATCAGCATCAGCCATGAGTAGCTAGCCGGCATTCCTAGCCCATCCTCCAGAACTACAACTATAATGTGTTGCTGTTTTACAGTATCACATATTTTTGTCTTATATAGGTAATGAAGGAGAAAGATATTCAAGTCTTAAGCCCCATTGGCTGCTATTGTCACGAAAAGTGGCTACAGATGTTGTATTTCAAAGCTGCATGAACTAGAGCAGGATAATACAATCCCTAGGGAACTACACTGCGAAGTACTACAGTGTATAATATCACTATAGCTATGTGTATATAATTGTCTTACTATAATGTACCCTTGCAGTTACTCTGATCTTACCTGTATTAATTAAATACACTGACGGACCTGTCAGCGAGCCATAAATAGAGACGATCAAACTAGCGATCATCAATCAATCAATCAATCAATCAATCAATCAATCAATCAATCAATCAAACCATTAAAAATATAGTTTTCAGCTACAAGTCATAATAACAACTCATTAACCTACTATGCTAACTGAAGTGATTGTAATAAATTTACTCGTTCCTCTATGCAGTTTGTTGTTCCTTGTGTACTGCATGGTTAAGTTTGTTATAAGATACAAAATCATGCTGTTATAGGTTAGTTGCAGTATATTTATTAGTTTGCATAAAGAACTGTGGCTTATCTGATTTATTTCGTCATTTCATTTTCTATTAATAAGCACCATTGCTGGGTGTTGTGAGCAGAATACTTCATTGAAGTTCTATCAGGTAAATATTACTATATGCACAATGTATATAGTTTCCAGTATAACAAGCCAGTTCAGTAGTCCACAGCTTGCTTTGTAGCTTCAGCATTTCAACTTGAATAACTGCTTCGAAGTTAGCAGTGCTTCAAAAGGCTCCATATTTATAACTACTTCTGTTATTATTACCTGAAATGAAATGTTGAAGAATTATAAACTAATAGTTTAGCAACATACCCCTTAAGTTGAGAGTTTACTGCACATCGCCAACAGTTTTGCTGCCAGTGATGCAGTAAACCGTACCTACTATATCTTCAATAGCAAAGTAAACATGATACAATAATAGTGTAGCATTCGTACATTAATATACCGCATGACAACAAATATTGGCGAAACTCAGTGATTTGCTATAAAATTGCAGTTGGCAAAATGCTCTCACTGAAAAATTGGCGAATGGCGTAAGTACGATGCTGTACTGGCTCACTTTAAAGAATATTAGAATATTCTGGTCCTGCTTCCATAGACGCCTACTGTACTCAAATATCTATGCTCCAATTTCTATCATGGCCACACCTACTTTCAGGATTATTTGCTGTCTGTACACATACTCGCCCATTTATCAATGGTTGCACACAAATTCATGTCTGCTGCTGTCTGCAAGCTTACGTGGAGCCACACCCACTAATCGAGTACAAATTCTAGTCTAGTCAGTAAGCCACACCCATTTGCATGCATGGAATCACACTAATTTACCAGTTTCAGCAGTAGCCACGAAGGTTTGTCGAAAACCTACTTCAACATCTGCTTCATCAAATGTTTGAAAATAATATTGACGAAATTTAAATTTGGTGGTTTAGTGACGAATCGCCAATTCGCCAAATTTAGTTCACCACCAAATTTAATTGATATAGGGTACTGTATACTGTATGCACTTTCTGTGGCATATTAAATTACAATCATATATCCAGCAGAGTGTATCCAGCTTAAATACTGTACGAAGAAACTTGCTATACAAATGTACAGTAGCGTGCACGCAGACAGCCAATTTCACAACCAACACGCGCATGAGTGTTGGATAGAATGCACAACCGTTCGAAAATCTACGTGCGTGCACTAGTCTGTGCTCTGCAAATTCATGCGTGGCATGTAGTATGTAATTTTATTCCTCACGCGTGCAATGTAAAGCTACATGCATTCTGGTGTTGAGCAACACGAGTGTTTACTCCACACATATGTGAAGTTGTATTTGAGCTGTACTGTAAGAAATTTTCACTCAATTTCAAATGACTAAAATTCCTGCACTGTCTTGCAAAGTCTCGCAAAAGTCTGTGCAGAGAGGGGTTTTAGTTATGCACTTACACATTATACACATAATTGGCAAATGTATTAAAGTTGTAACTCTGCAAACACATATAGATATTTATATGAAATATAATGTCACCGGATTAGTGAAAAGGCTTCTAATAGCATTTCCAAATTATAAGTTTAACTAATCATATCTTTTCATAGTTTTGACCTATTACCTTACAGTTCACTTATAGCATCACACAATAACATGCGTGGCCATGCGTGGTGCCATGCAGCTATGCTGTGTATGTCATGTAGTTGCCACACTGGGTGGGTGTGCCACACAGTCTTGCTGATTGTGCCACACAACCACACCAGTTGTCCACACAGCTATGCCAGGTGCACCATTCACAAACGTAATGTGTGCCACACAGTGACATCATGCCACATGGCAACATCCATACATGGCAGCATATACTGTTTTTACAACCCTGGTCACACGTGTTAGAGGCACGCCCTCTATTTCAAGTAAAGGATGATATTAAGCTACTGTATAAGTTTAGGTATACCTGTATGATAACCTTATTCTTTTTTTTGTGCCATAGGGTGATAACTACACTTCGCCACTCCCTCTCTTCATCAGTGTCATCACAGGACCAGCATGCCCAAAATGATGGATCTGGAGGATACTTAAACTTATCAATTTTTTGAAGTTGCCAATATCACTGTATCAAGACACACGGTAGTGTGTCGTGTGACCCAAGAAGCCGGCGCGCCACACCGTGAGTATATTTACAGGAAGAAAGTAAACGCGATTTTCACACCTTTGTAGCTCCGTGATTCCTTATCCGATTGAAACCAAAGTTGCTACAATAGTGCCGGCTAGGTAGGGGAGTCCACATTCCAAATTTGAAGAAAATCGCTTCAGCCATTTCCGAGATACGAGCGGCCAAAGTGTGGGTTTTTTTCTTCGTTTTTTCTTCTTCTTTTTGCACACTTTGCAAAATCCGCCTTAAAATACGCATGCGAACTCCAATCGGGCTGAAAAATGGCACACTTAAAGGGCTCATTAAGGTGAATCTCAGTACCAGGTTTGGGGAGCCTGTATTCCGCGGAATACGGAATAGCGGAATTACGGAATAAGCGAAAATCACATTCTAAATATTTTGTTATTGTTTATAGCCTCTATAACACTTTAATATACATTCGTCACCTCATAGAGAACACAATCACAATGGCACCGATCCTCAGGGCGATCTTTAAATAGGATATGTACAAAGATATTCACTCTAGAGCAATTTAACTAAGCTAAACTACTGTTAAATACACTTCACTACATAATCGCTAGAAAACTAGAAGTTCTTTGTACTATACTTGCTCATACCAGCTGTCACACACGAGCAGCCTAGCTAGCTAACTGGCCGAATAGTTTAGGACAAAACAATCCACCCCCTAGGTAGCTACCCTGCATGCATGGAATAATCTGACCTTTCTTATAACTCTGTTACCTTTTCCTAAAGTGTTTCAAATAAATTTGAAGAATAATACTGCTTTCAGCTCCCAACATCAGAGCTCCAACCTCGGCTCTAACACTTCGTGTATAACTCTAATAAATTCTGGCAGTTACTCGTGTGTGACAGCTGGTATGAGTAAGTATAGCATAAAGAACTTCTAGTTTTCTAGCGATTGTGTAGTGAAGTGTATTTGATGGTAGTTAAATTGTTCTAGAGTGAATATCTTTGTACATATCCTGTTTAAAGATCGCCCCGAGGATCGGTGCCATCGCGATTGTGTTCTTTACGAGGTGAGGAATGTATATTAAAACATTATAGAGGCTATAAACAATAACGAGAATGTGATTTTTGCTTATTCCGTTATTATGCTATTCCGTATTCCGCAGAATACAGGCTCCCCCAGGTTTGGTAGGAATCCGATGAACATTCACGGAGTTATGACCGATTATTTGCGTAAAATAAGGTCAAAAGTTTGTCACGCCCACAGGGTAAACCGCTTGAAGGAATGAGCTGAAAATTGCTATGTAGATGGAGTAACTATCGTAGGAGTGCCTTTTTGTGGATTGAAAGGAATCCAGTTAAAGGTCATCGAGATATGACACAAAACCCAACCTGTGGCACAATTACGCGATCGATTTTTATGAAGAAGTTTTCACGACTACCAGGCAAACCGCTTAGAGCAGTCAGCTGAAAATCGGTGTGTAGCTGGAATAATTATCATAGAAAGTCCTTGCGGTAGTACAGAAGAATCGGATTACAAACCACTGAGTTATGATTCCAAAGCCAACTACGTGTAGCATATGCGAGATCGAGATACTCTAATAGAACAGTCACCCTAATAGAGCATTCAGCTACGTTTATAACTTACTCCATTATAGAATTATATTACATTGCAAGTTATTCTGTAGGGAGCTCAGCTACAAACAGTTAATCGTATAGATAATTCAGCTACAAGCAAGTCACCCTGTAGAGAGTTCAGCTACAAATATGTTGCTGTAGAGATTCAGAACATTATAAGTCACACTGAACAGAATTCAGCTATAAACAAGTCAACTTGTAGAGAGTTCAGCTACAACAAGTCACTCTGTAGAGAATTCAGCTACAAACAAGTCACTGCGTAAAGGGTTCAGCTACAAAAAAAAGCTACCCAGTAGAGAGTTCATCTAGATCAGCTACAAACGAGTTACTTTATGCAATGTACAGCTACAAGTAAGTCACTCTGTAGAGAGTTCAGCTACAAACAAGTCACTCTGTAGTACAAACAAGTCACCGTGTAGCTGGAGAGTTCAGCAACCAATCAAAAAAACCACTCTGTAAAGAGTTCAGCTATACAAACATGTTATAACTCTATAGAGAAAGTTATAACTCTATAGAGAGATCAGCTAGAAACAATAAGTCATCCAGTAGAGAGATCAGCTACAAGACATCACCTTATAGAGAGTTTAGTTACAAAGAAACCACCATGTCGAGAGTTCAGCTGCAAACATATCACCCTGTAGAGAGTGCAGCTATGAACAGATCACCCTGTAGAGAGTTCAGCTAGAAAAAGTCATCCTGTAGAGAGATCAGCTAGAAGGATCACCTTGTAGAGAGTTCAACTACAAACAAACCACCCTGCAGATAGTTCTGCTACAAACAAGTCACCCCATAGAGAGATCAGCTAGAAGAAGTTACCTTGTACATACAAAGAAACTATCATATAAAGAGTTCAGCTGCAAACAAATCACCCTGTAGAAAGTTCAGTTATGGATCACCCTGTAGAGAGATCAGTTAGAAGAAATCACCTTGTAGAGAGTTCAGCTGCAAACAAATCATCTGTAGAGAGTTCAGCCAGAAACAAGGTCACCCTGTAGAGAGATCAGCTAGAAACAAGTCACCCCATAGAGAGAGCAGCTGCAAAGAAACCATCCTGTAGAGAGTTCAATTACAAACAGATAATCCTATAGAGAGTTCAGCTAGAAACAAGTCACCGTGTAAAGAGATCAGCTAGAAACAAGTCATCCAGAGATCAGCTAGAAACAAGTCACCCTGTAGAGAGATCAGCTAGAAACAAGTCACCCTGTAGAGAGATCAGCTACAAAGAAACCATCCTGTAGAAAGTTCAATTACAAACAGATAACCCTATAGAGAGTTCAGCTAGAAGCAAGTCACCATGTAGAGAGATCAGCTAGAAACAAGTCATTCAGAGATCAGCTAAAAACAAGTCACCCTGTAGAGAGATCAGCTACAAAGAAAACCATCCTGTAGAGAGTTCAATTACAAACAGATAACCCTATAGAGAGTTCAGCTAGAAACAAGTCACCATGTAGAGAGATCAGCTAGAAACAAGTCATCCTGAGATCAGCTAGAAACAAGTCACCCTGTAGAGAGATCAGCTACAAAGAATCCATCCTGTAGAGAGTTCAATTACAAACAGATAACCCTATAGAGAGTTCAGCTAGAAACAAGTCACCGTGTAGAGAGATCAGCTAGAAACAAGTCATCCTGAGATCAACTAGAAACAAGTCACCCTGTAGAGAGATCAGCTACAAAGAAACCATCCTGTAGAGAGTTTAATTACAAACAGATAATCCTATAGAGAGTTCAGTTAGAAACAAGTCACCGTGTAGAGAGATCAGCTAGAAACAAGTCATCCAGAGATCAGCTAGAAACAAGTCATCCAGAGATCAGCTAGAAACAAGTCACCGTGTAGAGAGATCAGCTAGAAACAAGTCACCCTGTAGAGCGATCAGCTACAAAGAAACCATCCTGTAGAGAGTTCAGCTACCATCAAGCTACACTATAGAGAGATCAGCTAGAAACAAATCATCTTGTAGAGAGTTCAGTTGCAAACAAATCACCCTGTAGAGAGTTCAGCCACCCTGTAGAGAGTTCATCTAGAACAAGTCACCTTGTAGAGAGTTCAGCTACAAAGAAACTACCATGTAGACAGTTCAGCTGCAAACAAATCATCATGTAGAGAGTTCAGCTAGAAACAAATCATCCTGTAGAGAGTTCAGCTAGAAACAAATCACCCTGAAAAGAATTCAGCTACAAACAATCAAAGTTTCAGCTACAGTTCAGTTATGTAAGAAGTTACCTTATTAACTACAGTAAAGTGCTAATAATAAATACTTTAGGTTTAAGGAAGAAAATCCATCCCTCCTGGAGGAAGACTGAGTGTGGCCCCGACTAGACATTGGGTGACCTGCAGTTCACATTGGGTGACCTGCAGTTCGAATCCTGGGGTTGGAGGGATTTTTTTCCTTACTTTGGCCCCTTTTCTGTTACACCTTTTCAGTCAGTCAGTAAGTCAAGTCATTAGGTCTAAGTCCCTGAAATTAGGTTAGGTAATCCTAAGGCTGCAGCACATGTTGCTGTCAGACCTTCAGTGCTGGTCACTGTAAAATGCTAATTATACAACCAAGTAGTAAGAATAATAAGAAATGCGGTTAAAATTACGTCATTAATAATGAATGAATAAA
This sequence comes from Dysidea avara, assembly GCF_963678975.1. Classification (NCBI taxonomy): domain Eukaryota; kingdom Metazoa; phylum Porifera; class Demospongiae; order Dictyoceratida; family Dysideidae; genus Dysidea; species Dysidea avara. Next base: position 27,871,017 of record NC_089273.1, read on the forward strand.
TAATAAATAATGTTTGAGAAAACTACGAGGCCTAGAGACATGAACTAAGCGGGGATAGATTCGCATCAAGAGTTAATAATAGTGGAGGGGAGTGTCTAACGCTGTATAGGGCTGCATAAATTGAGCGCGTGGGAGCTAAAGGGCTTCACCACGGATAGTCTCGTGTTTAGTCGCATTCTCTACACTTGACAACTAGAACCAATCGTCACTTTTGTCAGGTCACATCAACGATGCTGCACAAGTTCATGAACACTAGAATCGATATTTGGGAAGTGCTGATAGTGGTATTTGGTTCCAACATGGCAGACCAGGTAACACCGCATCGCGTCTTTGAACGATGGTTTTCCTACTTCCCATCGAGATGATGTTTCTTCTTCCACTAGAATTTGTTTTCCACTCTCACGGGTACCGCCACAATTTGATATCTTCGACTGAGAACCATGAACGGACGCCATTTTATAACACTCGCTTCTCACGTGAACTGCTATCGATACACTCTTTTCTGAATGAGTATTGCGCCGGCCGCGTAACCATAATTGAATGCGTTAACACATCGCTTGTTAAGATTGCTGAAGCCCTTTAGCTCAAACGCGCTCATTTTATACAGCCCTATAGAGCGTTAGACACTCTCCCCTCCACTATTATTAACTCTTGGTAATATATATATATATATAGATATATATGTAATATAGATATATATGTAATGTATATATATATATACTGCATGCATTCCATACTGATAGTATGTGTCATATTGCAGCTTGGCCTCATATGATTAAATAATTTAATCAATCATGTGATATTCAGTTCGGCAATTCTATCTAGAAGAATAAGTTTACTCAATAGCTGTACTTACTCTGCCAGCTGCTTCTGCTTTTGACTTTGCAAAGGACTGCTCTATTAGAATGGTTGCCCATCACACACTTTGAAAGTAATGACTGAATTTTGCATGAATGAAATTTTAAACAGTGCTATTATGAAAATGGAAGGGCACAATCAAAATAGTTACTTTGCACAGCACTTTGCAAAGTAGCAGAGCTAGGGGTCTGTAGTGCATCAGTCCCCACGGATCAAGGTAGTTAGGCTGAAATTGCTAAATGATTGTCTAGTCAATGATTTTCATGCCACTTTACTGGTAAGCAACAACATTACAAGTATGTTTAAATGTTTGTAACTGTGTCTTTTGTGTGCAGGATATGCGCTCCAGGCGTCATGCAGTGAAGGACCAGCTGATGACCAGTTGGGATACCAGCCGATGCGCTTATAAACAACCAGCTGGAACAGCAAGGTAATGAGTAATGTAATACTTGTACCGGTAGTTGTATTATAGGTCTACATCTTCATCCTTCATCTGGCTTGCTAGCGGCTGGAATTATTTTCATTATACTGACCGCCACCTTCATCTGGCTTGCTGGCGGCTGGAATTATTTTCCACTCGGCTTAACTACTAGTCTACTGTGAGTCTGTAATAGCTAAACAAGAAGCCGATGCAGTGCTGCATATACAACAATGTGTAACTATCTCCTGTATGTTGTGCATGGCTGTATGCATAATATTATAGACTGTGATCACTGTCCCAATGCCACACCGCTGATATACAGGTACATCACCAGTGGCCTCTAGTTACAACAGAGTCTGTTGTGCCATATTGGCTAGATTGGGATCAATTGCTAATTGTGCCTTCACCATATCCCTTATTCTGCATAGCCTCACTTCACTGCTGAGTCATCTTCAGAGACACGTCACACCTACAATATATAGTTACTTTCAATATAGCTAACTTAACTTGGTTTTTTGTGTAGGTTGTGTTTTAGTATCGTGGTTTTCTGATGCCAGTTAAACTCCCTTGCCTGTGTACGTATGCATATGTATCATTTCCACAGGTACACGCACACTGCTCTGAATGTTTCCTATGGCACTGTTTATACTTTCCCAATGGGTAGGTTGCAACGTTGGTATATGTACTTGGTTGTATGTGACGCGGTCCTAGTAATAATAATAAAAATAATAATAAATACAGTATGTGGTAATCATCATTCAATGTTAAATATACAAATTTTTTATCAGACAAAAGCTATACACACAATTACATCCTTTGTTCCACAATTCCTGTAGTAAAGAAAAAAAAAACTAGTTAAAAGGAAGCACCAAAGCCATATGGCCAGCTTTGTGGCTTGCAATACAAAAAGAAGTGATATCTAAACCAAAACAGCCAAGCTGTAAAAAAAGAGTGCGGCCCTCCAAAAAGGCCAAGGTGAAAAAAGATGTGAAATCCAAGGTGGCGGCCAAGAATGGCTGTGATGGTAGGTTAATGGCAAAAATTTTAATTACGACAATTAAGGTGAATTTGGTGCCAAATCCTAGTGGAGGAGGCAACGCAAATCCAACGCAAATCCACCTGAATTGTCGCAATTAAAATTTTTGCCATTAACCTACCATCACAGCCATTCTTGGCCGCCACCTTGGATTTCACATCTTTTTTCACCTTGGCCTTTTTGGAGGGCTGCACTCTTTTTTTACAGCTTGGCTGTTTGGCTTAGATTTTGATTTAGTAATAGCACTATAGCTATGCTGTACTACTGAATTAAGTGGAAGGCAACTGTGAGACCAACTTTCAATTAATTTTCTTCAACTGACTAAAGTCACAAGAAAATGTTACATGCACACAGTACACTTGAATGTGAACTAACTACCACTTAATCTGCTACAGTAACTGGTGACTATAGCTTTCAGAAATTTGAATTAAACTGGTGGCATCGATGCAGTTTGTGATCTCCATTTTCTGATTTTTCGAAGGTAGTTTTCAACTGAACTGCATGCAGCAACTAAATTGCAGTGGTGAATTACCAGATGCAGGGGTCTGCATGGGGGTGCAGACACACAGCCTTTAAGTACAAGGGACTTTGGTTTAGTTCAAAACTCAACATATGTGACCAGATCTGCAAAAATCCGACACAATAGCGCAAGCCTAAATTTCCAGTATAAAGCATTGAAAACAATGGGTGAAATATTTGCATACTATTGAAAAAATTCATAAATTTTTTGAACGCCTCTTTTGTAATGAAGGAAGGGACTAACAATAAAAACCTGGATGTCATTTTATTTGCCTACTGAAGAGGAGTTGGAAACCCTTTGTTTCGTTGCAGTAGACTCAAGAACATGCAATTAATGAGCGTTTGTTTACGTCATGTCGAAGCAATCATACGAGATCGCTTTTTCTTCACGAATTTCGCCTTTGTATGCAGTTAAGAAAGATGATAGAAGGACAAACCTACCCAATAAATGATTCTCTTTTCCATGGCAAACACGATGGTGAAAATTTCAGCCCAGTACATCAATCCGTTTGTAAGGTGCAACCATTTTAGCAAGCACCTGTAATTTATTTTCCCTATACTTGCTGTACAAATCGATTCTTCTGTTGTTGCTACTTTGTAGGGCTGTAACTCCGAAAGTTATTGGCTTATGAAGCTGAAACTTTGCTAGAAGGTGTACTTGGCAAAGCAGATTATAAATATGTAATAAACAGGAATTCGAAAAATGCGCTATTGTGTCAGGTTTTCGCAGATCCGGTCACATATTTTCTGTGATGTTTCATGCATTAATGTGATAGTGAAGCAGTTATGTGGGCCACATGTAGAGTCATCATACAGACTTGAACTTACTGACAAAATGGAATGATTTGTAAACAGATTGTTTAGTTGGTACCAAGGTTTCATCTTGTACTCTGAATACAATTCACAAAGCACTGTAACTTTCGAAGTGTCCATCTTATGGCTATGTAATTTATGTCCTTCTACTTGTGATGTAGCAAGGGTTAAAATGATAACTAGGGTTTTACCCTAATGCTAGCCAAAACTAGCCGTGTAAATAACTTTCCGTAAGGAAACACGCAAACCCTTTACATACCTTTATAAAATGGTCAATAACTTGATGGTAGTTGATCCTATCGCCTTGCAACAACTTCCGTTCAATTCATTGTGAAATTTTGTATCACGCCATATATGACATGTGAGTAAACACACAATCGAAATTAAACACATTGCAAGAATTTAGAAACACGGAGATGCGACTCGTCACTGCTCACCGTTTCATAACAAGTAAGCCACTGTAGTTACAGCGTTCATTTAACCTTCTCCAAGTACAGTAGCCCAGTAAACACACTTTTAATCTATGTGTATTTGTAGGCTGTAAGAATTAAGTTACCTCACCTAGTGTCGCCATGCATGCCCATATTGTGTAAACACACATTTCCGAAAAATTCTCTGTGGGTTTAAGGGATAATCTTCCAATTATCTTTCTGACAATTCTTTTAAAATTTACCTATTATTCCCAAAATTATCCCTGGAATTTGTGCAAAAACAGGCATATTAGTTAGAGTTTTACATAAGTGACTGCTATATTAGAATTATAGACTTGAAGAGTCGACAGCCCTATTATAGTATAGGTGACTGCTTTATTAGAGTATATCGATCTTTTTATACTTGCACTGTTTCAGAGTTGCATCAAAAAGATTTTTGCATCACACTACAAGTAAAACTTATAATTTTGCACTAATATTCCTAGAACTCATCCAATTATTCTGGAACATTCCCAAATTCTTTCCACTACCTACAGTATTATTCCCAAAATTATTCTGGCATAATAGACACATCCCTAGCCACCACCTTTGATTTCACAACTTTTTTAGCCAGGCTATTGAAGGCCACACCCCTTTTCACAGCTTAGATGCTTTTGTGTGGATAATATTAACAGAGCACTTGGTTTTTAAAAGTAGTGAAGTATCAACTTTTTTCAAGAAACTAGATTAATATAGTTATTCCTGTGCACATGGGAACATGGTTTAGCCCCTCTATTTCCTGGCGCACTTTACAACACATGCTGAACCATGCTGTATAAGCTTTGATACACTAAACCGCTTTGTTACTATACCTCTAAGTAAACCCCATACATAGAGTAACCATCTTAACTAGGTTATTTCGGTTTATAAACATACGTAAATGTACCCACAAAATAATTTTGAGACAATCAAACCACAAAATATGCTATATGAATCACTTCACCACTGCATTTCTGGGAGATTCCAATCTGTATGCTTCAACCCTTAAACCCGCAGCTGTTTTACAAAACGCAAGCACTGAAAATGCATAATCCAGAAAACTGGATTATATGCAAGCCTTTTAAACAAACTAATATGTGACCGAATTTTGGAAAACCGTCAATATACGCACAATAGTACTTTTGTAATAAAACACATTTAAAAACTATGGGTAAAATACGCAAGCTCCAGAAAAAAATTATGCAAGTTTTTATCGCCTCACTGGTGGGCAAATTAAGCCTCCAATGGATAAATCCTGGACATCATCGTGTTCGCCTGTTCATAGGTACTACAAAAATCTTTGTTTCATCTCTATACACGAAAGGATTTCAAAGTTACAGAAGTTTGTTTACGTTGCGGTGATGAAAGAATTTACCGACGATCGTTTTTCAGTGAATTTGCCTTCCTTCTCGAACACAGAAGCATGTCTGGGGAAAAAAACTATACCTTGGTGGATGCACAAATTCATGGCGAACACAATGAGCCATGATTCAATTTCGTACATCATTGTATCAGTACGTTATGATGGTTTATGTAAGCGCCTGTAAATTCTTTTCTCGATAACTTCTGTACATAACAATTTATTTGCTTGTACGGCTGCCTAGTGCTGGGTTTCCAACGCTGCTTAACTTAGGAAGCTGAAACTTAGCTAGTCCATTCCTCTGTCCCTGTAGAAAACAAAGTACAAATAATATACATTTTGAAAATTGTGCGAATATCGACGGTTTTCTGAAATTAGGTCACTTATATAGAACAACAACTTTTAAAGCTGTCTAAAAACTACAAACACCACTGTTAAATTTGGATTTAAATGGTTCTATGCTTCGTCGCATCCTTTCATCCCAGAACTTTACTCCGTGCCTTTAAAGTACAAAAGAACTATCTCTTCATCTACTTCCTTCGCATATCGATACACCAAAGGCCATAACCTGGCCATACTGCATCATAAAAACATTTTCTTGGTGTTATCTTGGTTGCCACGTGAGGTGATTCCGCTGATATACAGCTATCACGTGACTGACAAAATGGCCGGCAAGAACACTAACGATACGGACGTGAAACAAAACAAACTGATTCAATGCTTTATAGCACGTGCGTTCCTCGTTTGTTAAAAGTTTGTATACTGTTACAAAGGGTGGGCCTTCTCAAGTAAGAAAATCTCTATTTCTAAGAGATTGAATAAACGTTTTGCAAGATATTCCTGTTTGAAGCCATGTATGTAAAATGGAAAAAATATTGTGCGTTTTTAGTTTGTGTTTTATCAAATCCAGTTTTCTGGATTATGCAGGTTTAAGGCACTATATCTCACAAACCATACAACATAATCCCATAAAACTATATATTAATCACCATTAAACAGTGAATCCTACTATAGTATTATGGTTTACTTAACGGTAACCCCTAGCAGTTATATAACCACAAAGTTAAAAAAAACTGGCCAACTATTGTTAGCTAGCAAATTAACACACATAAACAGTCTAACAGTGTTTTTAACAGTTCAATGAAGATTGCCAGTCCATGTATATTTGAAGCAATTCACTGGAAGTCTGCTTTTCAGGCATTTGAGCAACTAGGGATGCACATAAACCCACAAAGCCATTAATCCGTGAAGTGAAAACAAATGAAGCTTTGCAAGTGGTAAGGAGATGGATCATGAAACTATAGTTTTTGTTTATTGTCTCAATACTGAGTGATCATCTTTAGGACTAGTTTCTTTGAACTCCTGTGTCATGCATGCATATGTACATGACAGCCACATGTCTGAATAACAGCCAACAGTAATCACGGATTGTTTTAGACTATCTACTGTACAATTACTGTATGTATCAATGTGGCTACCAACTAGAATATATATGGAAGATATAGCCCTTAACTAATAGAAGTATTAGTGTGCTAGAATTACACTTAGTATGTGTTTTATACAGATTTACCCAAAATATCTGGTTACAGCTATGAAAGGAATTATGCACAATGTAGTTACATACATGGAAAAGTATTTTTATGTCACTACGGAGATCTAACTGGTGATGAAAATTAATAATATATCATACCTCTAGCTTCATTGCATAATCGTATATCATCCAAAGTGATTGTACTATCTTTGCTGTGAAGTCTTTGTAAAACAGTGACAGCACTGGGTGTACCTTCAACAATAAAAATTAATTAACAAAGTATGTAAATGTTAAGTAAGAATCAAGACACACAATAGTGTTTTGGGCCATAGTAGTGCGAAGCCAGCATGCCACATCATGGGTATATTGACAGGAAGAAAGAAAACGTGATTTTTACACATATGTACACTGTAGCTCCAGGACTCTTTATCTGATTGGAATTGGTTTTACTGTAGACTTGCCTACCAGGTAGGGAAAATCACATACCAAATTTGAAGAAAATTGCTTTAGTTATTTCAAAAATACGAGTAGCCAAGTTTTGATTTTTTCCTTGTTTTTCCATTTAAAAAAAATTAACTACTTTTCACATGCTTTGCAAAATCTGTCATACATCACAAATCCATACTGCTATCAAGACACACTTAAAGGGGTTATTAACCCTTAAACCCACATAATCCAGAAACTTGGATTTAAGCTTAATAAATACGCATGCCTTGCTCAAAGCACTGTAACTTTCAAAGCATCCATCCTATGGCTACACAAATTACATAATTCTACTTGTGATGTAACAAGGATTAAAATGATACCTAGGCTTTTACCCTAACACTAAATGGTGAGGCCAAAAGTAGCCTTGAAAATAACTGATATTTCAGTAAGGAAACACACAAAGTTGCAAACCCTTTATACCTTTACAAAATGGTCGATAACTAGATGGTAGGTACTCCTATCGCCTCGCAATAACTTCCATTCAATTCATCGTGAAAATTTCTATCAGGCCATACATTACTCACATGAGTAAACCCACAATCAAAATTAAACACCTGGTAAGAATTTAGAAACACTGAAACATTACTCGTTGTTCATCGCTTCATAACAAGTATACCATTGTAGTTACGGTGTTCATTTAACCTTCTCCACCCAGTGAACACACTTTTAATTTATGTGTATTTGTAGGCTGTAAGAATTAAGTTATCTCACCTAGTGTCACCATTCATGCCCATATTGCATAAACACGCATTTCCCAAATGTAAACACGCTTTTCCCAAAAAATTCTCTGCGGGTTTAAGGGTTAAAGGGAATCTCAGTACAAATTTTTGTAACTATTCAAGTAAAATAAGGTCAAACCACTTTGAGAAATCAGTTGAAAAGTGGTCTGTAGTTGGTGTAACCATCATAGGGTTGGTAGTTTGACAGAAAAAGACCACAAAGATAAAACAACAAGTCACATAACTGAGTTTAGTTCATGAAACAGTTCAAACCACTTATAGGAATGAGATGAAAATTGGTGTATAAGTGGATTAATTATCATAGAAAAACAAACTTTCAAGAGTTCACAATTAAAAAAGACTGAGAAAACACAACTATATGTACATAACAGCTGCTCAATCGAGATACTGTAATAGTGCATCCTGCTAGAATATTCAAGTCATCCTGTTAAGAGTTCAATTACAAACAACTAACAAGTTATCCTGTAGAAAGTTCAGCTACATATACATTAATTAGATATCGCCCTATGAGGAGTTCAGCTACAATCAAGGTTCCTGTAAAAGTACAGCTGCAAACAAGTCACCCTGTAGAGAGTTCAAATACATTACCAGCCACCATATGTGACCGGATCTGCAACAAACCCAGATGTTAGCAAGGTAACTTTGTTAGTGCAAGCCTAAATCGAAAAAATCCATAAACTATTGAGTGCTTGTTTCAAAATGAAGGAAGATGATAACAACAAAACCTATGGTGGTATCGTGATTTCCAAAACAAGAGGAGTTCGCAAATCTTTGCTTCGTGTCAGTACTCCTATGGAGAGAGAAGATATGAGCGATAGTTTGCCTTATGTTGGATGAGCAGTTTGTCATCAGTTTTCTCCTGTTTTTGCCTTCACCTAGCTTGTAGGAAAGGCCTGAAAGACAAAAAATACCCAGCAATGGAATCGCCTGTTAATGGAGAATCCGATGGTGAAAGTTGCACCTTGGTAGAGGACTGCAATCAAACGTTATGACCGTTAGAGAGTTCAGCTTTAAACAAGTCACTCTGTAGAGAATTCATTTGCACAACAAATCAAACAAGAGAGTTTAGCTCACCAGTCACCTTGTAGAGAGTTCAGCCACAACAAGCCACATAATCAGCTATCTAAACTTTGATTATTTGAACCCTCAATTATCCAAACAGTAGTAGTAACTGTTATTTTGTCAACAGGTGTATATTCTATTAGAGTAGTGTATGTTCTATTAGAGTAGTTTAACACAGCTCTGTATATAAATGAATGGGCTGAACTACTGAACACTTTTGCAATTGAACTGGCACACAGGTGTTTGGATTATGGAAGTCCCACAGCACAAAAATTCACCCGAGTTCAGCTATGTTACAAGTCACCTTGTAGACAGATCAGAAACAATCAAATAACCATGTGGTGAGTTCAGCTACAAAAAAAAAAGTCACCCTGAAGAGAGTTCAGCCACAAAAAAACAATTTCAGCTATGAGTAATTCACCCTATATTAGACTAATGATTTCCACTGCTGCTCTGCTTGGTCTGCATTCTGTGTGCATGTATCTGGTGCCCTGTAAATTGACAAGTGACAATCTGTGGCCCAGATACCACTGCGGCTTTGCTGGAGCACCATGTACAAACTTGACTATGCAACATCAGTTGGCTAGATGCTTTTTGGAGTATCACAACTGCTCTGAGTGGATAGAGAGTATCCACTACATCACTCGTTTTTCCCTCCCCATAACCATAAGTTGCCTATCTGCCTAGGGTGGGCAAAATCTTGGTATTATCGTAAAAATTTTGGTGAAATGATATTACTATGGTATTAACATTATTGTGATATTTAGTAATAATGATGAATGCAATAGGTGCTTTCTTGCCCCAGAATGATACTAGTGTATTATTGATCACATGATGCCTAAAGGCTATCAAATCACACTTACAAGATCAAGATACATTAATACAGCAGTTAAACACTCTAATATAATGGTCATGTAGTTACTCTGTGCAGTATTCATACCTTCAAATTAAGCATTATCAATCATATGAAACTATTCCAACATTTGTGCACTAATTTGTGAAAACTGTTGATCTACACACATCGGTAGATTGTGAGACATCCAATTATTAAACATTTCAATCCAGAATAGCTTTGTAAGGTCAAAAGTTACAAGTTTGAAATTTTCACCATGAATGTAGCCAACCATAGTGTTTATCTCACTTTAATCCATAGCAAGCTTGCTATTCATGACTTTGAGGATGATGGTATCTTTAACACTGGAATGTCACCATGGATGGTGGTGGGGTGGTGGGTGGGAATTTGTATATGAACAGAAAATTTTAGAGAAGGTTATTATGGTGTCTCCAGCCTTAATATTGGGCTCTCAAAATCACCTGTACTACTGAAAATGAAATAAATTTACATAGAAAACATCTACACAACTGTCAAAGGTTTTCCATGTCTCTATCCTCGTGTTTGAGCTGGCCAGTAGCATTAAAAGGTGCAAGAATGTTCTCAGTGGCTGGCACACGTTTCTAGAAATCTACCCATGAAAAGCAACCAGAGCAAATCAGAGGCATGGTTGTGGTGCATAATGTGTAGTGTACTGGTGTGGCTATCCATTCATGATGAAAAGTGAACTTCACTGACGTGTGCAGAGATCACCAATTATCAAAATTTGGTCACATTTTGTGACTGGACCTGTGAAAATAGGGTATGTGGGCACACAATTTTTGCCTACCTTTTCAAACTTCCATCACTCATACCTTTTTATAGCATTAAGTTATTACAATGCAATTTTCCACTCTTGGTAAACATTTAATTGGTGTTATGATGCAAGTTACAGAATGCAGATATTCTGTTCCAGTATGAAGATATAACCTATTGTGTGACGGGATGTAGTTTGTGCCCATACGCCCTATTTTCGCAGGTTCGGTCACATTTCATGATATAAATTTTCATCCATGCCCCCACCCACCAACCTTTTTTTATTGCTTGTGATATTAATACTGAATCAGAAAAAAATTATAACCATGAATTTGTCAAAACCTGGCTTCAATACACAAAGCTTTGCTAGTAGATATGGCAATTTCAAACAATCATGGTGTAGTAACTTTGCAGTGCCTAAATCTGTGCAAACAAAATTTGCACAAATGTGACCGGATTTACAATAACGGGTCTTCCACACACATCCAATTTATGAACTGTGACAATTCATAGCTTGGAAAAAGTTATTGACTTGAAATTTGGCCAGACGTTAGCAACAACATAGGCTAATTATTAATTACTTAATTAATAATGGACAGATAAAATTTCAAGTTTGTATCGTCCTTGAACACTAAGTTATGGTCTTCCAAGTTCACAGAACTGGATGTGTGTGGAAGACCGCTTCTTGTAAATCCGGTCACAAATTATTCGGCTATTCATTAGCTATCACCGTGTGGGTGTATAAGTTTCTGATGCCCAAAATACATACGTACGTATGCTCTATATTGGTCAGCTTTTACGCGAGGGTGATAATATCATAGGTGGTAGTGATAGGGGTGGTAGAAGGTAGAGTACAAAGTGGAGCAAGAAGACAAGTGGAATTCAGAGATTCCATTTGGGTTCACTGTGGATCCTCCTTCTACTGAAATCATAGGAGGGAAAGCTCTCGGACACTTCTCTTAGACCATTCCAACAAAGCCATGACCATACAATGGTGTCAAACCTCCACTCAGGACTTTCACAGGGTCTGATAAAAGCTGCAGCAGAAACCAGACTTGCCAGTTGTAAAGAAAAAGATAATAGAGTGGAATATGATAGCGTATTAGGCCAGCAATCAATTTCTGGTAAAAATGGTTTGATCTTGTGTGAATAAAAGCTGAATCATCTCGAAGTCACAAATGTGCCTAGATGCCTATGTAGCATTATAGCTCAAATAGTTCTGAATACTTGGTGGACACAAACTTACATAGCTTCTGGCAATCTATAATTGATCGAATCATTATATCTGCTCATTATACAATGTTGCTGTCTAAACAACAACATTGTATGCCATAAATGGACTAGAGATGCAGGAAATATAATAAACAGAAGAAAAGTGTTGATAACTAGCATTTTGAAGTCACCTTAAATGTAAGTTCTAAAAGTTAAGATCAAGAGATACAATACAGTGCTCCCTCAATTATCCAACCCCCTTGGGACCAAGAAATGTTCAGATAATCAAAAATGTCAGATACTTGTAATCAAAGCCATTTCATTTACATACAGAGCCATGTTTAAATACTCTAATGGAACATACATATTAGACAAAATACTCTCATAGAGCAGTCATTTTTAATGTTCGGAAAACTATATGTTCAGATAATAGAGAAGTTCATATAATCAAAGAAGCACTGCAGTGTGTTGTACAGCCAATCACAGGTAGTGCAGCACACCACATAAAATGTGTATTTACAGGAATCAAGAAAATTCCTTTTTCGTGCTTTTGTAGCTCTATACTTCCTGAACCGAAATTGGTTGATTTTGCTGTGAAAATTCCTTGCACTACAAAAACAGTCAAGTTTCCACAGCTTTCCTGGTCATTGGAAAGGTACTGGAACAGCTGTATTTCTGTACATTTCTATACATGCTTAAGGAAATAATACAGCTGTTCCAGTGTCTTTCCAATGACCAGGAAAGCTATGGAAACTTGAACCATGTTTGTAGTGTTGGAACAGGGCAGTGTACAATATAAGGGAAAATTATTGCTCGGACAGAATGGCTAATCAAAAGTAAATTTGATTGGCCATTTCTGAAATTGTATGGCCATAAGATAGAGGTGTACTATCCTAGTGTGCGAAGCACACCCCGCAGTGCAAAGCACAAGCCTTCTAGGGGGGGTCTGGGGGCTTCCCCCCCAGGAAATTTTTGAAAAAGGATCAATCTGAGACCACTTTCAGCTACTTATCACTGAACTTTATGCACATGCATTTTACAGAGAATTAATTGTTTATTAGTAATACATGTACAAAATTTGTGTTGCTGCATACATATTTTACCAAAAAAAACTATGAATCAATGTATTGTACAGCCAGTTTGTAGACTTAGCTAGGCTAAATGTTTTGTTACAAGTGGTGTTGAGTCAGCACAGATTCAATGATCAACTAGCTATTGCTAAAGTTTCTCTTGTGAATAGCAATAGATCAAAACTTACTCTCGAACTTTTCGTGTGCAGAACACTTTTATCACGTGACTTTCATTCCACTTTCTCCAGCCACTGCATCTCTACAGATTATAACCACGAAATGGCCATCTTATACTTAATATCGTACCTCCACTTCGCAAACATTACTTTCTTTTCTTCTCTTGGAAGGTGCCACTCGTGTAGTCAGTTTAGTGATCACTTCTTCACAACATCAACAGTAACCCACAATAGATAATTTGGGTAAATACGAGGTACAGTGCTCTAGCTTACTCATGCGCATCGAGTCAATGCTTCGACGGGATCGAGATGTCACGTAGTGATTAAATAGCTTCAGTAAGGAAAGTTAACGATACAACAATAATAATAACTATAATATTACATGTTATAAAGACTAATAATAAAGAATTACAGTTGTAAAAAATTGATCGGCACAAATGGCCGACCAACGGCTACATTGATCGGTCAACAGCATCACTTGGTCGGAAAATGGCCGAGGGCCGACCGTTATATTATACCATGCAGCGGATCTCCTGAATATTCCAAAATTTAGTTGAATCTGCACAGCCCTCACTGAGATATGTGGCTTCAAGTATATTTCTTTTTCTTACTGTTCTTGCACCACTTAGAAATATTGCTAAAACTTGTGTGTGCTTTAGTCATGAAAAAAACAAAAGTGATTTGTAGTTACTAAATTGCTACAGAGTAAACCACTTGAAGGAATAACTTAATTAATTAAAATAGGTTTGTGCATTGAGTAATCATTATCATGCAGACCTATTGTGAATTGAATAAAACTAGGATAATGGCCATGGAGTTATAATAAAAATCGTGCAATAGCTACACTACAAATTACTGTGAAGGGATGTCACAAGTCACCCATTAGAGCTACATGTACATTTACAAACAAGTCATCCCTGTAGAAAGTTCAGTCACTCTGTAAAGATTTGAGTTATGAAAAGCCACAGTTCAGCTACAAACAAATCTGTAGCCAATCCAACTACAGTACAGTCCACTTATAGCTTCAGATATATGTGATATTTTTTCATGGAGCCACATTTGTTATGGTTGGGTAAAGCAAATGCCACATGTGATAAGGCTAAAGCCATGCGTGAGTGCATTTAAAACAATCTGTGGGTGCACAAAAAGCCATGCTCCCGAGTATGCCATGGCCACACATGAACTATTCCCCAACATATGTGTCTTGGTATAATTGTTCAGCCTGTGATGCATTACTCTAGCAATGTACACATGGTTAAACTGTTATTGCTAAGTTCAAATGTATTTTTTCGATGCAGGTCTGCTTGAAATCAGTACTAATCTACAACAGGACCGCCATCAGCCATGTCTTGGCCTATGAAGCTCTCCATGATATATAATTAAATTGTTTATATCTGTAATACTGTGTTACGTTAGTTGCATTAGCCACACCTACCACTTACCTACTGAGGTCAAAATACATGGCAAAAGTCAAAGTTTGTGCACAGTGAACTGACTGGGTACCTACTGTATGTTCAGTAACTACCAATAAAACTGAATATTTACCAGTAACCCAGATGAATACCTCAAGATTATGACTGCCACGAGGTACCTCAAATAAAATAATAACAACAGTTGGTTTTTGCTTAATTCATTAGTATATATAGCAATTATATGTAGTTTTATAGTAAATTGTATGTAACAAACAAAGAGAACTGCCGCTTGATAATCTGAAGTCTCCTCCATGGTATGGCAGGCATTTCCAGAAGGGAAGAAGTGTGACAATGTGTAGTTACAGTAACTTAAAATGTATATCAAAAGGTAAGGTAAATGCATACCTATACTTATGGTGATATATATGTTGGACAGACTTTGACTAATTGAGAAGGGTCTAGTCCACACATCACCAGTGCTACAGTGCTACCACGCATGACATGCTACACACGTGTCATATATACCACGTGTGCATGCCACACAAACTTGTTGCATGGCACAATAGGGAGCCACACGTAAGAGTTCAGCTATATAACTAGGTCCAGTCGTGGATTTTTTCTCCTTTCTCCAACTTTTCAAACACATCTTAAGTAGCTAAAGTCTTTGAGCAGGCTGTAGGACCAGGTGTCCTACAGACCTTCAGCACTTGTGCTGTAAAGCATTAATAAATAAATAAAAATATATACAAGTAGGTTTCCGTCAATTATGCTGGAATAATATTTAGCATAATAGGGGATGAAAATCATAAAACATAATGCTGGCATAATGGAGCATAATTAGGAGCATAGTGGGAACATTTCCTCCACAATAAGTATAACTTCTGCTATAAAAGTCACAAAGTCAAGGGCTAACCTGTTTTGGATGGTGAAATGATTCCTGACAACGAGTAGAAAAATGTGCTACTACAAGTTTACACTGCTTGACGAAACAAATGCTTTTCATTGTGGGTTTGAGTTTTATAGCACATATGTACATATACGTAGTCATGTGCCAACTAGTACCAACTACCAAAGCATGGTAAAGCAGCTTCCATCATTGAATTTGGTGCTATATAATGTGTCTCATCATCTGATTTTGAATAAAATGTGATATGATGATTATGATTATTGGAAGCTTGATTAGAAGACAATACAATAGAAATTGCGATGAAAATAAAATTTGTGTTGAGTCATATAACTAGTGAATGTCTGGATATAGAAAATAGTTAAGTCTCTACAGGTCTGCTGGGATTAATATCAAACCAGAAAAATATTTCAAAAAGATGGAGATTCTCTAATAGAACAGTCAAACATTCTTCAGCTACATAACAAGTCACCCTGTAGAGAGTTCAGCAAAAGTAAATCATTCTGTAAAGAGTTCTGTTACAAAAAAGTCATCCTTAAACCCCAGCTTGCATTAGGCTACATTAGTGTTTACTAACTACCATATTTGACTGCTCTATTAGAATATCTTGATCTTATTTGTGTAAACTGTTAATAACCAACCAGGAAACAGTTAATAAAATTATATTATGTACTTTTACTGATAATTTATTTATTTTATTTTTATTTATTTATTAATGCTTTACAGCACAAGTGCTGAAGGTCTGTAGGACACCTGGTCCTACAGCCTGCTCAAAGACATTAAATACTAAGACATTACCAACTTAAGGTGTGTTTGAAAAGTTGCAGAAAGGAGAAAAAATCCATGAATGGACCTAGGTGGCCTCGAACCTGCAGCCATCCGATTTACGCTCGAACGCTTACAGGAGTCCACCAGGCGGTCAGGATGTTTTCTCATTGATATTTTCATGTAATTATATTTAATCCAAAACAGCCAAGCTGTAAAAAAAGTGTGCGGCCCTCAGAAAGGCTATGGTGAAAAAAGATGTGAAATCCAAGGTGGCGGCCAAGAAATGGCTGTGATGGTAGGTTAATGGTAAAAATTTTAATAACGACAATTCAGGTGAATTTTTGTGCCGCGCTTCACAAAATTTACCTGAATTATCATTATTAAAATTTTTACCATTAACCTACCATCACAGCCATTTCTTGGCCGCCACCTTGGATTTCACATCTTTTTTCACCATAGCCTTTCTGAGGGCCGCACACTTCTTTTACAGCTAGGCTGTTTTTTTTTGGATTAGATTTCATTTCTTTTTGTATTTGTATACCCCAAAGCCGGCCTATGGCCAGCTTTGGGACTTTTTAAACCTATGTTTTTATTCTTTACTACATGCAGGAAGAAGAAAAGATGAAGTAGATGTACTTTAAATATTTTATCAGTAAATGTACAAATTATATATATAATACATATGTGACCGGATTTGCGAAAAGGAGCCTTCCACACACATCCAATTTGCCAACTTTGACAATTGATAACTTCAGATTGGAAAGAGCTATTGCCTTGCAATTTGGGCAGTGGTGATTTCATTGCAGCTGAACTCTCTACAAGGTAATTTTTTCTAGCTGATCTCTCTACAGGGAGATTTGTTTGTAGCTGAACTATCTACAAGGTAACTTCTTCTAGCTGATCTCTCTACAGGGTGATTTGTTTGTAGCTGAAATCTGTATAGGTGATTTGTTTGCAGCTGAGTTTTTTACAGAATGGTTTCTTTGTAGCTGAACTTTCTACAAGGTAACTTCTTCTAGCTGATGTCTCTACAAGGTCACTAGTTTGTAGCTGAGCTCTCTACATGGTGGTTTTTTGTATCTGAATTCTCTACAAGGTGACCTCTTCTAGCTGATCTTTCTACAGGGTGATTTGTTTGAAGCTGAACTCTCTACAAGGTAACTTCTTCTAGCTGATCTCTCTACAGGGAGATTTGTTTGTAGCTGAACTCTCTACATGATGGTTTCTTTGTAGCTGAACTCTCTACAAGGTAACTTCTTCTAGCTAATCTCTCTATAGGGAGATTTGTTTGTAGCTGAACTCTCTACATGATGGTTTTTTTGTAGCTGAACTCTCTGCAAGGTAACTTCTTCTATTGATCTCTCCACAGGGCGATTTGTTTGTAGCTGAACTCTCTACATGGTGGTTTCTTTGTAGCTGAACTCTACAAGGTGAGTTTTTCTAGTTGAACTATCTCTTTCCATAGTTGCATGAACTCCCTACAGGGTAACTTCTTCTAGGTGATCTCTCTACAGGGTGACTTGTGTGTAGCTGATCCCTATACAGGTTTCTTATTTCTAGCTGATCTCTTGAATTCTCTTCAGGGTGACTGCTCTATTAGGATGACTGCTCTATTAGAGTATCTCGATCTCGCACTTGCTGCACCAAGTTGGATTTCGTGTTATAACTCCGTGGCTTTAAGTCTGATTCTTCTACACCATTGATGAGCCTTTCTAAGATGATTACTCCATCTGTACAACGATTTTCAAAGCATTAACCCAAGCGGTTTATCTGGTAGGCGTGGCAAGCAGTCGTTTTTTATTAGCTAATCTCGATTGCGTAATTGTTACATACTGTTGGTTTTTTCGTTGTATCTTCCTGGTTTTTAGCTCGATTTCTTTCAAACCACAAAAGGTTTGCGGTTCAATAGTTAACCTATTCACCCACCGATTTTCAGCTTCTTCCTATACGCGGTTTACTCTGTAGGCGTGACAACATATTGGTGTTATTTTTTGTGAATAATCGCTCATAACTCTTTGCCTGTTTATCGTATTCCAGCCAAAGTTGGTACCGAGATGCGCCTTTATATCCCCCTTCTGTGTGCCAAATTTCAAGGCAATCGGATATGGCGTTCGAGTTTTATAGCAGTTTTTGTAAGTGTGCGACAAGAAAAAGAAAAATAAGAAGAAGAAAAAAACCAAGAAACTGAGCCAATTTTTGAAGTCGCATATCTCGGGAACGCGCAAAGCGATTTTGCTCAAATTTGGAATGTGGAGTGCTGCAGTTGGAGGGCATGTCCACAGCAAAAATCGTCTTGTTTCATCAAGGAAGCACAGAGCTACGGAGGTGCGAAAATTGCGTTTTCTTTCTTCCTGTCAATATACTCACGGGTGTTACGCGCCGGCTTCTTGGGCCGCACGACACACTACCGTGTGTCTTGATCCATAGGAATTCTAGAGAGTGATACATTTTGGCAGTGATCTTTCTTTCAGGCATGCATATTGTGCATTTCAATTAAATTCTCAAATATCATCCCTATTATGCTAAGATGATTTTGGTCACCTATTATGTTCTAAATGTGACCTAATTTTAGAAAACTGTCGGTATACGCACAATAGTACTTTTGTAATACAACACATTCAAAAACAATGGGTAAAAAAAAACACAAGCTTCAGAAAAAATTTATGCAAGTTCTTTTCGCCTTGCTGGTTGGTGAATTGACACTCCAGTGGATAAATCCTGGGTATGATCGTGTTCCCCTATTCATAGGGAGTTCAACAATCCTTGTTTCATCTTCATACACAGATGGGTTTCTGAGTTATGGACATTTGTTTACGTTGTGGTGACGAAATAATTTATGACGATTTTTCTTCAATGAATTCACCTTCCTTCCGGATCACAAAAGAATATCTTTGACTAAAACTATACCTTGATGGATATACAAATTCATGGCAAATACAATGGGCAAAGATTCAGCTCTGTACACCATTGTATCAGTAAGTTATGATAGTTTATGTAAGCGCCTGTAGATTATTTTCTTGATGTCTTCTGTACATATTGATTTATTCGCTTGTCCAGGTGTCTACTGCTGTATTTCCTACACTGTTTATCTTATGAAGATGAAACTTAGCTAATCCATTCCTTTGTCCCTGTAGACAACAAAGAACCAATAAAATGAATTTTGATAATTGTGTGTATATAGTCGTTTTCTAAAATTAGGTCACAAATTATGTCAGCATAATTGGCCAGGTCCTAGCCAATATTATATCAAGTCAACAAGTAGAGAGTTCAGGTACAAACAAGTCACCCTATAGAAAGTTCAGCTATGTATGTATGTCTGTAGAGAGGTATGCATTCAACCTGTAAAAATGCAAGGGATAATTTTGTTTTAGTTTTAATTATGAACCACAAAATATTTCAAATATGTAGACATATAAACCACAAATAAAATTTCTGCAATTTTGTTCCTGTGAGGAAACAAGACAAGTAAACGGGAAGTAAACGGGAAGTCGTCATCCAGTAAGTTCTACTGTATCTATACCAATACAGCCAAACTGTGAAAAAGGGTGCAGCCCCCAGGATAAAAAGGTTGCAAAATCAAAGGTGGCAGGCAAGAAATGGCTGCAATGTGATGTTAATGCCGATCGGTTTAATGATACCATCATTATATTAAAATGAGTGGCATAACATGTAGTAATTACAGAACTATTAATTAGGACACTTAAAAAATGTGGATACCTGCACAATTGGTCCCAAAGTGTCTGTTAGGATGTAAACTTACCTAGAAAATTAGAAAACCTTATTAATCAGGATACTTTGATTGGTCTCAAGGTGTCCCTAATACACAGGTTTCACTGTCAAATGCTTACTGAACAATTCCAATTCTCTAGGCAGAATATGGAGGCAGAGGCAGAGGCATAATACAAATACTTAGTATAAAATAGGGCTCAAACAATCTTATGTAAATTCAAAGGTTCCTTCAGCGTTCAAATACGAGTTAACAATTTTAACTATACAGTGTGCTATAATTAGATAGTGATTTAGCTAACCAACAACTTACTATGTACTGTATATCAATCATGTTGTGTAGCAACATAATGATGATGTACCAGATATAAGGTATTTCACAATTTTGACCCAGTCTGAGAAAACAGGTCTTATCGCCTATTTAAAAGTATTGAGAAATGCCGGTTTTAAGTATTCAGTGTGTTGTAGCTCTCCAATGGTTGAAACTACGTATACGTAATTTTCACATGTTTTATACCAATTTCTTATTTTCAAAAGCATCTACAGTAGAAGTAACCAACATTTAAGTTTCCTGCTATTTAAATAGTTTTAAAAACGATGTTGACTCTACCAGGCAAGCTACAAAAAGGGTGGATGGCGGGGGCCAGAGGTGGGCAAGGGACTATTTTTAAAATTAAAAAGGAAGGCGTAGGGATGAAATAGGACAAGTTATGAGCCATTCGGGTCATATCAAAACTGGCAAAAATGAAAGGACATTTACAGCGCAGGTTTTTAGTTAACACCATGGAGCTGTACAGCCACACACAGCTATCCCCAGGCTGGCCAGAGCTCCATTGGACCCCAGACCGCTAGTACGAATTGCCACTGTGCTTGGAAAAAGCAACCAACGAAAGCAGGAAATTTGATTGTATATTAATGTAGCTTTGTTTTCTTCATGAAAAATCAAATCTGCTACCATGGGCGATACGACCAGTTTTCCCAGACCCGGTCACAATTAATTTTAAGTGCTAATGGCTTGTGGTGAACATAAGCCATTCATTAAGTAAACTGAGTGCTTTTTATGTTTCTAGGCAGTGCCACACACTTGTCTAAAGAGTGTATTAGAGTAGTAGTAAAATGCTTTTAAAACCAGGTAGTCATCAGTAGCTTTTACTTGTGGTATTCACTTAAAGTTTTCTCTGTAAAAGTACTGAGTCAGTAAAACTTGGTGTTATGAATTTGTATTAAGGGTGCTCTGTACAGTGCGTGTACGGCTCCCGTGAAATTATCATAACTCACAAATGGTTTGGGCAAATACACTGTACTTTCTTACTGGATAAAGGCTAACACTAGAGCACACTTTAGTCCAAACCCAATCGCTAATTTGCTGTAGAATGCGAGTTATAATTTTCCCTTTAAACTAAAACTAGTCTTACAGTTTACACACTAGAGCCTTGATACTTCCATGATACACTATAAAAAACAGTACAAACTATTGTGCACTTTTAGTTTTGTCTTTTAGCTTCTCAATCATCAGATACTCAACTTTCAGTTTGACACTGCAACCAATCTTTCTTTTCACTTCCATGCTATTTGTCAACCAAAGTTGCTATAAAAATTGCAAGCGCTCTTTTTTAGCAAAATTACTACAGTAACTCATCCAAAATTTTCATACCTTTTGGGTAAAAAATGACAGACTAGTTCTATTTTAGGTATAGAATAGCAAGGGGTGTGCCTGTTTCCTAATGCACAGGTGTTAAAAATTAAGTAATAAGCCACAGACTAATTTATGACCATAACATTTCCATCAATATAAAAGATAACCTGTTTCGCCATGTGACTTGGGAAGCCTTATGCAAACTGTACAGAGCACCCTTAAACAAGCTGTAATTAAACTACCATATGTGTACACATTTTTGAGGGACATAGATTTTGTGGTTGCTAAGTTGTCTGAAATTTTTCATCCTCCAAAATTAATGACTATCAAAACTAGCCCTGTGCTAATAGCCAGAGTGAAAAATAAGTGATTCACAGATGATAAAACCAGGAAATTTGTCAATCTGTGAAAATTACATACCTCAAAAACAGATAGCCTGAGATAAAACAAGTGGTTCACTAAAGATAAAACTGTAAAGATTCTGAGATTTGTCAATCTGTGAAAATTACATACCTAAAAATTTGTACATATATGGTATGTATCATCAGTTCCATTTAAAAGTTCAAAACATTTGTGAACTTTAGCTGATGAATGTCTGTATTCAAGTCTGTTTAGGCCCTAAGTACTTTTATCCTCTGCAACAATTGTCAACTGCATACATATCATTAGAATGATAATGGTGAGCAAACATGTTCAAACTTACTTTTTTGTTGTTTTGCTTTAATTTGCATTTGTGATTTAACTGTTGCCGCTGACGATATCATTGCGGCTAAATTTCTCAGACCACCATTGTCACTACTAACCATGACTGCTAGCAGTTTACCAAAGCAAGTGATATCATTTTCATTTAGCTGAGGTTTAATAACATTATTCAAAAAATATGATGCTTTTTCTTTAGATGTAGACAATGATTCCAGTGAAGTAATTGTGTTACCAGGAAGCAATCCACAATTGCTCAGCACTGCTACGAAATTGTTGTCATCCATTGGTAAAGATGATGCTAATATGTGATAGCAATAATTCAGCAATTCAAGAGCTGCATTCTTGTCCATGTATAATTCTGGTAATAAACAATAATATCATAATGCACATGCAGTAAAAAAAATTGCATACACATGAATAAATCATGCATGGTATTAGGGGCTTATGAGCCACCAAAGGCAACGAAGGAACATGAAACTGAGTTCCATGACAATCCAAATTATGTCACTGTGCTTGTTTTTACGTCATGCCCAAATGACGTTCTAACTGTACGAAGTAGAGACGAGTTCACCACTATCGAAGAAGAGAAAGACCTCGAGGAAAATTCAGCCAACTCTACCTTCACCACGTGTCACTGGTCACTTGCAATTTCGTATATGGCTTCAAATAACAAGATTTTATTTTCCTTATGTGGAAACTAATCGGCAATTGATTTGAATTGTGATGGCACTTGGCAGGCAGCGTAAGTTTCATGGTCCTTCGCTGCCTTCAGCAGCTGATAAGCTCCTGACGGTATGTATATACCACTTAAATCCAACTTTGCTTCAAAATAGTAACAACAGTGAAACTACCTAGCTTGCAATTAAAAGCACATGGTAATATCGAAGAGATTAGCCATAGAAAATGCACCAGTAGTGTACCGTATTTTCTTGCATAAAATCTACATTCAAAAAATGTCTGCCAGGGAGTTTTCAGCACATTAGGGACATAAATGCCTGGTCTTAAGTATAGGCCATAACTAGAAATCAGTCTATTTCATTTTTTTCACATACTTTTCCTTCCATAAATTCATTAATTTATGCTCCATATTTTAAGTCAACTGTTATACCATTAATTACACAGTACGATGGCACTGTATAGTAGGGACCACAAGGATATGGACATGGCCCATGAAAAACATCACATAAAAAATCAGCCTCAAATTTCCCTGACAACGATGAGTAAGTATTGATTAGGTAAAACTAAGCCCAAACAAGCTTCAAATAGACCTGAAATGCTTTCAACAAGTTGCTACAGAATTTTTTTTTAAATTGTAAAACAAAATTTTCTAGTGACTGACTGACTGAGTAACTGACTGACTGATGCTTTCAGACAAGCATAACTCAATAACGGCTAAGGCTATGGGCTTGACTTTTTCACTGTGTGACATCATTTCAGCTGGACACGTGCCTTTTGGCATGCCACACTATGTACAATACATTCTTCATGGACATATTATCAGTATCCTCCTTTGTATCCCATTCATCTTTGCTGACAGTGAAAGGTGTTGATTTGGAGGTAGTGTATATATGATGGCTTCCCTTTATAATGGAAATCATCCTCATTTTTCATAGTAGGTACTTTGATTGCAGTGGTGTTTTTCGAATAGTTCTTGATTCGTAATGTTGTGTGACGGGTTGAACATAATTATGTAGCTGACAATGAAGGGTAATGGATACTTCACTATTCAAAGGATAATTGGTTGCTGAGGCATGTGGCACCATTTCTTTCTTTTAATACGGTATGCATGGGTTTACCAGTCATAATATTTTACTTTACAAAAAATCTTAACAAAATAAGTACACCGGAATTTTCAACTAGAGTAGGGACCATAGCACATCGATAAAAGTATTGAAACAAGCTGGAGTAGTGCACGATATTAAATCACAGTAAAACAATAAGAAGTGTTATATCCCTACTGTGCATTTCCATTATGGTATCTTGAGCATAGTAGGGATATAACACTTCTTATTGTTTTACTGTGATTTAATATCGTGCATTACTGCAGCTTGTTTCAGTACTTTCATCGATGTGGTATGGTCCCCACTCTAGTTGAAAATTCTCTTATTAAAAAACCACTATATTTTAAATAATGCCTACCATTGAAATATATAAAATTAAGCGTTGTTATTTAGCAAGTTTGTAGTGTTGACAAAACTCCAGGAAATATAAAATGCTATTAAAATTTATACTAAAAACTCACCTCTCATCAGTAAACAACACATCTAATTTATAAGTGGTTGCTATTGCTTTTTAATGTGTTAGCCTTGTATATCAAACTAATAGCAAAAAATGCCCTTGTTTCAAACCCTAAGCTACAAATATTGCAGAATTACAGCTCTTGGTTACTGCCTGTACACTTGGACATAAATCATGGTGGTGAACTTTGAAGCAAGCTTTATAGTTTGTTCATAATCAGTGCTCGAAATAACGTTCGACAACCTGGACAATACACGGAATGTCTGAATAAGTTTCTATTTATCTGGACAATTTGTCCAGACAAAAGAGAGCCTGTGAAGATACTGCTAGCAATGGTTGCAGAAGCACTAAGAAGCATGTGGTAGCAAAGAAAACAGTGGAGAAGTTGGTTTCGGAAATGATTAAAAGTCTTCAGATGATAATGGCTGCGGTTTGAAACAGCGTCTGGTGATCAGGAGCATGTGACCATGCAACAATGTGAAGTTTGTCATAAGTTTAATGATAAGCTCTGCT
Organism: Dysidea avara; assembly: GCF_963678975.1. NCBI lineage: Eukaryota > Metazoa > Porifera > Demospongiae > Dictyoceratida > Dysideidae > Dysidea > Dysidea avara. The sequence continues at coordinate 27,896,276 of NC_089273.1, forward strand.
CAATGCGACACTATAGGCTGGCCTTTACTGAAGGGACGACCAATATTTGTGATTTGACCTTCAATGATCACACAGCAACCAATAGCCACAAGTGAGCAATGGCATTGGAGGCCAAGGAGGCAGCCAGTAGCTTGATGGAATATCCACCAATTGTAAGGGCAATGGCTCAAGCCTACCTTAGCAAGGCTGCCAGGTTGAAGATTAAAAGAAAAATGGATATTGCTTACATAATCACTAAAGAAAACCTTGGGAGCTACAGTACTGGTGAGCTTGAAATTATTGAATTAGCTATAGCTACGTATGACTATTTTTGACCATATCACTTACTGTGATTATCAGTGTAATAATACCTTCAATAATTGAGACCTTTTATTGTGATATTATATGTAAGATACAAATTGTGACTGGGCCTGCAAAAATAGGGCATGTGGGCACATGATTTTTGCTTACTTTTTCATACTTTCACCACTCATACCCTTTTGTGCCGTTATGCTATGGCAATGCAGTTTTCTACTGTTATTAAGCATTTAATTGGCTTTATGATCCAAGTTACAAAATGCAAATATTCTGTTCCAGTAGTGAGATATGACCAGTAGTGTGACAACATGTAGTTTGTTCCCACGTGCCCTGTTTTCGCAGGTCCGGTCACAATTGTGATTGTACAATAACACAAACTTTTTATCTTTCAATAAAAAAATAAAATTCATCATACATTTGTATATGTGACCGGCTGAGCAAAAACCGGGTATTTTTGCACATTCCTCGAATTCCATTTTATTGCACATCTGTAATCTATAGTAACAAAAGAGTGGATAGCCAAAGTTTAAGCCTTTTGCGATGAATGATCTTGGAGTTATAGTGCTTGACAGTTGGAACAGTAATAAATTCAATTTGTACAGCAACAATACGGTATACAAATTTCAGACACTTAGATAATCGATCATAACATACGATTGAAACAAGCTACGAAGATGGGACTTGGTTCAATCTGTGCACCATGAACTGGCAAAGCAATAAATGCATAGTGATTTCCCTGTACTCCTCCATGTTGACAAAGAAGAAGGCCATTCCAACTAAGAAATGACGACAGTGAACACTATTTTTACCGCATCGTAAATAAGCGCCTATAACTCACATATCCTTTGCTGTGTGAAAGATTTTCATACTCTCCATAAACAGGTGAGTCCAGTGCTGTATAGGTTTCATTGATTTGAGCTTAATGTCAGTGTGTACAAACACAATTGATCCTTAAAGCTGCACACAATTATTAATTAAAGTGCACTGAAAACGAATAGGCCAATATTTCAGCTGTAAAGCATGACTGTAAACAAAGCACTGTAACTTCTGTACAGTACGTACTAAGGCTACACAATTTGTACCATTCTATCCACGATGTGATAAGGAATAAAACAGTACCTACGGTTTTTCCCTTTGGCGAAAGTACAAGGCCAAAACTCACTGTGAACACAAGCTGTCACAAAACGCGAAAACAACTCATTACATACCTTCAGAAAATGGTTGATAACTTCTTCACAGTGTGTCTTATTGAGTTCTGGTAAGGACCACCTGTTGCCTAATATCCACCCATGCTTTCAATTAAGAAGGTTGTTCAAACTTAGATGGCAATAATAAAGTTTTGTTTTACAACCAGTTCAACAAGTACACATGATTTCCATTTACATCATGGTATCAGAAACAAAACAAAGATTTTTCTTATTCTACATGAAGAGGTGAATTCAATATGTATCTAATAAAGTATTGTTTCACTGTTCACTAAACTTGTGTAATTATTATTTTTAGTACGCGTTTCAATGTATTTCAATACAATTTATCTTAAAAACAGAATTATGCTGTGTTTTCTTCAGCGGGTCACATGTGCATATCATATGTATTACTGATATGTCAGGGATCGAAATAACGTTCGACAATCAGCCAATTTCCGGTCAATATTGTACAATGGCTGGTTAATTTTATTGTTGTCCGGACACTGTGGCTGGATAATTCAGACAGAATGCTACACTACTGCTGGAGAGCAGCCTTACAAAGGCAGCAATATTTAATTAAGCAGTTTGTTTATAGTTTGTGGCCACAAGTTTTGCCTCAAGCCAAAACAGTGAGGTTTGACACCAGCCTACTTGTACTAGTCAGCTATGAATGTGCAAAATGTATTTAAAACCATGTTATCCAGTGTTACCTTTGACTTGTGGGATGCATGAAGTTTCATAAAAGACTGTTGTACTGGACTAGAAACAGTGTGTTACATTAATTTATAACATGGTTACATTACTTTTGGCATGACTACATCTTTAGTACTGAAAAGCTTAATACTGGGTACCAGTACATTTTTATGTTTTGACAGGACAAAATCTGTGTTGTACTGGCAGTTTGACAGTACACTCAAAAAAAATTACCAGGCCCCTGTATTTTCCTGGGTATGACTGTTCTATTAGAGTATCCTGGTCTTTTTCAAGCAAACTGTGACCTACTAAAATTTACCTACTATATGCCCATATTTTGCTCATGCTTTTACCCACCAATTATATCAAAAAATTTGCCAGCAAAATTAATGCATTTCTACTTATAACAACAGTGATTAGGGACATACCAATAATGTTGGAATAATGTTGAGCACAATAGGTGTCTGAAAGTAGTGAGCATAATGCTAGCACAATAGGCAGAATACTTGTACCATACTATAAATCCTTGCTTGTCAAAATACAAATCACAGAAAACATCGATATACTCAAATAGAACAGTCAGTAACTCTAATAGAGCAATCAGGTAGCTGACTGTTCTATTAGAGTATGTTGACCTTTTCTGATACCACAAAGTCTGGTTTTTAAGCACATGTGCTTATAATTTTCAGAGAAAACTTTTAGTAAAATCACACTATCTGTTAGACGCTTATGCCCAATGAATAACTAGGTGAGTGTAACACGGAATCACTACATTGTAATAGAGTAGTTTTTAGTTTGTGCAGGTCACCACACTAGTATGTAAGGATATTTGACTCCATTTCTGGGTGAACTCCTTCGTGATGAAAAAGATTACCACTATCCAGATGGCTGATTTGCTGTATACATAGTGAAGGGAGACGTAAGCATTTGAAGAGACATTAATTTTTCAGTACTTTCAGCTTTTCTTGCCGTTTCTTGTGTGTGTAGATTTATCGTCGCATTCTGCCATGTGAGCTTATCATCCATGGTTAATTACAAGAAATGTGTATGTGCTTGACAAATAACATGCCTTTAATAGATACATGTGATTAACAACCCGGCTCTGCGGTATGCATTATGACAAGCAAAAAATTATAGTTTATAGTTCAACCACTTATTAATTATCCATAAAGTGTACATTTATTAGGAAGTGTGGCAGAAAATATCTGAGACGAGATTCTTTAACACTAAAAAATTGAAAGATAATCATACGAAAAATTGGTGCCTATCTGTACGTATATCTACACATAAAAATTATGTCATTTCAAGGTAGAATAAAACAAATACTGTAAAGTTAAATGTGATTTCAATAACACATGCCAAGAGTAGACAATGCAGCTGAGATTATACATGCACGCACGCACGCACGCACGCACGCACGCACGCACGCACGCACCCACGGGTGTCTGTATTTAGCGGATCACAGATCAACGGATCACGGATCACGTGATATGCATGCTCAACTCGATTTTGAGCACTGGGAAATATTTATACCCTAGTGTAACATACAGCATACTGTAGAATTTATATTTTATCCACAGGTAGGAAGCCTGAAGAGATTTCAATCGATACTATAGAACTATAATAATTAGAGCGCGCGCGTATTAAAAATTTAACACACGTACAGAGTAAGATTATTTTAATTCACCTTAAAACCGAATCACTGATGTATTCTTTACACCAACACAATACTCAATAGACTAGTTCTGTATTGCAAAAACAAAAGACAAAGGATACACGCCAACATATTAGAAGCCTATTCACACGTGAGTGCGCTAGCGTATCCTTTGTCGTTTGTTTTTGCAATACAGAACTAGTCTATTGAATATTGTGTTGGTGTAAAGAATACATCAGTGATTCTGTTTTAAGGTGAATTAAAATAATCTTACTCTGTACGTGTGTTAAATTTTTAATATGCGCGCGCTCTAATTATTATAGTTCTATAGTATCGATTGAAATCTCTTCAGGCTTCCTACCTGTGGATAAAATATAAATTCTACAGTATGCTGTATGTTACACTAGGGTATAAATATTTCCCAGTGCTCAAAATCGAGTTGAGCATGCATATCACGTGATCCGCCGATCCGTGATCCGTTGATCCGTGATCCGCTAAATACAGACACCCACGCACCCACCCACACACCCACACACACACACACGCGCATACACACACACATGCAGAACACATGCACACACAGATACACACACATGTACAAGCACACACACACACACACACACAAATGCGTGCACATGCACACATGTACATACACATTTGTACATACACAACACACACACACACACACACAAAGCACTATAAAGCCTTCAGCATATTGTGCTAGCCTGGTCACACCTACCCAACAAACAAGCACAGCTTTACTCTGGTGCTCTGAGTTAATGCAGGCAAATCTTCCTGAGAAGACCAGGAGTAGTTAATTACAAAAAGTGATACCATGTCTTACGGAGGCACCTAAAACATGTGGTAGATGAAATTTGCTTCATCTGTTAATAGTAAGTACCCACAGATGGGTGGGCTGCTTCTCCCAATTGTCACCAGGTTAGCAAGTTAAAATTACACACACGCACACGCAAGCACGCACGCAGCACACACACTCACTCACGCACGCACGCACGCACACACACACACACTAGGAAACGAATGGTTAGAATCAGTTCAGGTTATCCCTTAAGCAAATTAAAATTTAGCTATTATTACTGTTCACTGAGAGACTTGTCAGGATATATTTTGGGGGAGGGTAGCCTCCTTGGAAGCTTCTTGCCTCCTCTTGAAATTTAAAGATTTATGCTCTTGAAATACGTACTTGTTTCACAGCCAGCCATTTGACTCAAAATCCAACCTCGTGATTTTTTTCTCAACACTCCACCATTTGGCTTTAAGTCACCAATCTTATGATTATCGATTTTCTTTATTTTTATTTTTTAAATTTACTTCACAATTGCAAAGTTTTCTAGATCCAGTCTTTTGATAAGTACGTATAAAGCTTTTTTCAGACTCCTTATCTACAATATGCTACACATGCTCAGTGCACTTTGCGCACCCCTCCCTAACTGCATCAACCAAACCAGTATTGCTTACATAGATGATTTATCGTAGTTACCTTTTCACACCCTCCCCCACTGGCACTATATACCATATATTCCCCTTCTAGGAAAGCATTTATGATGTCAAAGAATTTACAACTCACCCATAACAAGTTGGGATTTGACTGTACATGACCCTCAGTGACTAAGACAAAATGTGGTGTGGCCATGCATGCAAAGAGAAGGATGATAATATTTTCTTATATGAGTATTATTCAAAACAATACCACATAGCTAGCATGTGGACAAATTTGACCGATTTTTATAACAATTCTTCAAAAAAATCCCCTCTTGTATTCTTTCATAAGTACTTCATCAAATCTAAATTCTTGCTTAAATAAGCAATTCATCTACATTAATTTGTATACACCATACCAAAACACTCAATAGCCTAACATGTATAATCACACTACACATAAAGATTACCTGCACATGGTTCACTGGTAAATGCAGGCAATTCTGATTTAACTTTAGTAGCTAACTCTACCATGTTATCATAACCACTATCCATCATTATTTCAAGGAGCACATCTAAACAGGTGTGGGTACTGTCATTTTGTAGTTCAGGTTTGATAACGTTATCCAGAAAATATGATGCCCTTTCCGTAGACTTGTCAAGCGATTCCAGTATATCTTCAATTGCTTTAGGTAGAAGATTACGATTTTGTAATTTACCTAAGAATTCAACATCTCTCATTGGCAATGAATACATAATTCCTTGATAGTAGCGCTCAAGTATGTTGACTGCTGATGTGCTCTCCATACTTTACTTGTATATGCTGAAACCAAGATATAGCAATTGAATTTACTGTGTTGTACAGCAATAGTAAATGTGATTGGGTATACAAAAACTGTGCATGTGGCTACAAAACATTTCCCATCATATTGCATTGAATAGCCATGCAATTGAAAAATCAACAAGGGTTTGACATTTGCACAGCAATAGCATCATGGCATAAAAGTTACAATATCATACAGTATGGTAGTGCTGTATATTAGGGATCATGAAGGTTTGGGCTTTTCTGGCCAAAAATATCACCCTAAAACCAGCCTCACAATACCTTCATGGTGCCTTGGCAGTATTTGTTAGGTAAAACCAACCCCAAAAGTGCTTTCAGTACAACCTGAAAACGTTGCTACAAAAGTTTAAAGATATATTCTACTTAGTGGACTTTTCTACTGACTGACTGACTGACTGACTGACTGACTGACTGACTGACTGACTGACTGACTGACTGACTGACTGACTGACTGACTGACTATTGTCTTCATACAAGCATAACTCAATAATGGCTAAGGATACGAGCGTGATTTTTTTCACTGTTCAACATCACTTCAGCCCGACAAGTGCCTTTTGGCATATTGCAGTACACACATCATCAACTTACCTTTGTCCTCCTTTGTGTCCCATTTCTTCTTGCTGACAACTCAAGGTGTCAATTCGCAGTAGCTCGTTGGCTTCCTACGTTTCTAAATGGTATCTTCATAGAGACTGGATTGATTGCAGAAGTACTTCTCGTACTGTTCTTCATTTGTAGTGCTGTGTTACAGGCTGAACATAGTTGAAAGCAAAGCATAATAGCTACTTCATGTTTGAGTCAGTATTAATAGTTGGGACGCATGTTCAGACGGAACATTCACTTTGGTGCCATTCTTTCTTTTGATGTGGTATGTGTGGGTTCACCAGTCAAATTAAATTAAATATTATATGTGACTGGATCTGCAAAAACCCGACACAATTGTGCATTTTTCAAATTCCTGTTTATTACATATTTATAATCTACTTAGCCAAGTGTATCCTCTGGCAAAGTTTCAGCCTCATATGCCAGTAACTCTAAGAGTTACAGCCCTACAAAGTAGTAACAACAGAAAAATCGATTTGTACAGCAAGTACAGGGAAATAAATTACAGGCGCCTACAAAAACAGTTGTAACTTACCAACAAATCAAGGTACGGAGCTACAATTTTTACCATCGTGTTCGCCATGAATAGGGGAATCAATTACTGGTATGTTTTCCTTTTACTCACCCTTCTTCACTGCATACAAAGACACAATTCGTGAAGAAAAATCGATTGCGTATGATCTCTTTGATGTGACGTAAACAAATGTTCATAACGTCTGTATCCTTAGGTCTACTGCACCGAAACAAAGATTTTCCAACTTCTCTTGAGCAGGCAAATAAGATGATATCCAGGGTTTTATTGTTAGTTCCTTCCTTTACTAAGAAAAAGGCGTTCAAAAATTTATGGATTTTTAAAAATAATACGCAAGTATTTCACCCAATGTATTCAATGCTTTATAATTCAAAATTTAGGCTTGCGGAATTGTGTAGGGTTTTCGCAGATCTGGTCACATATATCAAGTATAAGGAAAATTAAGAATTTTAAGTTCGATTAGGGATCATAGAAAAAAAGCAGGGAAGCAAGAAGTCACCTATACTAGTGGACATTTAATCCCTAATTCAGTCATGAGTATAGACTGTCGTGAATTAGGGATTAAGGTATACTGTATCTACAGGTGTAGGCAGCCTCCCTTGTTTCCCTACTTTTTTCTATGATCCCTAATCGAATGTAGAGTTCTTAATACTTGTGGTTGTAACAGTTCACATGAAGGTCACCTGGTGATGTTAGTACAAATTGTTATCCCCCCTCAACTGATTAACTCTATAGCAGAGTTGCAGTATACAATAGATTTTAGAAAGCTTGTCATTCACAAAGTGCCTACTAACAATTTTATTATAGTCATTTCAACATAATAATTTGTTCGATCACAAATTCTCAAATAAAGGCTTAAAGAATTATTCTATTTTGCGGATGCTATCCCACTAAGGTTCTGTGAGAAGGCTTAAAGCCAGTGAATACAGGGAGATAGAAACATGTGCATAACTAAAACATGTTTACTTCTGTCATGTCATTTTCAGTACGGGTAAAAATAAGACAAATGTCTTAACTAGACTAACATGTGATTAAGCTTGTGGGAGGCTAAATGTGCACTAACAAAATAACTTCTGTCTAACAGGAAAGAGTACTATTGCTATTTTTGGCAGAGCTATATTTAGCACTAACCACTTAACTTATTCCCATCCTACTTATCACTTCAATTATTATGTCTACATAGGCTAATGTTGTAATGCAAGGAATGTTGAGTAGAATAAAACAAACAAGGGCACTTGATAACAAGGGCTGTATGACTAAGATGGTTGACTATAAACTTGGTTTACACATAATCAAATGTCAGACAGAAATTTCCTGCTGATTTCACAGTACACTTGTAATGGAAAAAAATATATATCCTTGATAATATTATGTAAGACAGTCTTTCTATAAAATAATGCATACAATGTGGTCAGTCAAGCCATTCTACATCTCCGGTACTTTGTAATACAGTACTGTTCAAATGCAACGTCATCTAATGAGAGTGCAAGTGATTAACAAACTTGCTAATTAAAGGGCACGACACCTATTTCATTTGCGAGTATTTATTCCAATTCATTTGGGATAAATAGTAGCAGGGAAAACAGATGCCACACCCTTTAATTAGCAAGTTTTTTAATTGCTCACAGTCTCACAAGACTAAGTTACATTTAAGTGGTACTGTAGATCCTTTGGACAATTTTATAAACATCACTCAAGTAAACAAAATCAATCAGGTAGTCAGTCACTGTACCCTTTCCATTCCAAATTTCACACAGTAAATACCCACATACAGTTTGTATTCTGCACAATTTCCAGATTCAAACTCAGTATAATCTACAGTTCTTAATTAAGGAATAGGTTGCCAAAGTTTCAGCTGAGTAGTTTAGTGCTAGACAGTAGTGTTCTGCGACACAGTGCATTTTGTGTATCGCATATCACCATCAATAAACTGTTCGATACGATACTGAATCACGATACTATAATGAAGTGTAACTGGCATATTAGCAATAGTTGTAATAATATCAATTTATCTGTACCTTGAAGAGCCAACATTGATTCTACATTCACTGTGTATACAAATTTCTTAGTTCAGTTATTCAGAAATGATGATAAACTACAGTATGACAAATAGCTAGTGTGTTAGTATGAAAACACATCTCTACCTGGATACCTGCCTCTATTACACCACCCAGACAATTAGTTACCACAAACATTTTAATGCATGTTCCCACAAAGGCTTGTCCGGATTACTCCGCATTTTAATGACTAGTCAAGATGGCTAGTATCAGCAGATTGTTTACTGCTTAGTGGTGCAGTTATTTATACTTGAAGTGTAACCATTTATAGTGACGGATCTAGAAATTTTCAGAGGGGGTTTCAGATTCAACTCAATGACCAAAAACAAAAACACCATCTTGCCAGCTACAGCTAACATTACAACCAACTAATAACCTACAGTTGTAGTCACTTGAACATTGAAAAGAAGTAGAGGATCATTTAAAACATATCACCTGGCATATAATGCATGTATTACTGTAGCTGGTATTTGAACAGCTATACATTGTATAGCATAGTTTCAATTGCCTGATATCCATCACTGACTCGTATGATCACAACCTGCTCTTGAACGCCGTAATTGTGATTTCAAAGGCATTTGTTAAAGTTTTGCCAGTAGAAGGTTCTACTATAACACACTACGTATAACTCGTGGTGATTTTATCACCCACACTAGTGTTGAATCTAGGTCACTACTGCTGACCCAGATGACCCACTGACCTAGATTTGACCCGGATGTGACCCGGATTAATTAAAGCCAAGGCGTGCAAATAAGAGCTATGTTTCAGGTAGTCTCAGGCGAGCGAGCAAACGAGACGTTTTGAGCGTTCGATTCGTGTTGAGTAAACGAGTAGTTTTGTGATAACTAAGCCGGTAAGCTTACAATCTAAAATCAGTCGGTGGGTTTTGGTTCTACGTAGTTACTGTGAGTTTACAAACAGCAATTGGGTGTGGCTTCGTGTAAACCCGGTATTACAATTTTTCAATATATTGAAGTGGGTGTGGCCCACAAAAGTACTTATCCTGCTGCAAGACTTGACTATAGACAACTCTTACAATAATTGATTAGTGAGCGTGGCTCCACGTATGCTTGCAGACAGCGACGGACACAGTTTCGTGCTACAGACTGCACTTACTAATAAATGGGCATGGCTGAGCGTATGTTTGTAACGCGATAAGTGGGAGTGGCTCACGAAAGAGCTACACGATAACGTTTACTAGTAGAAACAGTTGGTGATTGCTCTATTACTGTAACAGTGATCTGGATACTCAAATAGAAGCCTCTCTATTTACCTGTGCTTAGAAATGCAACATTACGAGAAGCCATACAAATGTGCATGTATTAGCGCTGCTGATAATGCCTATTATGGCTAAAATATTCTTCTAAATCAGTGGCGGATACAGGGGGGTTGCAATGGTTTCAGATGAAACCCCTCTGAGAATAGCGCGCGCCCCAAATTTATTGACGACTCGTCGTGTGGGTCAGCGTTGAAACCAGGTCGGGTCATCTGGGTCGGGTCATCTGGGTCAACCGGGTCACATTTTCTCCGGGTCATCCAGGTCCGACCCGGTTTACAAATTATCCGGGTCTGACCCGGATTGGATCACGTGAGCAACCAAAGGGTTTGTTTGACGACGTGGGAACTTAAAAACTTCGATATATCGATATTTTAAGTATAGTATCGTATCATGATACTTGTTTGCTGTATCAATTTATTGCCGTATTGATATGTATTGCAAATCCCTACTAGACAGTCAGGAACTGCAAAGAAATCAACTGGTATATGCAGTGACTATACTGCACTTATATTCACAACCATAACTTTGGTTTACATTGGTCTACAGAGTACAGATTTGACCTAAATTGTTTACCAAGCCGAATTAGCAAATCTAACAAGATAAATTGTATCCCCCATGCACGTAAGCATGAAGCCATTTAAAGGAAGAAATGACGATGATCTTGTTTAAATCTATCACATGCAACAAATGTGTATACTCTTGAGGCTACTGGAATATTCAAACTCTTCTATGAGCAGATAAATAAAATGGCAAATAGATTTAATTATTTCAGACTTGCTCTTCTGAGCAATGGCTTAATTAAACTTTCCATAGCTTTTCCTTGTAGCATTTCAATTTTTTTTTTCAATTACAAAAGTATATACTTGCGCAAACTAAGTATGCTGAGACAGTCTCATATATAGCTACATAGATAGTATGTATGCAGAATTGTTCAGGCACGGTACAATATAGACAAGTGAAATCCCACTATGATCCACACAAGTGATGTTTACTAAACAAATACATATGTACAATTGTAGCACATTTACAGTCATATGTATGACAATGAAAATGCAGAAGACACATAATCTGTGACCCAGTCTGGGAAAACCGGGCTTATCGCCTATTTAAAAGTATTGAGAAACGCCGGTTTTAAGTATTTAGCGTGTTGTAGCTCGCCAATGGTCGAAGCTAGGTGTACCAAATTTTTACACGTTTTACACCAATTCCTTACCTTCCAGAGCATCCACTGTGCAAGTAGCCAACAACTAAGTTTCCCGCCATTTTAGATAGTTTTAAAACCGAGGTTGACTGTATCAGGCGAGCTGCAAGTTGGGTGGGAGGCGGGGGCCTGGAAGGCGGGAAAGATGGTGAAAGGGAAGGCCAAGGGATGAATTAGGCCAAGTTTTGGGCCATTGAGGTCTCAAAACTGGCTAAAATGAAAGGAAATTCACAGGACCACTCAAGTCTAGCTCAAGTCTAGCTGATTTTGATTGTGGAATTAGATAGTTTATTCATGTAGCTTTGTGTCTTGGGTGAAAAATCGAATCTGCTGACATGGGTGATAAGACCGGTTTTCTCATACTGGGTCACATCTGTATCTACACCTGTAGTAATGTATAGTAATTAATATTACTGACTTCTTGTCACATGTTTGACATGTGACCAGACATGTAAAAAGGTACCCTTATTTTACATGACAGCAAACAAATGTTATAACAGTTCGTTCCTTGTGCTTGAGTTTTGCTTTATATAAAAAATAGCCTAACTCTTTAGCTTCACTCATTGGAGCTTTCAGGCAATTAAATACAACTGGTTAATGAAAATAAAAACAAAGTAGGGTTCCAGCGATAAAAGTTGTGAAACAAGAAAATTATGATGGTAGCTATTACAACATAGTTACGTAGCTATGTGGGAAATCCATACCATACTTGGGCAATGAACAGGCAGCTATTATGTACAACAACATAGCTATGAGGAAAAATCCACTTTACTTTGGCGTTGAACTACGTAATGGTAACATGCCAAAGCAGCCACATAGCTGTGTTCACCAACTATCATAAGTGACTTCATTTTATGACTTTGTTTGATGCCTAGAGGGAAACACCAATATTAAGCTGTTGAAGTTTCAGCCTTATCTGGTAAGAGCTATTGGAGTTATAGCAATAGACAACAAGAAGAGCAAAACAATCAATTTGTACAGTGCATATATGGAAAAAAATACAGGCCCTTGTTTAATTAATCATACGTAAGTCTCGAGTGTAACAAACTATGGCATTGGAACTTGTGTCATTCTATTCACCATGAACTCAGGCATCCATCAAGGTATAGTTTTAGGCCTAAATACATTTGTGCTATTAAACAAGAAGTCTGTTCACGCTTAGAAATGGTAATAATTAAGTTATGTTTTATCACAACATTAGCAAACACAAGTAATTTGTGCTTGCTTCATGGTGCAGTAACCAAATAAGACATTCTTACTCTACATGAAGAGACAAATCCATTGGTAGATTAGACATTTCAATTTGGGTCTTCCTTCACTATTTATTGAAGCGATTAAAATGTACATACATAAAATTAATTATGTAGCATGCATTTTTTACCCATTGTATTTCAATGGCATTTATCTCAAAAACAGAATTTTATTTCTTGTTTCACTACCAATAATTCCCTTAGAGGAGCATATTTTGATGCCACAAATCTGTTTGAATCTCTTAAGCTAATGAAAGAGGGAGTAGATACATGCAGTTGCACGTAAAAAAAAAAAAATCACATAGTGTGATAACTCCCTACACTATAACTGTGTAATAGCTTTAAAAGTAGTTTACAAACAAAATTATTAATTTAAAAATGAAGTAGGATTCTAGCAATAAAAGTAACACCTCAATATGGTTTTCTTGCATGAAGATGACTATGGGATTAAAAGGAAAGGCAAAGTGCAGTAGGCAGACACCAACATATCAGGCTATGCCACACATAAGATTGTCATCGTGGCATGAAATGGCAGCCATGTGATGATTGGTTTAGCCTCCAGCCTAATTAATGTGGTCAAACTGGCAGGTTGTAGTCAGGCAGGCTGGTAGAACAAAAATTAGATTTTAGAATTTTTACTAAATTCAATATTCTGCCTTCTGTAAATGTTCTCTTTTTGTTAGGTAGTGGATACTGAACCGACAGTAAAACTTAGACAAAAAAGGGTCACTAAAGAAAAAAATAAAAACCACAAAACTCGAACCCTGAACTGCTGGAGCTTTACGCAAGCGTGCTAACCACTGTGCTACTGCTGCTAGCTCCCCACCTCCCCTACTTTTCTATCTTATAAATGTTACCCAGGTTGTAGTCTCAATACATAGTAAGAGAGCGTAACCTAAAGGTGAATACGAAACCAAAGCTGAACCCGACCCTAAGCTAATACTACTTTTCGCGTCCCCTAAAGTTGAATGCTCGGGACAATTGCTAGAAGCAAAAATAAAAACCTTTCAGTTCAGTAGCCACTTCCTTATTGTCAATGCTGGATTTGATGATAGATGCACTAACTGCAAAGATGTGTATGATATTTTTATGATGGTCTTTAAAGTTAATATTTTGGAAGGTGCCATTCATTTTAGGAGAGAACCGTACTAAACATTTCAACTATACAGTTTAATGATGAAGTTTAAAAGTCCAAAAATGGGTCAAACTTTGTTTGTACATTTTCACAATTCTGATCACAATACAAAGGTATAACTTGATTATTTTACAGCTGCTGCGTGGTATGCATGTCAAAACTCCTAACACTGTGCTTTCTCTCCTACTAATACAATGGTCTGTTGTGATGCTAAATGAGGTAATTAAAACCTCTTTGTGGTTTTAATTAAAGGAACAGCATGCCAAGCCATACAATTGCCAATTTTGCATCCATAAAATATGTTCAAGACGTGATAACTGTTGTGTTTTATTACATTACACTACAAAATGCTAAAACTTGTAGTGATATTCCAACGGGATAATTGTAAACAAAGTGATAGTAATGGTATAAATTTGTACTGTTTTACTCATAAGGTATCTCCCTGCAGTTTGCGTCATTTATTGGTAGTGAAAAGAACTGCTCTGTAAAGCTTCACCCCATGTGAATTGCAAACAGCCACTTCAGCCAGGCTCTAGCAGCTGGTACAAACTTGTAATGTTGTCGTGATTGTAGCACTGACAAGAACTTGTAGTAAACAAGCCTGTTGAGTTAACAAACAGTCTACAATGGGCTAGTGCTGCTGCTCTTGTGGCTACAATTTCAAGCACTCCTTGCCTTGCATTACCTTCGAGCATTCACACTGTTTACAATCTTCTACTTGGCTTAAATAACCTGTTTAGACATGTAATTCCACAACAAAATGATTCAGGCATTGTAGCAGGCTGTATAGAAGTGAAAATTGTTGTATAGACTATAGATTTCCCAACCACAATTGCTCAATAATTACATAAATCAACGTCAAATGCTTGTCGCACTTGTATGGTGTCAGCACTTGTATGGCTTGGTGCACTACCCCTTTAAGCATCTGCTGTGTACTTCTTAACCATCAATTATATGTATTAATCTTTATATAAAATGGACCATCAAAAGGAGCTCATAGCACAAACCAAAAAGAAATAAACAAACACAAGCCAATCCTTTATTTTATTTTGTAGTAGTAACTACTGTTCGTACCAACTGTCTTATCAATATAAACCGGAGCTTTCAAATAGCAGGACAATGAATCAGCCTAGTAGTTAATAAGGACATTAAGGAAAATCACTACTTGTCTGTGGCATAAGGATTGACTTAGCTAAGATAACGCGTACTATGTCCTGAACAATTCACAATGAACTCACTCATTTGTACTACTAAATATGATGAACTCGGGAAGGAAATGGGTGCCACGCCCTTTAATTAGCAAGTTTTTAAATCACTCACAATCGAGCAGTGCGAGCAAGTGCAACATTACATTTGAGAAGTTACTGTACCGTATGGTAATTATATGTACTATCCATCTTTTCAAAAAGATGGAAATATTTATGGATCATTGGAATCAATTAGTCGATGGGGTGCTCAATGAGGATATCCTAAATATACAGTCTGAATTTCCCTAACCTGATAAATACACATTAATTACATAAACCACAGTGACATTGTATTGGGACTAAAGGTTCAACATTGAGGTTGTTGAGTCCATTGGATTACAAGTAGAATGCACACATAAGTACTTCTCACATAATAATTTAACTAAAAGCAGCACTTGTGAACTGCAGATGCTCTCCTGCTATTGATTCTGCTAATTTTACTATCAGAGTATCCTTACAACAAAATCATTCCAGATATTCTAAGAATGATGGCATCATCACTTGTTGGAAAACCTATACATTAATTTTTGTTACAATACATTATTTAAAATTGAGGTTTTAAATAATGTAATAATGTAACAATTGCATGGGGTTTCACATATACATTACATAAAATAGAAACACAACAACTATAGCTGAATGTGGCTTCAGTACACTGCTTGCGAATGGGGAGTTACGAGAAGTATTTAACCTTGGTTCATCTACGTACGTTCATAACAGGGATTTAGTTGGTAATGATTGACAAGCTCTGAAAAATTATTTCAACTATAAATTACTCCACAGCTAACATTACAACCAACTAATAACCTACAGTTGTAGTCACCTGAACATTGAAAAGAAGTAGAGGATCATTTAAAACATATCACCTGGCATATAATGTATGTATTACTGTAGGTGGTATTTGAACAGCTATACATTGTGTAGCATAGTTTCAATTGTCTGATATCCATCACTGACTCGTATGATCACACCTACTTGTTCTATAGTGCTCCCTTCACACAGGGTGTCACGTTTTGTAGCTTTCAAACATTCACATAGTCAAATGGTCACCCCCTATTCGTCTGTCTTTAGAGTATTCACTGAGTTCTACTAACTACATTACACCATACTGGCAGATGCCTGTGCGAAATAAATTATCCAATATTCTAGTTTTGAAATATTTTGCTTCGAATTTGCCATGCTGGATGAATATCCACTTCTCCAAATGTCATTTACATATGATTTCTATGAATAATACATTAGGTACACATATAATCATCACGTATACACAACGATAGCCAACAATTATACCTTCAGAGCTTCATAGTGAATATAAATCATATGGAATACAAAGTTTAACTCTGGATCATAAGTTGTTACTAATAGCTATCAAGTTGTGGTTGTATTATGTCAGTAGCTGGTAGAGAAGAAGAGATAGAAAATTGCAATACCAACAGTAACTCGTGCTAACCATAGCCAAATAAAAAGCCAATTTTTATACTGTGGAATTGCATTCAGCTAAGTAACAACACTACCATTAACATGAAATGCAAATTAAACCACCTAATGAACACTCTCCCCATGAGGGAGATTATAAGGTGCTGTACCTGTGTAGGCTGTTCATTACGATTAGCTGGCACTTTATGCACTTGGTGGGCCAGCTGTTTACCTACTTTTCTGTGCATTTGTGGAATACAATAATTGTGTGATCCACTGAGCGAAAAATCAACTTGTTTGCATTTTCCTTGAACTTCATTTTAAGGATTTTTTGTTGTCTAGAGGAAAAACCCAATAGGCTGTTAAAGTTTCAGGCAAGAGCTTTCAGAGTTATAGCAACAGACATTTACAAAAAGAGCAAAACAATCGATTTGTATAGTGCCTATATGGAAAAAATTACAGGCACTCATTTACAGTAATTAATCATAAGTCTCTGACTACGGAATTGGTACTTGTGTCATTCTATTTGGGAGTATTCATCAAGGTAGCCTAGATGTGACCGGCTGAGCAAAAACCAGCCGTTTTCGTACATTCCTTGAATTCCATTTTATTGTATCTCTGTAATATCTAGTAACAAAAGAGTGGACAGCCAGCCAAAGTTTCAGCCTTTTATGATGAATGAATCATCTTGGAGTTATAACACTTGACAGTTGGAACAGTGATAAACTCGATTTGTACAGCAACAATATGGGAAATAAATTACAGGCACTAAGATAATCGATTATAGCTAACTCACAATTTAAACAAGCTACGAAGATAGGACTTGGCTCAATCTGTGCGCAAACCAATCAAAGTATAGTGCTTTCCCTGTACTCCTCCTTGTTGACAATTAAGAAATGACAACAGTGACTGTTGTTTTTACGGCATCATAAATAAACACCCATAACCACATATGCTCTGCTGTCCAAACACGAAACAAAATTTTCTTACTCTCCATAAACAGGCAAATCCAGTGGTGTATAGGTTTTATTGATTTGAGTTTAATTACATTGCATACGAACATGATTAATGCATGTATAAAATTTTCATGTAGGACGTATATTTTTACCCAGTATACTTCAATACAGTTTTACGGCAAAATTGAACTTTGTGAAAACGGCTAGTTTTCGCTAAGTGGGTCACAAATATACCCGGGTCATGCCATCAAACAAGAAAGCTTAGAAACAGCAATAATAAAGTTATGTTTTATTGCAATGTAAACAAACACACATAACTCATTATTTGCTTCATCCTAGAGAAATGAAACAAAGATATTATTACTCTCCATGAAGAGACAAACCCATTAGATATTACGTAGATATTTCAATTTGTGCTTTTCTTCACTACATACTGTTCAACAATTAAAACGTACATAGAATTAGCTAGCTAGCTTTAATTGTAGCATGTGTTTTTTTACTTCAATGAAAAACAGAATTAAACAGGTTTTTCACTTAGCAGGTCACAATTACTAATTACTGTAAAGCGAAATTACCTCCATGTGTACATCACTACATGTCGCCCAGTTTGAGAAAACCGGTCTTATCGCCCATGTCAGCAGAGTCGATTTTTCACACAGGACACAAAGCTGCATGAAAAAAACTATCTAATTCCACAATCAAAATCAGCTAGACTTGAGTGGTCTGGTTTTGTTGGCTGCTTTTTCCAAGCTCAGTGGTGATCCGTATGTGTGGTGTGGGGCCTTAATGGAGCTATGGTCAGCCTGGGGATGATTTTATGCAGCTGTACAGCTCTGTTGTGGAAAATAAGTACCTCTGCTGTAAATTTCCTTTCATTTAAGCCAATTTTGAGACCTCAATGGTCCAAAACTTGGCCTAATTCATCCCTACGTCTTACTTTTCAATTTTTGAACACTATCTTTCCAGCCTTCCAGGCCCCCCCGCCTCCCACCCATTTTGCAGCTCGCCTGATACAGTCAACCTCAGTTTAAAAACTATCTAAAGTGGCGGGAAACTTAGTTGCTGTTGGCTACTTGCACTGTGGATGCTGTGGAAGGTAAGGAATTGGTATAAAAAGTGAAAATTTGGTACACAGCTTCAACCATAGGCGAGCTACAACACACTAAATACTTCAAACCGGCGTTTCTCGATACTTTTAAATAGGCGATATGACCGGTTTTCCCAGACTGGGTCACATATCTTATTTTCTTAATACCCATCACAGATTAGTTATGGGGCCCATTTGTCTCATGTTTTTGTCAATACTGGCCCCAACCCTACTGTGTGAACAAATAAAATAAAAAACACTTTATAGCTATTGGTGCATAATTGCATACCTGTTTTTGTGTTCCGCGCGTTATTATTGGACACTATTACGACAAAGCTAGCTACCTTCTTTGCAATCCGGCGACTAACGCAGTTTCATCACTTATTGTCACTAGTATCAATTACGAGTGACTCCGACACTGTTCTTGTAAAAAATCTGCCCTCTGATTTATCCACCCAGTATTTACCTGGTAAATGCAAATACATGAAAAAATGGCCAGGCATATAGCTATACTACGTACGATATAAATATGAAAACATCGTGACGCAAAACTCACCGATGCGTCACACACTGAGTACACTTAACCGAGACGCTGACAATAACCTTGCTTGTATCTTACAGGATTTACCAGGCGTCAGTCCACAGCAAGCCGACAAGCAAAACGAACTGCGGCAATCATCTCCCACACTTCCATATGTGGTAAAAGAATTTTTAGAGGTGCTATTCGTTGTTGACGTGAAGTCACGTGACTCGTATCAAATGGTAGGCTTGCGTGGGTAGTGCTAAAAGCTGGACTCAGTGGACACTGGATTCTGGACTCGGTTTCAAATTGTACCTCTCGGCCTAATTACTATTATTTTGTTTGGGATTCTGAGACTAGTTAGCTATATGAAATATTTTCACGGAATCCATTCAGCAGTGGATAGAATGCCTAGGCTGTCTCTTAGCGCGTACAACCATAGATATTATATACTAGCTAAGTACTATCATAGATAGTATAGTCATACCCGGGATTGGAAACGTCCAATTTTCACACTTCTATCCCAGAGCTGCCATACTGACCACAATCAGTTTTAAACTTCGTTTTAAATTTACTGTGTATGGCAGGCTCTGATTCAACGGAGAGAAGTTCGCCAAGTGACCTTAGCTACAACGTTAGCAGCTTGTGCAATATAATTCTTATTGTGTAGCTAGCTATGTAGACTATTACCATTAATATTGTTATAGGTGGGGTCTATTCTACGGAACGCCGGGAACGGAACGGAATGATGGACTAAACCTAGGAATGGAACGCTTTCTCAAATTGAAGCTTGCAACTTACCATTGCTGAAACTGCCCTTATAAGTTATCAGTGGCACCTCCAGTGGGTGATTAAACAAAAGATAAAAAGAATTAAAGGATCGATTGTGGGTTCTTGTTGGTTGTCATTAGTAACGAAGTATTAATTGTGGGATGAGCTGTATTAGTGATGTTCATCCATGGTTCATCTACGGATATATCAAGAAGGGCACTTTATGTGAGCTGTTTTTCTTATTTAGATTTTAGAACACAGTCTGGGCCTGCCTTTCAAGTCGTAAGTCAGTGTACAAATAACAAGCAGGAAGATACTGGTAACAGGAAAGAGCCAGCTGAATTAAAACTTGAAGAATTTTGTGAAGTGTATGAGGAGCAAGCATTTTGGCAGACCGCAAGGAGGATATATTCTGCAAACATCACTGAAGTGTATGCATGGAGGTATTTGTATATTAACAGCAGTGCAGTGGACTAATGCCATATTCAATAGTGAGCTGATTTTATCTGTTGCACAATTCAAGGATGTGTCTGACTGCTAGCCTTCTAAATGCCAAAACTCCCAAGATCAGCCAAATCTCAATTATAAGCCTTCTATGCATGTGAAACCATGCCCATAGCCACCAGGCAAATGTGATTTGGACCAAGATGTATGTGTGTGTGTGTGTGTAATTTCAATATATCTAGTCAGATCTGAAATGGAACACTCACATTGATTATATACTGCCTAAGAATCCTAGGATTTCTTAAGTGTAACATTTCACATGTTTCACTTCAAACAAAACAGGTTAAATTTGTTCGTATATTTTCAAGTGATTCCCAGTCCAGCTGGTCCATGAAAATACAGTGGGATCACATGTATTTATTACAGTGCAGGCTGCTCTGTGTTGGATCTACCAATGTACCGACACTGTTGTAGCATATTTAAGTGGAGGACAAATGAATACAGTAATGCTAGATTATTTATGTATACAAATTTTTCATAATGAAATTGATATCCCATTTTGATTTGTACTTCCACTTTGCAACATATTCAAGAACAAGAAGTTACCACACTTTTAATCTCCAACCACTGTCATTAATTAACCAAGATCTCACCAGTCTTTGTTTTTTCCATCTACAATTTTGCTTTGGAACAATAATTATCTAAAGGCTCTAATTCATATTAAGTATTTAAATCTGTAATTCACCTTATTGTAGTGATTTTATTGATTCATCTGTATGTTTTCTTCATTTTCCTTTGAAGTTGTACCAAGAGTTCATAATAAGGTGGAGAGTGTCTAACTTGAATGCATTCACCAAATGCCCTGCTTAAAGTAACAGCTCGGCCTTATTTCAGAACAAAGGCTTTACCTTCAGCAACACTAGTCAACATGAATCAACAGTTTTTTATCCCTGGTAAAGGTGTTGATTTGATGAAAGGTGAATTTTATGCAGGGTGTTTGTACAGACCATACTGAGAGTTAGACACTCTCCCCCATATAAATATTATGAACTCTTGGTTGTACAGTATAGGTAAACAAAGATAAATTTCTCTCCCATCTTATTCTAGGATTTCTATTGTCTAGGAAAAATTCAATTATTTGTATACAGGCTCAAAATCAAGAAAATATAAAGTGAATTAATATTATATGGTCAGTTTGCTTTTGGATATTTAATGTCTCCAACCGCAACTAAAATTTGAATAATCCATGCATCTCATCAATGGTCGTCTGAACATTCTGAAAGTGATACCTCACTCAATCAACCATATATTCTGTTTATTAGACTGAATAAAGTCATGATCACCTAGCCTTTTCATGTCACCAGTAACTTTCTAGTTAATTTCTCTGTGGATATTATGCTCTGAAACTGAAGAAATTGAGTGGTCTTCTATACTATTTATCTTGTCAAGATCAGCATAAACAACTGACATCCAATCGGCTACTGTATTGTAGTAACAAAACTTGCCTTGGTCATGTAATAAATGAATTGAAGAGACCTGCTTAATTTATCAGGTAGTAGAACAATCACTTGAATTAATATTTGTGACCGGGCCTGCGAAAATAGGGCATGTGGGCACAAACTACACCCCATCACATAACATGTCATATCTCAGTATTGGGATAGAATAGTTTCATTCTGTAACTTGTGTTGTAAAGCCAACTAAATCTTTAATAACTGCTGAAAAGTTCATGGTTACGGAGTCATGGAATACAAAGTTATGATATGTTGAACTTTGAAAAAGTACGCAATTTTTATGTGCCCACATGCCCTATTTTCGCAGGCCCGGTCACATTTTATAATTATCATATCCATTTTCCTGGAGGTTCCACTGATAAAATGCAATTTCAGCAATGATAGCAGTTAGCCAAGCTGCAAGTTTTGATTCAGGAAGCATTCCATTCTGTAAAATAGACTCCATCCAGAATTCAACTCAGTAGCTATTCAGGCTGAGATATCTGGCAATAGTCCAGTCCGCTTATATGGCTTCCCATGAAATTTAATTTTTTCTATAACTTACAAATGGTTTTAACAAATGTTCTGTACTTTTTTACTGGATATAAGCTAACACTAGTACACAGTTTAGTCCAAACCCAACTGCTAAATTTGCTTTAGAATATGAGTTACAGTTTTTCCCTTTATACTAGAACTAGTCCTACAGTTTACACACAAGAGTCTTGATACTTTTATGGTACACTATGCTAAACAGCACAAACCATTGTACGTTTTTATTTTTGTCTTTTAGCTTCTTATTCATCACATATTTATCTTTTGGGTTGACACTCCCAGAAATCCTTTTCTTTACTTCCATGTTATTCATCATCTGAACTTGCTATTTAAAAATGGCAAATACTCTTCTTTGGAAAAATTACTAAAGTAGCTTGTGTGAAAATTTCATGTCCATTGGATTAAACATGATGGAGTAGTTCTAATTTAAGTGAGAGGGTGTAGAATAGCAAGATGCGTGCGCTTGTTGCTATGGGATACCTAATTTATGGGTACTAAAATGTGTCAACATGTCACAGACTAATTAAGTGACCATAATATTTCTTTTAGTGCAAAACAGACTATGTCTTGGGAAGCCTTGTACGAACTGTACAGAGCACCCTTAATGAATCATTGATGTTCACACTATATAGCCTCCTTGAGGTATCTGAATGTTTGCTCCTCACACACTGCACAAAATTCCTTTAGATTCTGCTTAGACTGAGTTGATTCAGCTTGTCACCATACTTGTTTCCTTTGTAATGTAGCTACACATACTGATTTATGCCGATCATGGGGATTAGAAAGGCTGAGCCCCAGACTGTACATTCTAATATCAAAGTAAGCAAAAACAACTCACATACTAGTAAAAACAAGTCATGCATCAATGGCGGATCCAGGATGGGGCATTTGGGGCAAATGCCCCCCCCCCCCCCCCCCCCCCCCTTCAAGAAATTGCATACAAGATCGAGATACTCTAATAGAGCAGTCAATTATTCTAATAAAGCAGTCACAATGTTCATGAGGCAGTGTAGCTTACCTATGAAGCTATAAATGGGATTTTGT
The DNA here is from genome assembly GCF_963678975.1 of Dysidea avara. Taxonomy (NCBI): domain Eukaryota; kingdom Metazoa; phylum Porifera; class Demospongiae; order Dictyoceratida; family Dysideidae; genus Dysidea; species Dysidea avara. The sequence continues at coordinate 27,919,978 of NC_089273.1, forward strand.
TTTACATAACAGACGTGTTATTGTTGGTAAAGGATAACTAGCTATTATTGTTGTGACCCTTTTTTTTTGGTCTTCAACTGGTTTTCAGCAAGTTTTTTTGGTCTTCAACTGTTTTTCAGAAAGGTGCCCCCCCTCTTTCCAAACTCTGGATCCGCCCCTGTGCATTAAGTTCCCTACTTGATATATACGAAGATGAACACACTGAGTCAGCTATTCCCACAATTAGTACTTCGTTACTAATGACAACCAACAAGAACCCACAATCTATCCTTAAATTCGTTTTATGTTTCTTTGGGTACGTTTGATTACCTGCTGGAAGTGCCACTGATAACTTGTACAGCAATGGTAAGCTGCGAGCTTCAATTTGAGAAAGCATTCCGTTCCGCAGTTTAGTCCATCATTCCGTTCCGTTCCGTTCCGTAGAATAGACTCCACCATTATTATTATGTGTTCACATGAGATATCCAACTACTAGAGTCCCTACAAAAACGGGCAGCTCGATGGATCTGCGGGAGTCGCTGGTGTCCATCTAACAGCTCTTGGACCATTTCTTCGAATGATTGTTGCTCCCAACTTAATCTTCCTTCTCTCCAGTCAAGATGAAGTTTCCTTTCGGTCAGTTTCCTCAATGACATATACCACCAGCAAACATCTATTACATTTAATAGTCACTGTTCATTTAATTCAATAGCATCTACCAGAAGTCACCATCTTTCACTAGTCCCTCCACAGTCCACCACTAACTGTAGGAGGTATTGTTTTCTGTCAACACAACTTTCCTCTGGAACACTGTACCATTATGCACTTGTCAATTTCATGCCCCACCCCCGGGGTGGTGGGGGAATACAGGGGATTTGACAAATCGTGGTGTCAAATTCCCCACTACTGGGGCAAAATCGGCTGTCAAATCCCCACTATGTCCCCACCCCCTAGTAGGGGATTTGACGACACCTCAAGGATAAACGCATATTTCATGCATGCGACTAATAATTAACCTGGTATACACCTGTAGCTAATAAAATTATAGTGAGTACGATTTAATCGTTTAGAAATGCAACTACCGAAAATCGGTCAGTGAATTGGAGAACTGTCAATTGCCCCAGGGGTGGGGACAAGAAGCAATGTCAAATCCCCACATGGGGTGTGGAGGGGTGGGGCATGAAATTGACAAGTGCATTACATATATCCTTGAAGACAGTAATCAAAAGTCTTTCTGGCATCACCTTATAAGGGTGTATCCATTCACTGGACTGGACTATTTTTGAAGTCGGTGTATAAAATTAGCATATTTCATAAATTCCACAAAAATATGAAACACAAGCAAGCAACTGATTTGCACATGTAGATTTTATTACACTCAGGTTTATGCTTTAGCTGTGCCCTCCTCCCCCCAATAGTAATGTTAACAGCACGTATACATATAAGCATGGCAACTGGTAAGTACTGGGGCTGCCGTTTATGGGATGTTTCCAAGATTATGTAATCCTATAGTATTTACACAATGCACATCATCTGAAATTTAACATATTTGCTTGTCATGATAACATTAACATGGATACTGTTAAGCGCCTGCATCTACTATAAAATTTAAAAGCTGAGTGCAATACTATGTACCTAAAGTAGTCATGTTTAGCATGAAACAACAAATTAAAATAACAGTAGTTTAAAATGACAAATGAGTATGACAACTAATAAAAGTTCAAACATAGTAGTGGGAGGCAACTAAAAAAAAGAATATAATGACAACCAATAGCATGTCTACAGAAATAAAGATCAGCTCATACGTATAACTCAAATACACAAGCCAAATACTGCTTGTGTTCATCGTCAAGTTTTTCTTTGATGTCTTCTGGTATTTTAATGTCATTAGAATTAAAACTAGGATGACGGAGCCAAACACATTCTGGTTTGCAATGATAATACACATTGCCATACTTCGACTGTGGTTCTCCATTTGATTGAGTAAATTGGCGCCAATCCTGATGCTTCAAACAAAAGTCTTCAGGTGGTTGTAAAGTCTTCACATACTTGTTTTTGCATCCAAAACATACAGCTATGTTGCCAGTAATGAACATTAGAACAAATGGTGCTGTTAATGTAGATGCCTGCAATGACGACATAGGTTGAGAGGGTAACAATGGTGGATACAGATGTGAAGATTGCCCATACAAATACGGAGGAGGGTATCCGTAGGGAAATGGAGGGCCAGATAATGATTGATGTCCATGTAAAGGACACTGCATGAGACATTTACTGGTGTTGGATGAGAAAGGGCAGTGTGGTATGATGTTGACTGATCAAAGCTTTGGGACTCAGTAATTGATCCCCCATGAATGTTCATCTGGACTCTTGTCACAGAAGCTTTTCTGCTTCTAGAAAAAGCTCCTCCCTTCGGAATTTTTCCACTGTAGCTCAACACCATTCTAGCTTCTGGTTTTTGGCCAGGAGCAGGAACAATAGCACCATCCAAGTTCAACAGTTGAGTAGCCTTTCCCCAAATTCCTTCTAAATACTTCAAAGGAAAACTCACATGTTTGGCTGCATCTTCACAACTAACTGAAAGCGACAAGTCGAGTGTACTTCTCACAGGAGAAATAGATGCATCATGCATGTAATCAACTACTTCAGTTTTATTAACCATTGAAATGTGCTTCTGCCTCTGTTGAATGCTCATTCCAAACTACCTCCCTTCTGGCATTTCAAGTGAAGAATACTGAGGTCTTAATTTATACTTGCCCCTTCCTATGATAGCTCGCTCCACTTCCCTCTGTTGTTCTTCCATTACTTCTTTAATTCTATCAATGAAATCTGGTAATTCATTTTTTTCGTAGTTGACTTTTCGTTTGAGTACAGCATTGGTACTCTCACTAGAGTTGGTAGTGAATGGGTCTGGAGTACAGCCTAGACCACATTCCTGTCAAACAGATGATGACATGATGTCACGTATAACAGCTTTTTTATTAGTTAGAAACCAATCCACAATTTTTTGTATATTTGCTGAGCTGGGTAAGGAGGTGCTCTGCCAGGATTCAACAATAGCATTAAATTTCTCATCATAATCACTTTATGAAAGCATCAACTAGGTAAGTGCCTCCAATTTTCTTTCCAACTACATCATCCTGTATTTGTTGAGAAAGATCTCCTGGTATGTTGTACTCAAAACATTTTTCTTTGATGTTGCACTTAACATGTATAAAACAAGTTAAATGATGAGAAAATGCAAATTCATGACAGAAAGCATCAATTAATGCTTGCTCTCCATCTGTTCCAAATGCCTGAACACCTTGAAGTTGGCGTGACAGGCCAATTAGTGTCAAAGCAAAAAATACATATGTACCAAAATTTTTCCTGTAATGTATAAGAACAGGCCCCAGGAATGCTGGGAAATTTCCATTTCTTCTTGTTTCTAGCAACAGGTGCCTGTATGGTGTCACATCAAACTCACCCAAGAAGAATGTCGGATCAACTGTAAGAATTCCAAATTCAATATTCGATGTGCAAAATCTGACCATATCTGTAACCTATATGTCATCTGCTATCACTATAGCTGGGTCAGTTGCTCTTATGCTTCGAATGAACTTTGAAGTAGGATCTTCAGCATGTGCACGCTGCATGACCACAAATAGGTAATCCGACTAAACAGAGCTCCCTATAGTTTTTTGCTTCGATCTTTCCTTTGCAGCAATAGTAGAGACCTGTTTTTCACTACAAGGAAGTTGACCTGGTGCAGTAGCATGAAGAATCCCACCAGCCTTAGCACATGCAGCTTCAATTGTTGATTTAGGCCCTTGTTACAAACACTCTGTCTTGATGGTGTCTACAGTACTGGGCCAAGTAGCAAAAAATGGCTTCTTGTCTTTAGATGAATTACCATGGCAAGCAAGCTTTGGAATAAATCCAACTGGTAAGCGGTATACAAGTAAGCACAAGTGATGGGGACGATTTGTAGTATCTGAAATTTTAAAATATATACACAATATTAGATATAATAAAATTTAATAAACACATGTACAAGAATAAAAATCACATCAGGTATGGAGTTTAGAGCAATTATAAGCTTGACAGTAATTCACACAGTACAGTGGTACTGTATATTAGATCATGGACGCTTGCACTTCTCACAAAATATGACTGACCAGAAACCAACCTCACAATGCACCTTGCAGGGCTCAATCCAGAATATTAAGCTTGAGGGAGGCAATGTAAGCCACTTTGGATTCTAGGGGGGTCTTGGGGCATGCTCTCCTAGGAAATTTTTGAAAATCTAGGTGTTAATATACTCAATTTTGGTGAAATTTTATTGTGATGCCATTGAAACCTTTCCATTTCTTAAAGCTTTAGGTATAAACCTGGGGGGGGGGGGGATAGCTAACCCCCCTCCCCCTAGATTAACCCCTGCCTTGGCAGTATTGGGTATAATCAAGCTCAACAATGCATTCAATGCAACCCAAAATGCTTCCAATAGATTACTATAAATCGGCTGCTGCAAAACCTTTAATGTTCCTTTCTGTTCAGTCTACTGGCTAAATAACTAACTGCATGCCTGCCTAATGCTTTTAGACAAGTGTAACTCAATAAAAGCTAAGGCTACGGCTTCATACTTTTTTCAGTCAAGATATTCAGAGGTGTTAATCCGCAACATTGCATAAATGCCTTGTGGTTTTCTGCATTGACTGATGTTATAATGGGAATTGCTCATGCTTTCGATTATTGCAGAGGCGCTTCTCCTACATTCAAGTTCCCGACATTTTATGACCATTAACAGTTTTTAGTGTACATATAGTATAATATTCAAACATATTAATGTGCTCCTGAAACACTATCCACACAAAAACAGCCAAGCTGTGAAACAAGTTGATGCTGCGCTACTTCTCAAAAATCAGGCGCCCATGCAGATAACTAACTCATCTGGAATGAATTGACCAACTATGTATTACCTTTTTTGTTAACATTGATATAGCGTTTCAACTATTTTATTATTTTAGCCATTAGGCTTTTGGTTTTACAATAACACATAATTTATTGCACTTTTGGATTTTGTAACTCATAAAATTTTTGTAATTCTTCAATTGCATTGCATGCACTGCTTAGCACTTATTAAACAAACCGCTTTTAACAACATATTACACACAGAAGTATCTTCTAAACTGTTTTACAGTTTGACTACAACACACAAATTTATTCTCTCTACAAAACATCAAAGCTGCTCTTCATTTTTGTTCGCATATGCAAGTGTCAGACTCCCCTTCAACTTGGAAGGTACAAGCTATTCCTAGTAGTCTAGAAGGCCTGCACTCTTGTTTTTCAGTTGCTAAATGTCTATAAAACTCAAAAGGGAAGGTAATTCGCTAAGTCTGAGAAGAGTCGCCACACCCATAGTTCAAACTGCCATAAAGAAACCACCTCAGAGCAAAGTCTGGGTGTGGAAGTTTAATACAGACCTAAGTTAGCTTTCAATTCTTATATCATCCTGACTATTTTTACCAAGTGTCATGCTCATGTGTGGGTGCATACAGACAAACAATTATTGGTAGGTAGGTAGGTAGGTACACACACACTTCTATGAAATAAACCAGGTGCACACCCACAGCTGACCTTTGGCAAGCTGTGGGCATGCACCTAGTTTAGAAATAGTGTGGCTTTCAATAGCTGAGGTGCAAAATCAAAGGTGGCGACAATGAAATGGCTGCAATGATGTTAATGCTAATAATCTTAAGTCAGCAGGTACATGGGATACAGATACTTGCTTTGGTCTTTAACCCTTAAATCAGCACAAGAAATTTTAAGGAAATGCGTGTATATAAGCGATACCGTAGACTCTGGTTATTAGGCGCATGCACTTATATAATTTTTGGAGGAATCATTTGTGCAATTTACTATGCTTGTTAAGCGCATGCACTTATAAATGACGGTAAGGAATTTCTGCTAGGAGGGAATTAGTTGTACCCACTATAGTTTTCAAGCGATTTGAACACCAGTTGATAGTTTGCTTCAGTCGTGGAAATGGAAATCCTTAGAAGCCAGTTAGCAGCTACAACTATCATTATTACAGACGGCAGTATCTGCTAGACACGGGCCTGGTGAGGCATCGAGTGTGCTGTGGCATGTCTGATTCATCTGACAACAATTCTACGTAGTACAAGGTGGCAGAGGCGATTTCAACCATATGTGCTGAACAAACAGGTGTCTAGCACAAGTCTACCATATGCGCTTAACAGACAATACGCGCTTAATAACCATGTGTGCCTAATACCCGGAGTCCACGGTATTATGCATAGGTGGAGTTATACCTTTATTCACTAGCTATTTAAATGAATACTGCAACTACAGAAGCTTTCTTTGTTATGGAGGGTTGAGATTTAATTTCAATCATGGGTTTAATCACGTGCATCATACATGGCCTGATACTGAACAATCAAAGGCAAAGTGAACAGAGTTTGTCACCAGTTGAAAGGAGCTACAGTATCATCGCTTACAACAGGGGCCTCCAGGGGGGTTTCTGAGGTTTCTGCAAACCAGTCACATTCAGATCGAGATACTCTAATTGAGTAGTCAATTACCCTAATAAAGCAGTCACAGTATAAGCAAGCTATGTAGCTATTAATAGGGACTTTTATGCACTTTATCAGTGATATTAATACATAGTTAGTGGAGGGCCAGCAGCAGCCAGTCACGGTTTTGTTTTGGTCTTCACCAAAAGTCTAGCTATCAGAAACCAGTCACCAAAAATCCTGGAGCCACCCATGTACAAGTAGAATGACTTCAATTGCACAGCTGTAGGAGGTACACTTCAAAGTTACAACCTTTTGCTTAAGGCACACATTTTAAAGTTAGCTCCAGTTTTCTGGACTGCGAAGTTTAAGGGTAAACTATTATTTACTTCAAAGGTAAGGAGGAAGAATTCCTAAGACATGAAAAATCAACATGTATGGGGTGTAGTGACCTACCAGATAAAAAACAAACTAGTCTCTTGAATTCTGAATTTGATGGATGGGTACAGTGTAATCTTCGTAGATACATTACATGAATGGCTGTTGCTCCAGCTTCACACTTTTGAATATCAATGTACCCATCGTCTTTCTGTGTAACAAGAAAACACTGTGGGTGTGACCCTGAATATTGCCATATGCCAAATTCATCTTTCTTGATGTCTTCTTGATCCTTAAGACAACGTACATCCACTACAAAGGTAGAGCTCTTGTTAATGTTTGTAGGTTTAAGCTTGCAAATTTCTTCTGGCATTGCTGTTAGTAGAATTGTAATTATTCTGTTAGCACTATACTTCTCTGGAGGGAATTCATACACTGGTTGAACCATCTTGTCTCCATGGCTTTGATCAAACTTCAACTTCTTCCGCACTGTACATGTATCATGTGCTGCATGCAAGCAGCAGTGTAAGTATACATTTATGAATGTAAATGCCAGTACACACAGCTGATTCCAGTGGAGTCCTCATTAAAAATCCTTACCATGTCACTGAAAGCAAATCAAAGCATTTAACACATATACAGAATGCACACATTAGTATGTATGTACTTATATGCTACACAATAGTAAACAATTAATGCTGACGAACCTATATTTAGTTTGAGACAACACTTTCATTGGTGAACCATCAACTATTGTGAGCTCATCATTAGACTCACTGCTACTGTCAGATTCTGTTTCTTACAAGGCAATTGGATTCTCTTTTGAGTTTCCCTATAGATACAAAAGGTATGTACATTATAATTATAACATATAGTTTATATAATATTGTGGAGCTTTTGTCAAACCGAATTTTGCTTAGCTATGAAATCTATCAAGAAGAGTTGGAGGTGTTGTCACCACTTTTTGTTCCTGCTTGCCACGCTGCTGTATTTAATACATAATTTATAACCTCTCTGCTAACATACTGAGCTAAGAGCACAGAGCCTTCTTGGAATTCAACAGCTGTCATTCAATTTGTGTAAATCTGTGCTTAATTTACCATGTTTCCAATTGTACAATGATATAGGAGTGTCCTTACAATCTAGAGTGTAGCTACACCTCTAGTCTCTTAGACAGATCAAAACTTTGTGATGTGTAGCTAGTTATTTCAAGAAGGTGTGAACAGTTAAGTGTCAACAACCACCAGCCAACTGGGTGGAGCCAGCATAATACCAGGAGTCAGCAAAGCGTCCGGTAAAAATTAAATACACAAATTTCTAAACTGACACAATAAGGAGGTTGGAATAGTGATAACAACTCATGTAAGTACAAACCAACTATCTACAATGGGATGGCGTGGAAGAAGGCCAATTGCTGCATTTGCCCGTATTGTATGATAACTGTACTAGGTAGGCTTGGCTTCAATAGATTAGAGCGTGACTTATCGCAGCTAGCTAGGGGCTATACGTATATAGCTATAGACGGTATGCGGCATGCACCAAACAGAACATTTACTGAGACATTTACCTACTAGTGACTCCATCCTCTAACGTTTTCTTTTCCACAGCCGCGGGCTAACACTCCTGCTTCGCACACAGGCTCCACACCGTCCTTAACAACTGATAAGCTCCTGCTTTCCACAACACACTGATTACAATAAACTGAGCGTCGCGTGATCATGAGCAGGATACCATAATTATAAAATCGTATCTCGGATCGTATACTATCGTGAACTGCTTGTTTAATATTTGAGTCCAGTAGTCCAGTCCAGTGTTCCAGTCCAGTAATCCAGTCCATTGTTCCAGTCCAGTCAAGTGAATGGATACACCCCTCTAGTCCTCTACAAAGCACAAAGAAAAGGTTTTAAGTCACCAGTGATTGCATGGGGTAAAGGTTGGATGATAAAATCATCACATTACATTAATCATAGCTATTTCGCCAAACACCTCAACCATTTGCTATAATTTGGTGAGCAATATGAGTATTCCGGGAATTTGTTCTCAGCTACAAACAATTGCAAAAAACATCATCGCTCCCTTGTTGTCAAGGCATGGATCAGCAGTCACATATAGTTACATAATAAACATTGCTAATTGAATTATCCAGAAGTACGATACTTGTACTTCACAAAATTTGCTCAAAGATTCCACGCTTAATACTTTCAGTTACAGCCAGTCAATTGTGATATTCCAAAGAAGCAGGGGCGGTGGAGCAGGCCAAAGAGTGAGGGGGCCAGGCCAGCTGTAAGTTGAAGACCAAAAAAAAAAAAAAAAGGTCACAGCCTGCTGACAATAGCTGCTCTCCACCAATTATATATCTCCTTTATCTATAACTACACATACGTAGCTAAGTAACTTGCTACACTACTTCTCTGAATACTGTGACTGCTCTATTAGAGTATCCAGATCCTGACTGTTCTATTAGAGTATCTCGATCTTTTCTTGCAAACAGTGTCCCCCTGGTCCCCCCGTCTCCACCGCCTATGCAAAGAAGTGTACAAGTCTATTCACATGCACCTTTACAAACTCTTTTGTTGTACAGAAAGGGCAGAGGAAGTAGTTGATATGAGGGGAGGCTGGGTTGACCCAGACTTATTTCTGGTTTGGTAAGGTGAGACCAAAAAAAAAAAAGGTCGCAACCAACTCACAATAACTTTCCACCTCATCAGCTATGCATTTATAGCTAATAAACTACATTAAAATCCTTACATAGCTCGCTACATACTCATTGCTTTATTAGAGCGACTGCTTTATTAGAGTATCTCAGTCTTTATCACAGTTTTCAGCACCACTCCAAGAAGGATAATTTCGATGTGATATCATTCTGAGGGGGGGCTTCAGCCCCCTAGCCCCCCCTTTCCGCCGCCTATGTTGTACAGTAAACATGCATGTGTATATTGATTTCAGTGATGATGGTGAAAGAGATCTATCAGGAATAGGCACAGATAATTGAGTATTTGTTAAAGGCTTGTATTGTACTAACATTATTAAAGCCAGTGCTTTGTATGTCCCCATGCAGAGACACTAATACTGTAAATGTCTTTAATTTGCACATGTATACATTACACAACAACTTGCCTTCATAATCAGATCTGCAACCCTTGGTTATCATTAGGGCTGCACCGATTCCACTTTTTACTGATACTTCAAATGCCAAGTATTCAGCTGGGAAGTATCTGCAAGTTCAAGTACTGATACTAGAGCTGAGCGATACTGCCATTTTAGTATCACGATTGATACTAAAGCCACTATTCACAATACTGAATAGTTCACGATACTTACAAATATATCAGTCATAGCTGGTGCTACATAGTGTATTCCTCAGTATATATTCCTGCAGGAAGTCTTTAAAAGTAGCATTAAACTAGCCACTTGTTTACAGTAACAGTTATTGTAACACATGCTTTGAAGTTATGTTATGGTGTTCACACCTCTCTGCAGGGGTAACCAGGTTATGACTTATAAGGATTCTTGAGCCTAGTACAGCATAAAAAATTGATTTTTAATGACAATAATGTTCAGGCATGGTATCACGATAGTTAATAACAAAATATCGTGATATCGATACTTTCAAAATATCGCAATATATCACTAAAACGGTAGTATCGCTCAGCCCTAACCGATACCAAGTACCTTAAAGTAGCTACTTCATAGTGCACACATTTATTATATATTGCATTTCATGGTATTCTTGTACATGTTTTCAGTATGGTTCATGTTTATAATGAAGTAGCCAATCAAGATTCACAAAGAAAGAAGTCACTGAAATGCAAACCAGTGGATATTCCAGTATTCTTCTAGAGAAGTGTAGGTATATCATAACAGTGCTTACAAAACACAAAATATTCTAATATTGAAACAGCCACTTGATTCTAACTGATTGCTCTATTAGAGTTATTAACTGTTCTATTGGAGTATATCGAATTATATATATATATATATATATAATACATATATTGATTACAGAAAAGGTTTCTTTGTAACTGAATACTCTACAAGGTGACTTCTTCTAGATGCTCTCTGTACAGGGTGAATTGTTTGTAGCTCAATTCTGTACAGGTGATTTGTTTGCAGCTGAGTTCTTTACAGAATGGTTTCTTTGTAGTTGAACTCTCTACAAGGTAACTTCTTCTAACTGATCTTCTACAGGGCAATTTGTTTGTGGCTGAATTTTCTACAGGGTGATTTCTTTGCAGCTGAACTCTCTACATGGTGGTTTCTTTGTAGCTGAACTCTCTACAAGGTAATTTCTTCTATAGCTGATCTCTCTACGGGGAGATTTGTTTGTAGCTGAACTATCTACTGGGTAACTTCTTCTAGCTGATCTCTCTACAGGGTGATTTGTTCGTAGCTGAATTCTGTACAAGGTAATTTCTTCTAGGTGATCTCTGATTTGTTTGTAGCTGAATTCTGTGCAGGTGGTTTGTTTGCAGCTGAGTTCTTTACAAGATGGTTTCTTTGTAGCTGAACTCTCTACAAGGTAACTTCTTTTAGCTGATGTCTCTATAAGGTCACTAGTTTGTAGCTGAACTCTCTACATAATGGTTTCTTAGTAACTGAACTCTCTACAAGGTGACTTCTTCTAGCTGATCTTTCTACAGGGTGATTTGCTTGTAGCTGAACTCTCTACAAGGAAACTTCTTCTAACTGATCTTTCTACAGTGAGATTTTTTAGTAGCTGAACTCTCTACAGGTGATTTGCAATTGTTTGCAGCTGAACTCTCTACATGATGGTTTCTTTGTAGCTGAACTCTCTACAGGGTGACTTCTTCTTGCTGCTCTCTCTACAGGGTGAATTGTTTGTAGCTGAACAATCTACAAGGTAACTTCTTCTAGCTGATCTCTTTACAGGGTGATTTGTTTGTAGCTGAACTATCTACAAGGTAACTTCTTCTAGCTAATCTCTCTACAGGGTGATTTGTTAGTAGCTGAATTCTGTGCAGGTAATTTGTTTGCAGCTGAGGTCTTTACAGAATGGTTTCTTTGTAGCTGAACTCTCTACAAGGTAACTTTTTCTAACTGATCTTTCTACAGGGTGGCTGAATTTTCTACAGGGTGATTTCTTTGCAGCCTAACTCTCTACATAGTGGTTTCTTTATAGCTGTACTCTCTACAAGGTAATTTCTTTTAGCTGATCTCTCTACAGAAAAATTTGTTTGTAGCTGAACTCTCTACAGGTGATTTGTTTGAAGCTGAATTCTCTACATGATGGTTTCTTTATAGCTGAACTCTCTACAAAGTAACTTCTTCTAGCTGATCTCTCAACAGGGAGATTTCTTTGTAGCTGAACTCTCTACAGGTGATTTGTTTGCAGCTGAACTCTCCACATGATGGTTTCTTTGTAGCTGAACTCTCTACAAGTTAACTTCTTCTAGCTGATCTCTCTACAGGGTGATTTATTTGTAGCTGAACTCTCTACACGGTGGTTTCTTTGTAGCTGAACTCTACAAGGTGATTTCTTCTAGCTGAACTATCTCTTTCCATAGTTACATGAACTCCCTACAAGTAGACATTCCAGCCTGATTTTTAAATTTTGGAAAAATGGATTTTTTTTGTATGCTCAATAGATAGAGTATTGATTGCCGATCTCAGAAATATATAGTTTGTTGGGTTGGAATTAAGTACTTTGGCATGCACAGTGCTTAAAAACTGAAAAAAGGTACATTTTTTCTCCGGGGCTCCCCATACATTTTAAGAGAAAAATGGCACAATTGAATCAGGAAGCCATATAACAATCTGGACTGTTTTGAAACTGCAGTTGCTTCTAGCTGCAGGTTTGTACATGTAATGAGAGTAACTTCAGATGTTATCGGATCTCAGCAATCTTTGTATGCTTTGTGGTGAGCAAATATGTTTCAGCTACTCCACACTTCTCAATACAATGGTGTCATACCCATAGGTAAGTGGCTATCTCTAGTAAGTAAAAACATCAAGTTAACAACTTATAAAGGTAAACAACTACAGTGGAGGTGCAACAATACCCAAGGTGGAGTTGTGGTTTCAATTACGGCATTGTTATGCCGACTTTGAAGTGGTTTGTATTTTTGAGCTGATGATACAGCCATCAGAAAATTGCTCTGGAGCTGAAACTCGCTAACCCCAGCGAAGTAACTACGCACTTTAAAGTAAGCACCAGTGACTACCTTCCACCCGACACTACGTTTTTTTAAGTTTTAAAGTATTCTACATACATTACAAGGCTTGAAAATATTACAAGACGACACAAAACTTACTTATATGTAACGCGCACGACAAAACTAATATTTTCATGATGATCAGCGTGTGGACAAACCCCATAGCGATTTTCATCCTCACTGGAGCTCGGACTACGGAGCAATCCCAAGTTAAACGCGAGTTGTTGTTTTGTGCCAGGGTTCTATTGGGGAATATACGGAGAATTTCTTTATTAAAAAATCTCGGATGCTGGAATGCCTACTACAAGGTAACTTCTTCTAGCTGATCTCTCTACAAGGTGAATTCACTGTGAAAAAGGTGGGATATAATATGGTATTTCCAGTGGCTTATTGAATACAAATAAGCCATAATATAAATCCTGTATTATACTCATCTTATACTTTAGTATAATGGATACTATACTATTGCATATATGGTTTCAGTTTATTTACCACATTACCTGAAATAGTTTATATCTAGTATAATGCCCACACTATACCATCACATAATTTATATGGTTTCAGTATAACATTAACTAAAGCCTTAAATGAAATTGTTAGTATAATACAGGTTATACCAAGCTTTTTTGTGTTCAATAAGCCACTGGAAATACCATCTTATATCCCTTTTTTTCACAGTGATTGTTTGTAGCTGATCTCTCTACAGGGTGACTTGTTTTTAGCTGATCTCTATACAGGTTACTTGTTTCCAGCTGATCTCTTGAATTCTCTTCAAAGTGACTGCTCTATTAGGATGACTGCTCTATTAGAGTATCTCGATCTCGCACTTGTTGCACCAAGTTGGATTTCGTGTTATAACTCCGTGGCTTTAAGTCTGATTCTTCTACACCATTGATGAGCCTTTCTAAGATGATTACTCCATCTGTACAACGATTTTCAAAGCATTACCCCAAGCGGTTTATCTGGTAGACGTGGCAAGCAGTCGTTTCTTTATTAGCTAATCTCGATTGCGTAATTGTTACACACTGTTGGTTTTTTCGATGTATCTTCCTGGTTATAAGTTCGATTTCTTTCAAATCACAAAAGGTTTGAGGTTCAATAGTTAACCTACTCACCCACCGATTTTCAGCTTCTTCCCATGCGCGGTTTACTCTGTAGGCGTGACAACATATTGGTGTTATTTTTCGTGAATAATCGCTCATAACTCTTTGCCTGTTTGTCGTATTCCAGCTAAAGTTGGTACCGAGATGCGCCTTTATACCCCCCTTCAGTGTGCCAAATTTCATGGCAATCGGATAAGGCGTTCGCGTTTTATAGCAGTTTTTGTAAGTGTGTGAAAAGAGGAAGAAAAATAAGAAAAAAATAAAACGAAGAAACTAAGCCAATTTTTGAAGTCGCATATCTCGGGAACGCTTGAAGCGATTTCGCTCAAATTTGGAATGTGGAGTCCTGTAGTTGGAGGGCATGTCCACAGCAAAAATCGTCTTGTTTCATCAAGGAAGAACAGAGCTACGGAGGTGCAAAAATTGCATTTTCTTTCTTCCTGTCAATATACTCACGGGTGTTACGCGCCGGCTTCTTGGGCCGCACGACACACTACCGTGTGTCTTGATCTCTTTCAAAGTTAAAATAACCAAGTACATCCTTGGGTCATTACTAACAAAAATAATAAGTCATTTGAATTGCAGGTAAAACAACCCAAAAATTTAGGTCATTTGTACCCATTTGAATTTACAGTGTACTGTAGCTAATAAGGTGACTTCTTATACATAACTGAACTGTAACTGAAACTCCTATTGTTTCTAGCTGAACACTCTACACGGTGATTTGTTTCCAACACATTTTTTACAGGGTGATTTGTTTGTAGCTGATCCTTATAAAGTAACTTGTATCTAGCTGATATCTCTTCAGGGTGACTTGTTTGTAGCTGATCTCTCTACAGGGTGATTTGTTTGTAGCTTAAGTCTCTACATGATGGTTTCGTTGTAGCTGCATTCTCTACAAGGCAACTTCTTCTAGCTGATCTCTCTACAGGGTGACTTGTTTGTAGTCGAACTTTCTACATTATGTTTTCTTTGTAGCTGAACTATCTACAATATAGCTTCTTCTAGCTGATCTTTCTACAGGGCGATTTATTTGTAGCTGAATTCTCTACAGGGTGGTTTGTTTGCTGCTGAACTCCCTACATGGTGGTTTCTTTGTAGCTGAACTCTCTACAAGGTAACTTCTTATAGCTGAACTATTTACACAGTGATCTTTTCATAGCTGAACTATCTACAGGGTGATTTGTTTGTAGCTGAACTCTCTACAAGATGATTTGTTTCTAGTTGATCTCTCTATAGGGTAATTTGTTTGTAGTTGAACTCTCCACAGGATGGTTTCTTTGTAGCTGATCTCTCTACAGGGTGACTTGTTTATAGTTGAACTCTCTACAAGGTGACTTTGTTTGCAGCTGAACTCTCTACGAGGTGTGTTTTTGGAGCTGAACTCTCTACAAGGTGACTTCTTCTAGCTGATCTCTCTACAGGGCGATTTGTTCATAGCTGAATTCTCTACAGGGTGATTTGTTTGCAGCTGAACTCTCTACATGATGGTTTCTTTGTAGCTGAACTCTATGCAGGGTGATGTGGTTGTAGCTGAACTCTCTACAGGGTGATTTGTTTGTAGCTGAACTCTCTACAGGATAGTTTCTTTGTAGCTGAACTCTCTTCAAGGTGATTAATTCTAGCTGATCTCTCTACAATGAAACTTCTTGTAGCTAATCTCTCAACTGGGTGACTTGTGTCTAGTTGTACACTCTACAAGGTGATTTGTTTGTAGCTGAATACTCTACATGGTGATATTTTATAGCCAAACTCTCTGCAGGGTGATTTGTTTGTAGCTGAACTCTCTACAGGATGGTTTTTTTTTGTAGCTGATGTCTCTGCAGGTGGCTTGTTTCTGGCTAATCTCTCTACAGGATAGTTTCTTTGTAGTAGAACTCTCTACAGGGTGATTTTTTCTAGATGAACTCTCTCTAGGGTGATCACTTCACAGCTGAACCTGGCTTCTTCTATCTGATCTCTCTATAGTGTGATTTGTTTGTAGCTGAACTCTCTACAAGGTGACATTTTCTAGCTGAGCTCTCTCTTATTTCTAGCTGATCTCTCTACAGAATAACTTGTTAGTAAAGCTGAAGTCTTTACATGGTGGATTTTGGTTGTTAAACTCTCTGCATGAAGACTTGTTTGTAGCAGAACTTCTACAGAGTAAATTGTTTGTAGCTGAACTCTCTACAGGGTGCATGACTTGTTTATAGCTGAACTCTCTTAAGTGTGACTTGTAATGTTCGGAATCACTACAGCAATATATTTGTAGCTGAACTCTCTATAGGGTGACTTGCTTCTTGCTGAACTGTCTATAAAATTAACTGTTTGCAGCTGAACTCCCTACAGAATAAATGTAATAGAATTCTATAATGGAGTAAATAAATTAGCTGAATGCTCTATTAGGGTGACTGTTCTATTAGAGTATCTCGATCTCGCATTTGCTACACGGAGTTGGCTTTCGAATCATAACCCAGTGGTTTGTAATCCGATTCTTCTGTACTACTGCAAGGACTTTCTATGATTATTCTAGCTATACACCGATTTTCAGCTCATTGCTCTAAGCGGTTTGCCTAGTAGGCTTAAAAACTAATACTTTTTTATTCATAAAAATCGATCGCGTAATTATGACACAGGTTGGATTTTGTGTCATATCTCCGTGGTCTTTACCTCGATTCCTTTCAAACCACCAAAAGGCACTCCTACGATGGTTACTCCATCTACATTGCAATTTTCAACTCATTCCATGAAGCGGTTTACCCTGAAGGCGTGACAACAAATCGATCTTGTTTTACGCGAATAATCGGTCATAACTCCCGAACCATTCACCGGATTTGCACCAAATTTGAAGTTAGCATTCGCCTTTGGACTCCCGTTCTGTGTGCCACATTTCAAGGCGATTGGAGTACGTGTTTGCGTTTTATAGCAATTTTTGCAAGTGTGCGAAAACACGAAGAAAAAAACGAAACGTTTGCAGCTCGTATCTTGGAAATGGCCGGAGCGATTTCCTTCAAATTTGGTATGTAGACTCCCCTAGCTGGCGGGCAACCCTGTAGAAAATGTGGTTCCAATCGGATAAGGGATCACCGAGATACAAAAGTGTGAAAATGACTTTCTTTCTTCCTGTCAATATACCCACGGTGTGGCGTAGTCTGGCGCGGCCGCCCCTTCGCAAATAGGAAGGGTCTGGAGACTATAGCATTGTGTACTTGTGCGAATGGAATGTAATTAGTGGTAGAGTCGTGGTTTTCCGTAATTAGATTGCACTATTATCGTTAGCAAGAGTTCATAATATATATATTTAGGAGAGTATCCAACGCCTGTATTACCCCTTCAAAACACACTGCGTAATAATTGTGCAACATTGTGTAACATATCTGAATATTTTAGTATAATTTCAGTAAACTCCAACACATGGCTTCGCCATGAAAGACTTGTTGATAGGCGTTGAGATACCAAAGGGAAGACCTGCAAGCACTTCAAGGCCCTTGTAGCTCTTGAAGCAAGTTAGCACCTTTGGTGATGATGACTATTGCATAACATTATTACGCAGTGCGTTTTGAAGGGGCAATACAGCGTTGGATACTCTCCTAAATATATATATATTATGTACTCTTGTCGTTAGTCATTTCGATATTCAATGGTGGATCCAGGATGGGGCATTTGGGGCAAATGCCACCCCCCCCTTCAAGAAATTGCATACAAAATCGAGATACTCTAATAGAGCAGTCAATTACTCTAATAAAGCAGTCACAATGTTCATGAGGCAGTGCAGCTTACTTGTGAAGCTATAAATAGGATTTTATTTTACATAACATACGTGATATAATATATTTGGTAAAGGATAACTAGCTATTATTGTTGTGACCTTTTTTTTTTTTCAGCAAGGTGCCCCCCCTCTTTCCAGACTCTGGATCCGCCCGTGATATTCATATCCAGTGGAACGCTCAAAAAACTTACCGCTTCTAACTTACAAGACTACTTAACGTACTCTTTGTACTTTTTTAATATGCCATCCTTATTCCTCCACGATAAGTTGTTCTAATTGGACAAGATTCGTGACAAGCAAAACAGAAGCCATAGTTTGCCGCCTATCAAGTTAGCCAAAACGGATATCCACGTCCTGAAATGAGCAGGCAAGCGATTTGATTGGACGCACCAGTTTTCGGTAAGTTCGCACAAGTACACAATGCTAGAGTCCCCAGACCCTTTCTATTTGCGAAGGGGCGGCCGCGCCAGACTAGGTGTGGCGCGCCGGATTCTTGGTCCTGATCTAATCTACTCAGTGGCGTATCTACAGCAGGGCTTTGTAGGGCTTAGGCCCTGCTAAATTTGGCTAGTGTCCTACCCAATTGAAGACTACGAAACCCACAATCACCAGCTTTTCATGGGTCATTGCATTATCTAACACAAGTGAAACTTATTCTATACTAAATTACTCACCAAACTATTAGTGTTGAGCTGTCATGAAGCCAATAATTACGACGATTCTAATTAACGCTCATCGACTGAGCACATGATCAGATCACTAATTTTCCTGTTCTGTGAATGCTATCCCACTAGGGACCTGTGAGAATGCTAAAGCCTGTACGTGTGGTTGGTGATATTGATAAGGATAATTTTATCTAATCCAAAACAGCCAAGCTGTAAAAAAAGTGTGCGGCCCTCAGAAAGGCTACGGTGAAAAAAGATGTGAAATCTAAGGTGGCGGCCAAGAAATGGCTGTGATGGTTGGTTAATGGTAAAAATTTTAATAACAACAATTCAGGTGAATTTGGTGCCGCTTGGTCTTGGCACAAAATTCACCTGAATTGTCGTTATTAAAATTTTTACCATTAACCTACCATCACAGCCATTTCTTGGCCGCCACCTTGGATTTCACATCTTTTTTCACCATAGCCTTTCTCAGGGCCACACTCTTTTTTTACAGCTTGGCTGTTTTGGATTAGATTTCATTTCTTTTTGTATTTGTATACCCCAAAGCCGGCCTATGGCCAGCTTTGGGACTTTGTTAACCTATGTTTTTTTCTTTACTACAGGAAGAAGAAAAGATGAAGTAGATGTACTTTAAATATTTTATCAGTAAATGTACAAATTATATATACTGTATAATACATATGTCACCGGATTTACGAAAAGGGGTCTTCCACACACATCCAATTTGCCAATTTTGACAATTGATAACTTCAGATTGGAAAGAGCTATTGCCTTGATATTTGGGCTGTGGTGAACACCACTATAGCTGAATACATGGTGAAATTTTCAGGTTAATATGTTACTTGAACACTGAGTTATGGTCTCCAACGTTTACGGAATTGGATGTGTGTGGAAGACCCCTTTTCGCAAATCCGGTCACATATATTGATTACAGAAATCTCCATGGTGGTATCTTTGTAACTGAACACTCTACAAGGTGAATTCTTCTAATTGCTCTCTCTACAGGGTGACTTGTTTGTAGCTGAACTATCTACATGGTGGTTTCTTTGTAGCTGAACTCTCTAAAAGGTAATTTCTTCTAGCTGATCTCTCTACAGGGAGATTTGTTTGTAGCTGAACTATCTACAAGGTAACTTCTTCTAACTGATCTTTCTACAGGATGATTTGTTTGTAGCTGAACTATCTACAAGGTAATTTCTTCTAGCTGATCTCTCTACAGGGTGATTTGTTTGTAGCTGAATTCTGTACAAGTGATTTGTTTGCAACTGAGCTCTTTACA
Source organism: Dysidea avara (assembly GCF_963678975.1). NCBI lineage: Eukaryota > Metazoa > Porifera > Demospongiae > Dictyoceratida > Dysideidae > Dysidea > Dysidea avara. The sequence goes on from NC_089273.1 coordinate 27,939,821, forward strand.
GAATGGTTTCTTTGTAGCTGAACTCTCTACAGGGTGATTTTTTTGTAGCTGAAATCCCTACAAGGTAACTTCTTCTAGCTGATCTCTCTACAGGGTGATTTGTTTGTAGCTGAACTCTCTACAGGTGATTTGTTTGTAGCTGAACTCTCTACAAGGCGATACTTCTAGGTGACCTCTCTACAGGATTCCTTGTTTCTAACTGAATTCTCAACAGGGTGATCTGTTCATAGCTGAACTTTCTACTGGGTGATTTGTTTGCAGCTGAACTCTCTAAATGGTGGTTTCTTTGTAGCTGAACTCTCTACAATGTGACTTCTTCTAGCTGAACTCTCTACAAGGTGACTTGTTTCTAGCTGATCTCTCTACAGGGTGACTTGTTTCTAGCTGAACTCTCTACAGGTGATTTGTTTGTAGCTGAACTCTCTACATGGTGGTTTCGTTGTAGCTGAACTCTCTACTAAGTAACTTCTTCTAGCTGATCTTTTTACACTGCATATTTGTTTGTAGCTGAGTTCTCTACAAGGTGATTTGTTTGCAGCTGAACTCTCTACATGGGAGTTTCATTGTAGCTGAACTCTCTACAATGTGACTTCTTCTAGCTGAACTCTCTATAGGGTGACTTGTTTCTAGCTGAGCTCTCTACAGGTGATTTGTTTGCAGCTGAACTCTCTACATGGTGGTTTCTTTGTAGCTGAACTCTCTACAAGATAACTTCTTCTAGCCGATCTTTCTACAAGGTGATTGAGTTTTTTGCAGCTGAACTCTTTGCATGGTGGTTGCTTTGTAGCTGAACTCTCTAAAAGGTGACTTCTTCTAGCTGAACTCTCTACAGGATGATTTGTTTGCAGCTGAACTCTCTACGTGGTAGTTTCTTTGTAGCTGAACTCTCTACAATGTGACTTCTTCTAGATGAACTCTCTACAGGGTGACTTGTTTTTAGCTGATCTCTCTACAGGGTGACTTGTTTCTAGCTGAACTCTCTACAGGTGATTTGTTTGCAGCTGAACTCTCTACATGGTGGTTTCTTTGTAGCTGAACTCTCTACAAGGTAACTTCTTCTAGCTGATCTTTCTACAGGGTGATTTGTTTGTAGCTGAATTCTCTACAGGGTGATTTATTTGCAGCTTAACTCTCTACAAGGTGACTTCTTCTAGCTGAACTCTCTACAGAGTGATTGATTTTTTTTGCAGCTGAACTCTCTACATGGTGGTTTCTTTGTAACTTAACTCTCTACAGGGTGATTTGTTTGTATCTGAACTCTCTACAGGGTGATCTGTTCATAGCTGAACTCCCTATAAGGTAACTTCTTCTAACTAATCTTTCTACAGGGCGATTTGTTTGTAGCTGAGTTCTCTACAGGGTGATTTGTTTGCAGCTGAACTCTACATGGTAGTTTCTTTGTAGCTCTACAATGTGACTTCTTCTAGCTGAACTCTCTACAAGGTGACTTGTTTCTAGCTGATCTCTCTACAGGGTGACTTGTTTCTAGCTGAACTCTCTACAGGTGATTTGTTTGCAGCTCAACTCTCTACATGGTTTATTTCTTTGTAACTGAACTCCCTGCAAGGTGACTTTTTCTAGCTGATCTCTCTACAGGGAGATTTGTTTGTAGCTTAACTCTCTACAGGTGATTTGTTTGCAGCTGAACTCTCTACATGATGGTTTCTTTGTAGCTGAACTCTCTACAAGGTAATTTCTTCTAGCTGATCTCTCTACAGGCCGATTTGTTTGTAGCTGAACTCTCTACATGATGGTTTCTTTGTAGCTGAACTCTCTACAAGGTGATTTCTTCTATAGCTGATCTTTCTACAGGGTGATTTATTTGTACCTGAACTATCTACGTGATGGTTTCTTTGTAGCTGAACTCTCTACAAGGTAGCTTCTTCTAGCTGATCTCTCTACAGGACAATTTGTTTGTACCTGAACTCTCACATGATTGTTTCTTTGAAGCTGAACTCTCTACAAGGTGATTTCTTCTAGCTGATCTTTCTACTGGGTGATTTGTTTGTAGCAGAACTCTCTACAAGGAAACTTCTTCTAGCTGATCTCTCTACAGGGAGATTTGTCTGTAGCTGAACTCTCTATACATGATTTGTTTGTGGCTGAGTTCTCTACATGATGGTTTCTTTGTAGCTGAACTCTCTACAAGGTAACTTCTTCTAGCTGATCACTTTACAGGGTGAATTGTTTGTAGCTGAACGATCTACAAGGTAACTTCTTCTTACTTATCTCTCTACAGGGTGATTTGTTTGTAGCTGAACTTTCTACAAGGAAACCTCTTTTAACTGAGCTCTGTACAGGGTGAATTGTTTGTAGCTGAACTATCTACAAGGTAACTTCTTCTAGCTGATCTCTCTACAGGGTGATTTGTTTGTAGCTGAATTCTGTATAGGTGATTTGTTTGCAGCTGAGCTCTTTACAGAATGGTTTCTTTGTAGCTGAACTCTCTACAAGGTAACTTCTTCTAGCTGATGTATCTACAGGGTCACTAGTTTGTAGCTGAATTCTCTACATGGTGGTTTCTTTGTAACTGAACTATCTATAAGGTGACATCTTCTAGCTGATCTTTCAACAGGGTGATTTGTTTGTAACTGAACTCTCTACAAGAAAACTTCTTCTAACTGATGTCTGAACAGGGTGAATTGTTTGTAGCTGAACTATCTACAAGGTAACTTCTTCTAGCTGATCTCTCTACAGGGTGATTTGTTTGTAGCTGAATTCTGTATAGGTGATTTGTTTGCAGCTGAGCTCTTTACAGAATGGTTTCTTTGTAGCTGAACTCTCTACAAGGTAACTTCTTCTAGCTGATGTATCTACAGGGTCACTAGTTTGTAGCTGAATTCTCTACATGGTGGTTTCTTTGTAACTGAACTATCTATAAGGTGACATCTTCTAGCTGATCTTTCAACAGGGTGATTTGTTTGTAACTGAACTCTCTACAAGAAAACTTCTTCTAACTGATGTCTGAACAGGGTGAATTGTTTGTAGCTGAACTATCTACAGGGTGATTTGTTTGTAGCTGATCTCTATACAGGTTACTTATTTCTAACTGATCTCTTGAATTCTGTTCAGGGTGACTGCTCTATTAGGATGACTGCTCTATTAGAGTATCTCGATCTCGCACTTGCTACACCAAGTTGGATTTCGTGTTATAACTCCGTGGCTTTAAGTCTGATTCTTCTACACCATTGAAGAGCCTTTCTAAGATGATAACTCCATCTGTACAGCGATTTTCAAAGCATTACCCCAAGTGGTTTATCTGGTAGGCGTGGCAAGCATAATAATAATAATAATAATAATAAAATATAAATAAATAGCTAATCTCGATTGCGTAATTGTTACACACTGTTGATTTTTTCGCTGTATCTTCCTGGTTTTTAGCTCGATTTCTTTCAAACCACAAAAGGTTTGAGGTTCAATAGTTAACCTATTCACCCACCGATTTTCAGCTTCTTCCCATACGCGGTTTACCCTGTAGGCGTGACAACATATTGGTGTTATTTTCCGTGCATAATCGCTCATAACTCTTTGCCTGTTTATGGTATTCCAGCCAAAGTTGGTACAGAGATGCGCCTTTATACCCCCCTTCTGTGTGCCAAATTTCAAGGCAATCGGATAACGCGTTCGCGTTTTATAGCAGTTTTTGTAAGTGTGCGAAAAGAGGCAGAAAAATAAGAAAAAAACGAAGAAACTAAGCCAATTTTTGAAGTCGAATATCTCAGGAATTCCTGAAGCGATTTCGCTCAAATTTGGAATGTGGAGTACTGAAGTTGGAGGGAATGTACATAGCAAAATTTGTCTTGTTTCATCAAGGCAGCACAGAGCTACGGAGGTGCGAAAATTGCGTTTTCTTTCTTCCTGTCAATATACTCACGGGGTTGCGCGCCGGCTTCTTGGGCCGCACGACACACTACCGTGTGTCTTGATGTCTTCCTAGTGTTCTTGTAGTTTATAATCTAAACCAAAATAGCTAAGCTGTAAAAAAAGAGTGTGGCCCCCAAAATGGCCAGGATGAAAAAAGATGTGAAATCCAAGGTGGCGGCCAAGAAATGGCTGTTATGGCATGTTAATGGAAAAAATTTTAATTATGACAATTCAGGTGAATTTGCGTTGCCTCCTCCACTAGGATTCGGCACTAAATTCACCTGAATTGTCGTAATTTAAAATTTTTGCCATTAACCTACCACCACAGCCATTTTTTGGCGCCACCTTGGATTTCACATTTTTTCATCCTGGCCATTATGGGGGCCGCACTCTTTTTTTTTTTTTTTTTTACAGCTTGGCTGTTTCGGTTTAGATGTCACTTCTTTTTATATTGCAAGCCACAAAGCCAGCCATTAACTGGCTTTGGTGCTTCCTTCTAACATGTTTTTTTTTTCTTTTCTGCAGGAATTGTGGAACAAAGGAAGAATATTGTGTACAGTTTTTTGTCTGACTAAAAATATTTGTATATTTAACAATGAAAGATAATCATGCTGTAGGTAATAAGGTGACTTCTTATACATAACTGAACTGCAGCTGAAACTCCCCTTGTTTGTAGCTGAACTCTTTTTAGAGTGACTTGTCTTTATAGCTGAACTCTCTACATGGTGATTTGTTTCCAACACATATTTCTACAGGGTGATTTGTTTGTAGCTGATCCCTATAAGGTGACTTGTATCTAGCTGATATCACTACAGGTGACTTGTTTGTAGCTGATCTCTCTACAGGGTGATGTGTTTGTGGCTGAACTCTCTACATGATGGTTTCTTTGTAGCTGAATTCTCTACAAGATAACTTCTTCTAGCTGATCTCTCTACATTGTAACTTCCTGTAGCTGATCTCTCTACTGGGTGACTTGTGTCTAGTTATACACTCTACAAGGTGATTTGTTTGTAGCTGAATACTCCAGGGGCGGATCCAGGGGGGTTTTGGGAGCTGAAGCCCCCCCCCCCCCCCCCCCCTTCACTTTTAGGCTTTACTTGATCAATATGCTGAGTATTTTTGTCTTAGCATCATTATACAATCACTAATAATATAAACACTCATAAAACCACCTTATAAACATCTTTCCAAGGTATTATCAGTGGATTTATGCTAAAGTTTATGCAACAAGGACCCGGATCAGCATTGGAGGTGTATAAGATCGAGATACTCTAATAGAGCAGTCAGCTAACTACTCTAATAGAACATTCACTGGAAACATGCAGTTGGTTCTGTTATGGAATTTTTCCAAATCTGCCTGCACCTATACATACGTACAATGAAGTGCATTGGTCTATTTAAAGGGCTTCATTCATCTACTTGTGTAGTTAATATGTATGGCAATACTTAATTCAGGTACACAATTTCCATTGAAAATGCTCTCAGATACAATCTCGTATTGTTCAAATTTCAAAATTTTCCACTTTCAACATTACATGCACCTAGCTATTCAGTGTTGTGCAATTGTGAGAGGGTGCATCATGTACTTGGTTGTCTGTACCGACTCAAACTTTTCCATTAATAAAATGCTTCAGAGAGCCATACCTATAATCTAAAGGCAGTATATAAAATATCTACAGGCAGAAAATATTATAAATTTTATGTGGAAATGTCTCCAAATTGCAGTATCTTAGCATCCACTTTTCAAAAGTTTCCTGGGGGGGAATGCCCCAGACTCTCCTAGTTTCAGCATGCATCGCATGCTGGGAAGTGTGCTTTGCACACTTCAAAGCACACTTCTACCCAAGAGATTAATACCTTGAGTTAGCCCCCCCTTTCACATATCCTAGATCCGTCCCTGTGTAACTCTACTTGGTGATGTTTTGTAGCCAAACTCTCTGCAGGGTGATCTGTTTGTAGCTGAACTTTCTAATCTACAGGATGGTTTCTTTGGAGCTGATGTAGCTACAGTTGACTTGTTTCTAGCTGATCTCTCTACAGGATGGTTTCTTTGTAGCTGAACTCTCTACAGTGTGATTTGTTCGTATAACTGAACTCTCTACAAGGTGACGTTTTCTAACTGAGCTCTCTCTTGTTCTAGCTGATCTCTCTAAAGAGTAACTTTCTAGTAAAGCTGAAATCTTTACATGGTGGATTTTGGTTGTTAAACTCTATGCACGAAGACTTGTTTGTAGCAGAACTTCTATAGAGTGAATTGTTTGTAGCTGAACTCTCTACAGGGTGCATGACTTGTTTATAGCTGAACTCTCTTAAGTGTGACTTGTAATGTTCTGAATCACTGCAGCAATATATTTGTAGCGGAACTCTCTATAGGATGACTTGCTTCTTGCTGAACTGTCTATAAGATTAACTGTTTGCAGCTGAACTCCCTACAGAATAAATGTAATAGAATTCTATAATGGAGTAAGTAAATTAGCTGAATGCTCTATTAGGGTGACTGTTCTATTAGAGTATCTCGATCTCGCATTTGCTACACGGAGTTGGCTTTCGAATCATAACTCAGTGGTTTGTAATCCGATTCTTCTGTACTACTGCAAGAACTTTCTATGAAGATAATTCCAGCTATATACCGATTTTCAACTCATTGCTCTAAGTAGTTTGCCTAGTAGGCGTGAAAACTAATACTTTTTTATTCATAAAAATCGATCGCTTAATTGTGGCACAGGTTGAGTTTTGTGTCATATCTCCGTGTACTTTATCTCGATTCTTTTCAAACCACCAAAAGGCACTCCTACGATGGTTACTCTATCTACATAGCAATTTTCAACTGATTCCATGCAGCGGTTTACCCTGTAGGCGTGACAACAAATCAATCTTGTTTTACGGGAATAATCGGTTATAACTCCTGAACCATTAATCGGATTTGCACCAAATTTGATGCTATGATTAGGGCTGGGCGGTATTGGAGTTTCGCTTCACGATATATCGTGCAGAAATACATCACGATATTACTATTTATCGCTGTTATTAAAGATGACTGCTATATTAGAGTAGCTGACTGCTTTATTAGGGTATCTCGATCCTAGCTGACTGTTCTATTAGAGTATCTCGATCTTTGTAAAAAAATTGACTAGCTAGTACTAGGTCCTTGTTTGCAGTAGTATCACGTGATTATTTGAGGTGCATTATAACAACCTTAAGGGCTTAATAAGCTGTCACAAACACTAAAAATCGTAATAATATCGATATCGTGATATTATCGTTTCACCAAAATCTACGCGATTTTTTTTTTTACCCGGGCTTGATGGACTGCCCTTGCCTACCACCCCCAGCACATAAATGGCCTGTGCTGGACAAACCGGGACTTTCTTAGTCCACGCGATACAGATATCGCTTACATAAATCTACGCGATACAGATATCGTTTCATTGCAATACCGCGGTATTACTATAATACCGAGAAACCGCCCAGCCCTAGCTAGGATTCGCCTTTGGACTCCCTTTCAGAGTGCCAAATTTCAAGGTGATCGGAGCATGAATTTTATAGCAATTTTGCAAGTGTGCGAAAACACGGAGAAGAAAAGAATCCAAACTTTGGCAGTTCGTATCTCGGAAACGGCTCGAGTGATTTCCTTTAAATTTGGTATGTATACTCCCCTGGTTTACGGGAAACCCTGTAGCAAATTTGGTTCGAATTGGATAAGGGATCACCGAGATACGAAAGTGTGAAAATGACTTTTCTTCCTGTCAATATACCCACGGTGTAGCGCGCCAGCTTCTTGGGCCGCACGACACAGTATCGTGTGTCTTGATCACCATATCTAAAGATCCTAATTGTAAGTTTTGTAGGGTTTCATCATGCATAGGTGTAGCTAGTCTAGTGTTGTCTTGTTTTAATGTTGTTAGTGTTAGCTACTGAACAGGTTAATAATACGTATAAGTAAACTATTTCTTTTGCGGGCTGCTTCAGATACCTTGCCAACTTGAGTTAACTTAAGGCGTTGGTGTGTTCAATCTGATGTTAAGTGTACATTGTGTGACTCAACTCGTCCTACCACAGCTCACATCCTTGGAGGCTGTCCTGTTGCCTTATCGCAACAGAGATATACATACCGCCATGATCAAGTTCTTCACCTTCTGGCCTCTAAACTCAAAGAAATATTTAGTGAAAATCCATCTATCCATGTTTTAGCTGACCTTCAGGGTTTATGAGCTAGTGAAGCACCTCAAACCACTATTCCATCTGCCTTACTAATCACACCTTACAGGCCAGATATCGTTGTATATAACTCAGGCAAACCCTCTGTTGCTTTACTTGAACTAACCTGCCCTCTAGACTCAGAATACAACATTCAATCTGCTAAGTCTAGAAAACAAAATAAGGCTGAGTATCATCAATTGCTTGCGGAATTTGATCACTTACAGATCCCAAACTATTATGAAACCATTGAAATTAGTGTGCTAGGTCACTACCTACCTTCTTCCATTCAGAACATCAAGAACTTTATTGACTTTGTACAGCTTTGTGTAACCACCAAATCTTCCATCCAAAAGATCCTCGACAATGCTGCTCGTCAATGTATGACATGTTCGCAAAATATTTTCTTGGCCAGGAATTGTAGTGATTGGTCAACCGAGCACTTAACTTAATTTTTGTCTTGTAATTATTGTTGTTGCTGTTGTTGTTAGTCTTTTGTTTGTTTGTTTGTTTGTTTTCTTTTTACATGTACACACTTCTTGCCGTTCCCACAAGATCTCATTTTGCTTGATCTGACTGTGGTCGCATGAGACTGAGGACTAATAATGTATTGTATGTATCATCATATTACTAATGATGGTTCTCTCTCTTCATGAAAATCTAAAAGCATGTTTTTTTGTAGCTGAAATGGCCTCACAGGGGCGTAGCCAGGATATTTTGAAGGGGGATTCCAGCACCAGCATTGAGTTACTAGAAGCAGGCGTCTGGGGGCACAGCCCCCAGCTGCTGAGAGACTTTCAATATTTTAATAAATCAAAACCCAGCAAATTGCTATATTTTATACAAAAAGTACATTAATTATGATGCATTAAATGCCCCTGGGATGAAGGTAGTACTAGATAAAGTCACCTAGTGGAAACAGACAGCATAACACATAGAGACACATATAGTAATCTGTAAGTGATGGTTATATCTCACTGTGGTATAGGAGCCATGAATCTACTGATACAAATGACAATCAAAACAATATAACTATACAAATATGCATAGCATGGATTCATTTTGCATAACATAAGTGATAAATTACTGGAGCTCTATATCTTTAAACACTGTACACCAAAGCTATAGCAGTATAAGGTCATGCTAAGTTTTGCATTTAATGTTGGAATGTCTGAAAAACTTCATATGGAAATGGATATTTACATACATGTTCTATTAGAGTATACCTGACTGATCTATTAGAGTATATACCTGACTGCTCTATTAGAGTATATCGATCTTTTTAACAAGTTTTGAAGAGGGCTCATGTTACCTCTGTAAATCCTTCCCTGAGAGATGAATGTAAGTTTTATCAATTGTTGTGCTGTGCCATTACACTATATTGCTCACTCATTTTGTCCTGCCACACTAAATGGTGTGTTAGGATCCTGCTTGCAGAAGTCAAAATTTTACAGGGAGGGTTCCTGAACCCCCCGGAACCCCCTTCCCTACGCCCCTATCTCAGATGCCATTTTGCAGCTGTTGAAATTCAATTTTTTTTCTTGGGGGGCATGCCCTGCCTTCAGCAGTACATACAGTGCCCAAGCTGTGCCCTACCAATAGGGAAAGTCTATAGATACGCCACTGAATCTGCTTATTATCATGAGGTAGCTCAAGGTTAGTTCTATCAATCACTACCACACAATAGCTTTTGAAGTTGCATGGGAAAGGTGTAGAGGGTGGCGTCCGAGCGCACATGCTGTTGTCAGAGCATCGATGTTTTTCGACAGTGCAGGGGCGGTGGAGCAGGCCAAAGAGTGAGGGGCCAGGCCAACTGTAAGTTGGAGACAAAAAAAACAATAAAAAGGTCACAGCCTGCTGACAATAGCTGCTCTCCACCGATCAAGACACACGGTAGTGTGTCGTGCGGCCCAAGAAGCCGGCACGCCACACCCGTGAGTATATTGACAGGAAGAACAAAAACATCATTTTCACACCTTTGTATCTCGGTGATCACTTATCTGATTGGAACCAAATTTACTACACAGTTGCCCGCCAGCCAAGGGAGTCTACATTCCAAATTTGAAGGAAATCGCTCCGGCCATTTCCGAGATACGAGCTGCCAAAGTTAGGTTTTTTTTTTCTTCTTCTTCGTCTTTTCGCACACTTGCAAAAATTGCTATAACAAGCAAACGCGTACTCCGATCGCCTTGACATTTGGCACACAGAAAGGGAGTCCAAAGGCGAATCCTAGCATCAAATTTGGTACAAATCCGATGAATGGTTCAGGAGTTATGACCGATTATTCGCGTAAAACAAGATCGATTTGTTGTCACGCCTACAGGGTAAACCTCTTCATGGAATGAGTTGTAAATTGCTATGTAGATGGAGTAACCATCGTAGGAGTGCCTTTTGGTGGTTTGAAAAGAATCGAGATTAAGACCACGGAGATATGACACAAAACCCAACCTGTGTCACAATTACGCGATCAATTTTTATGAATAAAAAAGTATTAGTTTTCACGCCTACTAGGCAAACTACTTAGAGCAATGAGCTGAAAATCGGTGTATAGCTGGAATAATCTTCATAGAAAGTCCTTGCAGTAGTACAGAAGAATCGGATTACAAACCACTGAGTTATGATTCGAAAGCCAACTCCGTGTAGCAAATGCGAGATCGAGATACTCTAATAGAACAGTCACCCTAATAGAGCATTCGGCTAATTTATTCACTCCATTATAGAATTTTATTGCATCACAAGTTATTCTGTAGGGAGTTCAGCTGCAAACAGTTAATCTTATAGACAGTTCAGCAAGAAGACAGTCAACATGTGGAGAGTTAAGCAAATATATCACTATAGAGATTCAGAACATTACAAGTCACACTGAAGAAAGTTCAGCTATAAACAAGTCATGCACTGTGTAGAGAATTCAGCTACAATTAAGTCACTCTCTAGAGAATTCAGTTACACAGAATCCAGCTACACACAAGTCACTGTGGAGAGAGTTCAGCTACAAACAAATTACCCTTTAGAGTGATCAGCTACAAACAAAACACTTTGCAGGGTGTTCAGCTGCAACAAATCAACCTTTAGAGCGATCAGCAATGAACAAATCAACACAAATCTACCTGTAGAGAGATCAGCTAGAAACAAATCACCCTGAAGAGAGTTCAGCTACAAAAAATCACCCTGTAGAGACATCAGCTAGAAACTAGACACAATGTAAGGAGTTCAGCTACAAGCAATCACCCTGTAGAGAGTTCAGCTAAAACAAATCAACCTGCAGAGAGATCAGCTACAAACAAATCACCTTATAGAGAGTACAGCTACAAACAGACTACCTGTAGAGAGATCGGCTACAAACAAATCAACCTGCAGAGGGATCAGCTACACACAAATCAACTTGTAGAGAGATCAGCTACAAACAAATCACCCTGTAGAGAGATCAGCTAGAAACTACACACAATGTAAGGAGTTCAGCTACAAACAAATCACCCTGTAGAGAGATCAGCTACAAACTAGACACAAAGTAAGGAGTTCAGCTACAAGCAAATTACCCTGTAGAGAGTTCATCTACAAACAAATCAACCTGTAGAGCAATCAGCTAGAAACAAATCACCCTGAAGAGAGGTCAGCTACAAAAAATCACTCTGTAGAGATATCAGCTAGAAACAAATCACCCTGAAGAGAGGTCAGCTACAAAAATAATCACCCTGTAGAGAGATCAGCTACAAACAAATCACCCTGTAGAGAGATCAGCTAGAAACTAGACACAATGTAAGGAGTTCAGCTACAAGCAAATCACCGTGTAGAGAGTTCAGCTACAAACAAACCAACCTGTAGAGCGATCAGCTAGAAACAAATCACCCTGAAGAGAGGTCAGCTACAAAAAATCACCCTGTAGAGATATCAGCTAGAAACAAATCACCCTGAAGAGAGGTCAGTTACAAAAAAATGTGACCCGGTCTGCGAAAAGGGCTCTTATAGCCTTTCCAATTGCATATATATGGTAACCCATAACTTGACTGGTGAATATGGTACAAGCCTACAGTTTGGTCACTCAACAACCCTAACCTGGCAGTAGCTGTGGGTGTAATTACATGGTGATAGCTTTAGTAGATTAGGAGTTATGATTAGCCAAACATGGATAATTGGAAAGGCTATAAGAGCCCTTTTCGCAGACCGGGTCACAAATCACCTTGTAGAGAGATCAACTACAAACAAAACATTTTGCAGAGAGTTCAGCTACAAACAAATCAACCTTTAGAGCGATCAGCAACAAACAAATCAACCTGTAGAGAGATCATCTAGAAACAAATCAACCTGCAGAGTGATCAGCTACAAACAAATCAGTTTGTAGAGAGATCAGTTACACACAAATCAACCTGTACAGAGATAAGCTAAAAACAAATCAGAGTTCAGCTAAAACAAATCAATCTGCAGAGAGATTAGCTACATACAAATCACCTTATAGATAGTTCAGCTACAAACAAATTACCTTGTAGAGAGATCGGCTACAAACAAATCACCCTGCAGAGAGATCAGCTACACACAAATCAACTTGTATAGAGATCAGCTACAAACAAATCACCCTGTAGAGAGATCAGCTAGAAACTACACACAATGTAAGGAGTTCAGCTACAAACAATCCACCCTGTAGATAGATCAGCTACAAACTAGACACAAAGTAAGGAGTTCAGCTACAAGCAAGTTACCCTGTAGAGAGTTCATCTACAAGCAAATCAACCTGCAGAGCAATCAGCTAGAAACAAATCACCCTGAAGAGAGGTCAGCTACAAAAAATCACCCTGTAGAGAGATCAGCTAGAAACAAATCACCCTGAAGAGAGGTCAACTACATACAAAACACTTTGCAGAGAATTCAGCTACAAACAAATCAGCTTGTAGAGAGATCAGTTACACACAAATCAACCTGTAGAGAGATAAGCTAGAAACAAATCACCCTGTAGAGAGTTCAGCTACAAGCAAAACACCCTGTAGAGAGTTCAGCAACAAAGAAACCACCATGTAGAGAGTTCAGCTGCAAACAAATCACCTTATAGAGAGTTCAGCTACAAACAAATCACCCTGTAGAGAGATCAGCTAGAAACTACACACAATGTAAGGAGTTCAGCTACAAGCAAATTACCCTTTAGTGAGTTCAGCTACAAACAAATCACCCTGCAGTGAGATCACCTACAAAAAGCACCTTGTACAGAGTTCAGCTACAAGCAAATTACCCTGTAGAGAGATCGGCTACAAACAAATCAACCAGTAGAAAGATCAGCTACACACAAATCAACTTGTAGAGAGATCAGCTACAAACAAATCACCCTGTAGAGAGATCAGCTAGAAACTAGACACAATGTAAGGAGTTAAGCTACAAGTAAATCACCCTATAGAGAGTTCAGCTAAAACAAATCAACCTGCAGAGAGATCAGCTACACACAAATCAACTTGTAGAGAGATCAGCTACAAACAAATCACCCTGTAGAGAGATCAGCTAGAAACTAGATACAATGCAAGGAGTTCAGCTACAAGCAAAATCACCCTTTAGTGAGTTCAGCTACAAACAAATCAACCTGCAGTGAGATCACCCACAAAAACGCACTTGTACAGAGTTCAGTCACACCCTGTAGAGAGATCAGGTAGAAGAATTCACCTTGTAGAGAGCTCAGCAACAAAGAAACCACCATGTAGAGAGTTAAGCTGCAAACAAATCACCCAGTAGAAAGATCAGCTGGAAGAAGTTACCTTGTAGAGAGTTCAGTTACAAAGAAACCATCATATAGAGAGTTCAGCTACAAAGAAATTACCCCGTAGAGAGTTCAGCTAGAAGAAGTCACCTTGTAAAGAGTTCAGCTACAAAGAAACCATCATGTACAGAGTTCAGCTACAAAGAAACCACCTGTACAGAATTCAACTACAAACAAATCACCCTGTATAGAGATCAGCTAGAAGAAGTTACCTTGTAGATAGTTCAGCTACAACAATTCACCCTGTAGAAAGATCAGCTATAGAAGAAGTCACCTTGTAAAGTGTTCAGTTACAAAGAAACCATCATGTAGAGAGTTCAGCTGCAAACAAATCACTCTGTAGAGAGTTCAGCTACAAAGAAACCGCCATGTAGAGAGTTCAGCCTCATACAAACTACCTTGTAGAGAATTCAACTACAACAAATCACCCTTTAGAGAAGAAGTTACCTTGTAGAGAGTTCAGCTACAAAGAAACCATCATGTAGGGAGTTCAGCTACAAAGAAACCACCATGTAGAGAGTTTAGCTGCAAACAAATCACCTGTAGAGAGTTCAGCTACAAAGAAACCATCATGTAGAAAGTTCAGCTGCAAACAAATCATCCTGCAGAGAGTTCAGCTACAAAAAAATCACCGTGTAGAGAGTTCAGCTAGACGAAGTCACCTTATAGAGAGTTCAGCTACAAAGAAACCATCACGTAGAGAGTTCGGCTACAAAGACACCACCATGTAGAGAGTTTAGCTGCAAACAAATCACCTGTAGAGAGTTCAGCTAGAAACAAAATACCCTGTAGAGAGACCAGCTAGAAGAGGTTACCTTGTAGAGAGTTCAGCTACAAAGAAACCATCCTGTATATAGTTCAACTACATTTCAAGTCACCCAGTAGAGAGATCAGCTGCAAAAAAATATCCTGTGGGGAATAATGGGCATGTAATAAATATATGTATATAATTTGTATAATTACTAATAAAATCAAAAATAATTGAAGTACTAAAATTCTTCTTTAAGTTCTTTTCTTCTTCCTGTAGTAAAGAAAAAAACACATGGGTTAAAAAAGCCCCAAAGCCAGCCATAGGCCGGCTTTGCAGTATACAAATACAAAAAGAAGTGATATCTAATCAAAAACAGTCAAGCTGTAAAAAAAGGTGCGGCCCTCAAAAAGGCCATGGTGAAAAAAGATGTGAAATCCAAGGTGGCGGCCAAGAAATGGCTGTGATGGTAGGTTAATGGTTACATTTCAATAACGACAATTCAAGTGAATTTTGTGCCGCTTGGTCTTGGCACCAAATTCACTTGAATTGTTGTTATTAAAATGTAACCATTAACCTACCATCACAGCCATTTCTTGGCCGCCACCTTGGATTTCACATCTTTTTTCACCATGGCCTTTTTGGGGGCCGCACCTTTTTTTACAGCTTGGCTGTTTTTGATTAGATTATATATAACTACACATACGTAGCTAAGTAACTTGCTACACTGCTTCTCTGAATACTGTGACTGCTCTATTAGAGTATCCAGATCCTGACTGTCCTATTAGAGTATCTCGATCTTTTCTTGCAAACAGTGTCGCATAAAAGTGGGGGGGGGGGGGCCATGGCCCACCTACTCCCCCCCGCCTCCACCGCCTATGGGACAGTGGCTTTCCAAGGTCAATGCAGCTACTACATGGTAGCTATAACCAAACAGGGGCTGATCCAAAGGGGGGGTGGATAGGGTGGCCAGCCACCCCCCCCCCCCGAGGGTTAGTATCCATTACCCTGTTATTTTGTTTTAATCCTTTTTGTATCTTTTTCTTTTCTGTACTGTTTGCTTGTACATACTTAGCCATATACATTATGTAATTTTTCATTCTTGCATGCACATGTATTGTAGTCTTTTACAAAACCAAGGTAATCAAATCTAATCATACAGAATAGAAGGACCGCACATTTTCCTTGGATGTTTTCTTTTGAAAGCTTCACAAATATATATATATTTTTTTTTTTTCAATTTATTTAAACAGGGAAGGTAGCATCAGCAAAGCTGTTTTTCAGCTACGCCCTGTATACAGCATACATGTATAAAACTACATACATTTACAAATTAATATTAACTACAATTATATTGTTCTAAATAGCTACTCCTGAATTGAAATAAAGTTGATGCGTGATACAAAGCAGCTGGCAGAGCGTTCCACAATATAGTACCTCTGTAATATAAGCTTCTTTTCCCATAATATTATCAATATTTAGTGGAATGTCAAAGCTATGAATTGCCAAAGGTCCTAGCCACTCCCCTCTAAATAATCCTGAATCAGCGCCTGCCAAATCCTTTTATTATTTGTGGAGGTTATAGTCATAGGTCTTCATAATAGTGCTATAATTAATCGAGTCTTGTTGCTCCTCTAGGAAATATTGCGTCCGAAAACAGGGGCGGAGGAAGTAGTTCATATGAGGGGGGGCTGGGCTGACCCAGACTCATGGAAGTGAGGTACTACATTGTCTCTGGTTTGGTAAGGTGAGACCAAAAAAAAAGGGTCACAACCAGCTGACAGGAGCTGCCCACCTCACCAGCTATGCATTTATATTATTATTTATTATTATTATTATTTATTACAGGTAATTTATAAGGCTAAACAGCCTGTTACACCTGATCAACAGGTAAAAAAAGTACAAGTAGACTAATTACATACATTTATACATAGTGTTAGATGAATATTGGTCAATCAATTTCTTAAAATCATCAACTGATGCTGCACATGCTACTTCTTGGGGTAAATTATTCCATGGTTCAACAACTCTTCTTGTAAAAAAATATTTCCTGGCATCTGTTCTTGAAAAATATTTAAATAGCTTAAATGTATGACCTCTGGTATGGGTAATGGGTGAAAAAGTAAAAAAATCAGAATGGTCTATATTATACTTATTATAGCTGATAAACAGCATAAAAATCCTTACATAGCTCGCTACACACTGCTCTAACACTATGACTGCTTTATTAGAGTGACTGCTCTATTAGAGTATCTCGATCTTTTCAAGAAGGATAATTTCGCCGTGATATCATTCTGAGGGGGGGGGGGGGCTTCAGTCCCCTAGCCCCCCCCCCCCCCCCCCATTTCCGCCGCCTATGTCCTAAAATACATGGTGATCGGAAATACCTGAGCTGCTCTAATAGCTGCAAGACATAACGTAATTAAGTATATACTAGATATTATACGGAAATGTTCGGAGTTATTTATATCATCTCCAGATTAATATTGAAATCTTGATCAAGATTCCAGATCCCATTTTTGGATTCCAAGCGATTTCCAGTTCGTGTTGGACCCCTCACTCGTCTCGCCCTCACAATCTCACGTAGCAAGACACTGCCGGAAAACTAGATAGTATGATTATGGCGAAGCTCGATAATAGCAACGCGGGACATTCTTATCCTGGAAATTTGTATGGTGCGGAAGGAGTAAAAGATTATGATAAAAAGGCCAAACAAGATCCGTTGTCACAAGCTTTCTTAGTTCCTGCAATGATCAACTTCTTGGAATCAGAAATTCCAGGAAAAATAGTTTTAGACGTTGGTTGTGGAACTGGAAAATGGAGCTATCAAGCAGCTCAGCACGGAGCCAAATTTGTACACGGATTCGATCTTCAAGATGACATGGTCGCATTAGCAAAGCAAGCAACCTCAGAGTTTAGCAATGTTCATATCCAAGTTGGAGATGTGATGAATATGCCATACGATATTAACACTTTTGAAGTTGCTATGAGCTCATTTGTAACATGCAACTTGCCAACTGAAGTACTGAAAAGACATTTTACAGAACTCTACCGAGTACTTGTGCCAGGCGGAAAAGCTATAGTGGTTAATCTGACTAAGTCAGCTTTTGAAACCATGCTAGTGACCTGTGGAACAGAAAAAGCAAATGTAGAAATTAAAATTAATAAGATTTTGAGTAATCTTCCAAAACATCCTACGCATCTGCAAATAAGCCAGGCATTTGTACATCTTCATGAAATATTATATGCTTGTTTTGCAACCGATACCAGTCGGAATCCTTTTCTTGTAAAGAGCGTAGACCAGTTAACTAATGGACAAGCTGTTTGGAATAAAACACGGATTATCACTTTTCCAAATTACTATTATGAAGATCAACTGTTGAAAGACTACACTGTGGCAAGTGGTCTAAAAATAGGTAACGTAGAAATGTACTTCACTGAGGAAAGGAGACTGGCTTACAACAACACCTTCCCAAATGCCGAACTTGACCAAACTGTAACTACTTACCCACGTGCTTTAATGTACCACCTCCTAAAACCCTGTGTCTAGTACTGGTGTGTAGCCTAGCTAATTCTACTTTCTATCCTGTACATTTCTATATGTAGATATTTTCTAACACGTAATTGTATATTCTTTTCAAATATGATATTATAATTATGTACGTACCATCATTTGTGTATGTAGCTATCATGGCATATTATTTTTTACTTCAAAACTACGATTAGATGCATCATCAACATTGTAAGTTTACTCCACAATATTAACAGTCTGATCTGCACCTGATGTTGTTACACAAGCAATTAGAAGCTGAGTGTTAACTATAATGTACATAGGTGCTAATTACAGTATACCATTGCAAAACCATGTATTATAATGCTTCCATGCCTGTTTGAAAGCTCTGCAGGCTGCAGCAGTAAATAAGTGAAGTATGAAGTTGATAGCTATAGCTAGAAACCTTTGTGACATCTTGTTGCTATGTTATGGACCTCTCCATTGTGTTAGCTATCTGTGGCAGCAAAGTTGTAGGAGCTATTAAAATGAAAAGAGATTACAGAATAATCATGTGTATAATATTATAGTAGTCTAGTCAGCTCAGCTGTTTTAACAACATTTCTATCATCAAGGGTGTGGCTGAATATTCTATTAAAATTATACTGTTGCAAAATTGAATGATACATATGCAACATCTCTTGTACATCTAAGAATAATTATCATTTGTGTCATTCACTAATATTTACATAATTATGGCACTAACTATATGATTCAAATGTGATTGCTTAGATATTACAATGGCGGATCCAGGATGGGGCATTTGGGGCAAATGCTCCCCCACCTTGTGGAGGAGTCAGCCAAACTTCTGATTAAACTAGCTAGCTACTAAACTCAAGATCAGTTTATAAACTCATGAAAATATGCACATTTTAATAGCATTTATTACAAATTCACTTGAAACCAAAGCGAACCAAAGCCAAAATAGCTCTGAAATTGTCACCCAGCACCTTCGCACGTACTAAGTGCCTCTAAAATAATTATCGTGTTGCTGTTGTTTAAGACATTCAGAGCCTTTAAATAGTTTTAAGACTTCACAACCACTTGAAAATATCAAAATGGCAAAATCAACAGTAAGACACTACTAAGAGGTGATTATTTGCTGCTTCAAAAATGCAGCAATTAACAAGAGAATCTGGCTCTCCCCAACCATCTACAACTTGGCCTGTTTGTGCCCCTCCCCTTGCCAGCTCCTGGATCCGCCCCTGTATTATGTAGTAGAACATCAACAGTGCATAAGTAGAATAACTTCACTGAAGCTAAGCAACAATTTTCCAGTAGTTTTGATTTATTTACATATAAAGAGTAAAATTAATCTTCATTCAACCCTACTGTATACCTACTTTGCATGTACAACAATGGCTATGCAGTTTTAATTTAACTTATCATGGTAGTGATGGCATGAGTGTTCTTGTTGCTAGCCCTGCTACTGTGTAAATGATTATACATTTGGCACACCATTATTAAGAAAAATTGAATCAATATATAGCTAAGTCAAATCAAGAAATTGCTTTCCAAACTTCAATAAATACTTAGTATTACACAAATACAAGGGCTTAATTCATGCAGGTTGTATTATACAAGAGTTTATAAGGTAATCTCTCTCACAGACACTTCAGTTAGGCACTCTCCCCAATAAATAATATTATGAACTCTAATTACAACTGTGAATAAAAGAAAGTAAGCGGTTAAATGTTAAAACCTGTAGAATAAAGAGAAAGTGTAACTATGGCAATGGGTACACAGTCATTGCAAAAACTAATATACATAAGAGATGAGTTGTGGTCAAATTATTAGTGCACAGAATTTGTACAAATTTTACAAATTATTAGTTACAACAGTTTTTGAACTTGTAATGTAGCCATCACCACTAATCACCTGGTTGGCTGAAATGTTATTTCTCTAAAAAAATTCACTTGTCTTTTTAGCTGTTTTCTCAGGGCTCAGCTTAATTAACTTGCACATATTATAGCCCATCAATTGTATACATTACAGATATTATACCTGTCATATAAAACACTTTGTAGCTGTACATTCCTCAGTCTTTAGTCACAGACTCCTTGAAAATTAGGCAACAGTTTTATTTGTAACTGCATCTATAACTTTATGTGTTGCACCTGTACATGTGACCACACGTATTTCTACAGCCTTGTTACAATTTCAACAGGATACATACTGCACATATCTGTGTTGTATATGATTTGCAGGAGCTGATAGTTTTGTTCTGCTTCATTATAATTATTTAAACTATCACCAATCATCTCCCACTTGCCAAGTATATGCAATGCACAGGAAGACACATGCAGTATGCAAATCAATGAGTTTTGAATTGAGCCCACTCTTTAAAACTTTTAGAGAGATGGATGAAAAGTGATTTTAGCTATTAGCTATTAACTACAGCCGGATATATTTTTGTTATCAAGTTGTGCATATGTGTTTCAAAACACTGAAATTGAAATACTCTACATCATGTAATTGTAATAGAGCTTTAATATCAAAGTCTTCTAAACTACTACATAGTACTTCAGAGACTAAAGGAGGGGTTAGTTGTGACTAGTTGTAAATGATAGTTGACTAGTTGTGCATGGTGTTTGGACTAGGCATAAAAGTCAGCAACAGGAATTAAAAGTGTAAGTCAAAATCACATAATATATGCACTGTTAATCTTAATTCTCTTTTACAGTCTACTGCAGTGATTTGACTAAAGGTATACCTATACCTTGAGACAGCTATTTGACTAAAATTGCTGTACGATCCCACTAGTAGTTGTGGTTTTAATTTTAGTTTCTTTTTTTCACTATTGAAATAAAATCTATAATAACAATATACAGAAACACAGCTTGTACTGTATGTAGCTAACTACAGTGTGGACTATATATTTTTAAGTTTGATCCTTCAAAACGTGATTACAAGCAAACATGCTGATTCAGAAGTACCAATGCATGGATGGAAGATATAAATGTCTACAGTACCAAATTATACACATGATAATATAAATTTTTAAGTTGCAGTGCTTATGAAGACAATGAAGAGCTGAACCTAGATCTGTGCGAAGGAGTGTAATAGCCTTTCCAATTGTTGTACCTGGCAACCCATAACTTGGTAAGGTACTAGCTTGAATTTTGGTCATGCCGCATGTACTCTTAACCTACTGTTATTTTGGTATAATTTGAAGGTGATACGTAGGTTAAACACTTATGATTAGTCAAACTTGGAAATTTGGAAAGGCTATAAGACCCCTTTTCGCAGATCCAGTCACATTAATTTATAATTACATGCTGTGCATGAATGCAGTTGTTTCTGAGGTTTGTTCACCAAGGATATGAGTGAGGATCTACATGGCTATACCTGAAAATGGTGAGTAGCTAACTATATAACGTTGTTGTAATGCACTACTTGTATGGCCAGATTTTGTGATTTTTTCAGTCTACAAAATTACTTTATCCCTTAATCTGACATGTTTATGGCTATCTGTGAACAAATGCAAAACCCATAATTATATACACCATGGTGAAGTGTCTCAGAGTACCAGCAGAACAAGCTCTGTTAAACTGGCAAGTTACTATTGTTGATACAATTGACATTGTTCAAGCTTTAAATACACTAATATAACTTGTCACCACTCTAGCTAATTCACAGGCAAAAGACACTAGCTGCAAGCATGTCCCAGCTAGCAACACAGTCTCTTTTGTGGCTCAATAGCTTCAAAATTAAGCACCACAGACCATCAAAATTTGGTAGAGTTATTAAGCATTACCAATGAACTATTGAGATTACTCTATAATGTAATCTTCTTTAAACTTCAGAGTTAGATAGGCTTGAAATGAAAGTGCATAAAACTTTGCATGTTGAACTACACCATCACAGGCTATCACAAAAGCTTATTGACATATATAGATCAAACTGTACATTTTGGGCTACCCTAAAATAGCCCATTAAGTGTATAATATGGACTTTAACAAACTTTTTTTGTGCATCTCAGACCTTTCTCGGTTCAGCATCACCTTAAAGGTATTGTTGCTATGAGCCTAGACACATGCATTATGTACTAAATCCTACAAACTATGCACCCTAGTACAGTTAAGTTGTTAGCAATTTGTAATTGCATGAATAATCACCATATGTACAGTTGTCAAGCAATTCAAGTTGTAATCACCATACACACACCCAGGCTGTGGGAAACTTGCCCACAGACCGTAAATGCAGACTTGTTGCATTAAATATTTAGCCCATAAATAAAAATAATATATTAATGAATGTAAGACCACGAAAAGTTATTTATATGTTTCTAGTTTCCTTCCTGGTCATTTTTTGCTAATTTTAAATCTGTTTGAAAGTTTTATGCCTTGTAAACACTCTTTTCTTATAAAGATGCAGTAATATTATTAAGTTTGTTCTCCCTATAATTCCATGTACTACTAGGTAGTAGTAAAAAAAAAGCCTGGTCACCTGGTCAATTTTGAGGAATTGGTAGGATCAGACACATTCTAATTAACTTTAAATTTGCACAGCTTAAAATTGGCCTATATAGAAGATTTGGCCGTTAAGCCATACAGCAACAGCCACAACATACAGTGAAAAACAAAGTACACAGTGTATCTAAAAGTATTTCTGGCAGACTTGATGGTAATACTTTATCATTTCACTGCTTAAACTTGTCATGAGATAATAAGCTAAGTATACAATTAAATCCAAAGATATCATGATCATATTACATAGTGCTACAGACTATAGTACAGATATTAATACGATGAAACAAAACGTAGATAAACTTGACAGCACGCACTAGTATGTAATCAACCCAATACACAGGAAAGCAGTGACAACAAAATGATGAACTCCAGCCTCCAGGTACAATTCCTAGTAGTAAAGTCCCAATGACATGAGGATGACGATGTACCTGAAGTGGAACCATTCTTTATGACATGTTGTTATCTGTCAGCACAGTTCATCAAGTGTAAACAGTGGAATAGCATTAACTAACAAACTTTCAATATGCTCATATCAATTTTCTTTCATTGATATAACACACACATACGTAGTAAAAATTTTTCATTGCATAAACTATGTTTTTTCACTTTGTTCTCATGATGGAATGTCATGTTTATACCATAGCATTTCATAGCTTAATAGAACAGTTATGTTTCCATGACCTTTCATGTACATGTACTATTATTTTCATAAATTTCACAACATTTTCATTTGAATTTTCATCACTTTGTTATGTGTACACTGTAATGGGCTTTTCATAGTACATGAAACTTGCAAATTTTATGGATTGCAACCTATAAACTATATGCATTATTTTCATGCATGGGTATTTCAAGTTTTTAAACATATGCATATAAAAATAGTGTGGACTTAAGAGAGTCCAGTTTCGATCTCATCCCCCAAATTCATCATGTTTAAGCAGGGTGGAGGTTTAGCCATGGCAGTTAAACTGGCAACATAGCAATCCTAAGTAGCTGATGGTCTGCCTTTAGTAGTCAGATCACTTTTTCTGTTTCATACAGTTTGTGTTGAGCTGATTGAAAGCATAGATGATATACCCTCTATACTGTATATTTGTGTGTAGAACACTACATGAAAGTTATAGTGCTTATTACACAATGTACAGATTATTTAAAATTAATAGATCCAGGAGAAGAGATTAATATAAATAATTGTGTGGTTTTACTGACTGAGGGTGCTGATGTTTGATTGGGAGAAGTTTGTAGCAAACTATATCCTTTTATTTCAGCAAGATGCCAGGTACATAATTCACAGCAAAAATGCCTCCATTTCCTTTGTAACTGCAAAATTACTATATCTAAAGAAAGGTGCCACTTATTAGGCCAGTTATATACATAAAACTGTTTCAATTGGAAAAGGAGAGGTTGCACCACTTCAGTTATGCCTTCATTCTTTAACAACTTTATCCTGCATAGTACAGTATGTATGTATCTGTGCAGACCGCAATCTAAGGACCCGCCGATTATACTCATTATTTTACCTATTATGCTATGCTGCACTGCTCAAAATTTTGCCTATATTATGCTTAAATTAATGCTCAATATTTACCTATTATGCTCAAATTATGCTCGACATTTATACCTCAATTCCCATGTTTTCCTAGTAAATTTACAATTTATGGTAAATAGCAAGTTGCTGAAGCACAGACTCTAAATCCTTGCTTGTCAAAATGCATGTCACAGAAAAGATCGATATACTCTAATAGAACAGTCAGCTGTCTGACTATTCTCTGATTGTTCTATTAGAGTTAGGCATTCCAGTATCCGAGATTTTTTAATAAAAAAATTCTCCGTATATTCCCCAATAGATCCCTGGCACAAAATAACAACTCGTGTTTAACTTGGGATTGCTCCGTCGTACGAGCTCCAATGAGGATGAAAATCGCTGTGGGGTTTGTCCGCACGCTGATCATCATGCAAATCTTAGTTTTATCGTGCGCGTTACATGTAAGTAAGTTTTGTGTTGTTTTGTAATCTTTTCAAGCCTTGTAATGTATGTAGAATACTTTAAAACTTTTAAAAACGTACTGTTGGGTGTAAGGTAGTCACTGGTGCTTACTTTAAAGTGCGTAGTTACTTCGCTCTGGTTAGCGATTTTCAGCTCCAGAGCAATTTTCTGATGGCTGTGTCATCAGCTCAAAAGTATAAACCACTTCAAAGTCGGCATAACAATGCCATAATTGAAACTACAACTCCACCTTAAGTATTGTTGCATCATTGTGGTACCTCCACTTTAGTTGTTTACCTTTATAAGTTGTTAACTTGATGTTTTTACTTACTTGAGATAGCCACTTGCCTATGGGTATACACCATTGTATTGAGAAGTGTGCAGTGGGTGAAACATATTTGCTCACCACAACGCATACAAAGATCACTGAAATCCGATACGATCTGAAGTTACTCTCATTACATGTACAAACTTGCAGCTAGAAGCAACTGTAGTCCAGATTGCTAGATGGCTTCCCGATTCAATTGTGCCATTTTCCCCTTTAAAATGTATGGGGAGCCCTGGAGAAAAAATGTACCTTTTTTCAGTTTTTAAGTACTGTGCATGCCAAAGTAGCTAATTCCAGCCCAACAAACTATATATTTCTGAGATCAGCAATCAATACTCTATCTAGTGAGCATATAAAAAGCCCATTTTTCCAAAATTTAAAAATCAGGCTGGAATGTCTATTAGAGTATATCGATCTTTTCTGTGACATGTATTTTGATAAGCAAGAATTTATGGTAATGCATAAGTGTTCTGCCTATTATGCTAGCATTATGCCCAATGCTTTCAAGCACCTATTATGCTCATTATTATGTCAGCATAATCGGCGGGTCCCTACCGCAATCTCATAACCACATGCACACTCGCATGCACAAGCTCTATCATTTTGTTTAACATCTGTAGTAATGTTTTTGAAGCTTGTGTAAGTGAGTTGTAAAATGATACCAATCAAAAGGCTGAAAGATGCATCACTTACTCCTACAGTATAATACTGTATGTATTGTTCATGTGGCTTTGCAGTTTGCAAATGTAGCTCTATCCATTGACAATAAGGTATACAGCATTAATAATGAGCAAGCAGGTACAAAACTAAAGATAGCACACCAAGAGTATAGGGGGTAGTAGTAGTTCAGGTGATAGGGTACACATCTGCCTGGTGATCGAGAGGTCCCAAGTTTGATGACTTACCACAACTGTTAGTTCCTTGAACAAGAAACCTTACCACCATTGCTCCAGCCACCTAGCTGTTAAACCAGGAACATGTTGTATATGTGCAATTCAGGGCTCTATAACACACACAAATTTAGGCCTTGATCTATATTAATATTTTACTACTTTCCTCTGAAAGAGGCAGCATGTATAGTTTCAGGATCTGGTTTGACCACAATCTTTGTCTTTATAATGAAGGTTTTCAAAACATTTTTGCTGTATGGTGTCCTGAATTTAGGCATTAAGAGAGGAATCACTGCATCTCTAGTAGTGTTTACCATTGCAGTTATCACCTTATAACTGTGATCAAACGTGTGTCCGTTGGTTACTGCATACATACATGCATTTCTATGTATAACTAAAAGGAACAAATTTGATGTACACGTAGCATAATATTCCCCAGTATAACCATGATTTGGGACAGCTATATCATCACACTTGGTGTGAGATCTTCTCTACATCCATTAAAGGTTTAGTGTTTGAAGTGTTTATTCACTGAACTTACATGCTTTCTTGTAGGTCCCTATAGTGGGATATAAATAATTTCAAAAAATCCTTAGAAGTGTTTTAGTGTAGGTTGAATGAAAAGGAAGTTTTGAATCAGATGGCTAGCTCCTTTACCACATGTAAGCCTGAGCCTATTATGCTCACAATTTTACCTATTATTCTTTCCAGAATTTCCCAAAAAATTCTCCTATTATTCTTTTTGTTATTCTTGTATCCAGCCAATTATTCTCATTCAGTATATATCTGTGGCTAGTCGCTTAGTTTTCAAGATGCTGCTATAAGTAGTTTTGTCTGAATTATTAATAGCCATATATGAAGCATTCCACCTTACACATCATTTTTCTATCCATAATAGTTACAGCAGACTTAGAATAGCTATCTACAGTGATAATTCAAGTGTATTTATTTATTAGTGTATTATAATAATATGCTGTAACTACTATAGCTACTAAGTTAAGTAGATAATAATGCTCAAAGACTTGAAGAAGATACACTGGTATAAGATGTACAAGTTTCAGAATTGCAGATAATCATGCAGTTAAATCCCTGATGCTGGTTGCAGATTGTGAAACGATCTGACTGCTTTATTAGAGTATTTGAGCGTTCTATTAGAGTATATCGATCTTTTAGAGGCATTTCAGCCAGCACTCCTGTCAACTTTATATCATTTGTAGTAGCTTAACTCTTTCTTCTAGGTAATCAAGAAGAGACACGCCCCCTAATTCCACCGATTATTCCCGTGGTTGTCCGATTATTCTAAAATTATGCCTGTAACCATCCTATTATTCCGGAATTATTCTCACGAAATTGGTGACCTATTATTCTCAAGATTATGCCGTCATAATAGGCGCAGGCCTAACCACATGTCTAGACTAAAGATTGCTAGAGGATTAAGTTGCCACTGGTGTGGGAAAGGGATTTTTCTGCATTCACTTAAGATACTGACTCTCTATACACATGTACGTATGCGCACATAAGCTTTAGGCTCCTTAATATTGCTGTAATACATGATTGTATTGCAATTAGAACATAATTATACCATTAACATAAAATTATTGTGCCAAGGGGGAATATTTCACAGCTTATAATACAGCAAAAATAGGGTTCCAATACTGCATACTTACTGTATACAAACTCCATCTTTAGTCAGTATCGGAACAACTAATTCAAAAAAATCCCTATAGCGAGACAAAACGGGCCACAAACCTATAAATGATTCTGATGCTATTTTGAATCAGTATTGGGGCCTGTGGTCTGATGTTGTCAGAGCATACTAGATAAAATCATTAGTTCCAACACCAAAACTTAGATGGAATAAATACAGGAAGTATTTGCATAAGGTGTAATCAGATTACACTAAGCATATGTGAAATATCAAACCTTCATGACTTATGGAATTTTCAGCCGTTATTGGATAGTTAATTAGCTTCACAATACAAGTTATAAAATGTAAAATTGATATTCCATTTTAGTAGTGAAATAACACCTGTTGAATTTAGTTTGTACCCACGTGCTCTATTGTACCGACCCATGAGTTGGTCACATAATATCTACTCTAAAATACATGCTAAGTTTTTGTTGAACTATTAAACATACTACATCATCCACAAAACCATGTACGTAATTTAAAATTTGGTCACTGGATTTGTGAAAAGGAGTCTTCCACACCCATTCAATCTACACAATTCATAGCATCAGGTGAAGATAGGGTATTGACTTGAAATTTGGTCAGCGTATGGTGGGCACCAACACAGTTTAATGAATGGAGAAATTTCTGGCTTAAATGTTACTTGGACACTAAGTTATGGTCTAGCAAGTTCATAGAATCAGATGTGTATGAAAGATCCTTTTTTGTAAATCTGGTCAAATTGTCATTTGATAATCAAAACAAATTGTTAATTATGGCACACCACCGATGCTGCCATTAACTAAGTATGTGCACAGTAGTTACAGGCTAGCTATTGACACCACTGTGCAAAACTAGTCTATATATAATTATATCAAGCAATCTGCATGGGCCGGGGAACTGCTAAATGAGTGTATCTCTGTTGTTGATCCACCATATATGTACATGATCTAACACTGCTTGAAGGTTCTTAGTTTACTAATTTGTTAAGATGCCTTACTGTAGCTATACTGAGAGTAAAGTGTCAGTAAACTTAAGTATATGGAACATAATTGTTTTACTAAGTTTTAAACTCTCAGTAAAACATCAGTGAATGCGGGGTTACTGAAAAACTACTAAAATAACAAACAATTAACTGTTCCATATACTGGGGATATACCACTGTAGTAAACTAAGATACTTCAAGCAGTGTAAAATGTAACAGAGTTCATAGTGATTGCAATTTAAAACCATAATCGAGTCCATCACTGACTCTATATTGCATACTATCTGTTACTCATGATTAGGTTTCACACATGTACATCCTCCACAAAACAGCATACAAATGTAATAGCTATAATGGATCTGCTTAACGTAAGGCACTGTAGCTATCAGCTACATATTTCCCAAACTACATAACTATACATGCAGTGTAGTTACAACAGTCAATGTGGCAGCTGCTCACAAACTCAATTTTAAGATTTCTGCAGCTAATTATATGATTTATGGAGCCATTAAAGCAGCCCATGCCATGGCATAGTTATATGTGACTGGGCCTGCGAAAATAGGGCATGTGGGCACATGATTTTTGCCTACTTTTTCAAACTTCCATCGCTTGTAACTCTTTGTACCATTATGCTATGGCAATGTAATTTTCAGCTCGTAGTAAGTATTTAATTGGCTTTATGATATAAGTTACAGAATTCAACTATTCTGTTCAGTACTGAGATATGATCTGTAGAATGACGGGGTGTAGTTTGTGCCCACGTGCTCTGTTTTTCCAGGTCCAGTCACATAATATCAATTTTATAAAGCCACATTTACACATGGTCGCAATTACATATACATAGACAAAACACTATATGCTATCAAGAGTATATAATGGGGAGGGCCCCATTATATACTCTTGATGCTACTACTCCACACTGATTGCTTCAGCACTAGATTGAGACAGTATGTACTAAACTGGCCCTGTAAAAGCTGAACATGAACGAGTATAATATGTCAAATGCCAATCCAAGGCTATCGATATTATCACTAAAAATGCTATTGTTGAATGTTGCCAATTTGTTGTGACTAAATGTTTTAACACTATTGAGGATGCTCAACCTGGCATTGTTTGTAATGTTTGTTGTTCTTTAAAGTTGTTCTGAACGAATATTTGTCCCATTACTTGCAGCTAAATGTGATAAATTTATTCTTGGCTTGAAGGTTAGCACTGATTTCACCCTGCTAGCTATTATATATGCTTATTTTATTCAAATATCTAACCTATTCAAATAATGTTCTTTTTGCTTTATACCCATGCATGCTGTAGCTAGTCAGTCTAGTTGTCAAGCTGTTTATAATTTTACTTGCTTGACATTATACTTCTCCCTGTAATAGCTGTTTGTACAAATGCATTTGCCAAATCAATTATATATATTAAACATTAATTTTAATGTTGATCAATCAATATAATAACACAACCAGTTCGCCATGTGACACAACTGGTTCTCTTATCAACCTCCGTGTAATGATGGTGGTTGCTTTGGTAAGTCGTGCAGGGTTCCACAGTTCTCCTATATTTTTAAAACAAGACTATTGATATGTATATCCACAGATTGTGGCTCCCCTGATTGCATGAGGCTTAGAGGACAGACACCTGGGTAGGGACCAGCCGATTATGCTCATTATTTTACCTATTATGCTATGCTGCACTGCTCAAAATTTTGCCTATTATTTAATGCCCAATATTTACCTATTATGCTCAAATTATACTAATATTTATACCTCAGTTCTTATGTTTTTCTAGTAAATTTGCACTTTATGGGAAAACAGTAAGTTGCTGAAGCATAGACTCTAAATCCCTGCTTGTCAAAATCCATGTCACGGAAAAGATCGATATACTCTAATAGAACAGTCAGCTGTCTAATATTTTCTGACTGTTCTATTAGAGTATATCAATCTTATTCTGTTATATGTATTGTGATAAGCAAGAATTTATGGTAATGCACAAGTGTTCTACCTATTATGCTAGCATTATGCTCAATGCTTTCAGGTACCTATTATGCTCATTATTATGCCAGCATAATCGGCGGGTCCCTACACCTGGGGGTTCCCAACTTTGAAGCCACAGGGATTTCTAAGGTCATCCTACCAATCCTACTGAAACTATCACACCTCAAGCTAAACTCAAGTTGGAAGCTACTCATAGAACGGGTAATATTGGAGTATAAGTCTACTTGCATGTGGGTACATATCCTCCCCCAATGTAACTGTATGCACCATTAAAAATAATATTATAATGATTCTGTTATTCTTTTATTTGTACTGCTTTTACGCAGGATCTATATACACAAATTTGAATGTAGTCTCCTAAATCTAGAGATGAGCTTTGGGCGGGGACAGACTTTTTTACACCATGTGGCTTTGATACATACCTTATCTGTGTGCTATTTCCGGCGCATGCGTTTGTGAGTCATCCTGATTATTGTTCACCTTTCTTTCACCTGTATTGCATTGTGGAACCTATTTACCATATTGCATCCACCTGGTCATCAACTATTAGTTATCAGTAAGTGATATTATTACATACACATGCAATTATCTCCCAAAATTAACCTTGTTTAACTAGTTCCATTTCTATTTGTAGATTGCATTTAATTAACTGTAATTACATACATATTAACAAGAGTGAACTCTTGCCAGTGGCTATTTACTATAAACTAGCTGAACATTCCCACTAGTTCATGTTGTCCCTCATCTTGTGCAGTTGGCAACATATCATTTCTGCAGTATAGTAATTAAAATGAATAAGTTGTATTTGAACATTATGAAAAACCCAAGCAATAATATTTATTGTTATGTAACAAAGTGTTCTACTGTAGTTACATCAGTAACATAATGAAATAGGCTATACGTATATTAAATAATAACACAGCAAAAAATACCACATTTCCGGCGGTTATATCGGTACAGGAAATGTCAAGGAAATTTTTTGCTTTACATTTCTGACACATTTCCTGTACTTCTACATATCACTCTTCCATCTAATTTCCAGTTGTGCAGGAAATTCCACAACCAAATTTTGTCAAGGAGTTCTTTGTTCACATTTCCGGAACATTTCCTGTACTAGTACATACCACCTGTCCAGGTGATTTCCAGTTATGCAGAAATTTCAAGGTAATTTGTTTACATTTCTGGTGCATTTTCTGTATTAGTACATATCACCTGTTACGGTAGTTTGCAGTTAGGCATGTAATATAAGTTTGACACATGCCACTTTTACTGTCATTGATTTGAAGTTACTATGGAATTTTAAATTGATTTGGTTACACTTCAGCTCAAATTACTGTAGAATTTTGCAATAATTTTATTTTCAGTTTGTACTATGCAGTTTAACTGGTATAGCTAAAGGTAGAATTATTACATGAATATATCTGCATCCACTGAAAATTCTATCGTACACTTCACAGTTTTTGTTGTCTTGCAGAATATAGAAATTAACCCATGCACCAAACTTTAATCCCATGATCAATATACCTATATATGTAATAACAAATTATTACAGCTTGCAAAATGCTACATGCTGTTTGATATAATAGGTTTGCCACAATTTGTAATTGCTAGTAATGGTTAAACAGACAAATGGGTGGCTTTCCAGACACTCTCTATTGAGCCCCATTGGTAACCATGGCACAAAACAAAAAAACAAGCAACCTTTGCATAATTGCGTCACTTTGTATTATGAATTACACAGGATCACCATAAAACTAAATAATATTATAGGCTGTTATGTGTCATCCCACAATAAGCAAAAAATCATTCTATCGATGGGCTGGAACAATTTTCTATACACAGCGAACTGGGAAACTCATCTCCCATACATTTTCTACAGTACCTGTTGGAGCTTTAGCACACACCTTTCTACTCTTACCAGAGGAGTACCACTATAACCAGGTCAACACATACTTATGCATACGAAACCAATGAAGCTACCATCCAGTAGCCACTACTGCTACTGGATCATAGCAGTAGTGGCTAGGATCCGTTGTGCCACTACAAATGCAATAAAATTTCTGGAATAAATTTATAGAATTCTCACCAGCATACGTATATGTAGCTAACTCAACT
Organism: Dysidea avara; assembly: GCF_963678975.1. Lineage (NCBI taxonomy): Eukaryota > Metazoa > Porifera > Demospongiae > Dictyoceratida > Dysideidae > Dysidea > Dysidea avara. The sequence continues at coordinate 27,972,354 of NC_089273.1, forward strand.
CAGATATTTTACTATCAGCAGCCACAAACTATAGGGTGGTCCATTGAGAGACTATTGACAATGAGTCAATGAAGGGGACTGAACGCCATTAGGAGCTATTATTGGCTACAAGAAGTACAAGTCTATTTAAGGTATAGTATTCCCACACAAATTATTGTAGTAAAACGACTCTACATAATGTATGAGTTTGACACTACATCAAATGGGGTGGACATTGTGATGTGTGCTTTTGCTTTACATCTGATGCATAATTATACTTACATAGAATGCACTTAAAAGATTTTGGTGTAGCTATTTGTCAATTTCCAGTTTGGCTCAGTGGGAATTGCACATGCTGTCTAGCCAAAGCTGATCATACATGCCAAATTCTGTATCTAATTCTGGGGCGGATCCAGGGGGGTTCCAAAGGGCAGCTATTGTCAGCAGGTAATGACCTTTTCTCTTTTATTTTGGTCTTCAACTTACAGCTAGACTGAAGTTACAATTCAAAGTGGAACTCCCCTTTTAAAAGTCTGGATCCTCCCCTGTAATTATATAATCAACTCCTTCATTTATTACAGTAGCTACTACGTGTTTCAGCATGTCTCGGGCACTGAACCAGACTGCCAGTTGCTCACAGCACTAATCACCCGTGGGCACTGAAACCATCTCTGCCTCTGGATCCAGATTGCACTACTTGTCCTGAACAATTAAATTGATCAAACCTGATAAGTGTGAACCAAAGTGTAACCAAACAAGACTACCAAGCAGGGCCAGCTCTGGCATAATAGAGTCAGGTGGGCCACCACAGTTGAGGGTATAGCAATTGTAGCATATTTTCAAGGGGTCTGGGGGCAGGCCCCCCCTTCCACCAGGAAAAATTTTTAAAAGATCATCACTCAAGAGATGCGGCAATCTGAAAGCATTTTAAGCGTAATTTAGTTGGGTGCTGACAGTTGCATGCTGCTCAATAGAATCTTTGAAGTAAGCTGAGTATACTGAAGGCCGGGTTGAAATGATATTAAGTAGCACACTCTTACAGCTATAGCTAAGCTACTAAGTCTAAGTCCTTGCAATTAGGTTAAGGCTGCAGCACATGTTGCTGTCAGACCTTCAGTGCTGGTCACTGTAATGTGCTAATAACAATAACGTGCAATTGTATGGCTTCTCGTACGTTAGTCTGTGCACTAGAGTTTAAATTGTATAGTTAACCATAGATTATAGCCCTCTATATAATCTATGGTATAGCTACGTATAATATTTAGCTAGCTGTACATAATATGAGAGAAGATACTCTCTTTCTCTAGAGCAAAAGGTTGGGTGGGTCGCAAAGAGCAAGAATTTTAACCGATCGATTTTGACCTAATAAGCGCACAACTTAATAGTTTCTTTTCTGACAAAAGTTGAGGCGTTTGTTATGCTGCGCAGGAACATTAAAAATGGCGACGTTGGCAGGTGCTGGCAGAAAGTTGGAGAGAATCGAAGCGTTCTTCTGTGACATAGAGAAAGAGAAGACTCCGCAAGCAAGTATTGAAATAAAAAAAATGCCAGTGAAGCGGCCGTCTCGACTCGAGGGGTTCTGGACTCAACACTACTCGCACATCACCCGCCTACCTTAACAGCTATAATTCCATATGCATATGTGAAAAGGAATGGTATTATTGCCACTGCTTCTAATGTGAGGAAACAAACAAGCTCTTCTTACTACAACTCGGTGCAGGAAAACAAGGTAGGCATCATTAGCAAATTTCCTGTACATTTCCATCTCCCGAATATGTACTGGAAATGTCACCTGTCCTGTATAGATTTCCTGCACATATCCTGCAACAGGAAATGCCACTTTTTTTTTCCTGTGTAAGTTATCATGGTTACAGAAAACCCTGAAGAATGCAAGCACTTGTACATCTGACCACACGTATTTCTACAGCCTTGTTACAATTTCAACAGAATACATACTGCACATATCTGTGTTGTATATGATTTGCAGGAGCTGATAGTTTTGTTCTGCTTCATTATAATTATTTGAACTATCATCAATCGTCTCCCACTTGCCAAGTATATGCAGTGCACAGGAAGACACATGCAGTATGCAAATCAATGAGTTTTGAATTGAGCCCACTCTTTAAAACTTTTAGAGAGATGGATGAAAAGTAATTTTAGCTATTAGCTATTAACTACAGCCGGATATATTTTTGTTATCAAGTTGTGCATATGTGTTTCAAAATACTGAAATTGAAATACTCTACATCGTGTAATTGTAATAGAGCTTTAATATCAAAGTTTTCTAAACTACTACCTAGAACTTCAGAGACTAAAGGAGAGGTTAGTTGTGACTAGTTGTAAATGATAGTTGACTAGTTGTGCATGGTGTTTGGACTAGGCATAAAAGTCAGGCTAAAACAGCAACAGGAAATAAAAGTGTAAGTCAGAATCACATAATATATGCACTATTAATCTTAATTCTCTTTTACAGTCTACTGCAGTGATTTGACTAAAGGTATACCTATACCTTGAGACAGCCGCTATTTTGACTAAAATTGCCTTATGATCCCACTTGTAGTTGTGGTTTTAATTTTAGTTTCTTTTTTTTACTATTGAAATAAAATCTATAACAACGATATACAGAAACACAGCTTGTACTGTATGTAGCTAACTACAGTGTGGACTATATATTTTTAAGTTTGATCCTTCAAAACGTGATTACAAGCAAACATGCTGATTCAGAAGTACCAATGCATGGATGGAAGATATAAATGTCTACAGTACCAAATCATACACATGATAATATAAATTTTTAAGTTGCAGTGCTTATGAAGACAATGAAGAGCTGAACCTAGATCTGTGCAAAGGAGTGTAATAGCCTTTCCAATTGCTGTACCTGGCAACCCATAACTTGGTAAAGTACTAGCTTGAATTTTGGTCATGCCGCATGTACTCTTAACCTACTGTTATTTTGGTATAATTTGAAGGTGATACGTAGGTTAAACACTAATGATTAGTCAAACTTGGAAATTTGGAAAGGCTATAAGACCCCTTTTCGCAGATCCAGTCACATTATTTTATAATTACATGCTGTGCATGAATGCAGTTGTTTCTGAGATTTGTTCACCAAGGATATGAGCGAGGATCTACATGGCTATACCTGAAAATGGTGAGTAGCTAACTTGTTGTAATGCACTATATACTTGTATGGCCAGATTTTGTGATTTTTTCAGTCTACAAAATTACTTTATCCCAAACTGCACCTTAATCTGACATGTTTATGGCTATCTGTGAACAAATGCAAAACCCATAATTATATACACTATGGTGAAGTGTCTCAGAGTACCAGCAGAATAAGCTCTGTTAAACTGGCAAGTTACTATTGTTGATACAATTGACATTTTTCAAGCTTTAAATACACTAACTTGTCACAACTCTGGCTATTTCACTGGCAAACGGCACTAGTTGAAAGCATGTCCCAGCTAGCCACACAGTCTCCTGTGTGGCTCAATAGCTTCAAAATTAAGCACCACAGACCATCAAAATTTGGTAGAGTTATTAAGCATTTCCAAGAGTAAACAATGAACTATTGAGATTACTCTATAATGTAATCTTCTTTAAACTTCAGAGTTAGATAGGCTTGAAATGAAAGTGCATAAAACTTTGCATGTTGAACTACACCATCACAGGCTATCACAAAAGCTTATTGACATAGATCAAGTTGTACATTTTGGGCTACCCTAAAATAGCCCATTAAGTGTATAATATGGACTTTAACAAACTTTTTTGTGCATCTCGGACCTTTCTCGGTTCAGCATCACCTTAAAGGTATTGTTGCTATGAGCCTAGATACATGCATTTTGTACTAAATCCTACAAACTATGCACCCTAGTACAATTAAGTTGTTAGCAATTTGTAATTGCATGTATAATCACCATACGTACAGTTGTCAAGCAATTCTAGTTGTAATCACCATACGCACACCCAGGCTGTGGGAAAATTGCCCACAGACTGTCAATGCAGACTTGTTGCATTAAATATTTAGCCTATAAATAAAAATAATATATTAATGAATGTAAGACCACGAAAAGTTATTTATATGTTTCTAGTTTCCTTACTGGTCATTTTTTGCTAATTTTAAATCTGTTTGAAAGTTTTATGCCTTGTAAACACTCTTTTCTTATAAAGATGCAATAATATTATTAAGTTTGTTCTCCCTATAATTCCATGTACTACTAGGTAGTAGTAAAAAAAATCCTGGTCACCTGGTCAATTTTGAGGAATTGGTAGGATCAGACACATTCTAATTAACTTTAAATTTGCACAGCTTAAAATTGGCCTATATAGAAGATTTGGCCGTTAAGCCATACAGCAACAGCCACAACATACAGTGAAAAACAAAGTACACAGTGTGTCTAAAAGTATTTCTGGCAGACTTGATGGTAATACTTTATCATTTCACTGCTTAAACTTGTCATGAGATAATAAGCTAAGTATTTAATTTAATCCAAAGATATCATGATCATATTACATAGTACTACAGACTATAGTACAGATATTAATACGATAAAACAAAACGTAGATAAACTTGACAGCACGCACTAGTATGCAATCAACCCATACACAGGAAAGCAGTGACAACAAAATGATGAACTCCAGCCTCCAGGTACAATTCCTAGTAGTAAAGTCCCAATGACATGAGGATGACGATGTACCTGAAGTGGAACCATTCTTTATGACATGTTGTTATCTGTCAGCACAGTTCATCAAGTGTAAACAGTGGAATAGCAATAACTAACAAACTTTCAATATACTCATATCAATTTTCTTTCATTGATATAACACACACATACATAGTAAAACTTTTTCATTGCATAAATGTGACCGGATTTGTGAAAAGGTACCTTTTCCACACATTTGACATACCAGCAAACAAAACGATGTAACACCTGACTCCTTATACTGATTTACTTGCTCTTAGTATCACAATGTAGCCAGATACTGTAGCTACATTCATCGAAACTTTCAAGCAATTATACGCCATGATCAAAAAGTTATGAAGCTTTAAAGTTCAACAAATGGGTCAAATTTTGTGTGTGAAAAGGTACCTTTTTGCAAATCCGGTCACAAATTATGTTTTTTCACTTTGTTCTCATGGTGGAATGTCATGTTTATACCATAGCATTTCATAGCTTAATAGAACAGTTATGTTTCCATGACCTTTCATGTACATGTACTATTATTTTCATAAATTTCACAACATTTTCATTTGAATTTTCATCACTGTGTTATGTGTACACTGTAATGGGCTTTTCATAGTACATGAAACTTGCAAATTTTATGGATTGCAACCTATAAACTATATGCATTATTATCATGGGTATTTCAAGTTTTTAAACATTATGCATATAAAAATAGTGCAGACTTAAGAGAGTCCAGTTTTGATCTCATCCTCCAAATTCATCATGTTTATTAAGTAGGGTGGAGGTTTAGCCATGGCAGTTAAACTGACAACATAGCAATCCTAAGTAGCTGATGGTCTGCCTTTAGTAGTCAGATCTCAATTTTTCTGTTTCATACAGTTTGTGTTGAGCTGATTGAAAGCATAGATGATATACCCTCTATACTGTATATTTGTGTGTAGAACACTACATGAAAGTTATAGTGCTTATTACACAATGTACAGATTATTTAAAATTAATAGATCCAGGAGAAGAGATTAATAAAAATAATTGAGTGGTTTTACTAACTGTGGGTGCTGATGTTTGATTGGGAGAAGTTTGTAGCAAACTATATCCTTTTATTTCAGCAAGATGCCAGGTACATAATTCACAGCAAAAATGCCTCCATTTCCTTTGTAACTGCAAAATTACTATATCTAAAGAAAGGTGCCACTTATTAGGCCAGTTATATACATAAAACTGTTTCAATTGGAAAAGGAGAGGTTGCACCACTTCAGTAATTATGCCTTCATTCTGTAACAACTTTATCCTACATAGTACAGTATGTATGTATCTGTGCAGACCGCAATCTCATAACCACATGCACAAGCTCTATCATTTTGTTTAACATCTGTAGTAATATTTTTGAAGCTTGTGTAAGTGAGTTGTAAAATGATACCGATCAAAAGGCTGAAAGATGCATCACTTACTCCTACAGTATAATACTGTATGTATTGTTCATGTGGCTTTGCAGTTTGCAAATGTAGCTACCTCTATCCGTTGACAATAAGGTATACAGCATTAATAATGAGCAAGCAGGTACAAAACTAAAGATAGCACGCCAAGAGTATAGGGGGTAGTAGTAGTTCAGGTGATAGGGTACACATCTGCCTGGTGATCGAGAGGTCCCAAGTTTGATGACTTACCACAACTGTTAGTACCTTGAGCAAGAAACCTTATCACCATTGCTCCAGCCACCTAGCTGTTAAACCAGGAACATGTTGTATATGTGCAATTCAGGGCTCTAAAACACACACAAATTTAGGCCTTGATCTATATTAATATTTTACTACTTTCCTCTGACAGAGGCAGCATGTATAGTTTCAGGATCTGGTTGGACCACAATCTTTGTCTTTATAATGAAGGTTTTCAAAACATTTTTGCTGTATGGTGTCCTGAATTTAGGCATTAAGGGAGGAATCACTGCATCTCTAGTAGTGTTTCCATTGCAGTTATCACCTTATAACTGTGATCAAACATGTGTCCGTTGGTTACTGCATACATACATGCATTTCTATGTATAACTAAAAGGAACAAAATTGATGTACACGTAGCATAATATTCCCCAGTATAACCATGATTTGGGACAGCTATATCATCACACTTGGTGTGAGATCTTCTCTACATCCATTAAAGGTTTAGTGTTTGAAGTGTTTATTCACTGAACTTACACGCTTTCTTGCAGGTCCCTATAGTGGGATATAAATAATTTCAAAAAATCCTTAGAAGTGTTTTAGTGTAGGTTGAATGAAAAGGAAGTTTTGAATCAGATGGCTAGCTCCTTTACCACATGTCTAGACTAGAGATTGCTAGAGGATTAAGTTTCCACTGGTGTGGGAAAGGGATCTTTCTGCATTCACTTAAGATACTGACTCTCTATACACATGTACGTATGCACACATATAAGCTTTAGGCTCCTTAATATTGCTGTAATACATGATTGTATTGCAATTAGAACATAATTATACCATTAACATAAAATTATTGTGCCAAGGGGGAATATTTCACAGCTTATAATACAGCAAAAATAGGGTTCCAATACTGCATACTTACTGTATGCAAACTCCATCTTTAGTCAGTATTGGAACAACTAATTCAAAAAAATCCCTATAGCGAGACAAAACGGGCCACAAACCTATAAATGATTCTGATGCTATTTTGAATCAGTATTGGGGCCTGTGGTCTGATGTTGTCAGAGCATAGATAAAATTATTAGTTCCAAACTTCCAACACCAAAACTTAGATGGAATAAATACAGGAAGTATTTGCATAAGGTGTAATCAGATTACACTAAGCATATGTGAAATATCAAACCTTCATGACTTATGGCATTTTCAGCCGTTATTGGATAGTTAATTAGCTTCATAATACAAGTTATAAAATGTAAAATTGATATTCCGTTTTAGTAGTGAAATAACACCTGTTGAATGTAGTTTGTACCCACATGCTCTATTGTACCGACCCATGAAGTGGTCACATAATATCTACTCTAAAATACATGCTAAGTTTTTGTTGAACTATTAAACATACTACATCATCCACAAAACCATGTATGTAATTTAAAATTTGGTCACTGGATTTGTGAAAAGGAGTCTTCCACACCCATTCAATCTACACAATTCATAGCATCAGGTGAAGATAGGGTATTGACTTGAAATTTGGTCAGCATATGGTGGGAACCAACACAGTTTAATGAATGGAGAAATTTCTGACTTAAATGTTACTTGAACACTAAGTTATGGTCTAGCAAGTTCATAGAATCAGATGTGTGTGAAAGATCCTTTTTTTTGTAAATCTGGTCAAATTGTCATTTGATAATCAAAACAAATTGTTAATTATGGCACACCACCGATGCTGCCATTAACTAAGTATGTGCACAGTAGTTACAGGCTAGCTAATGACACCACTGTGCAAAACTAGTCTATATATAATTATATCAAGCAATCTGCATGGACCGGGGAACTGCTAAATGAGTATGTCTCTGTTGTTGATCCACCATATATGTACATGGTCTAAAATGTAACAGAGTTCATAGTGATTGCAATTTAAAACCATAATCGAGTCCATCACTGACTCTATATTGCATACTATCTGTTACTCATGATTAGGTTTCACACATGTACATCCTCCACAAAATAGCATACAAATGTAATAGCTATAATGGATCTGCTTAACGTAAGGCACTGTAGCTATCAGCTACATATTTCCCAAACTACATAACTATACATGCAGTGTAGTTACAACAGTCAGTGTGGCAGCTGCTCACAAACTCAATTTTAAGATTTCTGCAACTAATTATATGATTTATGGAGCCATTAAAGCAGCCCATGCCATGGCAAAGTTATATGTGACTGGACCTGCGAAAATAGGACATGTAGGCACATGATTTTTTCAAACTTCCATCGCTTGTACGTAACTCTTTGTACCATTATGCTATGGCAATGTAATTTTCAGCTCGTAGTAAGTATTTAATTGGCTTTATGATATAAATTACAGAATTCAACTATTCTGTTTCAGTACTGAAATATGATCTGTAGAATGACAGGGTGTAGTTTGTGCCCACGTGCTCTGTTTTTCCAGACCCAGTCACATAATATCAATTTTAAATAGCCACATTTACACATTGTCGCAATTACATATGCATAGACAAAACATTATACGCTACTACTCCCCACACCGATTGCTTCAGCACTAGATTGAGATAGTATGTACTAAACTGGCCCTGTAAAAGCTGAATATGAACAAGTATAATATGTCAAATACCAATCCAAGGCTATCGATATTATCACTAAAAATGCTATTGTTGAATGTTGCCAATTTGCTGTGACTAAATGTTTTAACACTATTGAGGATGCTCAACCTGGCATTGTTTGTAATGTTTGTTGTTCTTTAAAGTTGTTCTGAACGAATATTTGTCCCATTACTTGCAGCTAAATGTGATAAAGTTATTCTTGGCTTGAAGGTTAGCACTGATTTCACCCTGCTAGCTATTATATATGCTTATTTTATTCAAATATCTAACCTATTCCAATAATGTTCTTTTTGCTTTATACCCATGCATGTTGTGGCTAGTCAGTCTAGTTGTCAAGCTGTTTATAATTTTACTTGCTTGACATTATACTTCTCCTTGTAATAGCTGTTTGTACAAATGCATTGGCCAAATCAATTATATATAAACATTAATAATTTTAATGTTGATCAATCAATATAATAACACAATCAGTTCGCCATGTGACACAACCGGTTCTCTTGTCAACTTCCGTGTAATGATGGTGGTTGTTTTGGTAAGTTGTGCAGGGTTCCACAGTTCTCCTATATTTTTAAAACAAGACTATTGATATGTATAGCCACAGATTGTGGCTCCCCTGATTGCATGAGGCTTAGAGGACAAACACCTGGGGGTTCCCAACTTTGAAGCCACAGGGGTTTCTAAGGCCATCCTACCAATCCTACTGAAACCCTGCACTATCACACCTCAAGCTAACCTCAAGTTGGAAGCTACTCATAGAATGGGTAATATTGGAGTATAAGTCATGTGGGTACATATCCTCCCCCAATGTAACTATATACACCATTTAAAATAATATTATAATGATTCTGTTATTCTTTTATTTGTACTGCTTTTACACAGGATGTATATACACAAATTTGAATGTAGTCTCCTAAATCTAGGGATGAGCTTTGGGCGGGGACAGATTTTTTTACACCATGTGACTTTGATACATACCTTATCTGTGTGCTATTTCTGGCGCATGCGTTTGTGAGTCATCCTGATTAATGCTCACCTTTCTTTCACCTGCATTGCATTGTGGAACCTATTTACCATATTGCATCCACCTGGTCATCAACTATTAGTTATCAGTAAGTGATATTATTACATACACATGCAATTATCTCCCAAAATTAACCTTGTTTAACTAGTTCCATTTCTATTTGTAGATTGCATTTAATTAACTGTAATTACATGCATATTAACAAGAGTGAACTCTTGCCAGTGGCTATTTACTATAAACTAGCTGAACATTCCCACTAGTTCATGTTGTCCCTCATCTTGTGCAGTTGGCAACATATCATTTCTGCAGTATAGTAATTAAAATGAACAAGTTGTATTTGAACATTATGAAAAACCCAAGCAATAATATTTATTGTTATGTAACAAAGTGTTCTACATCAGTAACACAATGAAATAGGCTATACGTATATTAAATAATAAGTTATCATGGTTACAGAAAACCCTGAAGAATGCAAGCAGTTATTATCATCATAATATCTTTGTGTTCAGGGCCATAAACACGGGGATTCAAGGGGTTTGGGCCAACCACCTCCCTCTGGTTTTGTCAATTTCAAAAGCGTTTGGCAGGAGGGCAGATGAGCACATGCATACTCATTTGCAGAAAATAGAAGGGCTATATAGGGCACTGTAAGTTGTATACCCTTAGTTAGCTTACTGGTGTATAGAGCCAAGCCCTGCCCCTATATGTATTAAAATCTGGGCAGAACTAAAAAGCCGCATAAAAGATCAAGATACTGTATAACAGAACAGTCACATGTATTTGCTATATGCATGGTCTCATGCAGCTTTAAGAGAAAATCTATTAGCTGAGATTGGATCATTACATGTGAGTGAATTTTGGAAAGTCACCATATGGGTGTATATGACACCTAAAATATTTAATGATCAAATCATGAGCTTTATAGTGCTAATCTATTTGTCAATGTTTTAATTAGAAGAAAATTCCTGAAATATTTTTAAAACTGTGTCCTGCTTTTAGTAGCAACCCACTAAACATGAAAATTCTAATTATTTCATGCACACCCATATGGGTAATTTTCCAGTCACAAATGATTATCTGTACACTGCATGTACTTGATTACAGAGTCCACTTACCGATGTATATTGTGTGCAGCTGGCATATATCTACAAAACTTCTTTGTCCCTGATTAGGCCTGTGTAGAATATGCCGGCAGAATAAAAAGCATAATAGGCTGGGGTGCTATGCCAGTATAATGTTAGAATATTAGGTGGATGTTTCAAACTATGGAGCTTAATTCCATGAAACTAGATTGATACTCCTAATAGAGTGGTCAGTGGAAACTGCAAACTACAATAGAGCACTCAAACATGCATTGTACATAGCTCCTATAATCTATACTCTCTAATATAACAGTCACTTTGTAGTGAAATACTCTAATTGAGCATTCGCTGATTGGGAGCATATGCAAGCATAATGGGAACACTGAAGAACATGATAGGTGAAATTGTTGGAAAATTCTTGAAAGCATTTCGGGAAAAATTTTGAGTGGCATATTTGACCCAGGTCTATCCCTGGCCCAAAAAACACTAGTTAACATAAGATTGCGACAACAACTTTGCATATCAGTTCAGCAAATTTAGCCAAAAGTCACAAATGACTTACAATAGAAAATAATTCTTGCACAGTTTAATTATATACCAATGAAGTATGACAAAATATTATACCCTGTAATAGTTTTTTTTATTGAGCAGATGAGTGCTAAGTATACAGCTACATATATATATAATGCTAATAATCGTTGAATGTGCTGATTATTTTAGTACAAACGTGTCTTGACACTCCTTATACGTAAGTATAAATTAAACTTTTATATTAATAATTATTCCTAGTTATAATGCAAATTTTAAGTGGTAACTTTGGAGAGTCAGAGCAACACACACACACACACACACACACACACACACACACACACACACACACACACACACACACACACACACACACACCAAACACACGCTCACACTAGCTCACTGGATACCGGATTTACGAAAGGGGTCTGCCACACACATCCAATTTACAAACTTTGACAACTCATAACTTCAGATTGGAAATGGCTATTGATTTGAAATGTGATCAGTATTGCAAACCAACATAACTTAGTGGATAGAGAAAGTTTCAGATTAATATGCTTCTTGAATAGTGAGCTATGGTCTTCTGAGTTCATAGAATTGGATGTGTGAGGAAGACCCCTTTTTTCAAATCCAGTCACATATATGGGGCTTGTTAGGAGGAATAAAATATTAAGGTGTGTTGTCAGCATTTGGGGGACGCCCGCTGCTGTGATCACCTACTGTCTCAAAGTAGACCAACCTCCCATGAGGAATCCTTGGTATTTTATGAAAATAATTAGACCCTTTTTGTGGTGGATTTGGTGGATTTTGGAAGTGTCTAAGTCACTTAGACCCTTTACATGTTTATCACATGCACCTGCACTGGTAGCGTTGGTAATGCATTACCACCTGAAAATCAATTTTAAACCTGTAACAGTTACAGGTGGAATAATGGCTTGTTTCTACTAACAACCGCTACATTTCTGTTACAAACAGCTGTCAACAGTGTTAAGGTACTACAACTACACAAAGGGTTTAAATAACTTACAATTTCAGACCACAGGGGTCTAAGTAATTTAGTAACCCTCAGGCCCTGTAGTAGCGCCTTCGCTTCGCTTCGCTCAGGTGCCACGACACAGGGCCATCAGGTTACTACATTACTTAGACCCCTGTGGTCTGAAGTCTAACTATTACTTAATCAAGTACCTAATGGACAAGAGGATACCATAATTATACTTCTTTATGGTGATCAGTAATGAAATATTTTGTTACCACATTTTGATGTGATGAGCAGATTACACTGTAACTGTCATGCAATCCTAATCTTTTGCATGTGTAAGCTAGTATCTAGATGATTGTTATAACTTACCTTTAGTAGGTAGATCAAGTCATTAGACTGCATAGTGTATGATATCTGATTGGTAAGTGGTATCGGCTAAAAATCTTAGGTACAGAATTATGGGTTATTTTTTATTAAGACTTTACAGCACAAGTGCTGAAGGACTGTAGGACACCTGGTCCTACAGCCTGTTTAAAGTTGTTATGTTTGAAAAGTTGGAGAAACGAGAAAAATTTGTGACTGGACCTGGCAGCCTCAAACCTGCATGAAGGTGTCATAGCAAGCTACATAATACAATATTCACTACCTTGCACATGGCAGTCATTTCACAATCTGTATGGCACAATTTTGATTTTATCCCAGAACACAAACCGATCAAAGGAATCACGATGAGTGTTACCATGTTAACACAAATATCACCTGCCATAACAGTGGGTGATTTCAGCTGCTCTTATAAGGCAATTGCAAAGGATTTGTGTTGGGCCATATCATAATAATATCATAATATCCCTTTAAAGGGAATTCTTGCTAGCGGTTGCATGTTGGCATAGAAACCAATTGCTTTGTGTATATACTCCCTTCATAGTACTTAGCACTAATGAATCACCAAACAATAGCTTGTGAAATAGTGAATGTGTGTGATTAATTGTCAAAGAACCTTAAAGGAAATTGTAATGTTAATTCCAAACCACATTCAACAAGCCACAGAAGCCATCTTAACCACTTACATCACCAAAGTGGTAAGGTGATACAATTGTGTTTTTACAAGAATAATTGTTGTGGAAAATTTATCTAAACTGGAATTTACTAATTAACAATTGTTTCAACATTTATTCATAGCAACAAATAGTGCTTTCTCACAATAAAGATACTTGTCAATAACAACCTGTTACCTAGCCTCAATAATAAGCTAACTTTATTAGTGAGGTCAAGTATACCTTAGTTTATTGGTTAGAGGATATAATCACTGTATTGAGGCATTCTCTTAAAAACATGGCCGCTATGTGAGGCTACACTGTAACACTTTTTACACACACACACACACGCGCACGCAAGAAAACTCATTAGTTGCAACTTAAAAAAATTAGTATGGCTTCCAGAACAAGTTACAGTCAGTGCTATAGTTGAGTATATACCTCTCTAATAGACACTACTAATACCACACAATTTCTTCAACCTGTAGTACTGAAACACTCTTGATCAGTCAAAAATATAATGGAGTCATACATATTGGGACCAAAATGGTAGTAACTTTTCTGTGATACAAAATGTGGAGAATTTATTTATTTATTTGCTGGTTGTACAACTGTACACAGTATATTGTGTGACTGTCTTGCTATGTACTAATATGAATGTGGTACACTGTTCAGTATGTTAGCTCTATGGGCTTGATTAGTAGCATTCTTAGTATTGGAAATTGTAAGGTTTCCTGTATTATTATGATATTAAAATAATTCATGCAATATGGTATGGCTTCTCACTCAGCTGTTAAAGTTACATACAGTTTATCATATTACCACCAGATGCACACAGTTTTGTCACAAATGAGCCTGTTAAAAGCCATTCAAGTCTGGCTCCACATCATGTATTTATGTACATTTCTACTGGTATGAGGTACGTATCAGTGTCTCCTGCAGCTGGCTGGGAGTCATTGTAAGTGGACACATGCCAAACAGCTGCACTGAAAGCTACTCTTGGTTGGCTTACTTGGATATTGCCAAGCCACCCCAGCCTGTATGCCTTAAAATCTGAAAAGCTGCTTAAAAGATTGATTATACTACTGAGTAAAGATTGATTGTACTACTGATTCATGAAAGTACTCTAATAGATCAATCACTCGTATTTTGCTTAAAGCATGGTCTCAGCTTTAAGATAAGACCATAGGAATTGTATGCCAGCAGAGATAGAATTTTTAGTTTATGAGGTGTTTATTGGCTGTAAACTGCATGTACTTGTTTACTGAGTCCACTTCCACTGACCTACATAGTATATTATGTGCAGTGTACCGTGTATCTACAAAACCTTCTTTGTCCTGAGCCAGGAAATGCTAGCTACCAAAGCTAACATCACAGCAACTTTGCATAACAGTTCATCAAATTTAATTTAGTCAAGTCACATGGATTATGAAGGTGTCATAGTAAGTTATTGTATAGATCTGTGTGGCACAATTTTAATTTTATCCCAGAGCACAATCAGATCAAAGGAACCACAATGAGTGTTACCATGTAAACACAAATATCACCCGCCATAAAAGTGATGATTTCAGCAGCCACTGTAACACAAAGGAGTTATCATAACCCATTATGCTTTAACAGAATTCTAGCGGTTGCTGGCATAGAAACCAACTGCTTTGTATAGTATAGCTACTTAGCACAAATGGATCACCAAACAATAGCTTGTGATATGTGTCAAAGGAAATTGTAGGGTTAATTCCAAACCACATTCAACAAAACCACAGAAGCCATCTTAACCACTTACATCACCAAAGTGGCAAGGTGTACAATTGTGGTTTTACAAGAATAATTGTTGTGGAGAATTTATCTAAACTGGAATTTACCAATTAGATATTGTTTTACTTTGTTCATAGCAACAAAAGTTCCTTTTCACAATAAAGATACTTGTTTCTTAATGGAAATGATCTCCCATATTATACCAAGACTGTTAATGTAAACTACAGATCTGCATTTACAATAATGAAATAATTATTTTGATAAGTTAAGTCCAAGTATTGCTTACCTCAAGTCTATGATGCCATCAAGTATATATGTCTTAGCTTTGTGTGGCGTTTAATAGAGGGTAATCACTATAATGAGGCTAAGAAATTTCTTCTAAGTGATACTACACTCTGTAACACACCACCCTATAATTATCTTTTATAAACATGTACATAATTATATGCTTTTATTCACACCAGACCAATCACACTAAATAGTAAATCAAAACAGGTCATTACTTGGGAAGTAGTCATTAAAAAAATAATAATCTCTCAATTTTATTAGTTATAGTCTTTAGCCACTTAAAAATTAATAACAGTAATGGATGAGTATGGCTTCCATAACATGTTACAAATGATTTGAATAAAGCAAATGGTATACACTACCTAAGCATATACCTCTCTAATAGACACTACAAATACCACACATCTTTAACCTGTATACTGCAGCACTCTTGATCGGTCAAAAATATAATGGAATGATACATCATGGATTATCTCGATAATCTATGCATACATGATGGGACCAAAATGGTAGTAACATTTCTGTGATACAAAATGTGGAGAATTTATTTATTTATATTCTGATCATACAACTGTACACAGTACATTGTGTGACTGTCTTGCTATGTACTAATATGGATGTGGTACACTGTTCAGTATGTTATCTCTATGGGCTTGAATAATGGGATTCTTAGTGTTGGAAATCATAAGGTTTCCTGCATTATTATGATATTAAAATAATCCATGCAATATGGTATGGCTTCTCAATCAGCTGTTAAAGTTACATACAGTTTATCATATTACCACCAAATACACTCAGTTTTGTAACTAACGAGCCTGTTTAAAGTTATACAAGTCCTATTGGCTCAGGTACTGAGTACATCATATCAAAGAGTTCATAATGTTTGTATGGGGGAGAGTGTCTAACTGGAGAATATTCAGCAAACACACTGCTGCAAGTAAAACAACTTAGGCTTCTCTTAGAAGAAAGGCTGGACCTTATCAACGCCAATCAACATTTCTTATAATCAGTAGAATCAGGCTAGAGGTGTACATGTGATCAAAAGTGAACTTGCAGCAGTGTGTTTGTACAGGCCATACCTGTAGTTAGACACTATCTCCCCATACAAATAATATGTGACCGAATTTTGGAAAATCACCCTTATGGGTACATTTGACACATTAAATATTTAGCTCTGAAACACAACATTATAAGTTAAATTCCTACCCAATTAAAGGTAGATCACAGCATAGATACCCTGAATTACAAGAAAATTTCTAGAAATATTTGAAAAGTGCTTTCTGCTAGTAACAGCACCATGCTAGTTTCAAAAATTCTAATTGTTTCAGGTGCGACCATAAGGGTGATTTTCCAAAATTCAGTCACATATTATGAACTCTTGATTATATGTACCGAAATATCTACCGGGAAACTAGTAACATAGCTAAACTCTCTACTGAAAGACTTGAAATATAGCTGAACTCTCTACTGGGTGACTTTTTTATGGTACCGACGTCTCCTGTTTCACTCCTGGCTGGAAGTCACTGGTGAGTAGATACATACCAAACAGCTGTCAGTTCAGGTGACCAGTGAGCTTGTGCTAATCTACATGTAATGAAATACCACTACAACATTTATACTCTCTGCTATACACTTGCATATGAAACCACAAAATAATTGGCCTACAAATCTATGCATGGATAACTTTAAACACTTTTAACAGTATAACAATAAGATAATGTGTAGCAGTAATTTATTGCATTATCAAAAGTTCTGTTCACTGCAATTGTTAAATATGTGACCACTACAGTCATATATATGATAACTAACTTCCTGTTTTAATAGTATGTGCAAGCTGCATGCATGCTGCTGCATGCATGCATGCATCAGTTGCAGTGGATATAAAAATGAACAATTGGTGATTTACTTTCAGGATTCGGCAGAGTGACAGTAGTCTCAGTGGCTGAGTAGCAATGAGTGGAGAAGATATTCCTTATGGTCCTGAGCAAAAGCCATGGAAAGAGACAGTAGCTCAAGTGGCCATGTTTGAAGGCAAACCAGTGGTCAGCCCTCCTTCTAGAGATCCCAAAGAAGTATACAACTACCCTGGCCAAGAGAAGGGAGTTACTCCTAGGAAGTACGAGGTACCTTCTGTTGGACTAAATGCTGACCAAGCTCGACAGGCACAAGATGAAACCTTTGATACAGCTACTGTGCAAACACATAACTTCCTTGGTTACCAGGTATGCTTAAAGAACGACTACAGCACTGTCGCAAAATACCTTCATACCATGCCGAACAACATTGGTGACCCCTTTTACCCTGGAGCCTTTGTCTTAAACACAAAATGGATGGAGCGCAATGTTCTAGACTACTATGCATCATTGTGGAATGCCAAGTGGCCTCATGATCCTAATGATCCTGAAACCTACTGGGGTTATGTAACAACAATGGGCTCAAGTGAATGCAATCTGTATGCCATGTGGAATGCACGTGACTACCTAAAGGGAAAGATGATGATGACAGACACTACAAAGAAAAGCCCCACCGTTACTTATGTTCAAGCAAGAGCACCAGCTGACAACCCTAACATGTTCACACCAATATCTTTCTATTCAGAAGATACTCACTACTCGATTATAAAGGCCATGAGTGTGTTGGAGATCAAAAACTTCTTTGAGGTTGGAAATGAGTTGTATCCTAATGATAACCCATTGAACCCTGGGAAAGAGTGGCCAGTTGAAGTGCCTTCACTCGATGGAGATAGTGGACCAGGATGCATTGACATTGATAAACTCTGCAAGCTTGTTGAATTCTTTGCTTCAAAGGGATATCCTTGTGTGGTTGCTTTCAACTATGGGACTACATTCAAGGGGGCTTACGATGATGTGAAAACAGGAGGTGAAAGGCTAATGAAGATATTTGAAACCTATGGCTTGTTGGAGAGGCAGATTGTTATCAAAGATCCAGACAACCCAGATAAGCCCATAGTAGTCACACGAAAGGGTTACTGGATTCATGTTGATGGAGCTTTAGGTGCATCATATATGCCATTTCTACAAATGGCTTTCAACCTTAAGAAGACAAATATAAAGCCTGCTCCGATATTTGATTTTCGGCTACCATTTGTTTGCTCCATTAACACAAGTGGTCACAAATGGCCTGGTGCCCCTTGGCCTCTTGGAATTTACATGACCAAGACAGGTCTTCAGCTTTTGCCACCCTCAGATCCAGCCTATATCGGTTCTCCTGACACCACATTTGCGGGTTCTCGAAATGGTCTTTCTGCACTGGTCTGGTGGACATACATCAGTGAGCACAACTACGATTCACAAGTGAAGGCGGTCGTTGGGTGTCTAGTGATGGCTGAATATGCTCGTAAGAAGCTAGAAGATCTTCAGAAGACACTCAATGAAGATATATGGCTTTCCTATACTCCACTGACCCTGTCGCTCAGATTCAAGAAGCCCAACGATGAAATTGTTTACAAGTACACACTGGCTGTAGAGGTGTTAAACTACAACGGCAAACCTCGTACTTACATACATGCTTACATAATGCGCCATGTCACAAAAGAGCTCATTGATAATTTGGTTGCAGATCTTCATGCACCAGGTGCTTTTGCTGGGGATAACGAGGCTAAGGCCCAAAGGAGATGGCTTCGTGCACTCAACAAAAGTGCGGCTAATGATGCAACAACAAACTTCCGTGAAGGGCTGATACTTGGGAAAGGTAACAAGGGTGTGGAGAAAGGAACAAAGAAGTTGCTTCATTATCCAGTTGAAGGAAGAGGATTTCTGTAGTATGACAGTTTTCAGACACTTGTAGCTATAGTTTGGACATTTGAATTTTAATAGATTAGTTGTAGTTGAGTTATTAAACTTATGATGCATCAACATATTGTTCTACATCATTGCAGAAAAGAGTTTAAAATTATTGACTTACAGTATGTGTCATCTTCAATCATTCTATAGCACTTGAGATAATGTGTGGTTTATGTTTAAGATAATTCAGTGTTATAGAGAGGGCAGGTGTGAAATTTGTCACAAGTACAGCATGGTACAGTATACAAAAGCAGTATAACAAAGACATTCTCTCATATACAGTCCAGCCTCTAGGGTGTAAAATTACAGTAATTATAAGCATGAAGTTGCGATAACGATGAAGCTGAAAATTAATGTGTGCGCATGAATTATAAGTTTTACCCATTAACTTTTATCAGTATACTGCTACTAAACACAGCTAACTTATATTCCTGACTTAAAGTTAAAACATCATTGTTAAAAAGGCCAAACTCTTTGTCCTATATGTGGCGATATTGCTGGATATGCTAAACTTTATATGGGTAAATATCTTTGCAAATCTATACCAAGCTGTCAGCCAGTTATCAGCAGTATGAGAAAGGTATATTGTCCTTACTGATGATGTGTAGATTGTACAAAGAATACAATAGATTGTGATGTGGTACAGTATCATAAAACCGCCGCTACACAACAATCATCATCATTAACATTTATTTGATATGGTGATTTTAATGGTTTGTAGAAAGTGGTAAATCAAATGCATCACAACATTTTCTAATCAACATACAGAACACATGTCCCACACCTGTTGTACGAGTTTATAGTTGTACACCTGTTGCTAGTTTAGCACAACTGGCAACACTAGAACTGGGACATCACAGAGTGGCACTTAATAAATATTAAGGCTTTACAGCACAAGTGTTGAAGGTCTGTAGGACCAGATACAGCCTATTTAAAGTTGTTATATTAAGTATGTTTGAAAAGCTAAAGAAAGGAGAAAAAATCTATGACTGGACTTGAGTAGCCTTGAACCAATGAATGCTTGAATGCTTACAGGAGTCTGCCAGGTGGTCAGAATGTTTTCTCCTTGTCAATTTCATGTATGGTTCATCCAATAGTGACTATTGCTATATTAATTGTATAACTGTATCACTACCTGTTGGCATAGACCTCAACATGCTTTGGCCGGGGACCCCAGCAAAGTGTACCAATGATGGAGCTGCTCTAACAGCATTATTTCCATTGATAATAATGAATGGTTTGGTCCTGAAAATTAGTACATACCAGCTTTGTTATAAGGTATTGTGGTTTCTAACCATTTGAAACAGGCTACAAAAAGATCACACACACCACTAAAGTGATAATAAAAGTGGTGTGATTATGTTTATGTAAGTATAACCATAGTAAAGGTTGCCATGAGGACTAATGATTCCATTGGTGATGACAAATGAGTAGTTGTGGTAGTAAAACAATAGAACTCTCTAAAGCTATTATTTGTGGTGGTACATGGTGCAGCTTTTACTTTGATGTTTTCACACTGGACAAGTCATGTCCAGTCTAGTATTATGTATACTCTAACAGTGTATCTAGTACCATAGTTGACATACACATACTTAATTTTAGGGTAATAGTAGGAAGAATATATTAAAACAGCTCTAAACCCAAACAGCTCTAAACCCAAACAGCTCTCTGTGTATCTTAAATAAAGCATTTATGTATGCGTTGCCAACTTACTTAATGTGTACCATCCACATGTACACACACACACACACACACACACACACACACACACACACACACACACACACACACACACACACACACACACACACACACACACACACACACACACACACACACACACACACACACACACACACACACACACACACACACACACACACACACACACACACACACACACACACACACACACACTGACACACACACACAAAATGCATCACACACTATGTGGATAATTATAATGTCAGTATTCACAACTTATAATTAACCATTCAGTAATTGCTGTGCTGTTGCCAGGCAAAGACATAAATGAAGCCATGTTATAGCGGATGTGTCATAAGGTGATTTAAGTGGTCACTGGGATAAAAACAAATTACTTTGTGCAAAAAAATAAACATCATGCTATATTCCTACTGGGTAATTATGACCATGCTGTGTAGTCATGGCAGTTTGTGTACACAGCATGTGTGTGATCTATTGATTTCAAAGCACATTTGGTGTTAAGACCAAACCACATTCGAACCACTGCTGGAAAATACTTTGGCAGCATGTTGATTATCGGTGATCCCATTTACCCTGGAGCCTTTGTCTTAAACACAAAATGGATGGACCGCAATGTTCTAGATTTCTGTATAATATATGCATCGTTGTGGATACCAAGTGGCTTCAAGATCCCAATGATCCTGAAACCTACAGTATTGTGTGGGTTACGTAACAAAAATGGACCCAAGTGAATCCAGATGCCCACGACTACCTTGAGACACAGCAAAAATCATGCTCCAATACTGCCTGTACTAACTCTGTCTCAGTTCTAGTCAACAATGAAACTACTAGTACAAAATATTTTCTAGACTGTAATGAAAATGGATCTTGGGACTATGGTTAGTTTTATCTCATATTCACAACTAGAAGTTTCAATAGTAATATAAAGACAGAATAAACACAAGCAGCATTGATACATGATTTTTGCTGTGAGCAAAAGATGATGATCAACACTATGACAAAAAATCCCACCACTATGTATGTTCAAGCCAGCTAATAATCTTAACATGTTCATGTCAATGTCTTTCGGAAGATACTCACTACTCGATTATAAAGGCCATGAGTCTATTGGAGATCAAAACCTTCTATGAGGTTGGTACTGAATGATAACCATTTGAATTCAATGGGATTAGTGTGGTGGCAAGGAATACGGTCAGGGTTAGCCTTGTTTGGCTTATGCCATTAGCTGTCACAACAAGTTATCAAGAGCCTATGAGAAAGCTCTATTGTCCTTATTGATGACATGTAGATTGTACAAAGGAATGAATACAATAGCTTGTGATGTGGTGAAGTATCATAGGTGGTGTCTACACAACAATTATTTCATCAGTTAACATTTATGGATATGGTGGTTTGTATGGTTTGTAGAATATGATTAATCAAAAGGAACCACAACATTCTTTAACATACAACATGCATGTCTTGAACCTACTGTATACATGAGTCTACTTATTGACTGACATTACACAGGGCTGGCCCTGAGGGTAGGCTGCCTAGCACCCAGATGCTGCTAGGGGGCCCAAAGGTATTGTCCCAGTTCTCAAAATGTAAATATACAACTACAGTAGATAGTGCATACTTTTAAGAAGAAATCATAAAATACGAATTGTTGCTCGAGATACATATTACCAATATACATATAGGAATAACTTGATATTCTAGTAATAAGTTATAATGGATTACATTTGGTGGTCACACATGATATTCATTGCATTGCATACTAGGATGCAGCCATACACAGTAGGAATTCATCAAATGTCATTACCTTTCTACCTCTCTTTGTACTACAATGGAAGACTAGGTAACAAATCCCATGACTGTATTGATATTAAAAAGAAATCACATAATGGAGGTCAGGTCCCCAGTGGCGTTGGTTTGCTTTCAGTTTCTTAACTGTGATGATGGATAATTAAGTAGTCACTGTGAACAGATGTAAGTTGAATGCACGCACCAATTTCAGAGGCACACTGAAATAATTTTATTAACTGACTTTAGTAGTAGAGTTTGGCTACTTTCCTTCGAGCCAGGGACATTAAGTTGGGAATGGATTCTATTCATATCTATGATGCTGTAAGTAGTGGCAGCTGGACAGAACAATCACAAGATCAAACATCACCGGATGGGCTACTCCGTGTCACAGTGTCGGCAGGCTGTGGTTTGCTGACAGCTTCGAGACTCTGTAAAGATTGAAGATGAACATAATAATACAATAGCATAATAATATTATTATAAGTTATTTATGATTTTACACAACTACATTTAGCATAGTTACTGTAGCTGGAGGTAGAATACACTGCGGAGACAGTGCTCAGTATGCATATACGTAGCTGGCAGCTAACATTACAAATATAGCTACGTATGCAGCCCATGCTTAGTGTAGGATACCATTGCACAACAAGTATACAAATGTATGCTAGCTCTACATGGGTTAAATGTTAGTTTGTGTGTGAGCATGGAAGGTATGCTTGAATTACAGTAGCACATAGCAAGCAGCATTTTTGCAATTGACAAAGCTATGGTGGTTTTTATATAATCATATCAAATAGGCCAAAAATATATCACATCACTGAAGTGATAATTGTAGAAACAGGTGTTGGGTTGCCATGTGAACTAAACCACTAATTGGTCCATTACATAGTGTGTAGTAGTAGACTCTCTATATGATGTGAAGCTAGTATTTGTAGTGATCCATAACGACAGCCTTACTTTGATGTTTGTGCTTGCTATAACCACTCCAAGCAAACATCCTAGTAACATAGTGTCAAAACTACAGGCACTCATGCAATGCCTACGTATACAACATACGCAGTAGTGGCTTTAGTCTATAACAGGAAAAGTAGGGAGGGAAGGTTCTTTTGAGGTTCTAAAATAGCTCTTGGTGTGGGAGGATTTAACAATCCAAAAGGAGTGACTAACTACAGGTCTACAGCCTATATATTATACAGTCTAGCTAGCTATGATATGTACCTACGTGACAGCAGTAAGTGAAAACCACTCCTCAACATTAATGACTTAAAAAAAAAACCTGCAGTGATTGATGTTGCCAGACAATCACTTTAAGTGAAGCCATAATGTAGTCAATATGCCTCAAGGGGATTCGAGTAGTCTCTGGGATGAAAATAATTTTCTTTCCGTAATAAAAGACTGTATGACTAATTGTAAATGTATAAATTTCGAGATATAAAGCAAAGATCACTTAAGGATACCTGTTATATGAAGCATAGAGCAAACCATCACTGCATGAAGAGGTTTTCACAAACAGCCAAGCAACCGCAAAATCCATGAATTTTATATAACCTCGAAAATTTGTTTGTTAATAGCTCCAACAAGGCTATACAGTGGAACCTGTGTATACCGGTCATGGGGGTAACTGTGAGTTTATTGAAATGGTAACAGATTATTGGTGATTTGTTGGTTTTGTATTGTAACTCAGGACATTCACGTCCCATCCAAAATATTTTCAAGTAATGCCTAAAACACTGAAACTAGAGATTATACCAACATATGGAGAGACCTTCTTTGCAGTACATTTTAGTAGTGTTGTAACTGCTTCATGCTTGTTTATTGGTCATGACAATCAGTTGCCAAATTGTTCAGATGAATTGTGTTGATTATTTCTGTATGTAACGTTAAGCATTCCACTGATCAAAGGTGTAAAGTTTTGCATTTTAGTGGCATAGCATGGATCATTGTATTATCACAGAATTTTAGGACTAGAGATTGTAAACACACACACGCGCACGCACGCACACATGTATACTGTGTGTATCAAAAAAATTTAAATTCACCAGTTATGATTTACCATTCAGTGATCACAGAGCTGTAGTCAGACAAAGACATATGATGAAGCCATATTATAGTCAGTATGTCACAAAGGAGATAAGTGGTCACAGGGATAAAAACAAATTGCTTTATGTAAAAAACAGACATCATGATATACTCCTATTGGGTTATGACACTAACAGATCATGCTGTGTAGTGGTGGTAATTTGTGTACACAGCATGTGCGATCTATATACCTATTGATTTCAAGAACATTTTGGTGTTAAGACCAAACCACATTCAAATCACTGCTGGAAAATACTTTAGCACCATGGTGATTTGTTGGTGATCCCATTTATCCAGTCTTTGTCTTAAACACAAAATGGATGGATCACAATGATATAGATTTCTGTATACTATATACATCATTGTGGATACCAAGTGGCTTCAAGGTCCCAATGATCCTCAAACCTACATTATTGTGTGGGTTACATAACAAAAATGGGCCCGAGTGAATTCAACATGGGTTATGGGATGCCCACGACTACCTTGAGACATAGCAAATCATGTTCCAATACTGTCTATACTAACTCTGTCTTTAGTCAGCAATGAAACTAGCTACTGGTATAACATATGTACTACATAGATTGTAACAAAAAATATAATGGACCTATGGCTTGTTTTTGTCTCATATTCACAACTAGAAGTTACAATACTAATATAAAGACACAATAAATACAAGCAGTATTGGTATATGATTTTTGCTGTGTGTGAAAGGTGATGATAACCAACACTACGAAATTAAAAAAACAAAAAAAAAACACCATTACATATATTCAAGCTACATAGGTGAAAATTTCAGGGTCGGATACAGACTTTTAAAAAGGGGGGTTCCACTTTGGAATTGCAACTTCAGCTGCCCCTCACCATACTCACCATAGATGCCCTCACCAACTACATTTCCTTGTTTATACTGTATACATAACTTGCTACACTACTCCTCAAAAGACTACTGTGACTGCTCTATTAGAGTATCTTGAGTAAGAGAGGCTCTTTCAAAAGGGGGGTTCCATGGAACCCTTTGACCCCCCCTGGATCTGCCCCTGAATTTGGTAAACCCTTTGAATTCAAGAGACTTAGTTTGTGATTACTAAGAACACAGCTAGTCGGTTTGGCCATGCCATTAACTGTCAACAACAAGCCTATGAGAAAGGTCTATTGTCCTTATTGATGACATGTAGATTGTACAAAGGAATGAATACAACAGCTTGCGATGTGGTGAAGTATCTCTACACAACAAATATATCATCTGTAACATTTTTGGATTTGATGGTTAAGATGCATGGCTTGGAGAATATGACCAATCAAAGGCACTGCAACATTCTTTAACATACAACATGCTTGTCTTGCACCTGCTGTATACATGGGTCTACACATTGGCTGACATTACACAGGACCGGCCCTGAGGGTAGGCAGAGTAGACAGCTGCCTAGCACCCCAAAGCTAGGGGGCCCTAAAGGTTATAAAGAAAGGTATTATCCCAGTTCTCAAAATTTAAATATACAACTACAATAGATAGTGCATACTTTTAAGAAGAAATCATAACATATAAATTGTTGCTTGAGATACATATTGCCAATATGCATAATATGAATCAATTCATATTCAAGTAATGAGCAATAAGTTATACTGGAATATATTTGGTTGTTGAATATAATATTCATTGCACTGTGCACTTGAATGCAGCCATACACATTAGGAATTCATCTTAATGTCATTAGCTTACCACCTCTCTTCCCACTACACAATGGGAGGCTAGGTAACAAATCCCATGACTATATCGATTTTTTTAAAATCACATAATGGAGGTCAGGTCCCCAGTGGCGTTGGTTTGCTTTCAGTTTCTTAACTGTGATGATGGATAATTAAGTAGTCACTTTGTATGCATGTAAGTTAAAATCATGCACTAATTTCAGAGGTACACTAATCTTTAGTACTATGCTCTACTTGGGTTAAATGTTTGTGTGTGTGTGTGTGTGTGTGTGTGTGTGTGTGTGTGTGTGTGTGTGTGTGTGTGTGTGTGTGTGTGTGTGTGTGTGTGTGTGTGTGTGTGTGTGTGTGTGTGTGTGTGTGTGTGTGTGTGTGTGTGTGTGTGTGTGTGTGTGTGTGTGTGTGTGTGTGTGTGTGTGTGTGTGTGTGTGTGTGTGTGTGTGTGTGTGTGTGTGTGTGTGTGTGTGCATGGAAGATACACTTGTAAAGCATCAAATAGTACACAGCTGCACTTTTTGTAACTTACAAAGGTATTGTGGTTTGTATACAGAAGAGGCTAAAACAATATCACATTGCTGAAGTGATAACAAAAGTGGTGTGATAATGTTTGTAGAAACAGGTGTAACAACTAAACCACTAACTGGTCCATTACATAGTGTATAGTAGTAAACTCTCTATATGATGTGAAGCTAATATTTGTAGTGATCCATAGTGACAGCATTACTATGATGTTTGTAAGTTATGCCCACCACTCCAAGCAAACATCCTAACATAGTGTCTAAAGGTACTCATGTGTTGCTTGATATATACGTACATATATACAGATAGTGACTTGAGTCTATACCAGGGAAAGTAGGGAGGGAGGGCTCTCTTGAAGTTCTAAAATACCTCCAGATGTGGGAGGATTCAACAATCCAAAACTACAGGTCTACAGCCTATATATTATACAGTCTAGCTAGCTATGATATGTATATGACAGTAGTAAGCGAAAACCACTCCTCAACATTGTTTGACAATGACTTTTGAAACAATTTAAAAAAAAACAACAACAAAAAAACATGCAGTGATTGATGTTGCCAGACAGAGACTTTAAGCGAAGCCATAATGTAGTCAATATGCCTCAAGGGGATTCAAATAGTCTCTGGCATGAAAATAATTTTCTTTCTGTAATAAAATACTGTATTTGATTGTAAACAGTGGCGGATTTAGGGGGGTTTCAAGGTTTCCACGGAAACCCCCTTTGAAATATGATTGCGTAACAATTAAATGTTTTGATTATTGCGGTGTGCGCCTCGATCGAGATACTCTAATAGAGCAGTCACAGTAGCCATTAAAGCAGTGCGTAGCAAGTTATTTAATAGGCTGTGACCCTTTTTTTTTTTGGTCTCACCTTACCAAACCAAACAATGTAGTGCAAACTTTTGCATATCTCATGTCAGTGTATATCTCCACCTTCTTAAACTGGAAACCCCCTTTGTAAATTCCTAGATCCGCCACTGGTAAATGTATAAATTTCAAGGAGATCACTTGATGTCTTCTTAAAAGTATGTACTAACTAGTGTACGTAGATATATATTTATATTTTGAGAACTTAGGTCAACCTTTAGAGCCTTTAAGACCCCCATAGCCTCAGGGTAGTTATGCAACCAATGTAGCAGGTGCTGCAGGACATGCATGTTGTATGCTAAAGAATGTTGTGGTGCCTTTGATTGGTCATATTCTGCAAGCCATACAAACCACCACATCCATAGCTACTGACTATATAATTGTTGTGTAGACAACACCTATGATACTTCACCACATCACAAGCTATTGTATTTATTCCTTTGTACAATCTACATGTCATCAATAAGGACAATAGAGCTTTCTCATAGGCTGTTGATACTGTAGCTTGCTGTTGACAGCTAATAGCATAGCCAAACCAAGACTAACTCTGGCTGTATTCCTGGAATTCAAAGGGTTATCATTCAGTACCAACCTCATAGAAGGTTTTGATCTCCAACACACTCATGGCCTTTATAATCAAGTAGTGAGTATCTTCTGAAAGATATTAGCATGAATATGTTAAGATTGTTAGCTGGCTTGAATATACATAATGGTGGGATTATTTCATAGTGTTGGTTATCATCATCTTTCGTTCACAGCAAAAATCATTTACCAATATTGCTTGTATTTATTCTGTCTTGTATTAGTATTGGAACTTCAATATGAGACAAGAAACAGGCCATAGTGTTGTAACTGCTTCATGCTTGTTTATTGGTCATGACAATCAGTTGCCAAATTGTTCAGATGAATTGTGTTGATTTATTTCTGTATGTAACGTTAAAAATTCCACTGATCAAAGGTATAAAGTTTTGCATTGATCATTGTATTATCGCAGAATTTTAAGACTAGAGATTGTAAACACACACACACGCACGCACGCGCACACACACAGCTATGTGGATAAGAATATAACATCAGTGTATACTGTGTGTATCAAAAATTAAAATTCACTAATTATGATTTATCATTCAGTGACCACAGAGCTGTTGTCACACAAAGACATATGATGAAGCCATATTATAGTCAGTATGTCACTAAGGAGATAAGTGGTCACCAGGATAAAAACAAAATTAATTGCATTATGTAAAAAAAAAATTAACATCATGATATCATCATACTCCTACTGGGTTATGACACTAACAGATCATGCTGTGTAGTCATAGTAATTTGTGTACACAGCATGTGTGTGATCTATATACCTATTGATTTCAAAAGCAAATTTTGATGTTAAGACCAAACCACATTCACACCACTGCTGGAAGATACTTTAGCACCATGGTGATTGTTGGTGATCCCCTTTATCCAGCTTTTGCCTTAAACACAAAATGGATGGACCACAATGTTCTAGATTTCTGTACATGCGTCATTGTGGATATACTAAGTGGCTTCAAGATCCCAAAGATCCCAAAACCTACAGTATTGTGTGGGTTACATAACAAAAGTGGACCTGAGTGAATCCAACATGGGTCATGGAATTCCCACAACTAACTACCTTGAGACACAGCAAAATCAATACTGCCAGTACTAACTCTGTCTTTAGTCAGCAGTGAAACTACTGACTAAAGACAGAGTTAGTTACTGGTATAAAATACGTACTGCATAGACTGCAACAAAAATGGACCTCGGGACCTATGGCTTGTTCTAGTCTCATATTCACAACTAGAAGTTACAATAATAATATAAAGACACAATAAATAGAAGCAGTATTGGTATATGATTTTTACTGTGAGTGAAAGGTGATGATCACCAACACTACGAAAAAAACACACCATTACATATATTCAAGCTACCTTTTATGAATTTGGTAAACCCTTTGAATTCAAGAGACTTATTAGTTTGTGATTACTAAGAACACCGCCAGGGTTAGCCTCGGTTTGAACATGCCAATAACTGTCAACAACAAGCTATCAACAGCCTATGAGAAAGGTCTATTGTCCTTATTGATGACATGTAGATTGTACAAAGGAATGAATACAACAGCTTGCGATGTGGTGAAGTATCTCTACACAACAAATATATCAACTGTAACATTTTTGGATTTGATGGTTAAGATGCATGGCTTGGAGAATATGACCAATCAAAGGCACCGCAACATTCTTTAACATACAACATGCATGTCCTGCACCTACTGTATACATGGGTCTACACATTGGCTGACATTACACAGGACTGGCCCTGAGGGTAGGCAGAGTAGACAGCTGCCTAGCACCCCAAGGCTAGGGGGCCCTAAAGGCTATAAAGAAAGGTATTACCCCAGTGCTCAAAATTTAAACATACAATTACAGTAGATAGTGCATACTTTTAAGAAGAAATCATACAATATAAATTGTTGCTTGAGATACATATTGCCAATATGCATAATATGAATCAATTGATATTCAAGTAATGAGCAATAAGTTATACTGGAATATATTTGGTTGTTGAATATGATATTCATTGCACTGTGCACTTGAATGCAGCCATACACATTAGGAATTCATCTTAATGGCATTAGCTTACCACCTCTCTTCCCACTACACAATGGGAGGCTAGGTAACAAATCCCATGACTGTAATGATTTTTTTAAAGTCACACAATGGAGGCCAGGTCCCCAGTGGCGTTGATTTGCCTTCAGTTTCTTAATTGTGATGACGGATAATTAAGTAGTCACTTTGTATACATGTAAGTTGAATGCATTCACTAATTTCAGAGGCACACTGAAATAATTTTATTAATTGTCTTTACTATGCTCTACATGGGCTAAATGTTAGTTTGTGTGTGTGTGTGTGTGCGTGTGATTGTGTGTGTGTGTGTGTGTGTGTGTGTGTGTGTGTGTGTGTGTGTGTGTGTGTGTGTGTGTGTGTGTGTGTGTGTGTGTGTGTGTGTGTGTGTGTGTGTGTGTGTGTGTGTGTGTGTGTGTGTGTGTGTGTGTGTGTGTGTGTGTGTGTGTGTGTGTGTGTGTGTGTGTGTGTGTGTGTGTGTGTGTGTGTGTGTGTGTGTGTGTGTGTGTGTGTGTGTGTGTGTGTGTGTGTGTGTGTGTGTGTGTGTGTGTGTGTGTGTGTGTGTGTGTGTGTGTGTGTGTGTGTGTGTGTGTGTGTGTGTGTGTGTGCATGGAAGATACACCTGTAAAGCATCAAATAGTACACAGCTGCACTTTTTACAACTTACAAAGGTATTGTGGTTTGCATACAGAAGCAGTGGCGTAGCCAAACCCGGGCAAGCCAGGGCATTGCCCGGGCATCAGACTTCTTTGCCCCACCATCAGCTCCTAGAGTAATTATAAAGGCGTGGGCTGGATAGCTTGAGATTTTGTTAAAGGTTAAAGTTACTTAACTAGTCACTGCACAACTTATACAACACTCACCGTGCCATTTTCGCCGATGGTTTCCTTCTTTTTGGCTAAACAGAGATGGGTTATCCGAGGGATTTTCCCTACGAGTAACTTGATTGTGCACAAATAGAGGAGGCAATAAATAGAAGCAAGATCACGTGATTACAAAAAACTGCGCAGCATTGTGGGAAGGAGTGAAGGAGAAAGAATTAGTTTCACTATAGTGGGCTGGACGGTTTACATTTGGATTAAGTGATCACGGTAGCTATTGGTGTGGTCAAAACTCGGGAGGCAAAGCAGTCTAGAGGTATTTGTGAAATTAGCACCCATCTATCCGTGTGGATACTGCTCAGTTCAAACGGTATGGATTACTTGTTCAGTCAGCGATTCTTTTCTTTTTGTTTCCACTTTTCTAGGCTAACAACTGTAGTGGCAGAGCATAGTCATCACGTGATAGAGCGCCTCGTGCTTTAATTCAAGAATCTTTGTAGTCTGGTATTAAGACACGTGTAGCTAGATGTATGTAATATGTTAGAAGGCCAATAGCTAGCTAGCTAGGCATTCGCTTCTATTAGGTTGATATTAGTCATCTTGCATACAGTAGTGTAGGATGATACATAATGCATTTTTAAAATGTTATATTGATGTCCATATGAAGATGGGCATGTGTACGTGTGTTGCGGCATGGGAAATGGCTTGCCCACCCATTGCCCAGGCATGGCAAAAAGTCTGGCTACGCCACTGTACAGAAGAGGCTAAAACAATATCACACTGCTGAAGTGATAACAAAAGTGGTGTGATAATGTTTGTAGAAACAGGTGTACGTTTCCATAACAACTAAACCACTAACTGGTCCATTACATAGTGTATAGTAGTAAACTCTCTATATGATGTGACACTAATATTTGTAGTGATACATAGTGACAGCATTACTATGATGTTTGTAAATTATGCCCACCACTCCAAGCAAACATCCTAACATAGTGTCTAAAGGTACTCATGTGTTGCTTGATATACACGTACATATATACAGATAGTGACTTGAGTCTATACCAGGGAAAGTAGGGAGGGAGGGCTCTCTTGAGGTTCTGAAAATACCTCCAGATGTGGGAGGATCCACCAATCAAAAGGGGTTTCCACTGTGAGGGCTGGATAACTGCTGTCTAGCTAGCTGATAAGTATGTGATAATAGTAAGCGAAAAACCACTCCTCAACATAGCTTGATAATTTTAAGACTTTAGAAACTGATTTCAAAAAAAATGCTGCCAGACAAAGATCTTAAGTGAAGCCAGAATGTAGTCACTATGCCTCAAGGGGATTCAAGTGGTCTCTGGGATGAAAATAATTTTCTTTCTGTAATAAAAGACTGTATTTGAGGCATTTTGAGCAATTGCAAATGTATTAATTTCAAGGTATAAAGCAAAGATCACTTAAGGATACCTGTTACAAACCATCATTGCATAAAGAGATTTTCACAAACAACCAAGCAACTGCAAAATCCATATATCCATTTAAAATTTGTATGTTAACAGTTTGGCTACACAGTGGAACCTGTGTATACGGACTATACCATCACCTTGGGGCCAGATATTTCTGGCCTTTATTATACAGGTGGCTGTTATAGAGAATAATTTTGCACAGGGCAGTCAGAAACATTTTAATGGCTATGACCATTACAATTAAGAGGCTTGCACCACCATAAATGGCAAGGCGTTATAGATGTTACTGATAGAGATTGACTACTTAACAGTTAAAGGCAAGAAGTGTGATAATCGGTGAGTTTATTGAAATTGTGCCAGATTGTTGGCTGAACAAGCTGATTCGTTGGTTTTGTATTGTGACTGTGGAGTTTCACGTCGCACTCCAAAATATTTTAAATGTATTTTCAAGTAATGCTGCCTTCCTCTGAAACCAGAGATTATATCAACATTATGTAGAGGCCTTCTTTGCAGTACGTTTCAGCAGTATTGTAACTACTTCATGCTTGTCTATTGGTCATGACAATCAGCTGTCAAATTGTTCACAAGTAATGTACTGATTAACTTGAAATTTTGTACGTAATGTTAAAAATTTACAGAGATTCCACCGATCAAAAGTGACAGGTTTTGCATTTTAGTGGCATAGCATGGATTATTGTATAACCACATAATTATAGGACTAGAGCCGGATTGAACGAAATTGAAAGCTATATTGTAAAGTACCACTTGCAATTCCTAGTCATTTCTCTCATTTGTTTGTGCACTGAACCTCGCTTTAAAAATCTCTGAATGCCTATAAAAGCATTAATAGAAGTGCCGAAGGTGCCGTTTGGGTGCTTACAACTTCCTCCTCCTGTAGCAAAAGCCATCATGGGTGAGAAGGAAGTTACTATTTCCTTTGCTGGTGTCAAGATATGCACATGGTATACGAGGCCATTGTAGAGATTTTATAATAATGTAACAACTAAATAATTCTTTTGACTCACTTTTGGTGGTATGATAGTTTTCGTGGTGATTTGGCGGCAACAATACAATTTTTTGTAAACAAAAGATCACACATATACTGTACCAGGAGCCCATAAGTGCCGTAAGGCACAAAGGAGCGTTTGACATCTGCTAAGTCTCTGCACCACTGTTGGTAATATTTTCTGTATTCATAAATTCAACTCAATTCCTTTTAAGGATAGTCATAAATTGTGTTAACATGTTTGCATGGTTTAGTGGGTAACTACAGGGTATTATGTGCTATGCCACAGACTGCCAATGCAATTGGTGGCTTTCTGTAAAAGGAAGCATTCAATGCTATAATTTACTGGTGTAAATTAATGCTAAAAACATGGAATAATACCATAACTAGCAATACCAATTAGTCTACAGTAGCATACAGCAACTTTTCCCCCAAGATTCTTCAAAACTTAATTATCAACAGGGGGCCAGTGCCCCCCGACAGAGGCCAGTTCCCTCAAAAGTGCCTCCTTTAAAATTTCCTAATTTATTTACAGTATGTAGATTGTACTTTATGAGGAGTAAGTTGTGTTCTTTATATTGTAAAAATATGTAGTTAGCAGGTATGGTGGCCTTGAGGATCAGCTGCAGGTGAAGGCTGCATGTTCTTATGATGACCTGGACAACCACTGATGACAAGTGAACATGTAAAACATGATGTATTGGCTGATGGCTTCTAGCCAACTGCTACAAGTACTTTGTATTTTTTTCTATACAAAGGTGTTATTTTGCTTGTAACAATTCTAGCACTAACCAGACACTTAGATATTCTATACTTATGCTTCATCCCAAAAAGCAAGGGTCTTCCAAAATCTAATCATACAGTACTATCGTACTGTATAGCAGGGGCCACAAAGGTGTGGGAGTGGCCCATGGAACAACATCGCCCAAAACCAGTCTTACTTTTCCCTGACGATGATGAAGGTAAAACTAAGCCCAAACAAGCCTTCAGGTTGACCAGAAATACTTTCAAAAAGTTGCTATGAATTATTATTTTTAATTATTAAAACAAATTTTCTACTGACTGACTGACTGATTGAGCAACTGAGTAACTAACTGATTCCTTCAGACAAGCGCAACTCGATAATGGCTAAAGCTACAGGGTTGGATTTTTCACAAGCGCAACTCAATGTCGCTTTGGCCCAAGAGGTGCCTTTTGGCATACCACAGTATGTACAATGCATTCTTCATGGACTTATCAGTGTCCTCCTTTGTGTCCCATTCATCTTTAACTGACAGGAAAAAGTGTCGATATGGCTGTAGCATGTGATGGTTTCCCTTCGCAACGGAAATCATCCGCACTACTCATAGTGGTTACTTTGATTGCAGAGGCACTTTTGAACAGTTTTTGATTTGTAACGGGTTGAACATAGCTGACAACGAAGCATAATGGATACTTCACTTTTCAGATAATTGATAGCTGGGGGGTGTGGCACCATTTTTTTAGATGCTGTAAGCATGGGTTTACCAGTAATAATTATTTTATAAAATAAAATAAGTTAACAAGCAAGTACATAAAAATTTTGGAATTTTCAACTGGAGTAGGGACCATAGCACATCGAAATAAGCTGGAGTAGCACATGATACTAAATCACAGTAAAGCAATAAAAAGTGTTATTTCTCTACTGTCACTGTAATTGATGAAGTAGCCTTACTATTGCAATGAACAATTTTAGCATTTCGGTATTATAATATACAATTTTCAAGTTTACAATCATCCATCATCTATACCACATCGATACATGTATACATACAACATGCACTTATGGAAAATACTTTATATGCATATCCCAATATTATCAATAGCACAATATTATGATTTGTTGCTGATAGTATGAAATTAGGCACAACACAATACAGTCAATATAGTGTTGCTTATAGAGCAGAAGTTGTGTTGGATATGTACTAGTATGTAGTAATGCAATACCTTATACCGGCTAGGTGTATATACATTAGTAGGCCTGAGTCAAAACATGTTCAAAATTTTGTCCAAAAATTATGCTCATCAGTGGTCCTCCTAGATTAGCAACATTCCTTACAATTATCTTTTAATCAGTGAATGCTCTCTTAGAGTATTTCATTACAAAGTGACTGTTCTATTAGAGAGTATCGATCTAAGCAGCTACCATATGGAGGGAAACTGGTGGACGGAAACTTTGGTGGACCGAAATATTGGCGAATAAAACAAAAACATCAAATTGTAGCAAAGCACATGCCATTGTTTTATTAATTACCAATCGTTATACCTGGCATGGTGCCACATTTGGCGTCTAATCGAACGTCTAATATTCAACACCATAATATCATGCAACAATCACAGAAGGTCAGACTATAGTAGATATTCATGGTAGAACTCATGTTGTGTCTGGACTCCGGATACCCCATGTACTAGCTCAATTAGTCCATGGCACTGGTAGATCGATGATTCGGTAGCCCTTGGCTGAGAGTTATTTGAGGGACATTTAATAAGACAATATGGCACCTTATTGTGAATACACAATGGCCCACAAACACCCCCATAGCGTTTAATCAAAATTTCTCAACACTAGTTCATTTTGTGGCTACTATACATCAAAACTTGAAGTGATTGGCCATACACATGGAATTGAGTTGGGCCAGTTTGGCTCAGAGTATGAAACCAAAACCTTGGACTGCTTAATTGCATCAGCAGCAGATACACATACATAAAATTACATATAGTAAGCAAGCCGGGTGTTTTCCACAAGAGTAAAATATTTGGATGCAGAAAATTTCGCTAATTCATGGTCATCGTCTAATTTGCCAAATTTTGCCAGCACCAGAGTTTCCCTTCATATGGTATGTGCACATTTGAGTGCTTTACT
The DNA here is from genome assembly GCF_963678975.1 of Dysidea avara. Classification (NCBI taxonomy): domain Eukaryota; kingdom Metazoa; phylum Porifera; class Demospongiae; order Dictyoceratida; family Dysideidae; genus Dysidea; species Dysidea avara. The sequence goes on from NC_089273.1 coordinate 28,009,258, forward strand.
GCAGTTCACATTTTCAACTGACTGCTCTATTAGGGAATAACGATAGGAATTAAGCTCTATAGTTTGAAATATCCACCAGCACTACGCTGGTAAGTACTCTATATGGTATTTATGATACTAGCATATTTGACGCAGGCCTACACATTAGCCATGCTGTGGCAGTTTAACATGCTAACAGTATTAATAATACTTAAAGATGCAGCAGAATTGTCTGACTTTATGATTAATGATAGTAAACTAGACTAGTTTATGTACCTATACTTTTGTAGAATGTCTTCTCAAACAATTTCTCTGGCCAACACTGAGATTACACTTTTTCGGGAGTTGCTGCATTCACTTACTGGTCAACACTGCAATCTCTGATTCAGCTCCTAAAACAAACAGGTTTATAGTGTTACAACATACACTTCTATATTGGAATGTACCATACATTCACACAGTAGGGCAAAAATATTATGCACTAGCATGTGACTGTTTCAAGCAGTCACACCTTAACAACATACCATATCACACCAGTCCCTTGACCTTTAACTGTCAGTCACATAATTAGAAAGTAGAGTGGCTAATTAATCGGTTTTTGATTAAATCAAAGCTGATGTTAATCTCCACTGCACTGTGTAGTATGATGTTGGGGAGGCTAGACATAAGTTATTTGGCATTTTAATTAAGATATGTGTTGATGGTTTAGTGGTAACTACAAGCCATGCCCATAATAAACTGTCAGGTTTAGGCCATGCCCAACAGTAAACTGAGGTTTTAGGTTTCTATGTAATACCAGCCACTTGTCTCAACTGTATAGCAGTAGTAAAATGTACTTAAAACCTGTTTACCATGAGTAACTTTTACTTGTGGTATATATCAAACTGGACATTCTAGCCTAGAATGAGCTGTATATCAATGGTTATGTCACTAATATGAGTCATTTAATAATGATGAGGATGAGTGTTAGTGCCATTAGTGTATATCAGATTGGTTATCGGTATTGGCTAATTCTGTTGCTTAATATCGGTTATCGGAATAACCGGCTAATTTGGATATCGGTGTAACACTAATTAACAGTTTCTTTTGTGATCCAGTATGTAATTACTAATTCCAATATACGGTTTAATTGTATTACTTAGAGAAGCAAGTAAACTGTACACCATCTTATTGTCTGTTTGTGGAGAGTTCGATGTCACATGTGTTTATTTAAAATGTCAAGATTGTCATATTAAAAATGCCATCAAGTATGCACAAGTGAACAACTATATGTGACTGAGCCTGCAAAAACAGGGCATGTGGGCACAAACTACACTGTGTCACTCTACAGGTCATATCTCAGTGCTGGAACAGAATATTTGAATTGTGTTACTTGCATCATAAACCCAATTAAATTCTTACCAGCTGCGCAAAATTGCACTGCCATAGCATAATGGTACAAAGTTATGAGTGATGAAAGTTTGAAAAAGTAGGCAAAAATCACGTGCCCACATACCCTATTTTTGCAGGCCCGGTCACATATCTTGGGTACATTTGCCGTTTATGGCAAACATTTAACGTAAATCCCAACTCTGTAGAGAAGTGCAAGTAAAACTTATGGCTGTGAATTGAAAGTATCTGTATTTCAGTGCAGTCATTGTACAAATTGATTTCTTTGCTCTTCCTACTCTCTACTACTAAACTATACTCACCATAATAGGCTGAAACTTTATTGGAGCGAGCCTGACCCCACTCTAGTGAGTCTACGGTATGTACCTCTCGTTCATGGACAATTACAAGGAACACAAATTACTTTAAAATGCTACCATATAAGGATGGTACATACGTTTATAATACAAACAATAACCGGCATGATTTACTAACACTCCATATAAGGCTGGTACATACATATTCCTTATTTTTCATGCACTGACAGTGGACAACACAGATGATAGAGTTGAATTGCTCCTTAAGTATTGCAGAGAACTTTCTACAATGCAAATGGAAAGAGAAACACCAGAAGGAGCAGATTTGAGGAGAGCATGCAAGAAGAAGGGAATGCGTCAACGTGACAGAAAAGACAAATATAAATTCCGGAATTATAGAAGAGCTATGAGACAACACCACGACAGGCACAGGAGAGATCACTTATCTACAAAACTATAAAAACCCAAACAAGCTTTCAGATTGACCCGAAATGCTTTCAACAAATTATCACGGATGTAAAAAAATTATTTAACAGAATTTTCTACTCAGTCCTGATGTGCGTAACTCGATAACGGCTAAGGCTACAGGCTTGATTTTTTCACTGTTCGATGTCGCTTTGACCCTGTAAGTGTCTTTTGTCATACCGCAGTATGTACAATGCATTCTTCATGGACTTACCAGTGTATTCCTTTGTGTCCCATTCATCTTTGCTGACAGCGAAGTGTCAATTTTGGTGGTAGCACGTGATGGTTTCCCTTTATAATGGAAATTGTCCGTATTTACGTATTATAGTAGCTACTTTGATTGCAGAGGTGCTTTTTGAACAGTTTTGATTCGAAATGCTGTATAACAGGTTGAACATAGCTGGCAATGAAGCATAATAGATATATACTTCACTTTTCAGATGATAATTGGTGAGCGGTGTCATTTCTTTCTTTTGATGCAGTATGAGTGGGTTCACCAGTCATAATCATTATATTTTCCAAAAAAAGTTAATAAACAAGTACACAAAAGAATTAGGAAGTTTCAACTAGATTAGGGACCATAACACATCGATAAAAAGTACTAAACAAGCTGGAGTAGTGCATGATATTACATCACAGTAAAATAAATAAGAAGTAATATGAACTACAGGTACAGTATGCAGTTTTTGCTGAGACGGTCACACTATGACATCGATGCATGAGTACCGGCCAAGTAGCCTTGCTAACACAATGCAGAGGTGCAAAACTATTCAGTTAAAAGCACCGTTCTTCAGAATACAGTAACGTGGATTATACCTTGTCAATCACTTGCACTGATTTGCACAGGTGTGATCATGTGATTGTTAGTGGCTAAGGAGTACATGTTTCCTCCGTATTACTTTTTATTCCATTGGGTCAATATGTTAAGGGGAAAAGCAGTCTCACAAAATATCTGTATCACCACACTACATGTCACACCCCTTGGGACAATTAGCAGGTTGGGTAGATTCGGGTACTTTTATCACATTGTACATGGTGTTGCCAATGGATAAGTATAAACAGTGGACCTGGGGACCAGGGATACAAGGACCTGCAGAGATCCTTTTTCATGGAATTTTACATACTTTGCAATGTTTATACATTCTGTGCTTTTACCAGACACTGTGTTTAATTCAATTGGAAATAAAAAGCACCTCTGAAAATTGCCTGCAGTAGCCTACTTGTGCTGCACAAACAGCATGTTAGCCTATTATGTCACCAGTTAATAAAGTTCAGTGCACACGAATTTACCTTCAGTGAAGCGATTACTTCAATGTACACCAGCAGCTCGATAAACAGAGTTTGTGCCAGCATATGGAGGCAACAACCTGTTAGGAACAAGCCCTTGATCAATACTACAATTGCTGAAAGCGTGAAGGAGTGTATACAAGACACTTATAATTTCTTGGCACTGTGCAATTAAGGAACCATCATGATGAAAGGACAGAGAAAGAGTATATGAGACTATAGCCACTGTGAATTGCAAGGGTATCTAGTACAAGGATAGAATGTATAACCCAAAAATTCCACAAAACGTAGGGTCCCCTTGGGTGCGGGTCCTTGGATCCCCGGTCTCCGGCTGGGTCCAGTGTTTATACCTACCCGTCACTGATCACTTAGGTAAGCCTTACAAAGATTTGATAAAGATCGCTTGACGTAGCTCACAATCAGAATCACCTACCCCACCACTTTTATTGCTACTTTTGTACCTCGTTTTGTACGGCCACTTTATTCGCGTTACGTCTACTGTATAAACAGACATGATTGCGTACTTACGTACTTGCTTCGTGTTTCAATTGCCCACTCCAGTTCCAGTCAGGGATTGTCACCAGTAGCTTGCACACGCTGTAGGTCGCGGTCAAAGTTTTGACCGGATTTCAACTTGACCTGTGGCCGCCTATCAGTGCTCGACCTGCAACTTAAACGTCTCGAAGTCCCTGTCTTGCGAGCTGTCTTGAAGTCGTGGCCGCTTCTCCTATGCGCGATTGCGCTTGTAACTTAGTATAGATATAATAATTTCTTGGTGCGTCAGGTGCATGCTACCAGCCTGCACCTAAGATCAAGTTCTAAGAGTCAGCTAAGATCAGGAAGTATTCTTCTCTTCATCTTTTTACTTCTCAACTCGATGTGTTAAGACCCTGGATGCTTGGGGACCAATAGCACGTAGCTATTTGGTATTTAGCCATCTACCTAAGATCGTACTAAGAGTCAGCTAAGACCAGGAAGTAGCTATTCTTCTCTAACTTCATCTTTTTACTTCTCCCCTCTAAATGTTGAGACCCTGGGTGCTTGGGGATCATTTGCACGTAGCTATTTAGTATTTATGTGATTTGTGAAAAGACAGGGTGGCACCAAAAGGCAAACATATGAATCTGTTAACAAACCATCTTTGTAGCAGCATAGATACTACACTGTGTAGTATCCATGGTAGCAGTTCAAGAATAATCATAAGCACACCGCACTTTTGTAACTTTGCACACACCACATGCACCTCATATTTGTGTTGTGCCTATACTCCCCCTGAGGTTTTGCACACTAATGAATAATAATAATAAACAGTGTGATGATAGCTAATAGGAACATTCAGTATTTTGATTCAGAAGGTTCCTATTGATGTTCAAAGTGGCAATTCTGCATCTGTACTGAATGCTGCACATTACCAAGTTTGGATGGACATAAGGTTATGATTAAAAAAGGGAAAAATAATGTATTGCAAACATATGGAAATGCAAATTTAAGGCAACATGGTGCAGCAGTGAAAAGACTGCTGTTGTTAAATAGCATCAAAAGTTGCCAGCCATCTATTAATTTATGATTTAGTATCAGAAAATCAGGAAAATATTAGTGTTGTCATCTGGCAATTTCAGTATTTATATAATATTGCATTTCTAGTACATTTGTATTAGAAATGCAATATTATAAAATATTGAAATTTCCAGATGACAACACCAAAAATTTCTGATGCTAAATCATAAATTAAGAGATGGCTGACAACTTTCGATGCTGTTTAACATCAGCAGTCTTTTCACTGCTGCACCATGTTGCCTTAAATTTGCATTCCCATATCAGTGTTTGCAGTACATCATTTTTCCTTTTTAAATCATAACGTCATAATTTATCCCTTCTTCTATGGAAAAGTTGGTAATGAACAATTCCATCGACACAGGACTGGGCAGAGTTCACTTCTCTGCCCACAGTTGAGCTTTAAGACTTTCTTTTTCTTTTATTTATCTGAAATGCTGTAGCTATTAAAAAAGCAAATTTAAACGAAAACAAATGCTACCAGCATATGATCACACTAAAATTAATGTCTGCTGAAGCTTTGTGACATCTTGTTGGAGATTCTTGCATGTAGTAAGTTGCATACATATATATAATATAATTCTGTAAACTTGAATTTAAATATGTGTAGTTTTGGATTTTGATCTCTTATTCTTGTCTTGACCTACTGTAGAGCGGTTTGTGGCCTTGACTTTTGACTTTGAGCTTGACTGTGGCCACAGATCTAGAGAGCAAGCCTGCAAGAGCATGTGTGACTTGAAATTTTAATTTTAAGACAAGGTCACTCAGTATATCTATACCAGTACAACAAAGAAAGGAAAGAAAAGAAGAACTCACAAAACATGTAGTCTACGATATAGCTAGTGACTTAGTCATTATTAAACTGAGGCATGCTTCAAAGTATGCATGACAGAAACTACAAAAAGTTTACAATAAAATGAACGGGTGTTTAAAAATGATTAAATGGAATGGCTAATAATATAAACCATGTTGGCCTCTTCTCTATGGGTTACTTGTGACAAACCATGCAGGATGTTGGATCATTTCAAGTTGCTTGATTGCATTATATGTGATGGTAAGGATCCCATATGGAGGAGCACTAATTTAGCTCAGTTGTTTATAGGTACACATTCACAAATGTGTCTTAGAAGGTGGTTGATCTCCGATAGGAATTCTCTACTCTCTCATGATCTAGTCTCACCCCCAGTCTGGGGCAAGACTACTCCCGATCTACATGAGATTTACATTGAGACATTTAAGTCATACTTAATTACAGTGGAACCTCAGTTATCTGGACCCTACCTACCTAGATCCTCGGTTAACCGAACTACAGGAATATCTGGCTTAACTGCTCTATTAGAGTAGTGACTGTTCTATTAGGGTGGTTTAATAGCGTTGATAGCTATTTTAAGGTACAGTTTCTGAGATACGTATGGACTTTTTAGACTTATGGGAGCACCCCTGGTTCCAAGAGCTTCAGACAATTGTATGCATTAGCATAACACCCCTACAATGAATGGAGAGAGAATGGGACCTTGTGCATGCAGAAATGAAGGAGAAATAATCACTATATTATTTCAGAGCAATAGGTCTAGAGATATGTGCTGTCAGTGGACACTGAGACAGTTCAACTGTCCACCAACAGCACATATGTCCAGCTGTTTAGGTGACTATGGCAATCAAGTGATGGTTTGGACCATATAAAGCTAGTTGGGTAAAATGACTGCCAGCCACTTAATGAGCAGCACTGTTTCTAATTTCATAACATTTTGCTGAGTGGATGAGTTCCACACGTTAACTTGCAATGCGTAATTATTGTTCTAGTATTGGGCACATAAAACTCTATTCTTTGCAGCGGAAAAACAAACGATGTTCTCATAATAAATGCACTAAAGAGTTATGGAGATCCATCAAAATTATGCGAAAAGATCAAGTCTCTATTAATACCATACAAGTGAATGCAGAATCCTACTGTGACAGTTTTTCTAAACCTAACATCCTCAACAACTGCTACTCTTCAGGTTTTTAAATATGACCACTTCTCATCCTAACATAGACATAGCTACAGTGAGCCATTTCCAGTTATTATTCTAGCGTTTCTCCTTTGGGAAGGAATCAGGAATTTGGGGGTGACGAGATGAACTAGCTATAGCTATAGGTACACTTGTTCTATGTAAATAAATTGAAACAGTTTCCAAATCCACAACAACCATTAGTTTGGCATTTGTTGCACACCATTTGGTTGAGAAATAACTGGTAATCAACAAGGCGAGATCTGAGAAATAGAAAATAACTGAGAAGGCAACTGAGAAACTGTAACTAAGAAATAACTAGAAAACAACTGAGAATTATGATATAATTGATAAATTATCAAGAAAATAAGTGAGAAATGATAATTAAGTAGGAAATATGTAAGAAACTCCTGGAACTAGCCTCCATATGATGCTGCCAAAACTCTGTAGTATCAAATCTCGCAGTAACTTAGAATCAAAGAAATCTGGTAACTAATTCTTCACTCCATAATAATTATTGCTACAATTGTTTGGTGCAGGAGTCTCAGAGAGCAGGATGTACGTTTGGAAAACTATTAGGGTATAGTATCTACTGTCAAAGTCACATGTACACTTAAATATGATTTCTCCCTTCAATGATCCCTTTATTCCAGTTTGAATCAACCTTATTCTGTATATAGTCTGAATGACATTAGCTATGTAGCTATTCATAGTGCTTTAAAAGTAACTCAACGTCCATTATATGGCCTCAAACAGTACAATATTTTGATTTGCTGTATACCATAACTAAACGTAATGGCACCAATGAGTTGAGTTTCACATGATCATTGTGCACAAAATGCATCTTTTGTGGCTTTCTATATGTGAAAGAGGAGTATATTACATGTTCTAGAGTCTTGCAGCAGACAAAATATAGTCACTAAATAATATCAGGGATAATTACTGTCCGTACTGTGTAGTTGCCAGTCATAGAATGTCATACACAATAATCACCTCTTAATTTGATATTAGTCTGGTGGCTCTATTAGAGTATTTTGTGACCAGTTTGTGAAAATCAATAATATTATGGTATGCTGGGTGGACAGGAGTAAGTAGTCACTACTGAAAACTTGTAGTTATATAACTTGTAGTTATTCCCCATGCCATGCCATGGACTGCAAGTTGTAAGATGGTATTGAGTCAGGAAGATTAGAATGTATGGAATATTGATTAAAAACATGGCTTCTACATGTTTGCATAAGCTATGCATGCCAGTTTTGCTGAAAAAAGGTGCTCATTGCTTGCTCTTGGTTCTATGGGTGTGCAGCAATACTACTACTCTCAGGCTATAATGTAGTAGTGTTGCTCCAATGTCCTGTTGCTCCTTGAGCTGAGAGAGTTCACTGACTGGCATGGCGAGGAATACAGAAAATTAATTGTTTGTCATAATCATAGTTTTTCTTATGTGTACTGGAAATGGAAAAAAAATTATCGATCTAGAAAATGAGGCATGGTGGAGCTGTGTAAATGTTTGCTAGTTGGTGGATAGAGTTTTCAGGCTACATTTCATATGTAACTAACATAAGACAGTTTAGTGAATACCTATTAAGTGTAAGAAGTATATATGGAGTTTTGTGAAGGTTAATTTTATACCCACATTCTATATATACGTATAATACATAATTGCGTGTGTTTTTTTTCTGCAAAAGATTCATAATGTTTGTTTTGCAAAACCAAGCTACCAATAAAAAGTTTCTTTGTTGGTTGTAGAGAAATTATCTGTGGATCCACAAGCCTTGATCAAATTTGACATGGGACCCCACCGTTGGTGCCTACATTCATGGGTACTATTGTGAAAGATTGGCTGCCATTTAAGAGGTGTTTGACAAGGTCATTTCTATTGCTGTGAACAAAGGGTGGCACAAGATTGGGTTTCTTTTACCTCCCAAGTTTACGCCTCTATTTACAGAAAAGATTAAGGACTTTTTAGGTAAATAGTTTCACTGTCAGCCATAAGCAGCCAGTCGGCAGTCGGTTCTAAATTTGTATAATACTTTAACACCAATTGCTACTCATTAGGTAGCCATGCCATTTTTTATAAGTATACTGTAACTGTGAAATGGGAAGGTAAGTGAGAAATGGAAGTGTAATCGAGAAAGCAACAATTGTGAAAATTAATATTCAAGGAAATAGTGAGTGAGAAATGAGAGTGGAAATAGCTAAGTGATTGAAAATAACTGAGACAAGCTTTTGGCACAGGCAACCATAGTAAATTTCCTATATTATTATTCATGAGGGAGCCTGTGTAGAATAATTCACACCTGGGCCAGATAGCACAAAGGTTCTGCAGTAGATTAACATTAAATTTATGATTTGTGCTATGTATGTATGTATATGTAGGTTAGGTGGCTATTATAGAACTTATTCCCCAGCACCTTTTGTGTGAGCATAAATTCAATTATAATATGTAGGATCAATGTATTACATCGTGCCCTCCAGACTCCTGGTGATATACATGCATTGTAGCTCAGGCCATGCAATGTGTTCTTGTTGTATTAACACTACTGTAATACAATAAGACAAAGACACTATAAAAATGAATATGATTACATAGCAATTACAAGAGTATATGAATACAATTTACAAAAATTAAGCTACTGTAAATAGCTACATGATAATTGCATGATGAGTTAAGGTATTTGTGCAGCTACATAGTGGCCTCTGTGTGTGCTGGTACAGTGCACTGTAGAGCTACAGATTTATTTTTTATTTATTTATTTTGTTATAAAAAAAAGCTACTGATGTGTATAAACTGACAGTATTTATTGCAAGCAAGTAGAATAAACAGTCAGAATAGATTACTGCATGTAGGCTTGCCCCTAAACTCAAAGATGTGATATATAAATGTATAGTTGTCATGTCTAAAATAGTGGGTGCGATCTGTTTATTGGTGGTAAATTACAAGTCCCTTAATGCCAACCCAGCTGAATCCTAGTTTCTCTACCAATAAGGTACTCCAGACAACTGATAGGTGAACTCCGCATAGCTACCTATAGCCACCATTTTCAAAGGCTAATTTCCTTTTGTGATGTTGGCTCAAGCAGATGTTGGCTCATGCAGATGTTGGCAGCACCATTATTGGCAATAATGACTGAATGACTACTATAGTATATTTACGGTCACCAACGACTCTGTTATTCGTTAATAACTTCTTGAAGCTGATGATAGAATAAGATGCACTTTAATCCCATGCACTAGCTGTCAAGAAGTTTAGCACTTTGAACTCCTGTACCACTGGTGTCAGTAGGGCTTCAACCACAAAATTAAATCTGCCTGCATGGTTGCAGTTCCTTCTATGGCTTCCCGTGCATGTATGGTAGTTATACATTTACTGATAATACTTGTCAGTCTTCAAGTTTCTATAAACCCTATGGAGAAGGTTGTGTTGGTGTTCTAGAAGGCGTTCTACAATTAATGTCATTGCATGTCACCAAGTTCTTTGACAAAGAGTCAGTATTGAAGCTGGCAAAATTGTTGGCTGCGTATAGCTACTAGTACATGAACTCATTATGCAACAGTTAATTAATTTTTATATGGTTCCCTTGAGCTATTGTGTGGCTTCTTAAACGGCTTCCCAAGTTGTGGAACTGTCTTACTGCACCTCGCCGGTGTAGCTAGCTATCATCTGTGAGAATAGTCTCAGTACTTCCCGTTCGCTGCTTGTCCGATCAGTTTCATCTGACTGCAAACACCTTCCGAGGCTGTGCCCTTGTTCTGAGTGTGCCTTGCTAGCCGCTACCTGTCAGTGCTGCGTGGACAACGGCTACTTGATTGGTGAGTTCAGTTAAAAGGTTAAATTAATTTCTTAGCCGCCAGTGAACATAGACCTAAAGGTCGCTCTTCTCTGACCGTAATCCAGGTAGCTAGCTCGGTAACGTAGGGAGGGAGTCTAGGTTAAGGTTGTACTTTTGGGGCTTGACCACCCGGGGTTATTAAATTCTCCAGTCCGATAGTTGTATCCTAGAATCAAGTGTACTTTAATAGCCAGACCCCGTAGTCTGGCGTAGCCATGGTATCAATACTAGCACTTGTGCAGCTGGAATGTAGTTAACAGCGCTAGCTGTAGCTACACAGCCCTTGTGCTTCTATGACTGAATTATTGTTATTAGATTCATGGTTATTATTGTTATTACCAGTTAGGCACTGGAGGGTGTACACAGAAGGCAGAGCCTGTTCGAGGTGTTTACCCATAGCCTAGGAGCCTAAGCGAAAATCTTTGAGCTAAATATCCTGAAGTGAAACGGGACAAATACCTAGAAGTCCCACAAGACCTCACTTATGAATATGATTAAAACTATAACTGTTAGGCCATCATTATTAGCTATATTGCTTGTTTCCCATCACCCATTAGAGCAAAACTTGAACTTATGCGCCGGGGCGGGGTGGGAGATGATTATTCGTATTCACTCGACTCTTGTTAGTATATTTTAGTTTCTGACTGCTCTATTAGAGTAGCTATCTCAATCTTGAAGGCCGCCAGGATCCACGCTGTTGAACAAGAGTGGAGGGACTTCCACCCTTCTGCTATGTGTATGGGCACAGCTAATCAGTGGCTAATGCATTTACCTTAATACTAGTTACTCTGTGCCTCCTTCTAGCATGAAATAGTGCATTCACATGATTTATAATCAAATAATTAAAAGTCGGTGAGTGTACCTAAAATTGATGCGGGTGGTGACGGGAAACAAGGAATTTAATAATGATGGCCTTACCAAGAATGGTAAAGAAGCTACTGTCATTGTGATAATAACACAGGATATATGAGCTCCAATTCGCACAATGTATATGTACTCCTCATAGTTTCATGAGGATTGCCTTTTGGTTGGTGAGGCTTTTAAAGTCTGGTTATTTGCTGCTACTTCGAGGGTTGTAAGTATTATTATGGCAGCTAACACTAGTAACTATCTTGTCATGAATTTGCCATGAACGTATACCTAGCGGTATGAATAAATGTTAGGTAATGTTTCATAGCAGATCTGTTGAAGAAATGGCAATGAAATTGAATTCATTGCCATCATTTGCCTTATGAAGTATAATTATGTTACCCCCATGAATTTGATTTGTTGGACTCCATGAAATTCCCAAGCCATCCCTAAGGTATGCAATCAGACTAGTTTCTGATGATGTAAGTGGCAGAGTACATTCTTCAAGTGCTCCAAGCCTCAATAGGCTCTACACATTGGCATTAATCTGTCAAGGCACAATCACAGAAAAGCGACATAGCTTGCTACACTGCTTTAGCGCTCCAAGGCGTAAAATTACAACAATATTCAACTTGTCTACCCTCAAATATTTTCTAAATGTAACTAGATATATTGTACAAGGGTTATTATACTTTCATATTATGCCATATCATTGTTGTACTACTTATTAATAATAGTGTTTTTAGTTGTCTATGGTGTTGTAACATACTTACAGTGACATATGCTGAAGCCATAAATTGACTTTACAGCATCATAAAACAAAAACTAAATGTAACATAAAAGTCTGTAACCACAAGTCTTAGTCTTCTTTAAGAAAACAATGAAGTCAAATTAAAATTTGTAACAAATAACAGTTTTTCAAAATTCCATGAAAATAGGAAAAAATACAGTGTATAGATATAACTTTGAAATTCCATTAAAAGCAAATTTTCAAAATCAGTCGTCGAGAGCATTCATCAACTACAATTTATTGTTTGGCAAAACTCAAAAGTGTCTATAATAGCTTCAAAATAAGTATGTCAGATTAATGTACATATCATGGCATAATTGCAGTGGTTACCATAGAAACATGTGGACAAACTAGTGAAAATTTGTGGATATAAATTATATGCAAAAAAAAACAGAATGAAGATATTATGATCAAAAATGTGAAACTTTTAGAAGTTACGTAATGTCTTGGTGCACTTTTCTCTACTAGTGTAACAAAAATAATAAGTCAGCATGTTAAACACACAGAGATCTCTATTCGGACTCCATGGATATGGTAGGGACTAATCACAACCTTCAATGAACACGGTGGTTTTTTGCAGAGACAGTCACCAATAATGCCTTTACATCCAGTACCGATTCCGGAATTCCGTAAATTTTGCATAAAATTTTCTCCGTGAATCTGGCACAATCATTTTGCTGCCATACGAGTGATTGATCAAACAATTGGATTGTTACTAGGGTTTCTGGGGGCAAGGAATACGATGGTGCAGTTAGTTTCCTGTGTTTGTGTGGAGTTTTATGCCAATTATAAGATTATTTTGCAATGTAGCCACCACAATGTTATGTTCTTTTTGTAAGAAACGACCCAGCACATGTTAGTTACACCAAGGTGAGCATTTTTGTCCATGTAGTTTTCAACATTACTATGCTAAAAGTCAGCAAATTTGCACCACAAATAGCTCATCTCTTTGATACACCATTTTGGTAGCTGTCAAGGAGCTGTACATTAAGAGACAAAATAATCATATAAGCAGCTATATATCAACAGTACAACTCCTTGCTTTGCATGCACATTGTATTTTGAGTGTAGATGACTGGAACAGGGTGGTTGCACTTCACCATGTTTATGCTGTTTTGCCATCAGCAAGATGCTAAATGCATGCAACTATTTAGTAGCTTTCTATGGAGGTGACTTTTATTCAGAGAGTCTTACAAGTAAGGTGATACTGACAGTCTGTGGTCCATGTATCAAGGTATTTATAACAAAAAAACAGAAGTTCAAAGTGTTATTGCAAAGCTCAGTTATAAGCATTGTTCAATTGTTCCATTTTTGGGACTTTTTTCAATGGAAAGATATGGAGAAAATTTAGCTTATTTTAAAGGACAAAATCACTTATAACTCCACCATCTTATAATGGATTTTTAAAAACTAAGTGTTTATGAGATCCTGCAGGGAGTACTATATACACAAGGTTATGCTAAATAAAAATTATTTCCATTAATTTTAAAATTCTCCCGGAATCACTATGGCATTGAGTCTGAATAGAGATCCCGTTTACCATGCTGGCTAGTTCAACTCTTGTTTCTTTGTTTTTTCAGCAATCTCTATTCCCATATTTTATACTGGTTTGTTTACTTTTATGAATTCATTTTATTTATAGCTAACGAAATTATTGTTGATTACAGTATGCTCTATACATGCACCAGCGTTGAAACCGGGTCACTACTGCTGACCCGGATGACCCACTGACCCGGGCGCGGATTAATTAAAGCCGAGGTGTGCGATAAGAGCTATGCTTCGAGTATAGTCTCGAGCAAGCGAGACTACGTTTTGAGTGTTCGATTCATGTTGACCGAGTCAACGAGTAGTTATGTGATAACTTAGCGGGTAAGTTTGTGATTTAAAATCAGTCAGTGCATGTGTTTTGGTTCTAGGTAGCTACTGTGAATTTACAGACAGCAATTGGGTGTGGCTTTGTGCATACCTAGTATTACAATTTCCCAATATATATATATATTTTATTTCCTGATATATTTAGGTGGGTGTGGCTCACAAAAGTACTTATCCTGCTGCAAGACTGCACTATATACTACTCGTACAATAAGCGATTGGTGGGAGTGGCTCCACGTAGGCTTGTAGACAGCAACAGACACAGTTTCATGCTACAGACTACACTTACTACTATTAAATGGAAGTGGCTGAGCGTATGTTTGTGATGCAATAAGTGGGCGTGGCTGTAGAAAGAGTTACTCGAGCAGCGTTTATAAGTTTACACGTCGTCAAACGAGCAATTTCGTTTCTCATGCAATCCAATCCAGGTCAGACCCGGATAATTTGTAAACCGGGTCGGACCTGGATGACCCGAAGAAAATGTGACCCGGTTGACCCTTCCCGGTTTCAACGTTGCTATACACCATAGTTGGATAGATCAAAGCTGTATAGTAGAAAGTACAGTCCATGCAGGGGCGAATCCAGAACCTGGCAATGGGAGGGGCACAAACAGGCTAAGTTGTAGGTGGTTGGGGAGACTCATATTCTCTTGTTAGTTGCTGCATTTTTGAAGCAGCAAACAATCACCTCTTAGTAGTGTCTCACTGTTGATTTTTGCCATTTTGGCCTTTGCAGATGGTTATGAAGTCTTAAAAGCTGTTAAAAGGCTCTGAATATCTTACACAACAGCAACACGATAATTATCATTAGAAGTGCTTAGTATGCATGAAGGTGCTGGGTGACAATTTTACAGCTAGTTTCAGTGACTGGTATGATTTGGTTTCAAGCGAATTTATAATAAATGCAAGTAAAATGCATGTGAGCATACTATGAGTTTGATAAACTTATCTTGGCCTGACATAAAGTAGCTACTGTATTTTATTCAGAACTCCTCCACAAGTGGGGCCCAAATGCCCCATCCTGGATCCACCATTGCAGTCAATTGCAGGGGAAAAACAAATCCAATTAACATGTTAATAAGAGGTGCAAGTGGTGCAATAATAATCACAGTGCTAAATATGTATATCAAGTCGGTCATCATGTACATACAATAGCTGCTATATATACAGTAAGTAATTAAGTATTCAGCTATCATATCATGCAGAGTTAACAATAACTAGTGTAATGTTTCCCTGCAATTGAGTGTACTTTGTACTGCTATAAGCAGTGTGTTATGGTCACCAATGTGCATTTGTATAATTATGGCTTCTGATACATATGCACACATGTGCAGCTCTAACACCCTTTTCATGTGGTCACTTTAAATTAGGTTGAACCCACTTTCAACCCCATATGATCAGCTTAACCAGATTGTACCTCGAACAACATTTTCACAATCCAGCACATTCAACCTTTTCATAATTATTATGATCACCTTAACTGCTGGGGTCAACCTGGGTTGAACCTCGAAGTCATAACCAAGTTCAACCTACAAAGCAGCACAAAGCAGTACAGTTGAACTTGGTTGAACTGAGGTTATGGCTTCAAAAGTGAATTGCAGTTTTTGGTGATACATAAAAATGGTGAAAAGTGAGTTCAACCCAGGTTGAGTAAAACCACCAGTTTCTGTTCACAAGCAATCATCAGATGATGGTATTCATTGAGTGATAATTTGTCTTCTAAGCACTTTATGTATTCACCAAAAACCACAACTCACTTTTAGAAGTCATAACCCTACAAGCAGTAGGATTGAACTCAGTTTATGGTTTCAAAAGTGAGTTGGGTCTTTATTGAATTCATGAAATGCTTAGAAGGCAATTATCACTCAATGAATACCATCATGTGATGATTGCTTGAGAACAGAAACTGGTGGGTTGAATGTGGTATTCACCCTGGGTTGAACCCACATTTGGGTGCCCATGTGAAAATGGTGTAACTCAAGTATGTGGTAGTAGCAATAACATTGGTATGAACTTAATACACTGTGGTTGCGCATGCAACATAGGCAATGATATAGGGTTTCCAAATGAACACGTTAATGTTAACAGATTGGATAACATATTTACACATAGATAGATACTAAGTCAGAAGATAAATGGCAGAGTGAACTTACAAGAAGCAAATTTGCTTCAAAGAAGATGTTAACATTGCAATATGCATATAAATTATTACATGGTCATGGACATGACAAACCTAGACTTAGTATGAAAGGATATGCAGTTTTTATCCCCAAGAGTGAACATATTTCCTGTAGATCAGTGAAAAAATAATAAGACTAAGAATAGTGTAATATTATTATTAAAAATTAAAACATGGGAATAGAGATAGCTGAAAAAATAAAGAAACAAGAGTCAAACTAGCCAGCATGTTAAACACAGAGATCTCTATTTGGAGTCAATGGATATGGTGGAAACTAAGGAAAAAACAGTAGTTCTCCATGAATAAGGGGCAGATAAGTACTGAGAATGTTTCTGTATAAATGTTTATTTGAGTCCAAATAGAGATCTCTGGGTATTTAACATGCTGGCCAGTGACTTTTGTTCTTTACATTTTCAGCAAACTCTATTCCCATTTTAGATTTTTAAAATTATTTTTTTGTACTATAGCTTGTTTACTTTTATAAATCCATTTATGGAGCTAACAAATAAGGGATGCTTGATATGTCACAGTACTAAACATGTATATCAAGTTAGTCATCATGCCGTTAAGTAGTCAGCTAATATTGTCAGAGTTATCAAACACTAGTCTGATTAATCATGAACCATGGTAGTGTTATGTGATCACAATAAGTCAGGTACACAGCAACATTGTTGCTCTGGTGTGGACTTAATATACTGTGGTTAAATGTATAGGATTTTCAATTGAAATGTTAACATTAATAGATTGGATACTTATTAACACATAATAACATGTTGGTTACCCTTGCAGAGACTTAGTCAGAAGATCATTGGCAAAGTGAACCTACAAGAAGCAGATTTGCTTGCAAGTGTTGCAATATGCATTTAAAAATAGATCATGGGACGTATAGAAGGAAATTAAAGTTATGTAGTTTTTATCTCCAAAATGTACCCAAATTTTTCTCTAGCCCAGTGGAAAAAATAATAATAAGATGATGATGAACAAAATGGTATATTTCAGTTTTTTAAAAAGTATTTTAGTGGGTCCTTTTTAGTTCATATTTTCCAGTTCTTAACTTCTAAGGCTTCATTTGTGGTTCCTATAAGGTGGTGTTTAGGTGTGTGTATTCTATTAGGATTTTGGCAAAAAAAACACAGGCCATCTCTGTTATGAACCACTACTGTGGTTCATGATACTGTGACTGGTTTATTAAAGTTAGTGACTGCTCTATTAGAGTATCTCAATCTGAATGTCTTGTGTCTCTGCAAATCAATGCAAAAATGTTTTTAACTGCTTGAATACACTTGACTGATTTCTGGAAACCTCAGAAACTCCCTGGAGCCACCTCTGATAAAGGATAAAATTTTTGCAAACTATAGTTACTGTAGTTGCCGGTATTAATATTCATTTCTTGGCCTCAACAAATATTAGCTCCTTTAGTCATCAGTTACTTTTAGTTTCATGGACACATCTTTTTTGTACAGCAATCTGTTTTTTGTTTTGCATGGGGACATTGTTGTATCATAAATATAGACGTGTGACACATAATCTATTGGGATGCACTCTAAAACAACAAGATAGCCAAAATTTAGACATTAAAGTTAAATGGTCTTTATAAAGATGAGGCCTTTGTTAGAAAGTGGTCTTTACAAAGAGGTGAATACCAGGTGATTTATCTAAGTATTGTTCTATTATTCATATTTCACAGATACATATGTTCATGGCAAATTCATGATAAGATATAGCATGTAAGTTACTAGTATATGAAATATAAGTGAATATTTTATATCATATTCAACCCCAGATTCCTAGCAGTATAACGTTACTCAAGGAAACCATATAGTCATAAATAGCTGATACACATTATCTATGCTGTAGTGTACACCTTGCCATGTCTTTGAAGACAAAACAGTAAAACATGGTATTGAATATGAGACAAATTTAATGGTTTACGTCACGCATTGATACTATTCAACATCTTCTACAGAGCTTTCCAGTGATAGCTAACCAGGTGCGCATGCAGTCATTTAGTTTGTATTGCTACCGGCTTTAGGTATTTGTAAGAGTCCTCCTGACATCTGTGATAATTATGTTGAAGCTATGTGATTCTAGAGTAGCTCAGTGTGGCAATTACAGATCTTGGCATCATGTTGATGAACGTACAGCTTCTGGAATATATGCCAATGATCATGTTGTCCAAACCTGCATTATTAGTATAGTATAGTATCTATGGTTGTTATGTCTTAAATATTAGTTAATCCTCGCATTGAGTGTAATATGGAAAATGTAGCACAAGAGAGACAAGCACAGTACAAGGCAAAGCCAAGTATTGTACATTGTATTTGACACACCTGAGTGCTATATTTACCATAGTGCACAAGTGTAAACGCTGCTTTAACTGGTTTAATGTATGAATCCAAAGTTGCAAACAAAAAGAAGTTATAACTGTTAATACAGTTTATCACAACCCAGAATGCCATGATGGAAGTTAGAAAACTAGTGCCTATACTTGTGATTAGCAGAAGCTTAATTTGTAGCCATTAATGCTGACCACGATTTGTGATCCACAAGATCCAGAATTCGCTTAGTAGCAGGATAGGAGGATGAGGAGAACAACAGAGGAAGGCTAGCTACGGTGTACGTAAATAATGGACAGTTTGTACAGCTATCCAATCATTGTTCACAAGTGTCGCCATCAATGTGACAAAGTTGAAGGAGTCAATATGAAGAGGCAACTAGTCTAACCAAGAATTACAATAATAGACAGTTTAGTGAACAATTTAAGATTGAATGGTATAATTATTGTAGTGGAATTACAAACATTTGTGTGGGTAGCCATTAATTTGTGGTTAATTGCTATAATGGTAATTTTGTTGGCAGCTTTGTTAATGTGGATGATCGTGGATGTTCCGGTGTTTCCGTGGGTTGTGTATTTGGTTGCGTCACATTCACACAAAGTGTGCTTTATTGACAAAGAGAAAAGCATTTGCCCCTGGGCATAATCAGTAAACACTGCCTGCCCAGTAATAATAATAAATAAATAAATAAATAGAGCAGACTTTGATGGAAAATATGGCACACTTTAACACAGTATGGAATGTACTGTAAGTACACTTCCGCTTTTAACTTAGATGGTATACAATAAACAATGTCAATGTTACAACAACAGTGCGGGAAGCATTTTATAGAACAATTCATTGATATCAAGACACACGATAGCGTGCCGTGCGGCCCAAGAAGCCGGCGAGCCACACCATGAGTATATTGACAGGAAGAAAGTAAACGTAATTTTCACACCTTTGTATCTCGGTTATACCTTATCCGATTAGAGCCAAATTTGCTGCAGAGTTGCCCGCCAGCTAGGGGAGTCCACATTGGTGGGGTCTATTCTACGGAACGGAATCATGAACTACACTATGGAACGGAACGCTTTCTCAAAATGAAGCCTGCGGCTTACCATTGCTGAAACTTCCCTTACAAGTTATCGACAAACCTCCAGCAGGTGATTAAACAAAGCCCCAAGAAAGATAGAAACAATTAAAGGACTGATTGTGGGTTTTAGTCGGTTGTCATTAGTAATGAAGTACTTATTGTGGGATTAGCTGTCTCAGTGATGTTTATCTAAGAGGGCAGTTAATGGATTGCTTATTTTCTCTAAAGCTTACAGTATGTACCCTGTTTACGCTTAGTGTGACTATAGACTACAGTCTAGGGCCAGCATTTCAATCATAAATCAGTACACTACATTAATGTTGTATGCTACAAAGGAAACAAGCAGGAAGGCAATGGTGACAAGAAAGAGCCAGCTGAAGGAACTCAGTCAAAATGTAAGGAATTTTGTGCAGTGTGTGAAGCACAAAATTCTGGCAGGACTGGGCTGTGCCACAAGGAGGCTATATTCTGTGAACATCACTATAAGTGCATGGACCCATTAACTAAACAGGTGGGACCTATGGTACAGAACAGAATGGAATGAAGGACTAAACTATGGAATGGAGTCAGGCCTTAATTCAATTTTTAAGGTGCTGAGGAGAAATGTCCTTACATATTCACAAATGTACAGACATAGAGTCAAATTGTACAGACATGTGCTAGAGGAGCACTTTATATACACTGCTGGAATTGGAACAGGGAGTTTCCATTGAAAGTTTTGAAGTTAAATACAACCACATAGCTGCAACATATCACCAGGCTGTGGTCATTACAGCTGTTGGTGATAGCAGTACGCAAAGGGGAGGTGGCATTGGTAAATCCTTGGGTTGGGAAAATGTAGTATCTCCTAGCAACCAAGTGACAGTTATTGTTAGCACTACAAACAAACATGTACACATCAGCTTTTATGGTATCACTATTGGTTTTGCAAGGGGCAATTGTAAACAGTGGAAATGGAAACCGGAAACGGAAAACAGAAATGGTCAAATCGTCATATAAATGTACCCTACCATTTCATAGTCTGTTCAAAGACCACCTCTCACATTGTAATAATACTGTAGCTAAGATTCCATGCATGTATTCTATATATGACTTTATCAAAACAGCTAGGCTCTTACGGTCCTAGGGTAAAACCTCACTTAGTGTCACTTTTAAATACCACCTCTGTACAAAGACCATTTCTATACAAAGAATATGTTGTAATTAGGTTCTAAAGATATAGGTAAGGCCACTTTGTGGTCACCTTTTATAAAGACCACCTCTTTACATGGGTAATATTTGATAAGCTTCAAACATGTATTTCATGACTCAAAGAAAGAGGTCAATGCCATCTTCCATGTTTTGGTACACGCTTCACTCAGTGGCCTATATTACAACCTACTGTATCAACAAAAAAAGAGGTCTCAAAGAGATAATTACCTTAAGAGTATAGTATTTTTTAGCTGACCTAGCTGTTTTGATAAGATGTTTGGAACGATTATTAAAATGTGGAGAGGTGGTCTTTGTAAAGAGAGTTGTCTTTATAAAGGTGATCATGAAGTGGTCTTATAAGTCATTGAGATCTAATTACAAAGTGCTCTTTGTATGGAGGTGGTCTTTATAAGGAGGTGGTCTTTAAGAGGTGCATGGTGGCCACTATACAAGGGTTTTACTCTAGGGTACATTTATATGACGATTTGACCATTTCCGTTTTCCATTTCCACTTTCCGTTTCCGGTTTCCATTTCCACTGTTTCCAATTGCCCTTTTGCAAGGACATGTGTGTCTGCCCAAAACTAATTATGTACAGACATTGTGCTATTTGCACGGTTCATTTAAGGCCTGGGAGTGCATTCTCAAACTGTGGCAACTCATTGCTGAAACTATCCTCATTACAAGTTATCAGCAGACCTCCAGCGGCAGCGTGTGATCAAACATACCCCTATTAAAGGATTGATTGTTAGTTATCATTAGCACCAAGATTAGCCTTTTCAATGATTGTTTCCCTAGTAGTGCTCTTCACTTCATTTATTACATGATTGTGAGACTGTTACTGGATATAATAATACAGTATAGCTGATTGGATGATGTCATGCAGTTAATTGTTTCTGCTGATATTGATGAGATAGTACAATATTTAGAAGGTTAATCAATTTCATTGGTTTCAGAGCATAATCACAGTAGAATTTCCTGAAATTGTCTTCAGAAACCAGAAAGACACTGGTGTGACCGGAAAAGGCTAGTTGATCATAACTCGATTTTATTTAAACACATAGTACGTGGTATCACTTTCAGAAAGTTTAGACCACCAATGTGAAAGTTGATGAGATGCATGGATTCATCAAATTTTTGGACATTGATAAGAATTTTTCTCTTAGTAAAAGGAAAATTGTACCATGTTTTTAACTGTAAAAATTCTTGCCTTATATACATAAATAATTATGTTCTAATAGTCCATAATTATTGTGTGCTACTTAATAAAGTATATGTACTATTTACAAGTACATGTGAGTTGGATGATACTCTTGTTGGTGTTTCTTACTGATTGAAAATTTCTTTACTATAATCTGTAATCTTTTAGATGGCAGTCAAAGACGGGTGAGCCTAGATTTGTGTTGCAAGACATTAAATATCAAAATTAAAGTAAATTGACTGTCATAATTATTGTCTTCTAAATTTAAAGTTCGTTTAAATTTTCTCAGTCAATAGAATCCTGCCTTACAATTTACATACCTAGCTATTTTGTACTTTACAAATGAAGATATACACATGGCGGCAATTATACAATATGGTGATTATAAAGACATGATGTGAATTAGAGTGGCAAAGTCTTCGGCTAGGTTAGATATATAATTTCACAAAATCATTGATGGAATAAAGGTGGACTGGTATGAGCTGGGTCTTGGATGAAGGTGAAGGTTGGAGATTAAAAGGTGGTAATTTCTTGTCTTGAATATGTTGCTAAGTGGATGTATGCACATCAAATAACTTCACATGTTGGGATAATCTTAACATTTTTTCACCACTATTTTTGAGTGAGG
The DNA here is from genome assembly GCF_963678975.1 of Dysidea avara. Lineage (NCBI taxonomy): Eukaryota > Metazoa > Porifera > Demospongiae > Dictyoceratida > Dysideidae > Dysidea > Dysidea avara. Next base: position 28,032,171 of record NC_089273.1, read on the forward strand.
ATTCTTAGTCCATGCAGCTGGTCCAGTGGGATCACAGGTTCTTGCTACGAAGCGCGCTCTGCACTAGATCTGCTGTAGTTGATATTTCAAGGTTTACTCCCAGGGAGCCCACACAAGCCACACTGTTGCAGCAAATTACAGTACATGCTAGTTTCATTGTATGGAAAGAAGCATGTGGAATGTTACACTCTAGAAATCCTTAGGATCTTGGTCCAAATCAAGGTCTGGTGGCTATGAGCATGGATGCATGAAAAGTTTAGGAGATCTGGTTGATTTTGTCGGTGGTCTCAAGTATAGAGAGTTCATCTACAAGCAAATCACCCAGTAGAGAGATCAGCTACATTTCAAGTCACCCAGTAGAGAGATCAGCTACATTTCAAGTCACCCAGTAGAGAGATCAGCTGCAAACAAGTTATCCGTAGGGAATAATAAATAATTTATATGTATTATATATAATTTGTACATTTACTGATAAAATCAAAATTAGTTATAATATTTAAAATATTCTTCCTATGGTAAAGAAAAAAGGTTAATAAAACCCCAAAGCCGGCTTTGGGGTATACAAATACAAAACGTGAAATCTAATCCAAAACAGCCAAGCTGTAAAAAAGAGTGCGACCCTCAAAAAGGCTATGGTGAAAAAAGACGTGAAATCCAAGGTAGCGGCCAAAAAATACACTGCTTGAAGGTTCTTAGTTTACTAATTTGTTAAGATGCCTTACTGTAGATGTACTGATAGTAAAGTGTCAGTAGACTTAAGTATATGGAACATAATTATTTTACTAAGTTTTAAACTCTCAGTAAAACATCAGCGAATGCGGGTTTACTGAAAAACTACTAAAATAACAAACAATTAACTGTTCCATGTACTGGGGATATACCACTGTAGTAAACTAAGATACTTCAAGCAGTGATAGCTGTGATGGTAGGTTAATGGTAAAAATTTTAATAATGACAGTTCAGGTGAATTTTGTGGTTGGGATTCCACCACCATAGGGCCGCACTCTTTAGCTGTTTTGGATTAGATTATTATTAATACCAATTTTATCTGAAGAAAGACTACACAAAAGGCTTGCAACCAGTACAGAGTACAGTAGTCCCCCAAAACCAGTGCTAAAAGCAACGCAAAAAAAATTTGCTAACTACAAAGTAAAGATACAAATTAACAAACAAAAAAAAAAACAATGATACAACTGCAACGAGTAAGAAGCAGCAGTTAAACTGTTACACTGTTTACACCATACTCCGGGCACATAGCAATTTTTGCATTTAATTACCGGACTATAATAACAGAGTCATGATCTAAATTAGTAGTTTAACAGTCAAGGGTGTATAATGCAGTGTTTTTCATGAAAATTAATTTTGCTTATTTCTCTAACTAAAATCATCACACTTTCGGCTCAAACATCACTGTAGTAAAATAAATATCCGGCAATGGTAAAAAAAATTACTGTAAGATAAGTTCATTGGGAATTTGGTAGCTTGAAAGTTGAATGTTAGTTCAGTTTCTAGCTATACTGTTAAGTAAATCTAATCCAAAACAGCCAAGCTGTAAAAAAAGAGTGCAGCCCTCAAAAAGGCTATGGTGAAAAAGATGTGAAATCCAAGGTGGTGGCCAAGAAATGGCTGTGATGGTAAGTTAATGGTAAAAATTTTAATAACGACAATTCAGATGAATTTTGTGCCAAGACCAAGCACCACCAAAATTCACCTGAATTGTTGTTATTAAATTTTTTACCATTTACCTATCATCACAGCCATTTCTTGGCCGCCACCTTGGATTTCACATCTTTTTTCACCATGGCCTTTTTGAGGGCAGCACTCTTTTTTTACAGCTTGGCTGTTTTGGATTATATTTCACTTCTTTTTGTATTTGTATATCCCAAAGCCGGCCTATCGCAGGCTAAAAAGTTTGAAAAGTTTAGGGCTTCGCCAATCAGCAGCAATCAACATTCAACCTGACTGCAGTGGAATGCTGCACAGAATTCTTAATGTAGGTGTATATACCAGACCATTTTTCCCGATGCCCACACAAAAGAAAAAATGGTCTGGCTAGGCAAGACTACAGCTTCTCATAGTTTACATGTTTGTGTTTAGACTGTTCGCATATCAAGGTATGGCTGCTGACATAGTACAATGTAGTTAGGCCCAGGCATTGAAAAAAGAGATGTGCTCAAAATGTGCACCTCACCAGAAAGGTACTTCCTTTGCTTATGATAGGGGTCAGTTACTTGAGAAAGTGTCCAGTGTTAATTATTAGTTATTTAGGTACTGCCCAGCTCTGCAAATTACGTTGAATTTTATTAGCACATGATGCTGTGCAAAGAGTGGTAATTTACTATGTAAAGCTTTTGTGTGTATATTTTAGCTTACAAATAATGCACAACCTGTTGTTTTATGATACAGATACACTTCTATTTTTGCACAACAATGGATAAGTCAAAGTATTATGGAGCTGATGTGTTTGAAAAGTACTATCAGGCAATCATATCATCTTTGCCGATGAAAGATGTCACATTTCTGGCAAAGTTACAGGAACACCGTGTGCTATCTGATCACACAAAAACTGTCCTGCAATCATTAAGCGCATCTATAGAAATGGCATCATATTTGGTGGATAATGCCATCAAACCTGAACTGAGTGAGGGTATTACGGACACCTTCGACCAGCTTCTTCGAGTAATGGAAGGAAGTTCTTTTGACAACGTATGCAAATTGGGTACAGTGGTTAATAAAGAGCTAACAGCAAGTAAGAATACTAATCAAGGTATACTACACATAATCATATTAGCATTAAGTGAATTACGATTTAAATAAACTGCATTCCAATTCTCAACTAAACAGATACCAAACCAGAATGTTACCAGATCTGTGAAAAGGGGTCTTATAGCCTTTCCAAATTTACAAGTTTGACAAGACATAACTCATCATGTGTTTAACCCGTTGTCTTAAAATTACATCCAGGAGTAGTGCTAGGTTAGGAGTGTAAAGTGACCAAAACTTCAGGCTGGTACCATACTCACAAGTTTCATCACTGTTTGGGTCTGGCCATATCCTTACACTTCTAAAACATCTAAATGTATAAGTATTATCTCATACTGTAAATTAGCAAAATGCTTCAATTTCCTTACAGCTGACACCGTTCAGATTGTTGCGTTAAATTACCTAAATACCTATCTCCTACAGTATATTATCACATTTTCCTGAGAAAACTAGACATGTAGGCACATACAGTAAAATTGCCTACTATTAAACTTCTATAACTCATCAGGGGTGTATGGGACATTTCAGGTAGTCTCTTTGGATTGTATGTGCTACTTGAAAAATAAATAAATATTGAGACTTTGAGCTTCCACTATGGATGGGATAAAACCTTTAAAAAGGTTTCTCAGCATTTTTCCACCCATAAGCAGCCAAGCTGTGAAGAAATGGTGCACTTTCATAAGCTTGGGTGAAAAAAGTTGTGAAATCAAAGGTGGAGGCTAAGAAATGGCTGCGATTATGTTAACATGAACACATCTTAACAAGAGTTAATAACAGTGAAGCCTCTCCACTATTATTAAATCTTGATTTTAATAGTACATGGAGTTTTTTCATTAACATTATTGCAGCCATTTCTTGGCCTCCACTTTTGATTTCACAACCTTTTCACCCAAGCTTATAAATGCCGAACCATTTTTTCACAGCTTGGTTGTTTTCACTTCTTTTTATACTTATAAGACCCCTAAAACAGCTTATGGCTGACTTTCAGTTTGTATTTCTTCTTATCTATACAGACACAATGATCATTATTGAAGGCAGACTTGTTAATGTATTTTATGGCATGTCTAATTTAAAATAATAGCCTAATAGTCTAGAGCACATTTTTGAGGACTTCTAATAGAGCACACATAGAATGTTCTTGAATTTCCAGTGGTATAATTTATACAGTATGAAATTATAAACATTTACCAAAAATGCTGAAGCATAATTGTATAGGCACTAGAATAAATTAAGTGAGGTAAACAGTGTGGTTAAGGATGTTGATGATAGGTATGGAGGTCCCTGGTTTTAATCCTGGAAAATTTTTCTTAAGCTGCATTCTTTATGCCATAGTGACTACTCTATTACAGTATCTATTAGAGTATCTTGATCCTGAGATTTTATACTTGTTTAGTTTTTTGCTTTATAACTTTGTAGTTGTATATAACTCCATTGTTTTTCAAACCATCAAAAAGCACTGCCACAATGATGAGCCTATATACACACCATTTTCAAGTAATTCCCGTTCTCAGTTTACCCTGTAGCTGTGTCATAAGCTCTATTTTCTTATGTGAGTAAACACTTGTAACTCCGTATATATTTATCAAATTCATAGCAAACTTGGAATGTCAGTTCACCTTCATAAATTATGTGAACAGATTTACAAAAAGGTACGTACCTTTTCCACACATTTTACAAACCAGTAAACAAAATATTGTAGCACTTGACTCCTTATATGTACTGGTTAACACTCTCTTAGTATCAAAATTCAGCCAGATACTGCAGCTATTCTCCTGAAAAATTTCAGGCAGTTATATATTTGCCAGGATCAAAGCATTATGAAGCTTCACAGTGAAAAACGGGTCAAATTTAGGGACCCGCCTATTATGCTGGCATAATAATGAGCATAATAGGTGCCTGAAAGCATTGAGCATAATGCTAGCATAATAAGCAGAACACTTGTGCATTACCATTAATTCTTACTTATCTAAACACATATCACAGAATTAGATCGATATACTCTAATAGAACAGTCAGAGAGTAATCAGACTGCTGACTGTTCTATTAGAATATATATCAATCCTTTCTGTGACATGCACTTTGCATAAGCAAGGATTTAGAGTCTATGGTTCAGCAACTTACTGTTTTTCCAGATTAAAGTGCAAATTTACTAGAAAAACATGGGAACTGAAATATAAATGTGACCGGGCCTGCGACAATAGGGCATGTAGACACATGATTTTTACCTACTTTTCAAACTTTCATCACTCGCACCTTTTTGTACCATAACGCTATGGTAGTGTAATTTTCAGCTCTTAGTAAGCATTTAATTGGCTTTATGATGCAAGTTACAAAATGCATATATCCTGTTCCAGTACTGAGATATGACCTGTAGAGTGACAGGGTGTAGTTTGTGCCCACATGCCCTGTTTTCACAGGCCCAGTCACAAATATCGAGCATAATTTGAGCATAATAGGTAAATATTGAGCACTAATTTATGCATAATAGGCAAATTTTGAGCAGTGCAGTAAAGCATAATAGGTAAAATAATGAGCATAATCGGCAGGCTCTAGTCAAAATTTGTGTGCAATAAAGGTACCTTTTCACAAATCCGGTCACACTTGCTCTTAATTTGTGCTAAAGTTTGCAGCAATCCAGTTACACATGTCCAAAGTGTGCAAATAGAAATCAAATCCCATGTTAGACACCCTATGCCTTAAGAAAAAAGAAAAAAATTGCAAAAGTTGAATAAAAAGATGAAAGAACATTTAAAATTTTATATCTCGCAAATGGCTCCTGTCAACTTTGAAGGACAGCAAAAATGCAATCATGGTATGCTTTGGAGAAGGAGACAAAGAACTATGCATACACGGAAATTCCTCCTGTCAGTATACCAATGTTGTGGCATGCCAGCTTTATTGCCTCCACAACACACTGCTGTGTGTCTTGATCATCATAGTTTATATTATAGTATTCTGAACCAATATAGTCCAGTCATTTTATGAAAAAATGGGTCAACCTTAAACTAATTGAAACACAAATGGGTTTAACAGTAAAATGTGCTCTACAACATATCAAAAGTCCCGGAAATCCCATAAGGGGAAAGTGACCTTTTGTATGATCTTTGTCATTTTTAGCAAAAAATTGGATTTGTGCTTCTATTTCAGCTGTACATTATCCAAACTATTTACATTTGGTATCAAATGATTGCTCTCACTATAAGGAACATGATGATACTTGTTTGGTATCCATAGCTTAATTTGTTCTAAAATTATCATCATTATACTGGACATAACTGACATTTATTCCCGCCCATGCACTTAATTAAATTTTGGTTTAAGCTATTTATTGCTCGTCTAATGATAGTTTTCCCATGGCAAGGGACATTTTTATAACAAAAGGTCATAATGAAGAATAGAAAGTGCATGTGTTACCATGGAAACCAAGAAATAGCGTAGCTTTATATGCAATTCGGTTGTTTTCATTCTCTATTGTCATGAAGATGGATTTAATTCTTTACAATTCCAACCCTGACACCGTACAAATTAAATTAGGTACACACACAATGACATTCATTATAATAAAATTGTACTTTAACCATGGCCATGGTAGTGGAAAATTTATTCTCTTGTATATATATGGTAAGTTTTGCTTTCATTCAGTGTTGGTATCTGTATCGTCTTCTTCATGGACTGAGGTATCTGAGTTGGTGCAGCCTGTTCCCTTGCAGTTGCCACAAACAGAAGAGCATTTCACATTGTATTTCTTGCAAGTGCATCTCATGATGCTGCAGTCAATGTGGCAGTTACATCTAATCATTTTCAACAGCTCATCTGGAGTAGGTGATAAATCAGTTAGCACATGCAGGCATCAGTTTTTCACCATAATTATAGTCATTCCACCCTCATGCAGTTGGCTGCATTTCACTGGCATCACCTTCCATTCTTGCATTTGGACATATACACAGAAACTGTGATATTTAGCAGCAGCTGAAGTAGGTGGCAAAGTTTGTGGAAGAACAGATGTGGTACTTTTAGCTACCTTTTCACGAAAACGCTTGTAGCGTAGATAGTTTAATCCTTCCTTTGGATTCCACTGTATAAATCCACTAGTGCTTGCTCTCCTGCAGCCATGATGTCATTTGGTGTAGATGTTGCTACAATGAACACTTTGGCCTGCATTTGAAACTATTTACTGGACTTGAACTACTTAAGGGAAGTACCTTTCCCAATGTCCAAGTATTCATGCATGCAGGAAGAGAATGTTGTTGCATATTTCAAAGCCAAGTTTCTCTTTGACAGCAGTTATGTTCCACAACCTGGGTTTTATAGTGGCTTTCTTTTGCTCTGGTTCGAAAAATATGTTGTGTGATTCCAAGCAGGCATGATAGTACAATAATACAAGAAGATCGGTGTTGTCACCAACTAGCACAGTGTCTACTTCTCTGGCTAATTCTACTGCTTTTGTAAAATTATCACTATCAGCATCTCCTGAAGCATAGTATACTTTACGATTTCTTTCCAAGAATTGCTGCTTGTTGGTGCTGTTTGATAAAAAGTTTCCTTCTTCACGTTCAGCTTTGTATTTTTGGTGAATGACATGTGAGAAGTCATGCTGCAAGGGATTTTGCTGATATAAACACCCAAAGTCTGAGGGCCATAGGCCCGAGGGCTGCAGCCCTCTGTACCCAAAGCCCGACAGCCGCAGGCCTGAGGGCTGCGAGTGTATATGTCAGCAAAATCCCAAGCAGCCGTGGTATAAGTGATATATATCACTTGGGGCGCACTCACCTAATAGGTGAAAGAACTAACCAGAACTCATCCCGTTTGTTTTATACAGTAGCATCTGAAGATTGATCGTGGTTTAATAGCGTGGGCTAATAGCCATCAAAACATTGTCCATATGTTAAAACGTCATTAATACGTTACTATGCTTCAACACACAATGTTAGAAACCTTGTGATTGTGGGATGGAGTTTATATTTTTACCATTTTTGTACTAAGTTAAGCCAACTACGTAACTTTGCGATTGGGACAGTTGTAAGTTATTATATTAAGTTAGGACTGTAAGTTACTAACCTATTTCAATGTAGTAGTAGCTTTGCTGTCCTGTGGTCTGCTCAAAGGCTGATACACGGTGGGTAGAAATATGCATCCACAATCACCCAAACGATTATTTTATGCCTTCATTAACCTTCCGTAACAACCAACTAGTCTATCTTAGCCTATGTACTAAGCTTAGCAACTACTACAAAAATGAGTCCCACAATACAAAGCTCTATGTTGCTCAATATAATGAGTCAAAGCGCATCGATTCTTTGAACTGGCTGGGTATCAAAGTCATTGCAAACCGCTTTCTCGTGATATTGCCCGGGAAATATCTTGATATTTCCTGGGAAATATGAGAGTTAAACACCGAGTGGCGCCTTTGAACATCCACGCTAAAGTGGTATATATATATATATGCAAGAGAATAAATTTTCCACTACCATGGCCATGGTTAAAGTACAATTTTATTATAATGAATGTCATTGTGTGTGTACATTAACTTAATTTGTACGGTGTCAGGGTTGGAATTGTAAAGAATTAAATCCATCTTCATGACAATAGAGAATGAAAACAACCGAATTGCATATAAAGCTACGCTATTTCTTGGTTTCCATGGTAACACATGCACTTTCTATTCTTCATTATGACCCTTTGTTATAAAAATGTCCCTTGCCATGGGAAAACTATCATTAGACGAGCAATAAATAGCTTAAACCAAAATTAATTAAGTGCGTGCGTGGGTGGGAATAAATGACAGTTTTGTCCAGTAAAATGATGATAACTTTAGAACAAATTAAGCTATGGATACCAAACAAGTATCATCTTGTTCCTTATAGTCAGAGCAATTATTTGACACCAAATGTAAATAGTTTGGATAAGGTACAGCTGAAATAGAAGCGCAAATCCTATTTTGAAACCAGGCGAAGGCCGGCTGTGGGCGCGCGCCTGGTTTACTGAAATTGTTTTCGTAAAAGCAAGAGTTCATAATATCATAGATCCTTTACACCCCCGGGATTGGAATCTTGTTTTTAACACTTCCATCCGCACCTCCATCAACACCTTTCTACAAAGAGATCTATGAATTGATGCATCAGTAACTCGACTTTAACATATTAATTCTCTGTTTAGTGGACAGTGCGGGCAATGAGTTTACTTCAGTTCGATTAACAAAGGAAGGATGAGTACACAAAACAAAATTGAAGGTTAAGAAGACATTGTTTCAGGCGGGTAGAGCTAGCCAAAATTTGTCGCCACCATTCAAACGGAAAGATTTGAACACGGAGATATGGACTAATGACTTCACTGGTTCGATTCCTTATCCCAAGTTATACTTACAGATTGAATTTGACGCTCATAGAGTGAATAATTCCAGAGTTACAGCTAGCCAAAGTTTTAATCGCTTGGGTCTGTCAGCAAGTTTTGTCACTGCTTTTGCGTCCACAATCACCTTTCCGCCTTGTTCGAAGTAAAGAACAAGATTACTGTATCAAACAACACCAAATTTACTACAGAACAATGGATCAGAGTTTTCTCCTTCCAGTCAACACCAATTAATTAACGGTGCGGATAGTCCAACAAGTAAGTACAGCAAGTATGCGGTGATTCCTATACTGGGGTGTAAAGGATCTACGATAATATATATATACTGAGGAGAGTATCCTATTCTCATGTACTCCTGTAGAAGGGCCTATCGTGAAGTTATGACGTAGAACTTCTGAGTTCGCCCGTTTTTCTGTGTATAATTAATGATGTCATTAGTTGAACATGGTGTCGATTGAACGCATGCCTAACAACGTCGCTAGTAACCAAATCATCTTCAGCTTAAAGTGTTTCTAACCGAACTACAATCCTTCCTTCATGGGTTAAGACCGCTTAGTAGGCGTTTCTTGCTAGGCCATTCGCGAATACGGCTATTCTGAGAGGTGCAAGTGTGAAATGATGCTAATGATTCTTGCACTTTTACGGCTGCTCATACGTCAGAAACCACAACACCTTGTCGTTACGTCATAACTTCATGATACGCTCTTCTACAGTGGTATATGAGAGTAGCATACTCTGAGTAGGATATTCTACTATGAGAGTAGGTACTTTGCAGTTTGTTCCCATATGTTCAGTGTTCTCAAGCTCAGTCACACTATAAGGATAATGAAGTGTAGAGACATATCAAAATGTTGATATGTATAAAACATCCATACAGTTATTGTAATTTATTACATTCATTATTGCACAGTTCACCTTACTAGCCCATTGTTTCAGCCATTATTCATCAAGAAAGGAATTTCTTTTCATTTCATGAACTGTTCTGATTAGATCACTGCTCAAATATTTCTCTACTTCTGACTTTTCTACAGCATTTCTCTGTTCAAAATGAGCTAACTTGTTTCATAGTAGCACATATTTTTGTTGGTTATAAATATGCTCAATGCTTTTTACAGTGTTTTGCAATGATTTTTTCAGTGCATGTCTCATCATTATAAGGTATTTAAAATAAAACACAAAATTAATGTTGTTCAGTGTTGCTGAATGCTTAGACATGCAGGTAGAGCATGCTAAGTACAGGAACGAATGATGCAGCAAGCTTCACATAACGTTGGCATACTTTTAGTGATGTACCTACCCATTAATTCAAATACCTGCATGATTTTCAATACATGTGTGAGTCATATTTATTTTAGAAAGGTAATCATAGAGTATGGATGTATAGTTACTAAAAGCATCATTATACAATCTGTAACTATACCTACATACATGCATTTGCACTTGTCCTTGAAGAACTTGCAAAGGAATATGGCTGGAGTATAGATGATAGCAGCACTTTGAGTGAAGACAGCAATGACGATCCTACACCAGAAACACTTAGAGAGTTTGAAAACAAGCTTTTGCAAACATTACCAGTGGATGATGTAGTTTTCCTAGGCATGCTGAGTTTTAGAGAGATCATTACTGATGATGAACTTGATGCTTTACAATCAGATCCAACACCATCAGAACAAGCAACAATATTACACCAATTTCTTGATAAGATGATCAGTTGTGAAAATTTCCATTCACGTTTAAATCGTCTTCTTGAAGTAATGGAAGAGTTTAGTAAGTTTAATAGTGGAGATGATGATGAAATTAAAAAATTGTCCAGTGAAATCAGAATGAAGATGAATATCGGTAATTAAGATGTTGTATGTACGGGAGGAGGGGTGTAAATATACATAGTACTCATTTTGCTGGGTATAACCAAGTAACCTTGGGCCATGATTGGATGTACTGGCCTTGTATTCATTTTACATGTCACTTTGACTAATTTTTGCTGAATTGCTGGGTGTTTGGAGTTGCACTGAAGTTACATACAATCCCCTTACAATATTAATAATATCATTGTGAATTCTTGTCAATATCATATAATACAGTTTTAAACATCCTAGCCTAGTATAATAGCTATATATATATATAATATAGCAAAACAGCAAAGATTTCACTGCCTGCAGATAATCTAAAAACTAACTACTTAAGGCTAAGCTAGAAGCTGGATTATCTTTAAAATTGAATAACTAGATAGCTTACTGGTAAAGCAAAGCCACGTGCTATATTAGCACCAAGGTCAAGATAATAAACACTTTGAATGCCTGTGTTACGAACCATTAAAGTTGAATTTTACTGCAAGTGACCGCCTTATTAGAATAGATGACTGCTCTATTAGAGTATCTCGATCTTACAGGAATTTTAAGGCTAGAAATGAATGGATCTGTTTCACTTATCTTGGCTTTTAAGCATCAAACATCCTTGAAGATGCAAAATCATTGCCAAAAAACCACAATCGATAATTCCATAAATGTAGTATGAGAACTATACTAACTCAATTTGAGGTTCTATGTTATTCTTTTTCCCAGGGTAACCACTTCAAACCAACACTCCTTGCCCCTACCCCTGGCACTGGATGTTAAAGTGTTAACTAACAGAAGGACTGGGAATGATTTATACAATTAATGGGAAGGCACTTGACCTTTGATTTAAGCAAGGTCAAGTACCCTATGGTTAGCTAGGCAGCCACTACATATGTGATTTCTACATCTCCATAAATATTGGAATTATGTAACAAAATAGCTAGTAAGTGGTACTATGGTTGCACTGCATGGCGTACTCTGACATTACCAAGAGACTGAAGAAAGCCACCATACATACGGATATAGGCAATGGTCCAGTGAGAAGTTTGAGAGACAGAGCAGTCCTGTACAGCACATAAGCCACTTCAGAACAAGACATACAATTGCTGAAGGCAAACTTCAGGGGCAGAGAAGGCATTTTCAGTGGTATTTGAATAGGATATTCCTATAATATTATGGCAATGACTGTCATTAAGATACTGTACAATTAGACACACCAGTAAATGAAAGCATTTCAGACAGACTTATGCTTTTGATTACGTATAGATATATGTGTTGATGATGACATTTTGAATTAATTGCATAGCAGGACGAAGTTATACGATTCCGCTGAATGTTCTATTAGAGTAGTTAAGTGTCTGATTTATTAGAGTATATCGATTTTGTGCACTCCCAGCACTTATACATGCAGTATTCCATTCTTGCATAACCTTTAGCACAAATTCCAGTAAATCAAGGTAAAGTACGTTGGCTAATGACTACAATAGATGCTTTACTTTGGCAACTGGACATTGTAAAAAGCCCTCTACTGGTAAAAGTAGAGGGGGCAGTTGCCCCTCCACCCCCTATTTCTCCGCCCCTGCAAACTTTATACAGTTTTCATTTCTCACATATTGGACGTTTTGGCTAAACATGGCTGGGTCTGGGAAAATTTGTTTTATTGCCCATATCAGCTGGTTTGATTTTTCGCCACAAACACAAACTTAAACCACATGAACACATTATCAAATGTGACCAAATGTTACAAAAACTGTTCCAAATCACACATCAGGTAAAATCAAACCTAAATACGGTGCGAGTCATTATAAATGTCCAAAATTAGTGGTTTATGGCCTATGACAGTTTAATGACCATAACTCCACCACTGAAACACTTACAGGTTTCAAATTTGGAAATATGGTAACATAACAGCTACTCTACACACAGCAGGAAGTTGGAACATTTGTGACATCATCAACCACCTCCATGATGTAATAACCATGAATATCTAATAATATGCATATTTCAATTTTTCTCAACAGATGTACTAGATGCCAGCTTAACATTTGAGTGCCACCAAGCTATGGGTAGGAGGAAACTTTCCACTGAAAAATAATATTGATTTTTAATGATGGCATAAAGTTATGCCAGCTTTTTTACATATATAAATTACAATTTATCTGTACTCTACAATAACATAAGGTTACAAAACTTGAATTATAATTAGAACATGATAAATACAAAAATTGCACTGAAAAAAAAAATTTAAAATTAGTTAGTGTAATGAATTTACAAGAAGTTTTAAAAGCTCAATTATCTATTCTCGGACTTTACGGTGTGACTTGTACTGCTTTATAGCAGCTTCCATTTGTGGACCCAAAGTTAACCCTTCTCTATAGGCTGCTAAGTAGTCCCTCATTTTCCTAAAAAATCTCCTTATGGTGTTCAGTGGAATGGTATCTAATGATTCGTCCAGTGTATTTTCTAACCCCTTAAATGAATAATCACAATGAGCTCTGGTAAACTTTTTGCTTTGTCCCCATACTCGTTCTATGGGGTTTAATTCACAGTGGAATTTTGGAATAAAATAACCTTTAAAATTGTTTGAATGCAATAATGTTTCAACCCTGGTTTTCTCGTACTTGAAATCTGGCATTTTTTAAAGTTCATTTCTCATCTGTTCAGCTATCATTTTAGTCACATTAATTCCCCTCTCAATCAAAACTTTCTTCATCCCTTTAGGCGTACCATCAGGGAGTACCATTTTTTGTACCCTACCCCTCCACATAGTATCCCGCATCTTTGGTTGTGCCCCACCAGAACGTACATTCATTCTGTTTACATTTAGGGCATCATCAGCAAAAGCTGTGTGACCAGAACTATGGTCAAAAAGCCAAATCACATCATACAACTCTCTGGGATACTTAACTTTAACAATTTTAATAACATGTTCAACTTGGGAAATAAATTTGTCACTGTTCCAGTAACCTTCACCCTCAGCCCCATACTTCAGTAGCACACGGGCTGTCTGCTTTAAATCAGGATACTCTAATTTGCCTCTTTCGAACTCTTCCATCGTTAACCTCAACAAGCCATTGAATTCATCAACAAAATCGCTTACCATTATCCCTCGACCTTGCCCTTTAGGTCTAATTAACTGGTTTTCCTTCTCAGCCCACATCCAGCCCTGATCCTCGTTTGAATGATATGTGCTCTCGTCATGAAAAAGCAAAACTAAGTGTCTACGTTGGGGCCCGATAAAAGGCTCTGACACTTCATCTGTACATAGAGGTGGGGGTGCATGAGTACTGGACAAAATTTCTAAACGCCTCAAATAAAGGGTTCTGTATTCGACTACATCTTTCCTCTCATGCCCATCAATGTAGACACCCTTTTTGGTGCTGGAGGGCTGAAACCCTAGCTTGTGGAGCCACCTACAAGCTGTACTCAAACTAACATTGGCTGGTATGCTAGGATGGTGCTCCCTTACCAAAGGCAACAGGGTCCCATTTGCCCAATTACAAAAATCACGAGCAGTCATGTTCGGCATACCCTTCACAGATGCATGTCCACGAACCCACTCTAAAGTAAGATCTCGATATTGCTCGTCCATCATCACATGGTACCTATTGTGTCTTCCTCTGGAATCTTCAGTAAATTCTCCACTGTTGCTCAGAAAATCTTTTCTCCACCTTCTTATCGTCTTCTCATTCACTCTAAAAAGTAGCCCAGTTTCCTTTGCAGCTCCTGTCTTGGTTAACCCAAACCTCTGGATGTAGTTGTCATAAACTATCATCGTTACCTTCTGCTTATCTGTGCGCTTCATGTCACTAACCCAGTCCTCAAATATAGCGTGAATTTCGTCTTCAGCCATCGAACCTTCGTAATCTTCATCTTCATTGGCTTCCTCATCACTACTATTTTCTTCTAAAGGTGCCGGCAAATCTTCAAATGGAACGGTGTCGACAGCACTAGTGCCTTCTCTGGTATCTTCACTCATCTCTTCCGACGTTCCAGCTCTGACCTCCTCACGAAAAACCTCACCAGAACTCAAACGCTTCTCAACTTTTAACTTATTCATTTCAGAAGCCCTTTCCCTTAGGGACACCTTGCGCTTTCTTGACATATGCATTTTCCAGCTTGTTGAATTGAGCAAACAACAGACAGGAAGCAACAGAAGGTGCGAAATATTTATTGTTGTGATGCAATGCGCATGGTTGTGCTATGGCAACCGCAAATATCAAAGATGCCGCTTGCTATCTGATTGGCTAAAATAAAACAGGTGATACATTAGCAACCATTCGCTCAATTGACGTCAAAATCGATACGTGACTTCATTACAGTAGTGCCTACGACTCGCGAAAAAGATAGAGTTACCGATTCTTGGTGAGTGCGATTACTGTGCGATAAATATTTGGACATTCTTGATGACTTGCACTATACACCCCCAGTGGATAGCTATCATGCTACTAGTTTTGACTCTCACTACTACAAACTACCTGAGGCTGGTTTTAACAGACATCTTTAGTGGGTGGTGTGGAGAGCTCAAATGGCAGTTTCAGGCCTTTTGAATGATCTGGCTTGGCAAGAATCAGTGATTTACTGGTGGATGGCCTGATAATGTTAGCCAAACAATTGTTTCTGTTGATTTTGTTGCATATCAACCACTAAGAAGCCAGCACAGCCATATAATCTCAGGGGAGGATCGAGGAGCTGGCAAGGGGAGGGGCACAAACAGGCTAAGCTGTAAGAGCAGATTCTCTTCAGTATTAGTTGCTGTATTTTTAAGGAGCAATGGTCACTACTTGGTAGGTTTATTTTTGTCATTATGGCCTTTGCAGATGGTTGTAAAGTCTTGAAAAGTGTTAAAAGGCTATGAAGTCTTAAACACCAGCAACACGATAATTATTATAGAGACACTTAGAAAGTACAAAGGTGCTAAGTGGCAGTTTGACAGCTGTGCTTCAGGTGGGTTTGCAATAAATGGTGGTAATATGCAGTTTTCATGAGTTATGTAAATTGATTTGGTATGACAAGGTGTATAGTAAAGTAGTACACTGTATGGCTCTTCCACAGAGGGTTGGGGGGGAGAGGGGGGGAATTTTCCCCAAATGCCCCATCCTGGATCCACCATTGAATCTCGTATCTTGACTTCGAGTGATTTTCTATCTTATTTGGCGGGAAACTACAAGCAGCGATGAAGTGGTCTGAAAGGTAATCGATTGATGCAAATCTTGTATAAATTTCATACGCGTGCTTACTATTCTTGACAACTTGAATTCTTTAAAACCATTTACCTTGAAACTTCAATTTGGAATGTTTTTCCAAAATTCAGTCACAAGTTTTACTGTCAAAATCACCCAAGTTTGAGTGGTCTACTTTTGCTGGCTGTTTTCCACATTTGCAAGGCATATAAGCAATATGTGAGTGGTCAGGTGCATTGACACAGTTCTGGCCAAGGCCAGACTGTATCAATGCTGTATGTGGGTATATAGCTCTGTGATGTTGAAAGTAGACCTGTGTTGCACATTTTAGCCTGTTTTCAGTCATGAACGGCACCTGTATCATCCCTATGCCATATAAGCTTTTAACTACAGTGATTGAAAACCTCTTGGCCCCCACTACCACCACCCCTATTGAGCTAGGGCTCTTCTGACACAGTCAACCTCAAGTTAAACCTATCTAACATGGAGGGAAATTTAGTTGTTGGCTACTTGTATGGTAAATGATTTTGAACATACTGAATCAGCGCACTAATTATGTGTGAAAATTTGGTACCCGGACTTTCAACCATTGGCAAGCTACAACACTCTATATACTTTAAACAATCATTCTTAATACCTGTAATTAGGCAATAAGACTGATTTTCCCAGAAGTAGTCACAAATATAATGTGCCAAGCAGACAAACATAGGTACACACACACACATACACACACACATACACACACACACACACACACACACACACAGACTATGTACTAAGAATATTTCAGGCAGGAGTATGCCATGCATGTGCCTGGGTAAAACCAAGAAGTTTAGCTAAATTTTGAAGTGATTACTGGGGCACTCTACTCAATTTTAGTATACATTCTGTGCAAGCTATCAATGGTACAGGCCTACCCATTGTAAAAATCATTTATTACTAAGGTACGTATGTTGCACAATGGTAGGCATGTGTGAAAATAGCATATTAATGTTCTTCCTGGTTGTAACACACTGGTGTAACATCCCAGCTTATCAGATCATCCAACACAATACTGCTTATCTTGATACACTAATGTACACCATCTTTATCTCTATTGTAGGTAAAAGAATGTATAGAAGAGTTTGTTACGATGCAGGGAATGACTATGTCGGTGAAGCAGCAAGAAAAGGTGTTCAAAAAGCCATTTGTTGGATCAAAAGACCGTAAGTTCACTGATACTACACAAATTTTGCACTGTCATCATAATTATATGAATGTATTATAGCACAAAGAAGACTTTAGCAACTGGTTTTATTGGATATGTAAAGTTGCATGGGAAGCCTTCATATGTTCTGGTGACCAACTGTCATGCACTTGATAGTGAAGAAGTTGCTGCAGATAGTGTGATTGGATTTGATGGTAGTGATGAGCAATTGAGTATGAAAGAACTTACATGTATGGTGAAAAACTCATTTTCATCTAGTCGCAAAAAAAAGGTATTTAAATGACGTGGGACAGTAGAAAAGGTGCAACACAGAATGGTGGAATATATTACATTTTAAAATATTTATCATATAGTATGGTACAACTTTATAGTTAGGGGTTGAGCTTTCTTCTCCAAAATATCATCCAAAAATATAGTCTCATTTTCTTCATCACAGGTTGGCAGTAGTGGTTAGGCATAGCCAATCCCAAAAAAAAATTTTTTCAGAGTAACCCCAAACCCTTTCAACATGTTTCTATGAAATTAAAAAAGAATTTAACTGAATTTTCTCCAAATGCCTGACTGAGTAATTAACTGATGCCTCCAGTCAAGGCTGAAGCATAACTCGACTCTGGAAAGACTATAATATGGGCTTGATTTCTTCCCTGTTTAACATCCTGAGACATACCTTTTTTTTCCAACCGCAACAGCTACAGTGCATAGATTTGCATTACGTACCTTTATCCTCATTTGTGTTTCATTGCATTTTCCACTATCACATACGAAGGTTTTAATTCGTGGTGATGCGTAGTGGCTTCAGTGCTTTAATTTCCATGAATTTCAGGTGTCACGTTGTTCATCATTTTAATACTGTATAACAAGTAGAACATACAGGGGTATCTGAAACTGAAGCAGAATGGCCACATTGTATTTCTGTAACCAATAATCAGGGTTCACATTTAGTTGTAATTTCTTCGCTGGATTGATTGTATAGAGGCACGTCTTGAACTGTTCCTCATTTTAATGCCGTATAGCATTGCAAGTAAAAGTTATGATGAGTTTAAAATTATTTCTGCAAATTGTTCTATTGTTCCAGAATTATTCCTGTTTCTGTTTAGCATTACGTTTTTTTCTCAAAATTATTCTGATGTTGAGCAATAAAACACTATGCAGTGATCACAATAAAACTGAACTCTCTGTTACAGTCAGCTGGGTATTATTCTCAATGCAATGAACAACCACACAAGGAAACATCAGCTCATTCACCTACTAATGTGTTTAGACATAGTTTCTGTTTACTGCACTAGTTATTGGAGACCACTATAGTCGGTTTGTATTCACCTGAGCCCTTGTTTCTTGTTAATAACTCTTGTCACATGGACTGTCTGCCCAAACATTTAGTAGCACTGTGAAGCCCTTTAAATGTTGGAACTGTTAGTCAAAAACGTGCTTTGATATGGATAAGAACAAGTGAGTTATGAGGTTTTAAAATACATTTAGTATGGACGATTCAGGCAAGCAAACATGTTTACAACATGAAAAAAATCCTTGTTCCAGTACAAAACCATTGGGAGTGAACGCGTGTTTACCTCTTTGATATTACTATATTTGGCGGGGGCTCAGGTGAGTGCATACCGACTATAGAGCAGGTGAAACATACGTACAGTAGCTGAAAACAATGTGGAATGACTACTTTGCATTTCAGTAATAATTATTGATAGTCAAGGCGTGCATTTAGAGTAACTTTTAATTTGTAATGGATCTAGCACCATTCTTCCCTTTGATGCAGTATGTGATGGTTCACCAGCATTACATTATACAAAAAGTAATTTTACATCGTACAGTACAGTGTATACTAACGATACTAATGATCATAAAGATTTGCACTTTCTTACAAAAAAATCCATACCTGATGCGTTGGCTGTATAGTGGTTAGGTATAACCAAGAACAATAGTGCCTTCAATGTGGTCCAAAATGCTGCCAATATGTTGCTACAAAATAATTATGTTTACTTATTTATTGCATACCTGCATGCCCGCCTGCCCATTCTGCCTGCCCATTCTGCCTGCCCACTACTATACTGTTGGATAAAAAAAGACAGCCAAGCTGTGAAAAGTAGTGCAGCCCTTTAAAAAGTCAAGGTGAAAAATTGTGAAATCAAAAGACAAAATGGCTGCAAAACACTAATCATTTTTGCACCCTTTTTCACAGCTTGCTCATTTTGGTAGATAGTACTTGCAAGCCTCAAAGTAAAGCTGCCCCATGGCTGGCTGTTGGGGTATTTACCTGTCTTTCACAGGAATAGCAGGGTGGTGGCAATTGTTGTATTGTCCATATAAAATAATGGATTTGTAATATTATTGTTTATCTTTTGTAAATTTCTTCATGACTGTTCTATTAAGGTGACTACTTTATTAGGAAGTGTTGTTCACAATTTATTATGTTTGTGGTTTTTGCATTAACACTGATTCACCTCAACCACAAAAGGTTTTAGCTGTGATGTGTAGATGATTCACGCAACAAATTTGATAACATTCCTATAAGTAATTTGTCCTGTAAATGTAGCAAGCATTAGATTTTGTTTTGTGATTTTAGGTTGCGTGCTTGTTACCTATGATCGGTTTTCACATTATACTCCATAGCTGTTATACTCCAATTTGTTTCCAACCACAAAACTTTGAGCTATGGTGGTTAACCTATCCACATATACTATTATGAAACAAGACTATTTTGCTGTGGAAATTCCCTCCACCTTCAGTATAGTCTGCACATCAAAGTTGAGCCTAATCTTTCCAGCATTTCCAAAATATGAGTCCTAGTACATAATTTCATCTTCTTTATAATATTATTTTGTTTACAAAAACTGCTACATATAAATTGTAAAGGAACATGCATGCACTGAAATTTTGCACATGTAAGAAGGATTCAAAGATGAATCTCAGTACCAAGTTTGGTTTGAATAAAGAGTCGTGTATCATAATGTAAGAGAAGGACTGATTTGTTGTCATACCTACAGGGCAAATTACATATGTGCTATATAAATGCTGTGGGTTGATAATCAGTACACTGTAGCATGGAGTTATATGTATGCGTCAAAATCATGTTATTGTTCTTCATTTTAAATAATGCATTAATGCAGCACACCAACTTCTTGGGTTGCATGACACACTACCATGAGTCTTAATTATTAAAATTTATTAAATAAATGCACAATAAATGCTTTAAATTTGCTGTGCTTCGTAATGTTACTATGCAGATTCCTGCTTTAGTAAAAAACATCTATTGTAAAATTATTGTATCGTTTTCTATATAAATTAATTTTCTTGTTTATAGCTTGATTTTGCAATGATAGAGATTGACTGGAACAGATTAAAAGGATATGCACAATTCATAGATATGACAAAACCAGTATCAGTTAAGAAAGGGGATTTTATCACAGTCATACAATATGACTCAGAAAAAAGAGAGTTGATATATTCATCCTCAGAGTGTTTCTTGGCTGGTGAGTAATTTATAATTGTTACCTTTACATATTTAGCTAAAGTAAATGAATAATCTACCATGACTCACTCTAGCATGGGTGTATGAAACTGTATGGTTCTGCAGTGTAGAAAATAACGACTGGACACTGGACGATTTCTGGTAAATTACAGCAAGGAATAGTGTCCTTTCAAATTGTAGGAAGGCATGATGGTATTCATGCACTTTTAGTCTGTGGTGACCACAAAGGTACATGTATGCCCAAGATGTACACTGAGATTAACAGTTACTATGTTGTGCAATTAAGTCTACTTGCATCAGTCACCTGTACTGAAGTAGTAAAAATGTATTTATAACCTGATTGTCAGTAGTACTTTATCTTGTGGTATTCATGTTCACTTGTACAACCAGTTTATACATTAAGCTAGAATCAATAAGATAACAGTGCATCTGTTTATGCATCGTATTACTACTATATTTTCTATGTCATGGCAATAAGCAAAGTAAAGCAAGTAGAAGGCCTTGACAGAAGTCCTTTTGACTCATTTCCTACAAAACCCCTTGTAACAGAATCGATTCCATAGAAGCTCTTCTAATTGACTAGTACTTACTCTTGAAAATAGCTACTGCAGTGTTAGTGGTTGAGTAGCGCTCAGCTATGCATTGTATATAATGGTGGCCCCTATGTTTGGCAGAAACAAACACCCAAGTTGGTAAAAACACAGGAAAGGAGAAACAACGAAAGTTAAAATGTCCAGTCAAATTGCTTGAAGTACACTCAACTTTCACAATGTCCTGACAGTATGTCAGGACATGTCTGAAAAGTTATTTTGCACACTGCTCTTTGATATTGGGTAATGGCCTGTACTGTTTCATTTTAGCCAGGCTTGAGCCTTGAATTAGCCATAACTCAGTCCAATTCACTTCTACACATATCTTTTCTATTTTGAAAACAACCCTTTTCCCTTCCCACTGCCACCTTGTCACTACCTCTATTGGAGTTGCCTGATACAGTCACCCCACAGATGCTCTAAGGAATTGTTGTAAAATATGTGAAAATTTGATACGCGTAGCTTCAACCACTGGTGAGCTACAACACTCTGAATTTCTCCAGCATTTCTCAATACTTACAAGGTAAATATTCTCAGAAATAGTTACAAATAGTGAATGCATGAATCAGAAAGTGAATTGCCAATCTGAGCCAGTAAACCTGTTACTATAAATGTACATGAGTAGCCATTGTTAACCATGCACATATGATCATAGCTGCAGCAAAATGGAATTTTACATTTATCACACATTTTACAGTCTTTAAGTTGAATGAATGAAGTAGGGATTAAATTTGTATTAATTTGAATGTAGATGCAGATACACGATATCCTAGTTTCAATGTTGTGAATAATTACAATACATACTGTACGTATTAATATGTCAATGTAGGCTGCAGAAGTAAGAAAGTACTGAAGCAATAATGTTGTGGTGATCTTACTAAATTTAAAACTATAGTACAGTTGTTGTGAAGGAGAGCATTTTTCTTGCTCCAACTTGTATCGGGATTGTGTCAGGACCAATGATTTAAAACAAACATGGCAATAATTGGTAATTGTCATAGGTTCATAAATATAATAAAGAATTATAATTATGAACTCCAGCTTAAACTCCACAACACTCCCAGGAGAATGAAAATATAATCAAACATAATTCCTTGTTTAAACCCTCTTGTGCAGTAGTGTAGATGCTTCATTTAATTCTAACAGGAATAAATAATTAATTGCTGTTGTGACAGTAGGATGTCCAGGCAATTGTATCTCTGCCGCTTTAACCTTTGAATCTTTACTACTAATTATCTTCTATACTTTTCCCAATTTACAACTGCTTCTTGGCAGCTTGTCATCCTTAACGATGACCACATCACCTTCTTTGGGTTCTCACAAATAACATGTCTTTGACTGTTTGTGAACAAGAGGAATCCTTTCTCTCAGACTTAAAAGGTATTCATCCTTCCAAATCCTCCAAAATAAATCCAACTGTTTTCTTCCTCTCGTCTAAGTCTCTATAGTTTTGTTGCTGATTCCTTGTTAATCTGAAAGTCGGGATCATCACAATAATCACTATCCGCTGATGGGCAAAGACCAAGTTTTCGATAACCTGTCAAGAAATGAGATGTAGTCAGAGTGAATCCAGAGCTAATCTCTCCATACACATAGGTCAGTGGTCTAGTATTCAATACTGCTTCAATCTCAGTCAAAAGTGTTCCAAAGAATATTGCTTCCTGCCAATGGCCTTCCTCATTGATCTCTTCACCATGCCTACAAGTCTCTCATAAAGTCCTCCTTGCCAAGGGGCAAGGGCAGTGGTAAAATTCCATTTACTTTCGTGAAGATATATAACTTAGAACATCTTTGTCCTGAAATATCTGTCTTCACTGAATATTCACTGCTGTATTGGTTAGCTTAAATGTGACCCAGTCTGAGAAAACCAGGCTTATCGCCTTTTTAAAAGTATCAAGAAACACTAGTTTTAAATATTTAGTGTGTAGTAGCCCGCCAATGGTTGAAGCTATGTGTACCAAATTTTCACACGTTTTACACCAATTCCTTACCATCCACAGCATCCACTGTGCAAGTAGCCAACAACTAAGTTTCCCACCATTTTAGATAATTTTTGAACCGAGGTTGACTGTATCAGGCGAGCTGCAAAATGGTTGGGAGGCGGGAGCCTGGAAGGCAGGCAAGATGGTGTTCAAAAATTGAAAAGGAAGGTGTAGGGATGAATTAGGCCAAGTTTTGGGCCATTGAGGTCTCAAAATTGGCTATAATGAAAGGAAATTCATAGCAGAAGCACGTATTCAACACCACAGAGCTGTACAGCCACATACAGTCATCTCCAGACTGACCAGAGCTCCATTAAGGCCCCACACCACATGTACGGATCGCCACTGGGTTTGGGAAAAGCAGCCAGCAAAACCAGACCACTCAAGTCTAGCTGATTTTGATTGTGGAATTAGATAGTTTATTCATGTAGCTTTGTGTCCTGGGTGAAAAATCGAATCTGCTGAATGGGTGATAAGACCGGTTTACTCACAAATTGTGGTGCATTGTCAGAAATAAATCAGGTTTCCCACGGCGAGACACAAATCATCTAAGACAACTAAGAAGCTGTGTTGCAGTCAAATCCAATATCCATTCTAAGTGTATTGCTCGTACTGCCAAGCATGTAAATAAACAAACCCAAACCTTTTAAAGCTCTGTTCCAAGCTTAACATGTGTAGCTCCAAGGTAATCCAATCCAATAAACTGAAACAGTTCCGACTGTGACACCCTTTCTTTTGGCCATGGTGGCATATTTGGCAGCTGAAATGATGATCCCTCAAACTTCTAAAATACGTATCACACACTTGATAGTATACTCCTTACTTGTGCTCGGCCTTGGGGAATCCAGTATTCTTCCCTCAACTAAGATAGGGTGTGAGCAACTCCAGTCACTGATGAACCTCTCTGATCAATAACACTGTAAACCATTCATGTCTAGGAACCAACTTGGGATTCTTAGTATCCTCTAATAAAATAAGTATTCATATATCTACCATAGCATCTCAATATTTCTACATCATCTAATTTGAGACCCAATTGTCTCTGTAGACAATTCTTCCTGTGTTTCACAATTGCAACAAACACATCAGGGTATCTTCTGTGTTGAATAACAAAAATCCGCAGCAGAATAGCACTCTTATTTTCCCTAGAATAAATTGAATCAGCAATCATGTTAACAAATTTTTTTCATAATAACTTGTACTTTCTAAAACTCTACACCCTGGTCTCTAAATTACACTTCTGTATTATCTTTATGTAGATAAACTTGAGACAGTACACCATGACGCGCAGAAGCTTTTGATACTAGGCTCTGGCCTATCATGTTCAAAAATTAACATACAGATGTATTATGCTTTTAAGCACTGCTCAAAAATTGAGCCTATTATATTCAAAATTATGGTTTCAAAATCAAGATTATGCTAGAGAACTGACTGTTTTATTAGAGTATATCAGCCTTTTCTGACTGCTGTATTAGAATAAGTGACTGCTGTATTAAAGTATCTCGATCTTATTTCTGCAAAGTGTGAATAACTAACAAAGAAATGGTTTAATAAGTTATATTGCATGTTTTTAAATATGAAATGCACTAATAATACTATTGGCAGTGAATATTTGCTTTCTTTCAGGTGTGCATATTGCGCATTTTAACTAATTTTTCAAATATCGTCCTTATTGTGCTGGCATTATGCTTGATGCTTTTGGTCACCTATTATGCTTTAAATTATGCTGGCATAATCAGCCGATGCCTAAAGAATACCTTAGGTAACTTCACCTCTACACTGTTTTTGTCCTCACAGGTATCTGTAGGGCTTCCAGAAGGCACTGCTAAGGTCACAGGTTGCTGAGTCAAGTTTGCATTAGACCTCTCCACTTTCCTTAACACTCACGCCAAACGGCCTTCAAGACGAGAGGCAATCTCCTTAGAGTCCAGCAAAAGTTCAATTAAGCCTTCGCTTCTGTCTGTTGCCCACAAATATTCTTCTCTTTGGCTGCCTTTCTTCAGAGTCGCTTTCAATTACATTCAGTAGTGTGGTCCACTCCTGGTTACAGCGCTCTAGAAGAGTAATGTTCATCGAGAAATCTATGAATGAGGTCGTCCAGTTCTGTTTTTTCTTTATCCAAGTCACTATTGTCGACTGGACACTCCAGAATCGATTTGCCCATTTTGACATAAGCTTGCAGTTTCACCTTCATAGGTCCAAGCAGCCTTCGAATGGCCTGGTCACAGCACCATAAACTGTCGCAGAGGAGAGCATTTTTTTGCTCCAACTTGTATCGGGATTGTGTCGAGACCAATGATTTAAAACAAACATGGCAATTTATACAATAATTAGTAATTGTCATAGTTTCATAAATACAATAAAGAATTATAAATCTGTTAATTATCAAGTCCAGCTTGAACTCCATGACAACAGTGGTGCACTGTTGATTCATGCTTCAATGATGCAGTTGGTATTGCAGTAATGTAGCCAGGCCTTCAGAGGTGGTAGGGCTCAACTATCCACAAGTTTCACCTCACTAGTACAAAATAAAACTGTTATAAAAGCGCATAAGTGTACTGTATCTAGATAGCTAATCGTGTACTACACTGCTGTTTCTTCAGCTTATTTCACTAGTCTAATGCAATACATGAAGAATATAATAATATAGAAGCTAGAAAAAGGCATTACATGAAAACTGACTTATCTTTATCAGCCATTTTTTTGATCCCTTTATCTGTGTTTGTGCATGTCTTTTTTACTTCAGTCTGATTTATCCGCCAACAAAATACTCCGCACTGTTGCTGACAACTCTTTTCTGTATAACAACAGACTCCAAAACATGCTCCTCTCAAACTGCCTCCATGAATCTAGTCTTAACATGATGTAATGCGTTAAATACTATTTGGATAAGCTGATGCATTTGTTGAACTTCTCTTAATAAACTTTGATCATAGATTATGTTTCTGACAATATAAATTTACCACCAAGTTATGCATTATTCCACCTCTTGTACATTGCAGCATGCCACCACACTGGTGAAAGTTGGGGGACATTTGCCTATCTAGACATGCCCTTGGCTGCACCACTGGTACAGTGAAGCAGTCTTTATGGTTGTCTTTAAGTGCAAATGTGACTTCATTTTGTGAAAACTGTCAGTTAATGTATGGGCAAACTCCAGTAAATGTTTGAGCATTAATTGGATGGCTGTAGGTTCGAAGCTGCTCATGGATTATTATTTTCTCCTTTCTCCACCTTTTCAAACATACTTTATGTATCAACTTTAAACAAGCTGTAGGGCCAGTTACAGACCTTTAGCACTAGACTTAATAAATAACAAATGCATGATGCATGAATAGATTGAGAGATATATGACTTTCAATCTTGTCGAGGCCAGGTTTATTAACTCACTTTAGTGCAGAGAAAGCTTGCAACCCACATAACCAAAACTTTTGAGCAACAGTTTTCACGAGCAATTTATAACTCATGCATGCACATACAGTGACTATGGGTAGTGGTGAGGGTTTTGGGTTGGCGATTGATAATAATATCAACAGAAAATAGCTGACAAGGTCATTATGGATTCTCCAGCCCTGTCAAGACTATTGGAGACACTCAAAGAAAAAGAAATGTATGTAGAAAATATCTGGGCAACTGTCCAAGTCTGTCCATGTCTCTAGCCTTGTGTTCCAGCAGGCCAATGATATTACAAGATTCCAGATAGTTCCCAGTGACTGGCACATGTCTATAGAAATCCACTCAGCCCAAGCAACTCAGTGGCGTGGCTGTGGTGAAATTGGGTAGTGCACCTGTGTAGCTATCCATTCATGGTGGAAAGACAACTTTAATGGCTATGTGAACTGTGAAGATCAGCAATTTTCTAAACATCAATCGCAAAAATTATAATGAATCCTACCAGCTTTCAAAATTGTTAATGCTTGTGCATTTGTATGCTATTTCCACATTAATTACTCATGCTATGTATGCACTTACAACTTCATGCAAAGGAGAATATAATGAAAGATTTATACTTGTATTAAAACCTTGTGTAACAGATACAAAGTTTAGAATAGTTGTTTATGTATGCAGGTTGCCTATTGATTTATGAGTGTGGATCAAGTTGGACAACTTCTGATGGTGTTGTGGTAAAGGCAGTTGATGGTAATTTTGAAGTTGTTGGTCTTCATCGAGGCAAACTTGATGTAATGTTCAACTGTGGAACAATCCTTAAAGATATATTAAAAAGCATTTCTGGAAAAGTTTACAATGCAGGTACACACACAGTACACACTATAATATGTAAGTTATAGTAGTACAATAGTAATTATTTAGAATTACGTATGTGATATGATCTACAAAACCTAACTTAGTTGAACAAGCCTAGTACCAAACACTCATTTTAGTCAGTACAATGCATGTATATATATATGATTTAAATACTTTCAACCAATGAAACATAATAATACCCAACATACTGGTATCATCACAGTATATTTATTTGCATTCCAAAAAAACCATGACATGTAAGCAATCAATTTTAGAGCAAAACTAGAATAGAAATATGAAATAGTGATTCTCTAATAGAGCAGTCACTTACTCTAATAGGTCAGTTAACAGAACAGTTTATTACTTTGTTACATTAGTTAGTAAGCATCATGCTAACTAAATTACTTTCCTGGAAATTTACACAGGTAGATCAAATTCACATTTTACTACTTCAAATCTTGTACATTTTGTTTACAAAAATGTTTAGAAAATATTTGGAATAATAAAAGCTTAAATCATTTCTATTGAAAAAGTAAGAATAGAACAGTCTTGCACTCACCATAGATGACGTTCCATCTGGGGAAGATTTACTGTAGAGCATTACAATGTAACAAATATATCCCACTTCTGTCTGTCAGAACTGAATCCTCTGTTTTTACCCTCCATAATTAAATTATGGAATTTACAACCAAATCAATAGTTGATGTGGATAAATATTATGTACCTATTTTAAGGCAACATTCTATTTCATATATTAAAAATTATAAATTTAAAAATAAAGTAGGAATCCAAGCTATAAAAAGTAGTGAAACAAGAGAAGAATGATGGTAGCTATTACAGCATAGCTCGGTGGGAAATCCCTACTTTGGCATGATATAGCCATTATTTTATGTTCAGTGCCAAAGTAGGAATTTCCCACCGAGTTATGTTGTAATAGCTACCATTGTTCTTCTCTTGTTTCACTACTTTTTATAGCTTGGATTCCTACTTTATTTTTAAATTTATAATTTTCAATATACTAGTTTGTTTAGCTTCTTTTTTTTTTTTGTTAAGGCATACAGCTAGCTATAAACATGTGACTGTTCTATTAGGGTGACTGCTGTGTTAGAGTATCTTGAGGCAGCCTGCAAGATGTGCACTTGCCCAAAAATGGGCGTGGTTTCGATCGATTATAGAGTATGTCGAGTCAGCCTTCCAAATTGAAGGTGTGTGGTCACTGAAATACAGCTAGTGCAAAAGGGGTGTGTCATCGTGGTTTCAATCGATAAATCAATAATACATACAATGAAGAATGGGCGTGATCTTGTGACCTATCATAAAGCTATCTAGCTAGTACCAGTGCCTCCGTACAGTACCCTCTGTCATAGATTATATCAGTATGGAATATAATCTATTCCTCTGTACAGTAGCGTAGTCTAAGCGCCTTAAATAATCTTGTGGCGTCTACTATGCTGCTTAAAGAAAGTGTTGATATGGAAAATTAACGCCTCGATATGGTTTCATTGGATGAAGAAGAAGACAAGGAGCCTGATTGAAGATAAAAGAAAAGACAAGGTGCAGAGGGCATACACTCCTCGGAACCCCAAAAGGCACATCCCACTGGTGAGTTATCTATTGTTGCGTAAAATGGTGGCCATGCACTGCTTCATTTGGCCTCTAGGCTTGCGACTGTGGTTGAGCAGTCAGGCAGTCAGTCTAAAATTCAAAGTTTTGGCGATTTTTAAAATTCTTTATCCGGCCACCTGTAAGCGTTTTGTTGTATTTAATGCTGTTCTATGTATTATATGGACTAGTACTATTCCATAAAGGTGATTTTCGTTTCATAAAATATCTCTAGGATGATTTGTAAAGGTGCGATTTTGGGCGGCGCGCAAAAATTTCACATGGATTCCTACTTAAACAGTACGACCGTACCGTTTGATATCTTTCTCACAGACAGATGAAGACACATGATAGTGTATCATGCAGCCAAGAAAGCCGGTATACTATAACACTGTAAATACCATTTGCATACAAATTTTCGAGGAGCATAATTTTCGTGGATTTCACTGTTGCTTGGCTTTCTGCAAAATTTTCATCCTTGAAGGTTAACAACTATCAGAGTTAGCTCTTCAGTAAAAAATAAGAGATTCGTAAACTGAAACTCATCGATCTGCAAAAATTTCGTACCTGAAAAATTTGTACCTGTAAGGTATCCAAGACACACGGTAGTGTGTCGTGCGGCCCAAGAAGCTGGCGCGCCACTAAGTGAGTATATTAACAGGAAGAAAGAAAACAAAATTGTCACACCTATGTAGCTCTGTGATCCCTAATCTGATTGGAACCAAATTTGCTAGAGAAATGCCGGCCAGTTAGGGAAGTCTACATACCAAATTTGAAGAAAATCGCTACAGCCATTTCCGAGATACGAGCGAACAAAATTTCGTTTTAATTTCTTCATTTTTTTCTTCTACTTCTTCATTTCGCACACTTCGCAAAATCCGCCATAAAACACGAACGCGTGCTCCAATCGGACTGAACTTTGGCACACTTGATGGGGTCATTAAGGCAGATCTCAGTACCAACTTTGGTAGGAATCCGATGAACATTCACTGAGTTATGATCGATTATTCGTGTAAAATAAGGTCGGAGGTCTGTCACGCCCACAGGGTAAACCCCATGAAGGAATTAGTTGAAAATTGCTATGTAGATGGAGTAACCATCGTAAGAGTGCCTTTTTGTGGTTTGAAAAGAATCGAGGTAAAGACCATGGAGATATGGCACAAAACCCAACCTGTGTCATAATTACGCATTCGATTTTTATGAATAAAAAACTATTAGTTTTCACGCCTACCAGGCAAATCGCTTAGAGCAATGAGCTGAAAATCGGTGTGTAGCTGGAATAATCATCATAGAAAGTCCTTGCAGTAGTACCGAAGAATCGGATTACAAACCACTGAGTTATGATTCGAAAGCCAACTACCTGTTGAAAATGCAAGATCGAGACACTCTAATAGAACAGTCACCCTAATAGAGCATTCGGCTACGTTTATAACTTACTCCATTAAAGAATTATATTACATTGCAAGTTATTCTGTAGGAAGTTCAGCTACAAACAGTTAATCTTATTGACAATTCAGCTAGAAACAAGTCACCCTGTAGAGGGATCAAACAGAAGAAGTCACCTGGTAGAGAGTTCAGCTACAAAGAAACCACCATGCAGAAAGTTCAGCTGCATGCCAACAAATAATTCTGTAGAGTGTTCAGCTAAAAACAAATCACCCTGTAGAGAGATCAGCTAGAAACAAGTCACTCTGTAGACAGATCAGCTAGAAGAGGTTACTTTGTAGAGAGTCCAGCTACAAAGAAACCATCATGTAGAGAGTCAACTGCAAACAAATCATCCTGTAGAGAGTTCAGCTACGAACAGATAACCCTGTAGAGAGTTCAGTGAGAACCAAATCAACCTGTACAGAGATCAGCTGGAAGAAGTCACCTTGTAGGAATTCAGCTACAAAATAACCACCATGTACAGCGTTCAGCTGCAAAGAAATCACCTTGTAGAGAGTTCAGCTGCAAGCAAATCACCCTGTAGAAAATTCAGCTAGAAACAAATAACCCATCAGCTAGAAACAAGTCACCCTGTAGAGAGATCAGCAGAAGAAGTTACCTTGTAGAGAGTTCAGCTACAAAGAAACCATCATATAGAGAGTTCAGCTGCAAATAAATCACCCTTTAGAGAGTTCAGCTAGAAACAAGTCATCCTGTATAGAGATCAGCTATAAGGATCACTTTGTAGAGAGTTTAGCTACAAAGAATCACCCTGCAGATAGTTCAGCTACAAACAAGTCATCCTGTAGAGAGATCAGCTAGAAGAAGTTACCTTGTAGAGAATTCAGCTACCAAGAAACCATCATGTAGAGAGTTCAGCTGCAAACAAATCACCTTGTAGAGAGGTCAGCTACCAACAGATCACCCTGTAGAGAGTTCAGATATAAACAATTCACTGTGTAGAGAGATCAGCTAGAAGAAGATACTGTACCTTGTAGAAAGTTCCGCTACAAACAGCTACATGTAGAGAGTTCAGCTGCAAACAAATCACCCTGTAGAGAATTCAGCTACAAACCAATCGCCCTGTAGAGAGACCAGCTAGAAACAAGTCACCCTGTAGACAGATCAGCTAGAAGAAGTTACCTTGTAGAGAGTTCAGCTGTAAACAAATCACCCTGTAGAGAATTCAACTTCAAACAGATAACCCTGCAGAGAGTTCAGCTACGAACAGATCACCCTGTATAGAGTTCAGATACAAACAATTCACCTTGTAGAGAGATCAGCTAGAAGAAGATACTGTACCTTGTAGAAAGTTCAGCTACAAACATCTACATGTAGAGAGTTCAGCTGCAAACAAATCACTCTGTAGAGAGTTCAGCTATGAAAAGATTACCCTGTAGAGAGTTCAGCTAGAAGAAGTCACCTTTTAGAGAGTTCAGCTACAAAGAAACCACCATGTAGAGAGTTCAGCTGCAAACAAATCACCCTGTAGAGAATTCAGCTACAAACAAATCTCCTTGTAGAGAGTCCAGCTAGAAACAAGTCACCCTCTAGACATATCAGCTAGAAGAAGTCACCTTTTAGAGAGTTCAGCTATAAAGGAACCACCATGTAGAGAGTTCAGCTGCAAACAAATCAACCTGTAGAGAATTCAGCTACAAACAAATCTCCTTGTAGAGAGACCAGCTAGAAACAAGTCACCCTCTAGACATATCAGTTAGAAGAAGTCACCTTTTAGAGAGTTCAGCTATAAAGAAACCACCATGTAGAGAGTTCAGCTGCAAACAAATCACCCTATAGAGAGTTCAGCTACAAACCAATCACCCTGTAGAGAGACCAGCTAGAAACAAGTCACCCTGTAGACAGATCAGCTAGAAGAAGTTACCTTGTAGAGAGTTCAGCTGCAACCAAATCACCCTGTAGAGAGTTCAACCTTCAAACAGATAACCCTGCAGAGAGTTCAGCTAGAGTCAAGTCACCCTGCAGAAAGAATCCTGTAAAGAGTTCCTCAACGTACAAGCAAATCACCCTGTAGAGAGTTCAGCTACATTTCAAGTCACACAGTAGAGAGATCAACTGCAATTTATCCTGTAGGGATTAATTGACATGTAATAAATATATTATGCATTATACATATAATTTTGTACATTTACTGATAAAATCAGAATGAGTTAAAGTATTTATAAAATCTGCTTCATCTGTTTCTTTTTCTGTGGTAGAGAAAAAATATAGATTAAAAACCCGAAAGCTGGCCTATTTTAGGATATACAAATGCACAAAGAAGTAAAATCTAATCAAAAACAACCAAGCTGTAAAAAAAGGAGTGCGGTCCTTGAAAAGGCTATGGTGAAAAAGATCTGAAATCCAAGGTGGCGGCCAAGAAATGGCTGTGATGGTAGGCTAATGGTAAAAATTTTAATAACGACAATTCAGGTGAATTTTGTGCGAAGACCGGCCGCACTCCTTTTTTTACAGCTTGGCAGTTTTTGATTAGATCAAGACACACGATAGTGTGTCGTGCGGCCCAAGAAGCCGGCGCGCCACACCCGTGAGTATATTGACAGGAAGAACGAAAACGTCATTTTCACACCTTTGTATCTCGGTGATCACTTATCTGATTGAAACCAAATTTGCTACACAGTTGCCCGCCAGCCAAGGGAGTCTACATTCCAAATTTGAAGGAAATCGCTCAAGCCATTTCCGAGATACGAGCTGCCAAAGTTTTTTTTTTTTTCTTCGTTTTTTTTTTCTTCTTCGTCTTTTCGCACACTTGCAAAAATTGCTATAACAAGCAAACGCGTACTCCGATCGCCTTGAAATTTGGCACACAGAAAGGGAGTCCAACGGCGAATCCTAGCATCAAATTTGGTACAAATCCGATGAATGGTTCAGGAGTTATGACCGATTATTCGCGTAAAACAAGATCGATTTGTTGTCACGCCTACAGGGTAAACCGCTTCATGGAATGAGTTGAAAATTGCTATGTAGATGGAGTAACCATCGTAGGAGTGCCTTTTGGTGGTTTGAAAGGAATCGAGATAAAGACCATGGAGATATGAGACAAAACCCAACCTGTGTCACAATTACGCGATCGATTTTTATGAATAAAAAAGTATTAGTTTTCACGCCTACTAGGCAAACCGCTTAGAGCAATGAGCTGAAAATCGGTGTATAGCTGGAATAATCTTCATAGAAAGTCCTTGCAGTAGTACAGAAGAATCGGATTACAAACCACTGAGTCATGATTCGAAAGCCAACTCCGTGTAGCAAATGCGAGATCGAGATACTCTAATAGAACAGTCACCCTAATAGAGCATTCGGCTAATTTATTTATTCCATTATAGAATTTTATTACATCACAAGTTATTCTGTAGGGAGTTCAGCTGCAAACAGTTAATCTTATAGACAGTTCAGCAAGAAGACAATCACCATGTGGAGAGTTAAGCAAATATATCACTATAGAGATTCACAACATTACAAGTCACACTGAAGAAAGTTCAGCTATAAACAAGTCATGCACTGTGTAGAGAATTCAGCTACAATTAAGTCACTCTCTAGAGAATTCAGTTACACAGAATTCAGCTACACACAAGTCACTGTGGAGAGAGTTCAGCTACAAACAAATTACCCTTTAGAGTGATCAGCTACAAACAAAACACTTCGCAGGGTGTTCAGCTGCAACAAATCAACCTTTAGAGCGATCAGCAATGAACAAATCAACACAAATCTACCTGTAGAGAGATAAGCTAGAAACAAATCACCCTGTAGAGAGATCAGCTACAAACAAATCACCCTGTAGAGAGATCAGCTAGAAACTACACACAATGTAAGGAGTTCAGCTACAAACAAATCACCCTGTAGAAAGTTCAGCTAAAACAAATCAACCTGCAGAGAGATCAGCTACAAACAAATCACCTTATAGACAGTTCAGTTACAAACAAATTACCTTGTAGAGAGATCGGCTACAAACAAATCAACCTGCAGAGAGATCAGCTACACACAATTCAACTTGTAGAGAGATCAGCTACAAACAAATCACCCTGTAGAGAGATCAGCTAGAAACTAGACACAATGTAAGGAGTTCAGCTACAAGCAAATCACCCTGTAGAGAGTTCAGCTACAAACAAACCAACCTGTAGAGCGATCAGCTAGAAACAAATCATCCTGAAGAGAGGTCAGCTACAAAAAATCACCCTGTAGAGATATCAGCTAGAAACAAATCACCCTGAAGAGAGGTCAGCTACAAAAAAATCACCCTGTAGAGAGATCAGCTACAAACAAATTGCCCTGTAGAGAGATCAGCTACAAACAAATCAACCTGCAGAGAGATCAGCTACACACAAATCAACTTGTAGAGAGTTCAGCTACAAACAAATTACCCTGTAGAGAGATCGGCTACAAACAAATCAGCCTGTAGAGAGTTCAGCTAAAACAAATCAACCTGCAGAGAGATCAACTACAAACAAATCACCTTATAGAGAGTTCAGCTACAAACAAATTACCCTATAGAGAGATTGGCTACAAACAAATCAACCTGCAGAGAGATCAGCTACACACAAATCAACTTGTAGAGAGATCAGCTACTAACAAATCACCCTGTAGAGAGATCAGCTAGAAACTACACACAATGTAAGGAGTTCAGCTACAGATAAATCACCCTGTAGAGAGTTCAGCTAAAACAAATCAACTTACAGAGAGATCAGCTACAAACAAATCACCTTTTAGACAGTTCAGCTACAAACAAATTACCTTGTAGAGAGATCAGCTACAAACAAATCAACCTGCAGAGAGATCAGCTACACACAGTTCAACTTGTAGATATATCAGCTACAAACAAATCACCCTGTAGAGAGATCAGCTAGAAACTAGACACAATGTAAGGAGTTCAACTACAAGCAAATCACCGTGTAGAGAGTTCAGCTACAAACAAACCAACCTGTAGAGCGATCAGCTAGAAACAAATCACCCTGAAGAGAGGTCAGCTACAAAAAATCACCCTGTAGAGATATCAGCTAGAAACAAATCACCCTGAAGAGAGGTCAGCTACAAAAAATCACCTTGTAGAGAGATCAACTACAAACAAAACATTTTGCAGAGAGTTCAGCTACAAACAAATCAACCTTTAGAGCGATCAGCAACAAACAAATCAACCTGTAGAGAGATCATCTAGAAACAAATCAACCTGCAGAGTGATCAGCTACAAACAAATCAGCTTGTAGAGAGATCAGTTACACACAAATCAACCTGTACAGAGATAAGCTAAAAACAAATCAGAGTTCAGCTAAAACAAATCAATCTGCAGAGAGATTAGCTACATACAAATCACCTTATAGATAGTTCAGCTACAAACAAATTACCTTGTAGAGAGATCGGCTACAAACAAATCACCCTGCAGAGAGATCAGCTACACACAAATCAACTTGTATAGAGATCAGCTACAAACAAATCACCCTGTAGAGAGTAGGGGCCTAGAGAGATCAGCTAGAAACTACACACAATGTAAGGAGTTCAGCTACAAACAAATCACCCTGTAGAGAGATCAGCTAGAAACTACACACAATGTAAGGAGTTCAGCTACAAACAAATCACCCTGTAGAGAGATCAACTAGAAACTACACACAATGTAAGGAGTTCAGCTACAAACAAATCACCCTGTAGAGAGATCAGCTACAAACTAGACACAAAGTAAGGAGTTCAGCTACAAGCAAGTTACCCTGTAGAGAGTTCATCTACAAGCAAATCAACCTGCAGAGCAATCAGGTAGAAACAAATCACCCTGAAGAGAGGTCAGCTACAAAAAATCACCCTGTAGAGAGATCAGCTAGAAACAAATCACCCTGAAGAGAGGTCAGCTACAAAAAAATCACCCTGTAGAGAGATCAGCTAGGAACAAATTACCCTGAAGAGAGGTCAGCTACAAACAAAACACTTTGCAGAGAATTCAGCTACAAACAAATCAGCTTGTAGAGAGATCAGTTACACACAAATCAACCTGTAGAGAGATAAGCTAGAAACAAATCACCCTGTAGAGAGTTCAGCTACAAGCAAAACACCCTGTAGAGAGTTCAGCAACAAGGAAACCACCATGTAGAGAGTTTAGCTGCAAACAAATCACCTGTAGAGAGTTCAGCTAGAAACAAAATACCCTGTAGAGAGACCAGCTAGAAGAGGTTACCTTGTAGAGAGTTCAGCTACAAAGAAACCGTCCTGTATATAGTTCAGCTACATTTCAAGTCACCCAGTAGAGAGATCAGCTGCAAAAAAATATCCTGTGGGGAATAATGGGCATGTAATAAATATATGTATATAATTTGTATAATTACTAATAAAATCAAAAATAATTGAAGTACTAAAATTCTTCTTTAAGTTCTTTTCTTCTTCCTGTAGTAAAGAAAAAAACACATGGGTTAAAAAAGCCCCAAAGCCAGCCATAGGCCGGCTTTGCAGTATACAAATACAAAAAGAAGTGATATCTAATCAAAAACAGCCAAGCTGTAAAAAAAGGTGCGGCCCCCAAAAAGGCCATGGTGAAAAAAGATGTGAAATCCAAGGTGGCGGCCAAGAAATGGCTGTGATGGTAGGTTAATGGTTACATTTTAATAACGACAATTCAGGTGAATTTTGTGCCCCTTGGTCTTGGCACCAAATTCAACTGAATTGTTGTTATTAAAATGTAACCATTAACCTACCATCACAGGCATTTCTTGGCCGCCACCTTGGATTTCACATCTTTTTTCACCATGGCCTTTTTGGGGGCCGCACCTTTTTTTACAGCTTGGCTGTTTTTGATTAGATAATATTTACAGGTAGAAAGAATATGCGATTTTAATGCGTATGTAGCTTCACGTTTTCCTTTTTCAAACTAAAATCATTTTTGTACTGCAAATTCCCTACACCTTCACCACCCACATACCAAATTTGAGGAAGATTGTATAATGATAATACAAAAATCCCAACATTTGGCTTAATTTCTTGATTTTTCTTTGTTTAGGTGTAGGGTGGGGCTTAGATTATTCTTTTCACAAAATACTCAAATGCATAGCTCAATTTTTTGAACTTTGGTGCATTTTAAGAATTCATAGGGACAAAATCACATAACAAGATTGGTGCAATTCTAATAAAATTAATATTCATAGAGCTACAGATGATTATTTTAAATGCTTATGGGAATAATTTAAAATATTGACATGCCTATACATAGGTTAGCCATTGTAGCTCAAAACTTTTGTGGTTTAAAAGCAATATTATCGAAAGCTCTAGAGTTACAAGCAACCAAACAACTGTAAATCACGATGTCGAGATACCCCAATAGAACAGTCACTGCTGGATAAAAAGGTACATTAAAATGTCAAAAAACTTACCAGCATTCATTCATACCAGGGACCTCCACAGTGAACACCCAAATCATTAACCACTTAGCTGCTGCCTATCATGGTTGTTCACCTCACTTAATTTCTACTGTATAATTGAGATTTCTTGCTGAAACCTAATCAGTAATAATGTTCATAATTTTATAGATCTACAATGGAAAATCTAGATTCTCTAGAACACTCTATGTGTATTCTATTAGAAATCCTCAAAACAATTGTGTACACTCTATTAGTATTACAAATTAACTCTGCAATACAATACTCTAGTATTCCATTGAATCAAAGTCAATAATTATATCTGTACAGAATATGGCTAGCAGAAGACATTTGTTGTAAAGAGGTACTATATAGTTTGAACCAAAGTAATTGCAACTTCGATATGAAGGGGTAAGTGGAAAAGGGATCATGCATCATTTTAGATTTATCATAAATTTTGGTAAACATTGTAATGAGCTGTATTAACCATGTGTCACCAAGTAAACAACATAGTGTAAAAGTTCATGGCAGTCTCAAAACTTTAATGATTTTTAGCAAAAATTGCAATAATTTAATTATGTATGTTCCAAAATGTGTGTAGTACTAGGAGCTCATAAGCACTGCAAGGCGCACCACATGGTCACCTAATTTTTTTTCTAATGCATTTGTCGGCTTTTGCCGCTGACCCCTTCATATGTATACCTTGCATAAAGAAGTTGACAACCAAAGATTAAAGATAGAAGGTGAAGCAAGGCATGGAGAGTAGATGTTCATCAATACTTTCAAAAGGCACACGTCATGTTTTGGTTTGTTATTGTCACATAAAGTAAATATTATACCATATTTACTCATTTTGTTGAATAATACAGCAGTGTGGCACTATTCGAAGGGTTTCATCCTTGGTTTTGAAAATAAATACCACACCCTTGAATAGTACCGCACTACACTTTTGTAAATACTCATTATTAGTGCTCACATACCTACAGTATTCAACTCCATCTCGATTTAAGGAAGGCATTGTTCTGGTTAACTTAAATGGCTGTCACACAGGCTGTCACAGAATCAAAATTCCAGATATTAGTTTGCAAACTGATGTGACATAATTATGCTACCAGGACTTTAGTAAAAGAAAGATCTTCATGCTGTGATTTTTATGTAACTATAACAGACTGAAAATCAATTGTTACAATAATGTATTTTTGTATTTGTGATTCTGTAAGAGTACTAGTTTCTTATTTTAAACACTATATGTTTGATGCTAGTCACATTAAACCTTTTGTAAAAGATCTTAGTACAACCATCAAGAATTTCTGTGATGATTATCAACTTCAGAAACACCATTTTTATTTTGAGGTAATCCCAACTATATACTACTACTATACAATAGTATCCTTCTGTTTGTATTATATATTTGTGATCACGTGCAGATGTAAAATCACATGCAAAAACAAAAGTTGCTGGCATGAAGGACATTAAGTCTATGAAGAAAGGTCAAGGACACATTCCAGTAAATGAATCAGCTAGAAGACAAGTTATAAGAGCTGTTTGCTTGATAAGAGCACAGTAAGTTATATAGTGTGTTCAGTTATTCCTTGCCATTGTTTCCTGATGACAGTGGAAAAGATGGAAAAGAAATGATGGGTACTGGATTTTTTGGCTCCATGCAACTTTCTGACAAGTCTTCAGTTGTCCTTGTGACCAATTATCATGTGATTGGTGATGAAGAGGTTGCTGGAAAAAGCATACTTGAATTTGAAGGTGTCGATGTTCAATTAGAGCTGAAAGAATTGATGGTGGAGACTACTTTTGTATGTAGTGATATGAAAAAGGTAGCTACTTATCCCTTTATCCCTGTGTTTCTGCATATTCCAGTGTTCATGTATGTATGTATGTAGTACGATTTTCTAGTATAAGCATGTAGGTGGAAGTTTAAACTTGCATTCAGTTCAATAGGTACACACATGCACGAAAATCTTACGTATGTGCCGCACCTGTTACAAAACATCTCAATCAAATGTTTTGGTCATCTAGTATGGAGCCGACAAATTAAAGTGCCATCTAGGTGAAAACTTTCTAAAACATTGGTAGTGATGTCAAAATGCTAAATTGTTTTCACTAGTTCCCTAACCACATTGTCCACTCAGTTCTCATATTCGGCAGATTCCACATCATCATCAACTCAAGAGGTGCTTGGTCATACTACATCATGCAATATCTTGTGATCTCAAAGAAAAGTAAATACCCATTCAACCCTGACACCTCTTATTAAGTATTCTGACACATTACAGTTCCCAGAGCCCTTCTTCTTTCAGAGTCATTCAACACCTTGTGTGGCTTAAGAAACAAATGCTAAATGTGACAATTTAAAACATTGTGTTAGTTGTGTAATTATACATCATAGGACTATGATGCATAGCTTGGTGATATTAAATGATAAGGACACAAATGAAGTCTCTAACTTGAGACAATTTTCTTCATTGGCTATAGAAGAGACTGCTTTGCAAGTAACTGCTTTGCACATGTGCTATTACAGCATAGTAAGACTAATCAGTGGCCTGTAATAACAAAATTTAAGTATGTTTTGCTTCATTGTATGTAATTCATACATCTTGTCTAAACTAATACATTGACAATAGAATTGTATCTATGTATGTGCTAGTACAATAGAACCATTTACAAAAATAAGCGTACATAAATGATGATATGTGACCGGATTTGCGAAAAGGTACCTTTTTCACACATAAAATTTGACCCATTTTTTGAACTTTGAAGCTTCATAACTTTTTAATCATAGCATACAATTACTTGAATTTTTCCATGAGTGACTGAGTGTAGCTATGGTATCTGGCTACATTTTGATACCAGGTGCAAGTTAATCAGTGTAAGGAGTCAAATGTTGCATCATTTTGTTTGCTGGTATGTAAAATGTGTGGAAAAGGTACCTTTTTACAAATCCGGTCACATATATTGGAGTAGAGTGAAACATGTCTAAGCTAGTCACCTTCGGGTAAAATTTCTTGGCCGTAATGGGGAAGTGACTGCTTGCATTAATTTTGGGGAGTTTAATATTGGTTTTTGTAGAGTAGTGTCCTTCCATACAAGTGGCTATTCAGACAAGTTCCAATGTGTGCTTTTAATCAATGACAAAATTTAATTATCAGTAGGATTAATTTTCAAAACTAGGTGTCCCCACAGTCGACAAAAATCCAGCTGTGGGCTTGCACCTTGTTTCTAAAATTGGGAATACTGTAAGTCTGTATAATTGCATTCCTCTACCCATGTTAACAAACAAGCTACACAGAATAAACCGTCATTCTATGTAACAAATGATAACTGTTTATGCACTGTATTGAAAGTTATAAGCATTTTCATCATGTTTATAAGAGGTGTGTGGCCCACGAATGAAATCACTTACTGGGGTTTAATAATTATATACATGCAAGCATTTAATGAACAAAAAACAGCACAGCAGGAGTTTAAAAGGGAACCGCCAATTGTGCTATTATGCTATGCTGCACTACTCAATTTATTTCCTAAAATGCTTAAATTAGGAAATAAATTGAGTATTGTACTACTCAATTGAGTATTGCACTACTCAAATTGAGTATTGCACTGCTCAATATTTACCTACATACGTAGTATCCTCAAATTATACTCAATATTTATATCTCAGTTCACATGTTTTTCTAGCAAATTTGCAATTTATGGGAAAACAGTAAGTTGCTAAAGCACAGACTCTAATTCCTTGCTTTGTGTGCCACAGAAAAGATTGATATGCTCAAATAGAACAGTCAGCTGTCTGATTGTTCTCTGACTGTTCTATTAGAGTACATCGATCTCTTTCTGTGATATGTATATTTGATAAGCAAGAATTAATGGTAATGCACAAGTGTGCTATCTATTATGCTAGCATTATGCTCAATGCTTTCAGGCACCTATTATGCTTATTATTATGTCAGCAGAATTGGCGGCTACCTACTTTGTAAGCTAGCAGGAATGTGTATCCTATTTATTTGAATGGGTGAGTGGAGCAGTCAGAGGCATTTGGTGGTGGCTCTAGGAAGGAGGGGGAGGGCATGGGTACTCCCCCTAAAAATACAAACTAGGCCTGAGCCTAATGTGCCCAAAATTTTACCTATTATTCTTTCCAGAATTTCCCTAAAATTTTCTCCTATTATTCTTTTTTTATTCTTGTACCTAGCCTATTATTCCATAATAATGCTCATTTAGTTTCTTTAGCTATAGTCGCTTAGTTCTCAAGATGCTGATATAAGAAGTAGTTTTGTCAGAATTAATTAATAGCTAGCCAAAATTGAAGCATTCCACCTTACACATAATTGTTATAGCCATTACAACAGGCTTAAAATGGCTATCAGGAATAGTTTTTCAGTTATCAGTGTATTAAAGCTATAGCTATAACTAGCTATATGCTAAGTTCAGTAGATAATGATATCAATATGTTTGTAGAAAGACTTAAAGAAATACACTGGTATGAG
Source organism: Dysidea avara (assembly GCF_963678975.1). Taxonomy (NCBI): domain Eukaryota; kingdom Metazoa; phylum Porifera; class Demospongiae; order Dictyoceratida; family Dysideidae; genus Dysidea; species Dysidea avara. Next base: position 28,074,677 of record NC_089273.1, read on the forward strand.
ATGTACAAGTTTCAGAATTGCAGATAATCATGCAGTTAAATCCCTGATGCTGTCTGCAGATTGTTAACATGAAACGATCTGACTGCTCTATTAGAGTATTTGAGCGTTTTATTAGAGTATATCGATCTTTTAGAGGCTCTTCAACCTCTTTCAGCCAGCACTTGTATAATAATGCCAGCTATCGGCTATCATTCGTAGTAGCTTACTTCCTTCTTCTAGCTAGCTAATCAAGAAGAGGCACGCCCCTTAATTCCGATGATTATTCCCGTGGACGTCCGATAATTCTAAAATTATGCCTGTAACCATCCTACTATTCCGGAATTATTCTCATGAAATTGGTGACCTATTATTCTCAAAATTATGCCGGAATGTTAGGCGCAGGCCTAATACAAACACGCCAGATCAAGATACACTACTAGTTTTTTCAACCATGAATGACCCATGAAAATTATGGCAATATTTTTCATGGTATATTCATATGTTGCACCCCATGAAATTTGAAAATTTCATGGGCTATGAAAAACCCATTCATTACACATGAAAAAGGGATGAAATATTATAATGAAATTGTTGTGAAATTTATGTGAAGTCAAAGCCATGAAAAATGCATGAAAATCATGAAAACAGAGTTACTGTATTAAGTTATGAAACACCCATGAAAGTCCATAGCAATGTAAATAGCATGGTATAGACATGAAATTCCACCATGAAAACCACGTGAAAAACCATATTAATGCTATGAAAACAGCAAAGCAATGAAAACAAACTGATGAACTCCATATATGCAGGTACCAGTAATTTAAGAGTATAATACTTATTGTCATTACAATTCTTATTGTAGTAAAGTCTCAAAGATATTGTGGATGACGTACAGTATATCTGAAGTGGAACCATTTTTTTGGCATATTGCAATCCATCATTGCTTTGTCAAGTAGCTAGATCTAGACAAGCTGATTCAGAAGTGGATCGGAATAGTATACGTAACAAGCAGCATACACTCACCGGCTGGGACGTACTGTGCACCTTCGACCCATATTCTTGCATTGGTTTCATAAGCATTTCCTGACACTAGCATACATACGTATTTCGTCTGTGTTTAGCACATGTATTGTAATATGTTTATGGTGGTTGTAAAATCAGACAATTGCAAACGTACATGTGACACCTGCATATTTTGCGCATGTTAATAATGACATAAGACATTCACATGATATGCACTAAAACCTCATCATGATATTTCTGGATTTAAATTTGTTCTTATAATCTCCTTGTAGGTATAAGCAGCCAAATAATGCTGTCAAGTCTGCAGCAAGAAAGTACAGTAATACTGTATGCTGCTGTATGGCTAGAAATTCTTGGAGAAACAAAACTTTCCAGGCTTTTTGTATGATAAAATAACCAAAAATTTGAAGGATTGTCAGGTTCAGTACACAAAGTGGCAGATAGCAACAAGCAGTAGGAATAATAAAAATGTGAATTTGTACTGACTTGATGGCACAACATTAACTGACACTTTGCAAAATCAATGTTGATGAGGCTAGACAATATGCAAGAAAAACCAGAAAACGATAAACACCATTATAGTTTGTACCATCAAAAGAAGCTGGCCCAGGTGACACCCTGCCAGCTTGAATCTTCATGTGAACACTGCATGACTAACTCATGGATAATGGCAATGACTACAAATATTTCTGCAGCTGCAGCATTAATTTGATTGTCCATTTATTCTGCAGGATTTACACCTTCTTCAGGTAAAGCTTCAGGTTGAGCCATATAAGCTGGTCTTTTTTTTGGACACTCTCCTTGTTACGTCTGACACTCTCCCTGTTACGTCTGACACTCTCCCTGTTACAATTGTCCACTGTTGCACTAATTGTACCTGTTTCTCCTTCATTTCACGAGGCCAGGAACACTTACGAGTAGTAAAACGTAGCTGTACCTAATGTATGTTGAACCTAAGCGGCGACATGAATCATATGACTGCGACACGGCTGACGACATTAGCTACCTGAAGAACCAGTCTAGTAGAGTAACAACAGCAAATTAACACTTCAGTATCATTGTATCATCTCGAGAAACACACGGAAATCTGATGCGCTCCACTTCCCCCTGGCTACTACCGTTGTTAAAGAAATCGTTTCTATGGTAATTCTGTTTGATCTAAATAATGCCGTGCAAGTTTAGGAAAGTTTTGTTTAGCTGATAGCCAGTTGTTTTCAGGGTGGAAATCGACGCATAAGTGCTCTGGCAGATATCACTGATGTTTAGTCCCAGGTGCATCACCCGGCAGCCCTAAAGCGGGTGGCAGTTACTTGCTGGTGCATCTCGAGTCAAATCCGGACTCGTAGCTAGCTATACTCCTGCACTCTGCTGGACACGGTAAATCAACTAGTCTCCTGTATGTCCATCTCGTAAATTGCACGTGCAGCGCTCCCATTTTATGCCAAGGGTTTAGTCTTGGTTCACTAAGTCTACGGCCGTACCCGTACGCCGGCTGGCTACTGATCAGCTATCTATTGTTAAGCCTTGGAGTAGAAATCATGGCTTTCAAGGTAAGTGCCGGCCTCCATTAGTTTTCTTCATAGGGAGTATAGTAAAACCTGGGTTTATTGTTTCTTCTAGACTGATCCGATGGTGCCCTCTAGGGGCACTGACTTAATTAAGCTATAATATGAATATAGTAATTAACATTGAGCATTATATCCATGTACGGTGTTCATGTGTGTGTATGGCTCACTATACTATACGTACGTAGCTACATCAAACATATGCATTTTCACTCCTGAACCTTACTTGATCTGTAGTGAAATCAAAACTTCAATGAGAACAAACACGGCATATACAGTGTATAGCAATAATTAAATATAAATTGCTCATTAACAATTATCGTATAGCTATCCCTTTATAGGAATTTCATGGATATCATATTAGTATTGTGGGTAATGCATGGCTGAATCATTGGTAGAGGTTGGTTATGTGTAAAAGTAGCCAGGTGTTTCATAAGAATTTCATTGGTAACACATTTTGTACATTGTAATTTCATAGCCAATTCATTGGCGAGGCTTTGACATGTTTAAGAAATCAAAATTTTCATGAGAATTTCATTGGTACCTATTTAACATGTTATTATATCATAGGTGATTCATGGGTAACAATTTGGCATGCAGAAAGTGCTAAAACGTTCATGAGAATTTCATTGGTATCGTATTATCGCATTGTACAATTTCATAGTGTATTCATTGGTAAAGGTTTTGGCATAGAGAACAGTTACATTAATTTACATGATTTTGATGTAAAATTCATTGCATTTAGACATACCAATGAAAAACCCATAGAGCTTAAATTATAATATTTTCATCGGTTTTCAAGTATTTCATGGATTTATCATTATTGAAAAAGCTAGTAGTGATACTCTAATAAAGCAGTCAGTCAAATACTCTAATAGAGCAATCACTGCATATAACACTATTAAGAATCCTCCACAGTGGCTGAGTATATTATAAAAGTGGTATCTACAGCACCATCCCAGTGGCACAATGCAAAAATTGTGCACTTATTTCATGAAAGCATGAAATTTTCCATATAAGTAGATCATTCTTGTCTTTATCCCTGAGACATTGACTAACTTGTTAAAACATGGTAGCATATCAATTTATTATGTGTCTAGTACCTATGATCTTATATACATAGGTATAACCATGTTTTATTATGCATGTCTATACAGTATGAAATATGTATAATTATGCAGTCAAAAAATTGAAACCCACAATCAGAAAACTATGAAGGTAGCACATTGTATCAATATTTTACACTTACCATATTTTTTAAAGATCACATTTGGAGACTTTGTACAGCCCAAAACCATTGGACTATATACTTAGTCGGGTGTTCTACCAATTCAACACTTTGTCTTTTAGCTATATATATGTACAGATAAAATAATAGAATGCACTTTGTCAGTTATTGCAGATGTGAAATTTAGAAGTACTTTACTGTCATGAGGAAACATGTCCAAATTATAATTATATTCTACTGTGTTGTTTTCAGCTTGACTATGCAATGATAGAGATTGATTGGAGTAAACTAAAGCAAAAACACCCTGTTGCTGAATACATTCATCTTAGTGAACCAGCAGCCATTGATAATCATGATTATATCACAATTATCCAACACCCTGGTGGCGGAGAACTGTCATTCTCATCTTCAACCTGTATTGCATATGGTAGGTATAGTAAGTTGGTTACTTTATTATGCATTAGGAGAAATGCTGCTCTTGTGTAGCTACACATTATTATACCTTAGTGCGTACGTGTTTCATATTAATTATGCCTACTACGTAACTGCAATATGTCTAGTACTGGTATGTAGGTAATATTTCCCTTCCTTGTAAAATGTCTAGTACTTATGCAGTACATGGCGGTTAACTTACTGTATAAAATATTTATGATCTGATTATGTTGATACTGAATACTATTCAAACAAGCACAAGGAAAAATTAAGAATTTTAAGCTTGATTAGGGACCTTAGGAGAAGTACTGAAACAAGGTAGTACATATACCACATTAGACCAGAAAGAATAACACCAGGCTTATTGTTTTTTGTCTGAACGCACACAGCTTTGTTCAGCCCATTGCACAGCATTACAAATGAAGAACACTAGGAGAAGGACCTCTGCAAGCAGTCCAGCTAAATGGAAAACTCAGACGATTCCTGTCTAACGTACATAGGAAAGTCATCAAGTAATGTTACTGCAAATTGACACATTGTGTTGTCAGCAAAGATAAATGGGACACAAAGGAGGACACAGGTAGGTCTGTATGTACTGCTCTATGCCAAAAGGCATCTGTTAGGCTGAAGCAGCATCAAACAGTGAAAAAATCAAGCCTGTATCCATAGCCATTTCGTGTTACGCTTGCATTAAGTTAGGTAGTCATTCAGTCAGTTAGTCAGTCAGGCAGTAGAAAATTCCACTAAACAATTTTTTTAAAAATATTGTAGCACCTTTTTGGAAGTGTTTTACTGGCTGGTTGTACCACTTTTGGGCTTGGTTATGTCTAACCATTACTACCAAGGCATATTGTGAGGCTGGTTTTAGGGTGATATTTCAGCCAGTAAAGCCCAGTTCTTTATGATCCCTTATACACAGTACTACTGTACTGTATCATTAGCACACTTGATTTGTGTGTACTTTAGAATTAATTATGTTTCTTTGTGTTCACAGAATACTTGCTGCTGTATACAAGTGAGACAGCATGTGGGTCATCTGGTGGTCCCATACTGAAGGCTACTAAAGGTGGATTAGAGATTGTTGGTCTTCATCGAGGAGGACATGAGGATCATTACAATTATGGGAGTAAATTCAGTGAAATACTTCTGAGCATTTCTGAGAATAAAAATCATGAAGAAAAAAGTATGTGTGCATTTGTATATTGACTAATGTACAGGTATTAGTTGTTGATGCATTTATGTTTGGAGGCATACACATGGAATTAGGCATGTGTCTATTGTGCCTTAATAGCTTTAGGAATAAAAGACAATAGGAAATATTCAAAAATAATCGAATAACTTCTAGGAAAGATAGTGAATAATTTTATTTTATAGTTTTTCAATAGAAAAATATTTGGACATGCTTTTTTCAGCTGCCAATCTTGCCATGTATGTACTACAACAGAATAAAAGCATCAAATATTAATGCTGTGCAGTTGTCCATATATACATTAGAATGGTTGCTATTGTATACCTGATTGTTTATATTTATAGGTCCAAAAGATCATGCTATTGTAAAATATTACCGACGATTAAGCTCAGAGCAGGGAAAGTAACATACAACCTACAGCATCTAAATTTCAGACTATTTGATTAGTAACAATTTGTATATATTAATTGGCTACTCTAGTTTGTGCATGACTCCTTATAACATCTTTATTAATCTTGATAACATTATTACTAATCATGTCAATATAAGAGTCTCCTACTCAGGAATTTGCATGATATCATTATGAGAGGTTTTTACAGACCTGTAACACTCACTGTTAAGTTTGCAACATACCTAACTGGTATCATACCAAAATGTGTTCACTTTGGTGTGCCCACATGCAAGTTGCATATTGCAGCATTCATGGTTTCTAATGTTATTGTTGGCCATTTTGAATTTTGTTAAGTCAGTAGTCATATGTACAGTGGAACATGGGCTTGAGGCCACCTCTTTAAATTAAACACAAAGTTGTAAATTCCATTATTGAAGCATTCTCTGACAACTGATGAATTTCTCAGTCGTATACATTGCTGACAAGAATTTGTGTTGTGTGTCACCAGACTCTTGTGATCTGGAGAAGACTACATTTCTGCTGTATACTGCTGTAAAAAAATAGGGTAGCAAGTCACACAATAACTTATGCCCATATATTACAACAGTTGGAGTACTCCATCCCAACACAATTTTACAAGGTTCATGTAACTAGGCTTGGGTATGGTCAGTGATGACAATAAACCACATGAATTAAGTCCAAAAATAGCTTTAGGATCAAGACCCATCTCCTACAAAAAAGTCATACCACTGTGAAAAAAGAGGGATATAAGATGGTATTTCCAGTGGCTTATTGAATACAAAAAAGCTTGATATAACCTGTATTATACTAACAATCTCATTCTTTATTATTAATTACTAGGCAGACAGCACAGCTGGTTTGCCTAAGATGTAAAATCGACAATAGTGCAGTGTATGTTACAATCAATAAGTGTACGTATGCTACAATTACTAGTTGTGAACAAGAAGTTACAGTATGTATGTGTTACATAAAAAAAGTTGGCTATAGTGCGTATGTTACAATTACTAATTAAATTATGGTATGTACGTTACAATCACTAATTATAAATAGTAAGTTACAGTACACATATACAGCTACTAATTACAAACAGTAAAGTTATAGTGCGTATGTTACAACTAACAGTAGGTTACAATACATATGTTACAATTACTAATTATTAACAATCAGTAACTTATGTAATTGATTTGTATATAAAACAATTTAGAGCACTAGCTTCTATAGCAGGGATGGGTAGTAAGTTCCAATCACGAAAGGTCTTTAAAAAGTAACTATTATGATAATGATTAGATCTAGCAGTAGGTATGTTAAAGTGAAAAGGATGTTGGAATGTAGTTAAATGGGTGGTGGTGGTGGTTGTGATGTAGGTTGGTATTTCTAATGATATTAAATTATTATGATCATAATGATTAGATCTAGCAGTAGGTATGTTAAAGTGAAAAAGACATTGGAATGTAGTTAAATGGGTGGTGGTGGTGGTTCATGGTTGTGATGTAGGTTGGTATTTCTAATGATATTAAATTATGAAGTCCTTGGTACAGGATTGTGAGCCTTGAAATACGTCTTCTAATGTTTAGTGCTGGTCACTGTGCAATTCTGAGAGCATACTGGTCACACTATTTTCCCAATTATAATTGGATTTCACCCATCTAGCTGCAATTCTCTGCACTCTCTCAATAGCTTGAATGTCTTTAGATAAGTGGGGATCCCAAACTGAAGATGCGTATTCTAGTTTTGGTCGGACTAATCCCAGGTAAGCAGCAGATTTTACTGATTCATCACATTTGTTTAAGTTGCGTCTCACAAAGTTTAGTGACTTTATTGCACTACTTTTAATGTTGTTGATATGTGGAGAGAATGACATTGATGAATGAAATAGGAATCCAAGATACAGATGTTGATTTGTACGAGTGAGTGCTTCATTGTCTATGTAATACTGGAATTCAGGTGGTGAGGTAGATCTAGAGCAGGTAAGTATAACACATTTTTCAATGTTTAGGCTCATTTGTCATTGTTTAGTCCATTCAATAACATAATTTAAGTCTTGTTGTAGATGACAATGATCCTGTTCTGAGTGAATGACATGGTATAGAACACAGTCGTCTGCAAATAATCTGATAGATGAAGTAATATTGGTAGTAATGTCATTGATGTACAATAAAAACATACGTGGGCCTAGAACTATTCCTTGAGGAACACCTGAATCAACATGGACGTAAGTTGAACTGTGACCCTTGGTGACAACCCGTTGTGTTCTCTTTGTAAGCCAGCTGAATATCCAGTTATACACGTTACCTTGAATTCCATAATGATATAGTTTCTTCATTAAGCGTTGGTGTGAAACGGTATCAAATGCTTTATGGAAATCAATAAACATTAAGTCAACTGAAAGATGGTGATCTAGTGCTATTTGGATTTCTTCTACGATATTAAGTAACTGGATCTCACATAGGCATGAGGCTATTATGCTCCAAAAATTGAGCATTATGCTTTTGAGCAGTGCTAAAAAAATCACCTATTATGCTTTTGAGAATTGCCCATTATTCCCAAAATTATGCCACCATAATTGGCTAATAATGCCAGTTCATTGCTGTATCAGGCCATTTTCATTGATGTTTAAGCTTCAAATAGTCTTTAATTCTTTAGCTGGTTGCTGTATTAGAGTATTTCATTTCAATGTGACTGCTTTATTAGAGTAAATAATCTTCAGTGACTGTTCTATTAGAGTTTCTGACTGCTCTATTAGAGTATCTCGATCTTTTTTAACAGAATTGTGCAATCTGCAGAATTTCCTACTGTTAAAGCTTTATAATCACCTCAAAATACTAGCATAATTCCTGATTCTCACACATACCTATTATGCCCGAAATTATGCCGGCATAATCGCCGCATCCCTAATCTCACATGAATGATTGGGCCTAAAACCGTATTGTTTGTCACTAAGTATTTGGTAAGTGGTTAAGTGTTCCATTATACAGTGTTAGAGAATGTCTTCTAACAGTTTGCTACATATGGAAGTAAGCGAAATAGGTCGATAATTACTAGGGTTAGCTCTATCTCCTTTTTTGAATATTGGTGTAACATTGGCTGTATAAGCCAGTCTTCTGGTAAGTTTCCTGAGTTCAAAGATTGAGTAAATATCACTGTTAAAACTGGAGCTATTTCATCACAACAATACTTGAGAATTTGAGCTGGTATGTTATCAGGACCACACGATTTGGATGGGTCCAGAGTAGATAGCAACTTTTAAATCCCATCAACTGAGATTGGAACATTAAGCAATGGTGCTATGGGAAGTCCAGAGCATTCAGGAATATTAGATAGATTTTCTTTGGTAAAAACAGATTGAAATTGTTTGTTAAAGGATCTCAGCTTGGTCTTCAGAATGGTACACAAGTGAATTTTCTACTTTGAGTGGTGCAATTCCATGAGTATCTTTACGAATAGTTTTGACATACCTCCAGAATTTCTTATAGTTCATGCCCCCATTATTGGAGAACATCTTGTTTTGATACTTACTGTGAGATTCACGGATAAGATGTGTAATAGTGTTCTTCATGTTATGGTAGTCATGCCAAGCTTCCTCAGTTTGTAAATGTTGTATAACTTTTTTCGTTGTTTCATTTGTTTCTTGATGTCACATGTTGCTCACGGTAGTTCTTTAGTAGATCTAGACATTGTTTGTGGAACATTTTTGGTTATTGCTTTATTAACTGCTTGCTTGAATTTGCCCCTGTTTTCTTGCACATTATTGGAATATGGGTCTGTGGAAAGAAATTCAGTTTGGAAATCTGACATGTCAGATTTAAGTTGAGTCATGTTACCCCTGTCATAAAGAAATATTGGATGTCTAATATCATTAGATTCAGGTCTGTTGTTTAGTATAAGTTCACAGTACACAGCTTCATGATCTGAGATGCCAGGAATTATTTCTATGTTATTGATTGATTCAGGGTGCGATGAAAATATTAGGTCAAGAATATACTCTCCACGGGTAGGTTCTGTAACTGGTTGATCTAGTCCAAACTCATTTGTGACCTGATCTTGGATAACCTACCTTTTTGGTACATAGGTCAATTTTCTGTTTTATAGCTTAAATGAGATATTGGGTGCTCATCTATCTTGTGTTACAATTTCAGCTTAATATCTGTAAGCATTCCTGAGATATGGCCGATTTTCTGTCCTGTACATTTAAACTAACTTTTATGGTAATGTATTGAGTTCTGTGAGTGATTAAGGGTGACAAATGGTGACAAATCACTTTGTTTACCAATAATTCAATTCTTATAATCTAAATTAAAGTACTTCAAAAGACTTTTCTGATAGTTTAATGAAGTATTCTTGGTACTTTTCTGCAATTAAATCCCATGTAACATTATCTAAGACTAAGTTTTAACCATTCCAGCACCTGAACAAATCACCCAATTTGTAAGTTAATTGTTGTCCCACTCATGTGAAATTACTACATGGTCTGATATAATCATTCGTATCTCCTAGGAAAAAGAAGCTATGGGTGTGAAACTTCACAGCAAGAAGGTTTAATAGTTGCTTCATACAAATGTGTAAAAAAATAATTTTAAAAATATTGTTAAAAATTTTTATTTGAGTTTTCCCAAAAAGTTTGCCTGTGCCCAAAAGGTAGGTTTTCCAAGATCCGGTCACATTTATGGATTCTAACAATGACCGGTTAACATCAGTACCATAAGTTGGGGTAGGATTGATTTGGCCTGTACCATGCATCTATCCAGGAGATACTAGGTAGATTGAAATCTCCTGCTAAGGGTATTTGTGGTATTTGAGATGACTCATTATGGGAGATGTTTGACAGAAAATTATTCAACATATTAATAGGTGTGACATTGTTATTTGGTGGTCTATAAAATGAACACAGACACAATGGTTTATTATTAGGAATCTGTAGTTTGGCCCAGACCATTTCTGCTTCACTGTATGGATTTGATAATTCTGAGGTAATAAGGCTATCTCTAAAACCAATAAATACACCACCACCACCTAGTGAGCGGTCTTTTCTGATAATTTTGTAGGAACTAGGTAAAATTTCCGAAGATAAACATGTTGAGTCAATATGAAATTCATTTCCAAGTACAATGTCATAATGTAAGGTAGTGCAGCTAATTCATTTCTCTTATTCTGGCTTCTAACACTTTGGCAATTAATAATTAGAAATTTAAAAGTATGATAATTTGGATTTCTACTTTGTACTTCTGGGTCTAGTCAATTGTTACTTGTTTGATCAATTTGCTGGTCTTGGGAGGTTTGCAAATGATTCAAGACAAGACTGGAGTTTTTAACTTCACCATGAAGTTTGTTATTTACAAATATTTTATTGCCCCGTATTTTAATTGCTCTACTTTTAGTGTCTTTTGGATCAAAGTCCACCTTTCTTTCAGAAGGATAGATTCAATATGTCATTCTTCAGGAGTCATATCGGGTTTGATCCTGATACCACAGGGAAGGGAACTTGTTTTGCATAACAGTAAAGATACATCAATAGCTCTGTTAAACCTAGTTAGGATGGGTCGAGGACATCTAGGTTTTTCTTGGTATTTTCCAAGTTTATGAAGATCACGAATTGATAAAGGGTTAATGTTCTCATCTACTTTGGTAATGATTTGAGCAGCATTACTGAGGTCAAGGCCTGAGCGTTCATGTCTTGGAGTACCCTTGGGACATTCATCAATACCGTAGAAGACAACATTAAACTGACGGTCCTGTTGGGAGTTGTCTTGAAAAGTTGTTTTCTTTGTACCAGTGATGTCAGCAGTGGCGTTTGATTCCTGGTCAGGGGTAGAGGATTGTTTAGTAACAGAAGACTGTAACAAAGTTATGGTTTCTACCAGTGAAACGATAACAGAGTTGAGATCCTTTATAGTGTTTGCAAGCTTTGATATTTCTCTGTTCTGGCTTACCAACATGCAGTACGAACACACGTATTCTGTATCTGGCTCACCCAATTTGTTGAAGGTGGGACAAGTCACTCCAGCACACTTTCTATGTAACCAACCCTGGCAACTTCCTTCACAAAACACGGCCTCATCACCCACACAGTGTTCGCCAGGTTCTAGAATAGGTACTTCGCAAATTAGACAGTCAACTTCGCTGTTTTTAACACCTTTGGCCTTTCTTTTCTGTGGAGACGTCCCTGGAAGCTTTCTCTTGGCCCTTCGGCTTGTAGTCGTCATAGCACTCTGATAGGTAGAGGATTTTATTAACATCTGAATATAACTTTAAAGATCAAAATCTCGAAGAGGAATTCAAAGCAACCATTCCCACAATCGAAACGGTGGATATTCTCATGTAAGGCTTTAGTTAATGTGTTAAACATACTGAAACCATATACGTGATGGTATAGCGTGGGCATTATATTCGGTATAAGCTATTTCAGGTAATGTGGTAAATAAACTGAAACCATATATGTAATAGTATAGTATGCATTATACTAAAGTACAACATGAGTGTAATACAGGGTTTATATTAAGGCTTATTTGTATTCAATAAGCCACTGGAAATACCATCTTATATCCCACCTTTTTCACAGTGCATCAAGACACGATAGTAAGCCGTGCGGCCCAAGAAGCCGGCGCGCCACAACGTGGGTATATTGACAAGAAGAAAGAAAACGTCATTTTCACACCTTTGTATCTCGGTGATCCCTTCTCCAATTGGAACCAAATTTACTACAGAGTTGCCCACCAGCCAGGGGAGTCTACATTCCAACTTTGAAGGAAATCGCTCCAGCCATTTCCGAGATACGAGCTGCCAAAGTTTCGATTTTTTCCGTTTTTTTTCTTTATGTTTTTGCACACCTGCAAAAATTGCTATAAAACGCAAACGCGTACTTGTAATTTCGCACACAGAAAGGGAGTCCAAAAGCGAATCCTAGCATCAAATTTGGTGAAAAGCCATTGAATGGTTCAGCAGTTATGACCGATTATCCGCGTAAAACAAGATTGATTTGTTTGTCACGCCTACAGGGTAAACCGCTTCATGGAATGAGTTGAAAATAGCTACATAGATGGAGTAACCATATGCATCGTAGGAGTGCCTTTTGGTGGTTTGAAAGGAATCGAGATAAAGACCATGGAGATAGGACACAAAACCCAACCCGTGTGACAATTATGCGATCGATTTTTACGAATAAAAAAGTATAAGGTTTTACGCCTACTAGGCAAACCGCTTAGAGCAATCAGCTGAAAATCGGTGTATAGCTGGAATAATCTTCATAGAAATTAAAGTCCGTGCAGTAGTACAGAAGAATCGGAGTACAAACCACTGAGTTATCATTCGAAAGCCAACTCCGTGTAGCAAATGCGACATCGAGATACTCTAATAGAACAGTCACCCCAATAGAGCATTCAGTTAATTTATTTACTCCATTATAGAAATTTATTACATTGCAAGTTATTCTGTAGGGAGTTTAGCTGCAAACAGTTAATCTTATAGACCGTTCAGCAAGAAGCAAGTCACCCTATAGTGAGTTCAGCTATAAATATATTGCTGTAGTGATTAAGAACATTATATATTAGGTCACGCTGAAGAGAGTTCAGGTATAAACAAGTCATGCACCCTGTAGAGAGTTCGGCTACACTCTCTAGAGAATTCAGTTACAAAGAAACTACCCTGTAGAGAGTTCATCTATACAAACAAATTACCCTATAGAGATCAGCTGCAAACAAGTAACCCTGTGGAGAGTTCAGCTACAGACAAGTCACTTTATAGTTTATACAATGTTCAGCTACAAGTAAGTCACTCTGAAGAGAATTCAGCTACAAACAAGTCACTCTGTAGAGATGTTGCTACAAACAAGTCACCATGTAGAGAGTTCAGCAACCAAAACATCAACCTGTAAAGAGTTCAGCTATACAAACAAGTCACTCTGTAGAGAGATTAGCTAGAAACAAGAGAGGGCTCAGTTAGAAGAAGTCACCCTGTAGAGATCTCAGCTGCAAAGAAACCCTGTAGAGAGATCAGCTACAAACAAATCACCCTGTAGAAAGTTCAGGTACAAACAAATCACCCTATAATAGAGTTCAGCTACAAAAAAATTCACTCTGTAGAGAGTTCAGCTACAATGAAACCATCCTGTAGAGAGTTCAGCTACAAACAAGTTACCTTACAGTGAGATCAGTTTAAAACAAGAGATTTCAGCTACAAACAAATCACCCTGTAGCTAGAGAGTTCAGCTATGAACAGATCACTCTTAGAGAGTTTAGCTATACTTAAGTCACCCTGTAGTAGAAGTCACCTTGTAGAGAGATAAGCTAGAAACAAGTCACCTTGTAGGGACCAGCTACAAAGAAACCAACCTGTAGAGAGTTCAGCTACAAACACATCACCCTGTAGAGAATTCAGCTACAAGCAAATCACCCTGTAGAGAGTTCAACTACAAACAAATCACACTATATAGAGATCAGCAGATACAAATCACCCTGTAGAGATCAGCAGAAACAAATCACCCTGTAGAGAGTCTAGCTACAAACAAATCACCTTGTAAAGAGATCAGCTAGAAACAATTCACCCTCTAGAGAGAATCCTGTGTAGAGTTCAGCTACAAGGAAATCACCCTGTTGAGAGTTCAGCTACATTTCAAGTCCCTTAGTAGAGAGATCAGCTGCGAACAAGTTATCCAGTAGGGAATAATAGACAACTAATAAATATCTAATCCAAAACAGCCAAGCTGTAAAAAAAGAGTGCAGCCCTCAGAAAGGCTATGGTGAAAAAAGATGTGAAATCCAAGGTGGCAGCCAAGAAATGGCTGTGATGGTAGGTTAATGGTAAAAATTTTAATAACGACAATTCAAGTAAATTTTGTGCCAAGATCAAGCGGCACCAAATTCACCTGAATTGTTGTTATTAAAATTTTTACCATTAACCTACCATCACAGCCATTTCTTGGCCGCCACCTTGGATTTCACATCTTTTTTCACTATAGCCTTTCTGAGGGCTGCACTCTTTTTTTACAGCTTGGCTGTTTTGGATTAGATTTCACTTCTTTTTGTATTTGTATACCCCAAAGCCGGCCTATGGCCAGCTTTAGGGCTTTTTAACCCATCATTTTTTTTACCACAGGAAGAAGAAAAGATGAAGCAGGGTGATTTCTTTGTAGCTGAACTGTCTACAAGGTGATCCTTCTAGCTGATCTCTCTACCGGATGACTTTTTGTAGCTGAACTCTCTACAAGGTAAATTCGTCTAGCTGATCTTTCTACGGGGTGATTTGTTGTAGCTGAATTCTCTACAGGGAGATTTGTTGGCAGCTGAACTCTCTACAAAGTAGTTTCTTTGTAGCTGAACTCTCTATAATGTAACTTCTTCTAGCTGAACTCTCTACAGGGTGACTTGTTTCTAGTTGATCTCTCTACAGGGTGACTTGTTTCTAGCTGAACTCTCTACAGGTGATTTGTTTGCAGCTGAACTCTCCTACATGGTGGTTTCTTTGTAGCTGAACTCTCTACAAGGTGATTTCTTCTAGCTGATCTCTCTACAGGATGACTTGTTTCTAACTGAACTCTCTACAGGGTGATCTGTTCATAGCAGAACTTTCTACTGGGTGAATTGTTTGTAGCTGAACTCTCTACACGATGGTTTCTTTGTAACTGAACTCTCTACAAGGTAACTTCTTCTAGCTGATCTCTCTACAGGGCAATTTGTTTGTAGCTGAATTCTCTACAGGGTGATTTGTTTGCAGCTGAACTCTCTACATGATGGTTTCTTTGTAGCTGAACTCTCTATTAGGTACCTTCTTCTAGCTGATCTGACTACAGGGTGACTTGTTTGTAGCTGAATTCTCTACAGAATAACTTGCAATGTAATATAATTGAGTAAATTATAAACGCAGCTGAATTATTAGGGTGAATGTTCTATTAGAGTATCTCGATCTCGCATTTGCTACACGTAGTTGCCTTTCGAATCATAACTCAGTGGTTTGTAATCCGATTCTTCTGTACTACTGCAAGGACTTTCTATGATGATTATTTCAGCTACATTCTGATTTTCAGCTCGTTGCTCTAAGCGGTGTGCCTGGTAGACACGAAAACTAATAGTTTTTTTATTCATAAAAATCGATCGCGTAATTTTGACACATGTTGGGTTTTGTGTCATTGTATTTGTATTTTAAGGATAAAGGCTTATGCCTGTACATCCATAAACAAAATTAATAATTATTATGTACTTAGCTATTCTAATTACTATACAAAATCAAATAAGCAATTACTGTAGTGTCTGTCCAGCAGTGTTTTAAAATCATTGACAGAGGGAGAATCAACAATAGATTGGGGTAATGAATTCCAGTCATTGATTACTCTGTTACTATAAAAATTAGATCTTCATGGTCTTTATCCCGATTCTTTTCAAACCACAAAAAGGCACTCCTTCGATGGTTGCTCCATCAACTTATTCCTCCAAGGGGTTTACCCTGTAGGCGTGACAGACCTTCGACCTTATTTTACGCAAATAATCGGTCATAACTGACTCCGTGAAAGTTCATCGGATTCCTACCAAAGTTGGTACGGAGATCCGCCTTAATGAGCCCTTTAAAAGTGTTGAGTCATAAAGTTTTCGAATAAAAATAAATAAACTATTAACTGTCAATTGTAGCTACACATCGGCTTAACTACGAGTAGCTAGCTATTATTTTAGCTACACCGTATTAAATTTTGTAACTGATTGACTGGAAATATAAGATCATGCAATTTGTCTTTAGCTCTGGCCAGGCAAAGTAGCTAGATTCCTTGTTTCTCATCAGCCTCCAGCTTCTACCAAAACACTGCCTCCTCAACTTTCATTATTATCGCGGATTGCACATCCGTGGTCACCAAAGTCTATATATAGTGTCACGTGAAAATGGGCCAATGAGAACGAGATTTGAATGGAATTGCTCACTTTTGATTGGCTATTTTGTCGAATCCAAAAAAATTATGACTACGGATGTGCAAACCGCGATACAATATAGTATGACAAGCCCCCTATTTCGCACGTGATCTTAACACACGTGATGCACCTTGTGGCTTGTGTTAACAATGGCGTGTGCTTGTCTCATCGCTAATGTATATAGATGGGCAGCTGTGTAAAATGTTATGGTTTGTATATCATTTGTAGGGTCCGCAACGCGAAAGATCGATACCCTCCAATCAACTACCTAACTATTAGGCTAAGTGTAACTTGCGGAATAACACCAGCATGGCAACCAAGTTTGTCACTTTCTTCTGGTAGAAAACGATACAAATGTCTTAAAATCACGTGATTTTTCGTTGCAGCAGTTCGTAGGGTTCTTCGTATGCCACGATATTCACTCTCAACATTGTTCAAGTAGTCTATCATCAACTCAAAGTATTGGTGGTTTGATTTTATTGGTCAGTTTCTGGTGGCAGCACGATCTGTGCAGCTTTTTGGCGACAGACAAAATGTTTCTTACTCTGGAGCACAGGACAAGCAGAGCAACAACTGCGCCGTGGGTCAGCAATGACCAGTACTAGGTAAAGTACCTGCATGCGGAGTATGGTTATAATTGAAGATTGTTAGCCATCTGGCTGAGCCATCTATATGCTGAAATTCGGCCAAAATGGTGAAAATTAAAAAAAATATATATTATAAGCAAATTTATGTGTGTGTCACAGTGCCACATACCCTCTTTTCGCAGGCCCAGTACATAACAGCAAAACAACAAAGCCATAAGAAGGGAGTTATAACAGTTTTATGCCTATGTTTCTCTGTGTTACAATGCTTACTAATACATCACTTCATAGTACACATGTACACTTTGTGGTGTGCAGGTGGCTTCACAAGCCTATATTCATTGTCATGGTAATTCAAACCACTAAGGGTGGGTATGTGTTAATCTTGTCTATGTAAACATGAAGTGTAGATGGGGAGTTAATATTATCTTTATAAAATTGTGTAAGCTATTGGATATATATTTTCACCTAAAGCATATGCACAAATAACATTTAGTTAACTAGTTACTGCAGTTAGCTAAATATTTTATAATAATGTTATACATGTGAATGTGTAGCTGTTAGCTGTAAAACTTTAGGTGAAACTATATATTCAATTGCTTACACAATTTTATAAAGAAAATACCAACTCCCAAGCTACTTATAGGTGAAATTTAGTTTTGCCTAGGGCAGTAAGGTCTGCCCTGCATTGATGGCATGTATGAATGAAGCCTATCTGCTACTCCTCATAGCCACAAACATTCCTTTCCTTTTATCCTTTTCCAAGCAACTTTCCAGTATTACTGATCTAAGGTATCATATTACTGTTTATTGTTGTGAATAGCTATATGAAAAGGTATTCAATCCACATGTGACAAATTCCACCATCATCTGTATGCAGGGCAGACCTTAAGGCCCTAGACAAAACTAACTTATGATGAATTGGTGGAAAGATAATCTTTATAATTGTTGGGAAGTACTAACATAGAACAAAGAAATTTACATGTAAGAATCAATTGGCAGTTCAATGATTCTAAGTAATTTCATGCTGAAATCTAAAACTTTTTTCATTGTGATAATCATTATTATAATTATACATTTATTAATTATTGCTCTGTTTTGAATTTATGCTTGTGCTTAAATATGTAAACTAAAATGGGTCTGCAAGGCAAAGATAAGGTACATGATAAAGTTTCTTGACTAGTTAGTTAAAGCAAAAGGGTAGGAAACTTTGTTAGTAACTATTAGCCAAAAAACACTTTGGCAAATCTCTGTTATGCCACATATCACTTTGCATTAATGACTGCCATAAACATACTTTGACAACAAAACTTTAATGAAATAAGGGAAAATTTGCCACCTTCACCAATGATTTATGTTGCTGAAATTTTTACTATATAATACATAATACCATACCTGTTTTACTGCCCATACAAAAGTCTCAATAGTAGCAGTGAAATTTATCCCGTATTTCACTGGTAGCAGTGAAAAAGTTGTAATTGCAATTTCATTGGCTAGAATTTATGTTAACAATGTAGCGCCAATTAGTGTTGACACGTGTTTAGTACATAGTGACAAATTGCGTACATGGCAACGCTAATGCACAGCATGCGTATATGCAGTGAGTATACTATTACTAGTACTAACCAAGGGGGTTTAAAGAATTCAAATCATGTTGCTAGATATAATCTCCATGATTGACTGTGAATATAAAATAGTGTACTAATGGACCCCCTCTGAAAATAGTGCTTGCACCACAAAAATATTTATGATTCAGGTGTAATAGTTATACTTAATGGACTTTCCACTGGCCAAAACTTCATACATTTTCTTTGAAATCACTGAAAATGCCATTACGAAGTTTAATCGTGTTAATTGCCTCTGAAAATAATTAGCATTTTAAGTGCTGTTTTTGAAGCTGTTTTGCTTCAAATCATTCTATGAAGGCCTGGAATGGTAAGATTCAACTGTGAAACAATTGTTGTGTAGTGGTTTTTACTGATTCATTAGCTATTAGGCCACTGAGTTATCAAGACTGAGTTAACATTCAGCCTAGCAGCCCCAGCTGTACTATATACACTTCTCAGTCTGGGATCACAGTTATTGAACCTGAAACCTCCTCTTATAATTTCTAATTCCATCACTGAGAAACCTTAGCAATTTAAGGAATTAAGATTCAGACACTTTGTAACTAAGATACAGTAGCTAATGATATCTCCATCACCGATTATGGTAGCCAACACATGTACAATTCACAGCAATGCTTTACACCTACCAATGATTACATTACATAGATTAAATTAAATGTCCAGCTTTCAAAATGTAATGCAAATAGTAGAAGAAAGCGAGTAATCAGCTGCAGCAGCCCAAAGATTATAAGGTGAGCCAACAAAATTCAGTAGTAGCTACAAAAATGTATAATACAGACATTGGATTATCATGATTCTGTTTGCAAAATCAACTGTAATATAACTTAGCTACTTAGATTATAGGTCCACCGCTTTTAATAAAATGTAGCTACCATGGAAATTGTAGTTTTCTTGTGGTTGATTGCATTTCAACCACCATGAGAGTTCCAGTGAAACATGCTATGGTTACTCAGTCATCTGAGTAGGTTTGAGTTTCAAGAAACCATAATATGTTTTGTACACACATTCATCAGCACTGAATGTCAGGTGGTGTAGAAGCCACATAGACATACAAAAACAACTTTTTGTTTTCAGTGGTAACTATGTTATTGCAAAACCTGTATAGCTACTTATAGTGCCAGTGTGTTCAGCACTTCACAGCACTGCAGATGTTATTAGTGATCCTACACTATCATTAAGAAAATTTTTAGCTCCTGCAGACAGAATCTTACCTCTTGCTCTGTGGTAGCTACAAAAGTTGATGCTTCCAATGCACACGTATAGTCTGTGCATCAAAATGATTATTGCATTGGGAATTGGTTTCAAGGCTCGTGCAAATGAATCCAGTAAATAAACACAATATGATAATACATGCAATAATATACATCCATATAAATATGCATTAGTTATAAATCCCAGTAAGTAGGCCAAAGTGTCGTGTTGGATGATAATCATATACCATATCATATAGACAGAAGAGCAGCTCTGCATGCAATAAGTTAATATCACCTAACTTATCACTCTGTCACACAGAAGTCACTCAGACTAATTCGCAACATCTGTAACAACCGCAAATTATTAATACAATTTTTTTGTGATGCAAAACTGAGTATGAGCTTCTATAAGACACAAAATTACAAGTAAAATGGTAACTAAATACAAAATTAACTCTATACTACTACAATTACAGTACCACTACAACTACTACTACTAGCAACTACTAAGGGTAAGGGATTGTCATCATCAGACCCCTGTGGAGCCTTCTTGCATTGTACGTCTATAGGGCAAAAGATAGTTGTTGGAGGAGATTCTTTCTTGCCAACTTGGGAGAAACACCACTACAGGGGGTGGTTCGGTTTGCAAAGCAAATGGGATCCAGACTCCAAAAGTTTCCACTACTAAGGGAATAAAATCAGCTCCCACCTTCATTACAGCTGCCAGATTTTTCTCATCCTTGGCCAACTCTCCAGCTGCAGTGCCACCCCAGCACAAGAAGCAGAAGAGGAAATATAAGCAGGCTGAGTAGTATGGTGGGGTCTATTCTACAGAACGGAATGGAATGATAGACTAAACTATGGAACGGAATGCTTTCTCAAATTGAAGCTTGCAGCTTTCCATTGCTTACAAGTTATCGGTGGCACTTCCAGCAGGTAATCAAACGTACCCCAAGAAAGATAAAATGAATTAAGGATCGATTGTGGGTTCTTAATGAAGTACTAATTGTGGGAATAGCTGACTCAATGTGTTCATCTTCAGATGTATCAAGTAGGTAACTTAATGCATGACTTGTTTTTACTAGTATGTGAGTTGATTTTGCATACTTTGACTTTAGAATGTACAATCTGGGGCTCAGCCTTTCTAATCGGCATAAATCAGTATGTAGCTACACTACAAAAGAAACAAGTATGGGGACAAGCTGAATCAACTCTGTCTAAGCAGAATCTAAATGAATTTTGTGCATTGTGTGAGGAGTAAACATTCAGATACCTCAAGGAGACTATATTGTGTGAACATCAATGATTCATTAACAGAACAGTGGACTAATGCCAGATATCTCAGCCTGAGTATTGAGTTGAATCCAGGATGGGGTCTATTTTACAGAATGGAATGCTTTCTGAATCAAAACTTGCAACTTGGCTAGCCACTATCATTGCTGAAATTGCAATTTATCAGTGGAATCTCCAGGTAAATGGAATAGGATAATGACTAAAATATTAATAGCTGTCTCATGCAGTGATTGTTCTACTACCTGATATATCAAGCAGGTCTCTTCAATTCATTTATTACATGACCAAGGCAAGTTTTGTTACTACAATACAGTAGCTGATTGGATGTCAGTTGTTTCTGCTGATCTTGACAAGATAAATAGTTTAGAAGACCACTCAATTTCTTCAGTTTCAGAGCATAATATCCACAGAGAAATTAACTAGAAAGCTACCTCTTTTATGGCAATCATAAATGATCAGTGGGATTAGTTGATCGAGTATATTATGCTAAAATACATTTATGTCATATTTCACCACCAACTATACACTTGGCGGTAGCTATATGTTTGTAGGATCTGTAAACTGTAGACTTTACATGGTTCCCAACTTGAAAGTTACCGTTACATCTGGCTTTCAAGTGCGGAAGTGGCTCACGTGAACTTAATTAAGGTTGGTAATAATAATTAAGCGATCTGGGCAAGAGTTAACTGAACGTGTACATCCAGCTACAGTAGAGACATCTTTCTGATTGTGTCTCACTCGTGTCTCTGTTGTCTATTCGTCAGTTGGTGAGTTGGATTGTTTGTCATGTTAAGTCCTAAAGTTAAAATAAAACTGTGCTATAATACTGTATTAAATTTATAACTGATTGACTGGAAATAATGCTATTGTTCTTTAGGTAATGATGTGATTACCCCGTTTCGCTTTAGATGCCGGCCGCGGCGTGGGCAGTCTTTAGGTTTTTTTATTACTATTATTGTTTCCCACTGAGTACAGGTTCTGCCTTTCGCTGTGTACGCTCAGTCTAGCTCAAGTAGCTAGCTAGTTAGCTAAAACGTACGTACTTTATCTGGACAACGAAGAAGCAGCAAGCAACGATATCTGTACCTACTCTAGTATGGCGCTGCCCGCACCTTCAGAAAAAAATTAAGAGTCTGGTGAAATACTGATAGCTATACTAAGAGCTCGATACTAAATCATTTCTACCCTCAGATTCGGCGATAGCCAATTAATGCGTTCCAATGACATTCACACACAAATCGCCTTGGAAACGAAATGCTTTGTTCGACAAACATCTGGCGTTACCAGCAATTACGTACGCTGTCTTTGAAAATGATAATTGTGGCATCTGTTTTTCACATTACTTTTGCGAAGGGGCGAGACTAACCTGTACCCTACACTGGCACTGAGTGTAGGTGGCCTTAGCTATCAACTTTTATAGACCTTGTGCATTCCAAGACATGGTCTAACAAAACCTGGGGAAAATGCTATGGCTTCAAGTTTCATGATAGTTTACGAGAAAAGTAAGGGCAAAAGTATCGAGCGTTCTATTGCAAAAGCCAAGGGGTAGCTAACATCTTGGGACTCTCGTACACCTATCTGAGAAATCCAATTATAAATACATATAAATACATGAAATATTTATTGAAATAATACAGAAATACGTTTTGAAATACTTAAATATTGGGACTCTTGTACACCGTGTTGGGTTTTTGCGTGGGCGCTGGCTACCCCTTGGCAAAAGCCTCCCTAGGCGGAATATCCCACCATGCAGTAAATATGTTATACATTTTTACCCAGTAGCTTACTTTATGCCAGTGCTACTCTATCTTTTAGCACAATTCCTTCGAACTAATATTTAAAAAAAATTGTAGGCATAGAATGTGTATGTTTTTCACTCTCAAAAAATGGCGGATGCATTATTTTGATGATGTAATAAAGTGCCACGCCTTGGCGTGCACATGGTCTATACACGATAGCTACGTAGCTACCAATACAATCAAGTGCCAAACTGGTAAGGCAGATAAAAACAACATTCCCCCACTTATCTGGCCTCCCTGGTTTGATCAATGAGTGTGGCACTTGGGTGGCCTACGGATCAAAGTCAGGCTAGGGGTGCATTTTTTCAAACTCCTTCTAGGTGTTTATCTCATTTCACTTTAGTCAATGATTTTTGCTTAGGTTCCTTTGGCTCGTGGTAAGCACCAAGTACCGGATCTGCCTCCAGTGTTCACCCTTCAGTGCCAAAATGGTAGCTAAAGCAGATAAAAACAAATGAACAAAATATCAAACATTCATTTCTGGTGAAGTGACTACTTTAGCTAACATTGCTACAAACCACTCACATGCAGCCTATTGTACCTTTACACATGGGATGATAGGTAGATGGATGTTCATCATGAGAGATGACATTAGGGCGAGGATGGTATCCATAACACAGATGAAGTATGCTGATATTTCTAAATGAAGCACTGTAGCTATAGCATCAGCTGGATTGATATACTTGTATACTGATGCATCAGGTTATATTTTATTGTGTGCGCTGTGTAAAGCAACTAACCTGTCTATAGTGACTAACCTGTCTACACAGTCTGTACGTCTACACTGTCTAACCTGTCTATGACTGACCTGTCTACACTGTCTATAGCAGCCAAACTTTCTACACTGTCTAACCTGTTGATAGTGTCTATACTGTCTAGCTACTAACCTGTCTTTTGTGTCTAACCTGTCTTTTGTGTCTAACCTGTCTTTTGTGTCTAACCTGTCTTTTGTGTCTAACCTGTCTACACTGTCTAACCTGTCTAGAGTGCCAAACCTGTTTACACCGTTTATAGCAAAACTGTCTACACTGTCTAACCTGACTATAGCTACTAACCTGTCTACACTGTCTAACTTGTCGCTAACCTATCTACACTGTATAACCTGTCTATAGCGACTAACCTGTCTACAGCATCTAACCTGTCTACACTGTCTAACCTGTCTATAGTGTCTAGCCTGTATGTATTGTGTAACCTGTCTAACCTACACATTATAGACAGTGTAGACAGGTTATGTAGACACTATAGATGGGTTATACAGTGTAGACAGGTTAGAGAGTGTAGACAGGTTAGAGAGTGTAGACAGGTTAGTTGCTAATTGCTATAGGCAGGTTAGACAGTGTAGACAGGTTAGTCACTAAGACAGGTTAGACACAAAGACAGTGTAGACATGTTAAACAGGTTAGTTGTTATAGACACGTTAGACAATCTAGACAAATTAGGCACTATAGATGGGTTAGACAGTATAGAGAGGTCAGACATGTTAGAGAGTGTAGACAGGTTATTTGCTAATCGTTACAGCCAGGTTAGACAACGTAGGCGGGTTAGACACTATAGACAGGTTAGTCGCTATAGACAGTGTAGACAGGTTAGACAATATAGACCGGTTAGACCCTATAGACTGGTTAGACTCTATATACAGGTTAGACCCTATAGACAGGTTAGACCCTATAGACATTGTACACAGGTTACAGATTAGTTGCTATAGACATGTTAGACAGGTTAGACACAGTAGACAGTATAGACAGGTTAGACAGTGTAGACAGAGTAGACACTACAGAAAGGTTTGTCATTATAGACAGGTTAGAAAGTACAGCCAGGTTAGACACTAAGAGAGGTTAGACGGTGTAGACAGGTTAGAAACTGTAGACAAGTTAGTCACTATAGACAGGTTACACGGGTTAAACACTATAGACAGGTTAGACAGCATAGATAGGATAGTCGCTATAGACAGTTTAGTTGCGCTAGTCAGAGTTGTTCCTGGTGAAGTATTTAGAGTGTGTAGTATACTAGTGAAAACCTGTTTCCGTGTAATGGATAACATAATTTCCCTAATGGCTAGTCATCAAGAGAACCATTCCTGATGCTGGTCCTTTGTTCCAACCACTTTAAGATACCATCCATCTAAAGTTGATTCCTTCATTGACAGGCAATAGTGCCTGTTCTGCTCTGGTTCTTTCCTTACCCCGTCATCTAGGTGGCCTTGGCATAGTAAACTCTGTACATATAGCAGATTTCCAGTTTATTGCTTCTACCAAGAATATACCAATCTCTAATCTCTCATTAGAGGTTCATCAAGACCATTGCTGTGCTTCTAAGGCATGAGCATTAGATATTCAATTTATTCTTTCTGCCCAATTCAGCGGGTGATGGATTTGAACAGGGAACCAGATGCTTCTTCATGGTTAACAGCACTATGTTTAGCTGAGCAGGGGTTCTATCTCTCTAAACAAGAATTTTGGGATGCTCTCCATTGGTGATGTGACTGGAAGCTTGTGCTCTTGCCATCACCCCCAGGAACAGTTGGCATATGCTGGACAACTAAGAGACAAATGGTTGGACTTAGTAGTTTCTGCACCCATGAAAGCGGCCCACCTCTTGAGAGATGTTGGCAGATTGAAGCGAGATGGACCTGCTACCACGGATGCAAACTATCGCCGAGCGCAACAGAGAGAAGGACAGTGTTGCCTCATCCAGGCCAGAGTACAGCTGTGAGCAGTGAACCCTCGGTGGGACAATAGGTCTATAGAATACTATGGCTTCTTTCCTAGTGGTTGTATAGACAAGGGATTAAAAGAAGCCTGCTCTACCTCTCTAATGCGATCTCCATATTCCCTGTAGTTTGTGGTGCCGGTGAACCTGGGTTGAATGCGGGTTATTCAACCCGAGTTGATCCACTTTTGGGTGTCCATTTGAAAATGTGTAAGTCAAGTACGCAGTAGTAGCAACAACATTGCTGCTCTGGTATGAACTTAATTAATACACTGATGTGATCGCAATAAGTCAAGTACACAGTGGTACACAGCAATATTGTTGCTCTGGTGTGAACTTAATATACTGTGGTTAAATGTATAAGGTTTCTAAATGAAAGTGTTAACATGAATAGATTGGATACTTATTAACACATATTAACATGTTGGTTACCCTTGCAGAGACTGAGTCAGAAGATCAATGGCAAAGTGAGCCTATATACAAGAAGCAGGTTTGCTTGAAAGCGGATGTTAACATTGCAATATGCATTTAAAAATAGGTCTTATACGTGAAGAAAGACATAGGAAGGAAAGAAAGTTAAGTAGTTTTTATCCACAAAAAGTACTTACATTTTGCTCTATATAGCAGTGTGGAAAAGATAACAATAAGAAGATGATGATGACCAAAATGGCATATTTCAGTTAGTATAAAAGCAATTTTGGTGGGTCCTTTTGACTTCATATTTTCCAGTTCTTCCAAATTAACTTATAAGGCTTCTTTTGTGATTCCTAAGGTAGTGTTTAGGTGTGTGTTTTATTAAGATTTTGGCAAAAAAACATAGGCAATCTCTATTATGAACCACTACCGTGGTTCATGATACTGTGACTGCTTATTAGAGTGATTGACTGTTCTATTAGAGTATCTCGATCTGAATGTCTTGTGCCTTTGCAAATCAATGCAAAGATGTTTTTAACTGTTTAAATACACTCGGTTAGTTTCTGGAAACCTGAGAAACTCCCCTGGAGCTCCCTCTGATAAAGGACCAAATTTTTGCAAACTATAGTTGCTGTAGTTGCCAGTATTAACATTCATTTCTTGGCCTCACCAAATATTCCTCCTTTAGTCATCAGTTACTTTTAGTTTCATGGACACATCTTTTTTGTACAACAAGCTTTTTTTTACATAGGGATATTATTGTATCATAAAACTAGGCATGTGGCACACAATCTATTATGATACACTCTAAAACAACAAGATAACTGAAATTTAGACATTAAAGTTAAATGGTCTTTATAAAGCAGAGATCTTTGTTAGGAAGTGGTCTTTATAAAGAGGTGACCACCAGACAATTTTATCAAATTATTGTTCTATTCCTCCAGACACTCAATGAATAGCTATCTTGTGAATGTATAGCCATCACATGAATGAAAATATATTTTGTCATAGGAATTTTATGGAGTTATACAGTTAAAATTCATTGGAGTAACTAACATGGGTACTTCACAACAAATCACACCATGATTTCATTACCAATTCATTAACAAACCTAATATTTCACAGATACATATGTTCATGGCAAATTCATGATAAGATATAGTCTATAAGTTACTAGTGTATGAAATATAAGTGAATATTTTTATATTATATTCAACCCCAGATGCCTAGTGGTACAACGTTACACACGAAACTGTGTGGTCATAGATAACTGATATAATATATTATCTATGCTGTAGTGTACACCTTTCCATGTCTTTGAAGGCATAACTGTAAAACATGGTATCGTATTGAATGTGAGACAATTTTAATGGTTTGTGTCACGCGTTGGTACTGTTCAACATCTTCACCAGAGCTTTCCAGTAATAGCTAATCAGGTGCGCAGTCACTTAGTTTGTATAGCTACCAGTTTTAGGGATTTCTAAGAATCCTCCTGACATCTGTTGTAATTATGTTGAAGATATGTGATTCTAGAGTGGCTCAGTATAGCAATTACAGATCTTGGCATCATGTGGATGAATCTACAGCTTCTGAAATATGTGCCAATGACTGTCTTGTGATAACAGAGCATAGCAACCATGATGGCAAAGCAACCAATGTATATGACATGACAATTACTGAGGGAACAGTTAGGAATGCGAATGGAACTTGTGTTATTAGTGTAGTTGTTACGTATGCCTTAAATAGTAGTTAAATCCTTGCAATGAGTGCTATACGGAAAATATAGCATGAGAGAGACAAACGCAGCACAAGGCAAAGCCAAGTGTTGTACATTGTATTTTGACACACCTGATCTTATATTTAACATGGTGTACAAGTGTACGTAAATGGTGCTTTAACTGGTTTAAGGTGGCAATCAATTGGCTAAAGTGCCGTAGGTAAAGCACATGCCCTCCATATAATAATGAATGGAAACAATTCTTCACGTGTAGCTCAACAAGTCGGCTTGAAAGGTAAGTGAACAAAAAAAGTGGTTGTCTTGTGCACTAAGAAACACAGTTAGTTATGGCAGCTAATTTAAATAATACTTCTATAATGGGTACTATGTCTCGAAGGCAAAAGTAAATGAAGCAACGAGTTATTACAGCTAGCAGGAATGCTATAGATGCGAGGTGGAGCAAAAACGAAGTGTTGCACAAGCGGAGCTTCAGGTGAGAATTCTTCCTTGCCTATCATACTAGAATTTCTTTTAAATAATGTATTTTAAAAATAATAATTTAATTTCTTACATACACTTTAAATATATTTCAAAATATTCATTCTTGTAGTGACAAGTGCCACCCCAACCGAAGACCACAGTTCACACAGCCATTATGCACCAACTAGCTCTAAACATAACATTGCCAAAAGCACAATTTCAGAGGTGCTGTAGGTCAACCACCAGTTTCTACTTCAAGTACATCACACCTGGCTGGTAATAGAATTATCAACCTGAAAAAGTTACATGATGCCATTCATACCATCACACAACACACCCTCTCCTATCAATCTCCAGTTGAACTCATCAGAGAGGTATATAGGAGAGGGCTTGGTAGTACATTGCTCGCCAGGTGCAACAAGTGTAACAAGGAAATCGTGTTCAAGACCTGCAACAAAGTAGAGTTACAAACACCAGAAGGGACTATCAAATCTACTTACGAAGCTAATGCAGCTGTTGTGATGGGACAGCTGTCCGTAGGTGGTGGTTATAGTAACCTTGAGAATGTTATGTGTACCATTGGAGTTCCTTCAATATCCAAGCCAACATTCATTGACATTGAGAGGCTCTTGGGGTCAGCTTTTGAGGACTACTTGAATGAACTCATGTTGAAAGCTGGAAGAGAGGAGAGAGAATTAGCAGTACAAAACAATCAATACCACCATGACGTACCAGCTATTACTGTAATAGTTGATGGAGGATGGTCCAAAAAGTCCCATGGGTATTCCTACAATGTGAATTCTGGAGTAGAAGTCATATTTGGTGCTGCTTCCAAAAAGCTTCTGTAAATAGGTGCAAAAAACAAGTATTGTGCAGTATGCTCTACAGCACACAAGAATCATACCGAACCACCTGATCACAAATGCTTTAAAAACTTATCAGGATCATCTACATCTATGGAATCAGATATTATTGCCACAGGATTTAAACAATCTGAGAGCATGCATGGTCTTTGATATACAGAAGTAATTGGAAATGGAGACAGTTCCGTTCTTCACACCATACAAACAACAGTTAAGTCATATGACAAAGATGTTGAGAAGGTGGAGTGTGCAAATCACACTGTTAAGTGTTTTTGGAGCCGACTAGAGCAGCTAGCAAAGAATTTTCCATTTTACCGTGGCGAGGTCGTCTAACCAAATCTGTCATAACTCCAAAACCAACAACATCACAAAGCTACAAAATGATCTTCAAGCAGATCCAAAGCACTATAATTCAGGATACCACAAAGATTGTGGTGTTCAGAGACTGCAAAAGAAACACCAGTCAGAGTTCATCTGCATGACTTGCCACCTAACCTTCTCTTTGAGATAGATCGAGCTGGTGACTGTCTGGTAAACAAAGCAGCTCAGATCACCAGCAACAGCACAACCAACTTGAGTGAATGTTAAATGTCGATCAGAGCCAAGGTGGATGGTGGAAAGTAAGTTAATAGGATTTAGACAGGATCATTCCAACATCGTTGCATGACAGCAAGATTGTCTATGATTAGGTCCAGGATGGATTGAGACCACTTGGAAATATCTGTTTGGATCCTGCTCAAATATCACTGAGACATTTTCAAATCGTCGTAAACATGAATGTGACACTCAGAGAATATCTTCACATGCATACAAGAAAGCCAGAATTGAAAAGTGACACCATCTCACACCAGCCATTACTGATAAAGATTATGGGCCAGAAACAATCACTCCAACCAACTCCAGTCAAGACGAGCTGTGGCGTATCTGCAATGAATACCTAATATCTTTAAAAGTCACAGTGGAACAGGCTGCTGAACTAAACTGTGGACCAAGATCCATCCCTCAACAGTCTATGGCAGCAACTCAGAAGACCACTCCTGACTGCATCTGTGTTTGGCACTGTAATAAAACATTGTAAAAACTTTGAAAAATTAGTACAAACCATCTTGTACAAACCACCACCAGGTACAATTCCAGCACTAGAATGGGGATGACCACATGAGGACACTGCAAAGCAGTGGTACATAATTCACATGACCAAACAGTTTGGTCCATCATACCAAGTCAGTAGAACTGGTATCCATATAAGTACAACGTATCCATGGTTGGCTGCTTCACCTGATGGTGTTGTTGAAGATCCTACCCAGGCTGAAGGAAGGTGATTTGGTTTATTAGAAATAAAATGTCCATATCTGGGAGAACAATCACACCCGAAGTCGCATGCCAGGAAGTTAACCAGTGGTCTTTAACAGATGGTCAAGCTGTGCTAAAGAAAACACACAACTACTATTACCAAGTGCAAGGCCAATTAGAAATTACACGGTTACCCTGGTGTGACTTTCTTATCTGGACACCACATGGAACATCTTTACAGCGAAGTAAACGTTATGAAAAACTCTGGACAACAGGGTATCCCAAGCTAAGATCCTTCTACAGGGAATATCTACTTCCAGAGATAGCTGATCTGGTGTTTAGTAGTTGCCAACCAATTCGACGGCTTGAGTCACCTCGAACAGTGTAATAATATGTATAATCAACATAAATTATATTTTTGTATACAACCTTAACCACAACTATTCATTATATTATTACTGTGTAAAACCATACTTATATATACTGTAACTCGTACCTGATTTATTGGCAAGCATCACATAAACCTTTTGTTTAGAATAGTTTCCAGATACATTGATGCAAGTCATGAGATGCATTGTCAGATAAATTTTCTTATTAATGCTAGCTAAAGACCTGTACAGAATTAGCATGTATACTTCCAGTTGCAGCGAGACACAACTAACACATTTCAGTGGTGTATTGCCTATAATAATAACAGTGAAGTTCACCAACATTGTTCAGCGGCTCCAGCCTCAGTAACAGAGACAACAAATAGAAGAACCGGAATTAACCATCCTTTATCTCATGATCAAAGGTAAGGGTTGTTCACAAAGTAAATCAGGCCATTAAATGATACACCATTTTCAAGTCATAAACATCATAGTTAATCATCGAACACAAGGTTGTGAATTTACGTAATAGAAACATGTGTGTTGGTGACAAAATATACTATGTAATTCCGCGCAATGCATTCTTGAAACTTCTTTGATTTTCCAATCAACTTTGTTGCCAAAGCAATTGTCAAAATTGGTTATAAAGTTTTACTGTAAAAGATTTAAGGTATGTAAATGTGCACGCGTATCGTCGTAGTGATCTGAACTTGTTAGTGTAGTGATCTTCAGTCCAAGTTTCCAAGCTCTCCTTTCAATTCCACCTTTAGCTGATTCACAATCAAACTCTGAATACGCAGAAACATACACACTATGAAATGTAAGTCAGTACTAGAATATGGATCCCGTAATAGTTGGTGTGATGGAATAAAGTTGCACCATTCATCCTACTATAAAGTCATTCTTGAACCTTTGCCGTTTATGATGTGCTATAACAAAAATGAAGAACAGCCCATTTTCTTAATGCTTATTTCAGTAGCAAAACTAAATTTGATAATAACATGGAAATCACAGGATATTTTAAATTTAATTAATTAAGTGGGCAGACACTTGACTGCCACCTTAATGTATGAATCCAAAGTTGCAAACAAAAAGAAGTTGTAACTGTTGATGCAGTTTATCACAACCTAGAACACCATAATGGCAGTTAGGAAACTAGACTTGTGATTAGCAGAACCTTAATTTGTAGCCATTAATGCCGACCACAATTTGTGATCCACCAGATCCAGAATTCACTTAGTAGCGAGACAAGAGAATGAGGAGAACAACTGAAGATAGCTAGCTATGGTGTAAGTGAGTAATGGACAGTTTGTACAGCTATCTAATCATTGTTCACAAGTGTGGCCATCCATGCGACAAAGTTGAAGTCATCAATATGAAGAGGTCACTGAATCTAACCAAGAATTACAATAATGGACAGTTTAGTGAACAATTTAAGACTAAATGGTATAATTATTGTAGTGGAATTACAAATATTTGTGTGTGTAGCCATTATTTATTGTTACTTGCTACTGTAATTTTGTTGGCAGTTTTGTTAGTGGGGATAATTGTGGTTGTTCCAGTGTCTCTGTGGGTCATGTATTTGGTTGTGACACATTAACACAAAGCGTGCTATATTCACAAAAGAAAAAAGAGCAGACTTTGATTGAAAATTAAGTGCGTTTTAACACACTATGGAATGTGCTGTAAGTACACTTCCCTTTTTAACTTAGATGGTATACATTAAACAATGTCACTGTGGTAATGTTACAACAACAGTGCGGGCAGCATTGTATAGAACAGTTCATTGTTATTATTATTACCAATTTTAATAAAGTTTAAGTTATTAAATGCAGTTAATGTTGTGAAGCGTAGGCTGTGCAAGTACCCAAAATATTAGTATGCAACAGTGCGCTCTAATAAGAACAATGCATGCACAACATAGTGAGCAGAACACGTTGGCAGTAATTCATATCTGTTGTAAGAAATCTTCCCACCCTGTCCCTACCCACTGAACTGCTCACAAACTTCATGATATGCAGGTGTTCTATGTTAATTGGCATGGTATGCCAGCAGACAACAATTCTAGTCAGCATTCCATTGTCAATAGTAATACTTATGTACATCTGTAGTGTAAGCAGTGGAGCAAGTAGACACATAATGTTGTTGTACTCTGTACTATACTGTGCCTGCATTCAATTACTCAGAAACATTTACATGAAAGGCTATTTGCTATTATATGTATTTTGTTGTGAGTTCTTCAGCTGCAGGTCTGACTGGATTCCTTCACTGTGCCAGCTGCTACCACAAGTAGAGATTGCTATTGAGGGATACTCGCAGTTTATATCTTTGTCAGGAGAGATGCTCTTTTATCCTGCCTGCAGTCACCTACAGGCCCTCCAGTTCAGAGTGCCATCAGGAAATCGGGTTGCTAACAGCTGCTTGCCTCTCTCATCCAGATCAGTATCAGGAGATGCTCCCCCATCCAAATTGCTAAATAGAGATGCTCTCCCAACCAGATCACTAGCTGAAGACTCTCCCATCCAGATCAGTATCAGGAGACGCTCTCCCATTCAAATTGCTAACTAGAGATGCTCTCCCAACCACATTGCTAGCCGGAGACGCTCTCCCATCCAGATCACTACACCTATATCAGGAGACACTCTCCCATCTACCAGAAGATACTCTTTGTCATGAGCACTATCAAACATGACCCAGCTATAGAGTACCAACTAGCTAACCACGACTACAGTGCTACTATCAAGTGTTCATGCTATTTCACACAGTGCCACTCTCAACAGTGGATATTGACAACTCTGAGAACAACGGTCATGCCCTGGCCATTGTATTACCTGCACACAGATGTTGATACTGTCACAATCTGGCTAAAGCCATGTGACACAAATTAGTAGTGACCTGCTGGTCAACACATCACCTACTGCTGCTATAAGCAGTTCGTCCATTCTCCTTAGAGGAGTCTGAGACAGCGAGGGGCCTCACTTAGGATATCTGCCTTATCCACAAGGTTATCCTGTTTGCCTCTATTGCAAAGAGTTTAGGACAGAGACGCTTCTCTGCTCTAAACTCTTTCATTACCCAAGCATCAATAAACCAAAAGTACTTCCTACTTTGGCCCCGCTGGAATTACATAACCTTGCCTAGGCCATATTATACCATGGTAGATGAGGCCCCTAGCACTTACCAAACCCCCTCCTCAATCAATGGATTGCTGGAGGTGAAGAATGAAGATCCGAGGAACAGAGCACGTAAGTAGGTGAGTGGTAGCGTAACTCTGAAGAAAGACTACACAATAGGCCTGCAACCTGTACAAAGCACAGTAGTTATCCCAAAAAAGTGCAAAAAACAATACCATAAATTTGCTAGCTACAAAGTAAAGATACAAAAACAAAAAAATTAACAAAAAAAAAAAAACGAAACAAAAATATGATAAAAAATCAATGAGTAAGATGCGGCAGTTAAACAGATATACTGTTTACACCATATTCCAGGCACATAGCCTTTTTTGCATTTAATTACCGGACTATAATAACAGACATGATCTAAATTAGGTCAAGGGCGTATAATGTGGTATTTTTCATGAAAATTAATCTTGCTTATTTCTCTAACTAAAATCATCACACTATCTGCTCAAACATCACTGTAGTAAGATAAACATTCTGGAATGGTAAAAATATTGCTGTAAGATAAGTTCATTGGGAATTTGGTAGCTCGACAGTTGAATGTTAGTTCAATGTCTAGCTATAATGTTAAGTAAATGACTTGTTCACTTGTTTTTCGAAACAGCATCATCATGAAACCATTTTGTTTGGGCTGCCCTACCATTAACAGTGAGAGGGATAGTGTATGGGGAATGCCAAGATACTTCAACAAAATAATTATGTTTTTTTATGACTGAATCACATGCAGAAAAACGTGTCTCACCCATGTCAATTGTAGCAGTAGATGGTGAGATTTACTTTTATAGCTTGAAGCAAACTAATGTACTACCCTCAAAGTAATGTGTAACATACAAGTTGTCACTTACTTCTTGGGTGTAATAACACATCACCATATGGCTAGAAATTGTGCCCAAAAATGTGTAAAATATGATTTCACATAAATTTTATGACCAGACCTGCAACAATAGGGCATGTGGAACAGACTATGCCCCACCAAATAACAGGCCATATCAAATGGTACGGTTGTACCATTTAAGTAGGAATCCAGGTGAAATTTTTGCGCGCCGCCAAAATTCCACTTTTAAAAATCATCCTACAGATATTTTACGAGACAAAAATCACCTTTACGGAATAGTACTAGTCCATATAGTACATAAAACAGCATTAAATACAGTACAACAAAACGCTTACAGGTGGCCGGATATAAATTTTTTAAAAATTGCCAAAACCCAAATTTTAGCCTCACTGCCTCACTCACTGACCACAGTCGCAAGCCTAGAGCCCAAACGAAGCAGCACACGGCCGCCATTTTACGCCACAATAACAAACTCACCAGTGGGATGTGCCTTTTGGGGTTCCGACGAGTGTGTTCTCTCTGTGCCTTGTCTTTTCTTTTATCTTCAATCAGGCTACTTGTCTTCTTCTTCATCCAACGAAACTATATTGAGGTGTTAATTTTCCGTATCAACACTTTGTTTAATCAGCATAATAGGCGCCACAAGGTTATTTAAGACGCTTAGACTACGCTACTGTACAGAGGAATAGATTACCGTATAGCGGGTTTTTTTTGCAGGATTGTAATTTTCGCGCAAGGAAGAAAACGCGAAAATATCAATCTCAAAAATTACTGCAGTTTATAATAAAATATCAAACAAATTATTGCTGACGTGTTAAGGCATACGCATGCTGTGTGTTGCCATAGATGGTGTCAGGTGCCAGTTCACAAAGACAAGTGACCAATGTCCATTCTAAACTATTTTGCAAGGGCTGCATACTCTTCTACTCTGATGGAGATCTTTCTGAGAGAGTTTCGAGATGAGCAATATTATCCGCTAACCGACAGGTGGAAAAGGTTTTGGAAGTGAAGAGGCGTACCAAACGGCGTGGCAAGTATAATACCTATTCCAAAGAACTGAGAGCAGAGATAGGTTGGAAAGCTAGCAGAATTGGTGTGAAATCCACAGCTGCATGATTTACCAAGCGACTGGGTAAAAAGGTGAATGAAAGTACAGTCCGAAGTATATTGAAGGCCTACAAGCAGAAAGAAGCACGCCTGACAAGAAAGCGAAAAGCGCAAAACAAACCACTTAAATTGCTTCCACCAAAGAAACGAGGAAAGCCTTTACTGTTGGGTGAGAAAATAGATATGGCAGTGCAACAGTATATTCGTAATCTTCATGAACGAGGTACTGCTGTAGCTGCATTGGTTGTACAAGCAGCTGCTGAAGGCATTCTTTTGGCTTTGGATAGTACCAGACTTGCAGAAAATGGCGGCCATGTAAAGCTGACAAACACTTGGGCAAAGTCTTTGTTGTCCAGAATGAATTTTACTAAGAGGAAAGGATCAACCAAGCAGAAAGTAACCATCAAAGATTTTGAAGTGGTGAAAAAGCAATTTTTACAAGATGTCGTGGATATTGCAACAATGGAAAATATTCCGTCTCGTTTGATTTTCAACTAGGACCAGACGGGCCTAAATCTTGTGCCATGCCCTACCTGGACTATGGAAGAGAAGGGGAAGAAGAGGGTGGAAATTGCTGGGTTAAATGACAAGCGGCAAATCACAGCCGTATTGTGTGGTAACCTAGATGGGGAGGTGTTACCTGTACAATTAATTTATGGTGGTAAAACAAAAAGGTGTCATGCTGTATACAACTTTCCAGATGATTGGAACATTACACACAGTGCTAATCACTGGTCTAATGAGAATACTATAATAGAGGATATCGAAGAGGTGATTGTCCCTTATGGTGAGTCTGTTCGTCAGGAGTTACAGGTATCACAGCAAGCAGCCATGGCCATTTTTGATAATTTCAAAGGCCAAATCACTAAGAAGGTACTAGATGAGCTAGAGCAAAACAACATTCAATCAGTACTAATCCCAGCCAACTGCACAGATTGGCTTCAGCCGATGGATCTATCTGTGAACAAATCTATCAAGGCCTTTTTAAGAAAGTAGTTCACAACATGGTATGCCAAGCAAGTCTCACAACAAGTACAGGATGGTAATGAAGCTGTACAGGCTCCTTCACAAACTCAGCAACAGAAAGAAATGCACACCTCCAAAAATACTGAGAGCAGCAGTGAAGAAAGTGATGAGACTTGGAGGAGTGATTCTTCTGATGATGATGTTTCTTGTGAAGAAAGCAAATCAAGTGACAATGAGAGAGATGACGAGGATAGTACTGGGTCTAGCAGTGATTCCAGTGATGAAGACACAAGAGCAGAGTTTGAGCCAGTAGATACATCAGCAGCTAGAATGAAATCCCTAGGAGGTAAATGGCTGGTAGATGCAATTAATTACCTGGAAAGTCACCCAGCCATTTTGACCAATGGCTTTAAGGCTGCTGGTATCACTGACGCACTAGGCATCACAGTAGATTGGACCAATGAGATAGAAAACTACACAGAGTCAGAGTCTGATGATGAGTATGAAGAGCTGCTACATGTAAACAGATGTTGTGGTACACTAAATGTATGAGATGTGTACAGTGATGAAGATGAGAACACAGATGATACGGTTACCAGTGATGATGAAGAAAGCCCTGATACTGTGATCATTTCAGATGATGAATGACTACAAACTTGTCCACTGTTTTTTTTATTACTAAACTTGTATTCACCATAAATGTCATAAAAGAAGTTTTCACAATGTCACAGCAAATAGATGATGTTGGTTGTAGCAAGCGACCTAGCAGGTTGAAATTATCAGCTGAAAATGACCATCTTTTTATAAAGTGTAATGTGACTGCTCTATTACTGTATTTCAGTGCTTACATGTAGAATATATCCGTGAAACATGTATACATGTGATTAATTCGTCGTGGTAAATTTCATTGAGGTACATACATTACACATAATATATATGGTGTCCACATCAATAACCATAATACCGTAGGTTTTTAGGTTCTTTGTTTCTTCCTTCTAGCTGCCAACATTTTGAATTTCTTTACTTCTTTATATGTACTGTGCAAGGTTAACTTGCATGGTATTTCCATTCCTCCCTGCACAAGATCTCTAGAATATCTTCGCCTCCCTGTTATTTTACAAGTAATAATGCCCCCACGCCTTATAAATAAAGAAAAAATCTTAGAGTACTTCCTTGGTAAATGTCCAACAATAGTACCACTATCCAATACGGCTACAGCATAACGGTCAGTTACATTAGTTGGTTCCCTCCTACAAGATAATACTTCTCCAATTGTTGGATTCCAAACCACAGAATATACATGGAAACCGCGCACACACGATTGGTGGCAAGTTTCATCCATCACGAGGACTGATGTAGATCACCATGGAATCCAGTAATCACGTGATCAGATGATTCAAATGCCATTATAACTACGGTGTAGGATTCGTGTAGCACTGTATAACAAGCTTGATAAATATTATAAATTCGATATAATTAATTGATACAAACAGATTGTTTATACACTTTCTCCGTATCATCCTCAGGTTTACACCTCACGTGGTACAGTTACGTGATTGGAACGCGTAGACATGTGCAGTTAGCGTCTAAAAGGCCATTATCTGTATCCTTTATAGTTCTTCAACCTATTAAAAGTAAGATACAGTAGTTAAACAACGAACAATCAAAATTTTCGAATATTGATATTTTCGCGTCGCTATGCGTTCGCGAAAATTTCAATCCGCAATAATATAAAAAGTGAAATAAAGTTACCTCGAAAGAAACCCGCTATACGGTATATTCCTTACTGATATAATCTATGATGGAGGGTACTGTACGGAGATACTGGTACTAAATAGCTTCACGATAGGTCACAAGATCATGCCCATTCTTCATTCTACGCATTATCGATCAATTGAAACCATGATGACACACCCTTTTACACTAGCTGTATTTCAGTGACCACACACCTTCAATTTGGAAGGCTGACTCGACATACTCTATAATCGATTGAAACCATGCTCCTTTTTGGCAAGTGCATATCTTGCAGGCTGCCTCGAGATACTCTAATACAGCAGTCACCCTAATAGAACAGTCACATGTTTATAGCTAACTGTATGCCTTAACAAAAAACTAAACAAACTAGTATATTAAAAATTATAAATTTAAAAATAAAATAGGAATCCAAACGATAAAAAGTAGTGAAACAAAAGAAGAACAATGGTAGCTATTACATTATAGCTCGGTGGGAAATTCCTATTTTGGCATTGAACACAAAATAATGGCTATATCATGCCAAAGTAGGGATTTCCCACCGAGCTATGCTGTAATTGTTTTTCTCTTGTTTCACTACTTTTTATCGTTTGGATTCCTACTTTATTTTTAAATTTATAATTTTTAATATACTATATGTAATAGTTATACCATGGGAAAGAGTGCTTTGCCTGATATATATGCACAAGCCCGAGGGCCGCAGGCCCAAGGGCGAGTGCGTATACACAGGCAAAGCACAAGTGCCCATGGTATAACTAATATGTTCTACTTTAGCATGTAAACTCACCTAATTGGCAAAATCTTTAGTTGCTATACCCTTCTCTTATATAGGGAACCAAGTAAGCTGTGATTGTGGGATTAAATTTTGCCAAACAAACTGTGATTGTGGGGTTCAATTTTAATACATCTAACAGTAGTTTGATTCTATTATTGCTAATATAGCAATTTTTAAGAGACTAGTGTTAATTATGTTACTTTAATTGCTACATTTACAAAAGTAAAACAACAAACTACTGCTAATGTATTAAAATTGAATCCCACAATCACAGGTTGTTTGGCAGAATTCAAACCCACAATCGCAGCTTGCTTGATTCCCTATATAATGGAATAGGATAACAGTAAAACATCAAAGAAATCTGATGATTTCTGGATATAGTGTGCACACCTATTAGGTATGCAATGTCTCAAGTGAACGAGATATACGCACTGCCTTAATGAGATATACGCACTGGTAGCAGTGCGTATATCTCGTTAACATTTTGAGTCAGTGCAATATGTGATATATATGCACTGGCTTTCCTTTGATCTGAGGTGTGAAAGTGGTACATATATATATATCAATACTGGAATTTAGAATATTTGCATTCTGTAACTTGTACTTAATTATTTAATAAGCACTGAAAACTGCTTGTTAATAGCATAATTCTATAAAACGTTACGAGTCATGATATTTGGTGCTCACATGCCCTATTTTTTTGCAGGGCCAGTTACATTTTTAGTTCAGAAAATGTTCGTAAAATTTTTTACATTGTTTTGCTAAATTATTAGCTAATTTAAGCATTTTATAAGTACATTTTCGTGAAACTGACATAACTCTCAAAAGTCGCTAAAGTTTTGTCATCCCTAAAAACATTCCGAAGGTAGTGAGTAATATGTAATGTTACATTTTTAGAGTAACAACCCTAACTTCGGACATTACGTTGAATTTCATAATACAGCACATCATGCTGTACATAGAGTGTTAATATACTCTGTAATGTTTTTATGTGTATATTTTAGCTTACTAATAATATACAACCTGCTGCTGTTTCATGATACAGATACGATACACTTCTATTTTTGCACAGCAATGGATAAGTCAAAGTATTATGGAGCTGATGTTTTTTGAAAAGTACTATCAGGCAATCATATCATCCTTGCCAATGAAAGATGTCACATTTCTGGCAGAACTACAAAGACGGTATTTGCTATTTGATCACATAAGAACTGTCCTGCAATCTTTAAGCACATCTAAAGAAATGGCATCATATTTGGTGGATAATGTCATCAAACCTGGACTAAATAACGATATTATGAACACCTTTGACAAGCTTCTTCTAGTAATGGAAGGAAGCTCTTTTGACAATGTAAGCAAACTGGGTACAGTGGTTAACAAAGAGCTAACAGCAGGTAAGAATACTTGTCAAGTTACTACACATGTCAAATTAGCATTAATTAATTATGAGTTAAATAAATTTAATTCAAATTCTCAGCTAAAATAGAATACACTGTGAAATGTACATGGATAAAACCAATAAAAGTAACTGTTACCAATAAAAATTTGATGAAGAAAGTTTCATGGAATTTTGCGAACGTGGCTAAATGGCAAATTCAATGGGTGCCCAAAAAACTTAATATTTCACAAGGTATGACAGAACTTTTATCTATTGGAATTTATGTGTATTCACATAGTACGTCGTTACTTCTTGTGCTCCATCACTGTTTGGGTCTGGCCATCTTCTTACATGCTAAAAAATTATCTAAATGTATAAGTATTATCCCATACTGTAAACTGTCAATTTCTTTAGAGCTGACACCACATTCATGATCAGTTTGTTGTGTTGAATTACCTTAATATGCATCACCCTAGATTATCACATTTTCCTTTGGTACCTAAGTATGTTTCCTATTAGCTGGTTTCCTTTCCAGCTATTTAGCTAACCAAAGCAATAGCATGAAAGAATTAATCTGTCCACAGTGGGTGGGACTAGATCTGTATAATGATGTTTCGTATATCAAGATCAATTATCAGAAAAATTGTATACACACAGTTGATAGCAATAAAACCATAGGAATTTATCATAGTGCCAATGTACACCTGTCCATCATACTGTAATTGGAAACTTTATGCCAGGTCTGAAAACACTGGACATGTATGTGTGCACATAAAAATATTAATTTTGCCTATTATTCGTCATAACTCATCGGGGGGTGTGGGAAATTTCATCTGTAGATTGTATGCTCTAATTGGAAAATTGAATTAATTTTGAGACTTTTAACTTCCATTATCAGGGAACCACAGTGGATGCATGGGACAGATCCTTAATGGTTTCTCAGCATTATCCACACATAAACAACCAAGCTGTAAAGAAATGGTGTGTCTTCATAAGCTTGGGTGAAAAATGTCGTAAAGTCAAAAGTGGAGGCTAAGAAACGATTATGTTATTGCTAAAAATAATAATTTTAAATATGGCTCTATGGAGTCTTAAAATATATTAGCATTAACATCATTGTAGCCATTTCTTGGCATCCACCTTCAATTTTGCAACTTTTTCACCCAAGGCTATGAAGCATTTGCAGCTTCGCTGTTTTTGTGTGGATTTCACTTCTTTTTGTACTTACTGTATATACAGTATGATAGTACTGTATAGTAGGGACCACAAAGGAGTAGGCGTGGCACACAAAATAACATTACCCAAAAACCAGCCTCACTTTTCCCAGACGACGATGAGGCAGTATTGGTTAGGTATAACTAAGCCCAAACAAGCTTTCAGATTGATCCAAAATGCTTTAAACAAGGTGCTACATAATTTAAAAAATTTAACAAATCTACTGAATGACTGACTGCCTGAATGACTGACTGCCTGACTGCCTGACTGACTGCCTGACTGCCTGACTGACTGCCTGACTGCCTGACTGACTGCCTGTCTGCCTGCCTCACTGATTGATTCCTTCAGACAAGCGTAACTAGATAACGGCTAAGGCTACGGGCTTGATTATTTCACTGTTTGACATCAAGAGGTGCCTTTTTGCATACCAGATTAAGTACAATGTGTTCTTCATGGAATTACCAGTGTCCTCCTTTGTGTCCCATTCATCTTTGCTAATGGCGTAAAGTGTCGATTTGGCGGTAGCATGTGATGGCTTCCCTTTGAAATGGGAATCGTCCGTATTTTTCGTAGTGGCTATTTTGATTGCAGAGGTGCTTTTTGAACAATTATTGAATCGTACTACTGTGTAACGGGTTGAACATAGCTCGTAATGGATACTTCACTTTTCAGATGTTAATCATACAGTACAATAGTAACTGTATAGTAGGGACCACAAAGGAGTAGGTGTGACCCACAAAATAATATCACCCAAAAACCAGCCTCGATTTTCCCTTACGATGATGAGGCAGTATTGGTGAGGTAAAACTAAGCCCAAACAAGCTTTCAGATCGACCTGAAACGCTTTCAACAAGTTGCTACGGAATTTAAAAAAAAATTTTATTCAACAGAATTTTCTACTGACTGACTGAGTAACTGACTGACTGACTGATACCTTCAGACAAGCATAACTCGATAACGGCTAAGACTATGGGCTTGATTTTTTCACTGTTGATGTTGCTTCTGCCTGACAGGTGCCTTTTGGCATACCGCAGTACGTGTAATGCATTCTTCATGGGCTTACCAGTGTCCTCCTTTGTGTCCCATTCATCTTTGCTGACAGAGAAAGGTGTCGATTTGGCGCGAGCACGTGATGGCTTCCCTTCAAAACGGAAATAGTCCGTATTTTTCATCGTGGCTATTTCGATTGCAGAGGTGTTTTTCAAACAGTTCTTGATTCGTACTGCTGTGTAACGGGTTGAACATAGCCTACAGTGAAGCGTAATGGATACTTCACTTTTCAGACAATGATTAATATGATTGGGGCGTGCGGCACGATTTCTTTTAGTATGCGTGGATTGTAGAGGTGCTTTTCGAACAGTTCTTGATTCGAAATGCTGTGTAACGGGTTGAACATAGCTAACAACGAAGCGTAATGGATACTTCACTTTTCAGACGATAATTGATATAGCTGGGGCGCGCAGTGCCTTTTCAGATGCGGTATGTGTGGGTTCACCAGTCATAATAAAATTATTTACAAAAAAAGTTAACAAACAAGTACACAAAAAATTGGAATTTTCAACTAGAGTATGGACCATAGCACATCGATAAAAAGTACTGAAACAAGTTGGAGTAGTCCATGATATTAAATCACTGTAAAACAATAAGAAGTCTTATATCCCTACTGTGCTCAAGAATGGTAATGCATAGTAGGGATATAACACTTCGTATTGTTTTACAGTGATTTAATATCATGGACTACTCCAACTTGTTTCAGTACTTTTTATCGATGTGTTATGGTCCCTACTCTAGTTGAAAATTCCAAATTTTTTCGTGTACTTGTTGATATAACTGGAGTGTGCAGCACCATTTCTTTCTTTTGGTATGCGTGAATTGGAGAGGTGCTTTTCAAACAGTTGCTGATTCATAATGCTGTGTAATGGGTCGAACATAGCTGACAATGAAGCATAATGGATACTTCACTTTTCAGGCAATAATTGATATAGCTGGGGCTCATGGCGCCATTTCAGATTAGTCTCATCCCCGGCCACCCACGTGCTTGATCAGCACATGGGCGGCTGGGGACGAGACTAATTTTAGATGTGGTATGCGTGGGTTCACCAATCACAATCTTTATTTACAAAAAAAGTTAATAAACAATTACACACAAAAATTTGGAATTTTCAACTAGAGTAGGGACCATAGCACATCGATAAAAAGTACTGAAACAAGCTGGAGTAGTGCACGATATTAAATCACAGTAAAACAGTAAGAAGTGTTATATCCCTACTGTGCTTTTTTATTATGGTATCTTGACCTGTTGCGTGATATAGTGTAGTTTGTTCCCATATGCCCTGTTTTT
Organism: Dysidea avara; assembly: GCF_963678975.1. NCBI lineage: Eukaryota > Metazoa > Porifera > Demospongiae > Dictyoceratida > Dysideidae > Dysidea > Dysidea avara. The sequence continues at coordinate 28,119,280 of NC_089273.1, forward strand.
GCAGGCCCAATCACATGCAAAGCTGAAAAGCTGTCTGTCTGTCTGTCTGTGTACATTCTTTTGATGTCAGACGATTACCTCGCTACCTGATATATGTGTTGAAGCAGTTGCTGTGTCAAACAAAGTACTCATCATCAAAGAATTGCATTGCTTTAAAATAAAGCTTTTAACTGCCTTTGTTCATCATTGACATTGCAATTAGTGCAAGAATATATGGTACTGCTCAAATCTAACGTCGCACTTACTCGAGCGAGTTGATTGCGAGCAATCGAAAATTCGCTAATTAAAGGGGTGTGGCACTTGTTTTACTCGCGATATTCACCGTGCAAGATAGGGGATAAATACTCGCAAGCGAAACAAGTGCCACGCCCCTTTAATTAGCAAATTTTCGATCGCTCGCAATTGACTCGCTCGAGCAAGTGCGACGTTACATTTGAGCAGTACCATAGATAAAATTTTCCTTGAATTCTTTCTGTAAACGGCATGCAAATTGCAAGTAAACGCCTATACCAGTCAACACATACATGCTTTTATAAACAACTTCTAATGTTGGCAATATTTTTTTTCAAATTAATATTAAAACAGGGCATATGGACACAAACTACACCCTGTCAGGTCATATCTCAGTACTGGAACAGAATTATTTGTATTCTGTTACTTGCATCATATAGCCAATTAACTACAGGCTCAAAAGTGCATTGCCATAGCATGCTGGTACAAAAAATTATCAGTGATGAAAGTTTGAAAAAGTAGGCAAAAATCATGTGCCCACATGCCCTGTTTTCACAGGCCCAGTCACATATCTTGTTGGAGGTTTAATTAAGTGGTTAAGAAACATGCCATATAAATAAAAGGTTATGGGTTTGATTCCAGTTGGTGACCTTTCTCTTTTTTTGCTTTGGCAGCAATCTTTTCTACGCCAAAAGAACTCATCATTTAATGTTTTTCTCTAAATTCTTAACCTTATTTGTGTAACATTCTTTTCTGAATGTGTGCGATTTTATTTTCACTCTCTGTGTAATTACTTTGGCATCAATTTATAATGCTTTTAGAAGAAGAAACACGTACACGAGACTATCCTGTATCTATCTATACAGTAGATACTGTTTCAGCATTATAAGTTTAGAATAAGTATCCTCACCATTGTCAGTCATTTGTCACAATAATTTTATGTAGTTGTCTTAGTACTACTGCTATGGTCACAACTTAATTGCTTTCAGGTTTAAAAGGGATGTTGTGTGAATGCATTTAATGCTTATGACTTTTAGTTAGATGTGGACATGGTCCTGCACGTAGAGCAGGTACCAATGCTAGTTATAGTATATTCTGAACCAGTATGAGTGAAAAGGACCGAGATACTTACTGCAATAATATTAAGCAGTCCACATGCTGTAGAAATCTCATTTCAAAATTTCTGTGTGCACTTCTGTTCACATTTTAAACATCATTATGATAATGCAATTCAACCTTTATTTAACATTTAAATATATATATTTTTTAAATACAAGTTACAGAATGCAAATATTCTGTTGCGGTACTAGGGACGCCGATTTTTCTGGCAATATTTTTGAAAAATTATGTTGGTAAAAGCAAAGGTAAAATGCTGGAAAAAATGGGTGGAAAATTGAAAAATGGGCACCAAGGAATGGAAACTTAAGATGAAAAAGATCAAGATACTCTAATAGAACAGTCACGCATAGTGTTAGACAACATATGTTTGATCCTCTAATAGAGCAGTCACACATACCTGTAAGCTTGAGATATTGCAATTAATTTTGATTGATGGTCAGCAAAATAGAGAAAAAATTTGAGCAAATATTGAGCAAAATAAGTAGCTGGAAAGAAAAAAATAGGTGGGAAAAAAAGCTAAATAGGCTCAACCCTATCCAGTGCTGAGAGAGAGAGAGAGAGAGTGTGTGTGTGTGTGTGTGTGTGTGTGTGTGTGTGTGTGTGTGTGTGTGTGTGTGTGTGTGTGTGTGTGTGTGTGTGGGTGCGTGCGTGCGTGCGTGCGTGCGTGCGTGTGTGATATCCAGTGTTTGCAAGCACATGCAGTCACACTGTAGTGATAATGAAGTGCAGTATTACAATGTGTATAACAATGCGTATAATATGTTTATACATAATTATTAATTTTTATGATGTTTGATTTATTAAATTTATTGCAAAGCTCAATCACAGCATCCAAAACACCCATTGTTTTAGCCATTATTTATTAAAAAGGAAATTTCTTTCATTTCATGAACTGCTTCTTATTAGATTACTACACAAATATTTCTCTCTCTCTGACTTTTCCATAGTTTCTCTGTTTAAAATACGCCAACTTGTTTTTTTTAGTAGCCAATTTTTACAATTTTTGGTGGTTATAAATGCTCAATATTTTAAACAGTATTTTGCTGCATGTCCAAGCATTCAGCAACACTGGATAACACTGTCATATGTACCATGTAGATGATGAGGTATGTACTGAAAAAATCAATGCAGGTAGAGTATGCTAATTAATGGAACATATGAATGTATCAAGTTGCAAATGACGTAGCCAGACTTGTAGTGATATATATACTTGCGCATTTATTCATACCTGCATGATTTTCCATACATGTGTGAGACATATAAATGGTAATCAAATTGCATGGCTGTATTTAACTTACTAAAAGGGTACACAATCTGTAACTATATTTACATTTTTGTACTTTTCCTTGAAGAACTTGCAAAGAAACATGGCTGGAGTATAGATGCTGCCAACACTACGAGAAAATTCAGCTTTGCCACCAATTTTTATTATCCTCCTGCACCAGAAACACTTAGAGAATTTGAAAACAGGCTTATGCAAACATTACCAGTGGATGATGTAGTTTTCCTAGGCAATCTGAGTTTTAAAGAGATCATTACTGATGATGAACTTGATGCTTTACAATCAGATCCAACACCATCAGAACAAACAGCAATATTACACCAATTTCTTGATAAGATGATCAGTTGTGAAAATTTTCATCAACGTTTAGAACGTCTTCTTGTAGTAATGGAAGAGTATAGTAGTGGATATGATGATGAAATTAAAAAACTGTCCAATCAAATCAGAAAGAGGATGCATATCAGTAAGTAAGATGTTATATGTACAAGGGTGAATAAATATACTTAAATCCCAGTGTATGGGAGTGTCAAAGTGCCATGCTGGGTGATAACTACCATACAGCTAGACAGAGTGGCTCTGCTGCTGTACGATAGGTAGGTTATCACCCAGTGATAACTAATTTATCACGCTATGGTGGAGCCACTAAGATGTTCATGACATCATAATAACTGCAAATAGTATTGTTTACCAATGAAGCAAAGCACCAAATATGGTAATATTAATACAAAAACTCACCAGTACAGCGCTTAAACCTTTTAAATCTTAAAGAAAACAAGTACTTCTTTACACAGAGTTATAAGACTAGTATAAGTTACCAATGCGATCAACGAAATTAGTGTCAAGGACAGTCTTGTGATGATTTTTGCTTCCCAGCGGTCACTACAGTGAAGAACTACTTTCAAAAATATCTAGCTTAGTCGTTCTCTCTCGCTCACACCGATGGTAACCACTTGCTGGTCTTTTTATCCCTTGCACACCACTACATGTACACCAAGTTCTGACGAAGGCGAATTGTACCTGGAACTGCTGCTTCGTAAAATTGCCCTTCGCTACAGTTTATAGCCAGTATGTAGTGTCTACGAAGTTGAATCTCTATGCGATTCAAATAAAACCTTGAGCACAGCAACAGGAACTTGGTCAACTATTGCAGGAACTCAAACCAGAACTTAGTTTTCTCTCCGTAAACTCCTGTGCACTCCCGCACATTCAGATTTAAAATGGTTATATCTCGTATGCGTGAATGTATCATTGTACTCATCCTCGGCATCGCCTCAGACTCGTGCAATAACAATGATATCACCCTCATAATGGGATATGACTATAACATACGTAGTACTCCTTTTGCTAAGTATAACCACCTTGGCCCATGATTGGATGTACTAGCCTTATAAGCAGGCGACTGCATATTTACATATTTCAAGTCACTTTGGCTATTTTTAGGCATAAGTGCTGTACAAGACTGAATCATAATTATACAGTACCTTTAAAGCCCTTTGTTTACAAAATTGCACATTTACATGTAAGTTATTTCAATGTTTGTAGGGAATTCTAACATTAAGGTATTCAACTACAAGTTGATGTGTTCAGTAATAGACAAATTCCATAATAAGGCTTTTATAGCATATAGGAATAATAGGAATAACCATTGCCCCTATCAGCCTGAATCCCGATCTTTTAGGTGGTAACGTCCAAAGTAACTTCTCCAAATTTTGAAAGGATAGCATATATATGTCATAAGATATGACATTTTGAAATTTGTGGTTATCCCATACATATCTATGTGAGAGGGGTACAGTTGCTCCTTCTGGGAAATCACAAAAATGAGGTATTTCAACGTATGCAAAAACCAAAAATTCATAAGTACATATATCTCAATTTTATACAATTTGTAGATGTGAATGTCAACAATAACCTCTCCAAGTTTTAAATGGATAGTGTATATACTGTAGGTCATAAGATATGACATTCCCATAATTTGTGTGAATACCGAGAAGGGGCAACTGGTGCCCCTCTCACTGACAATGTATGGGAAAATTGCTACTTCAAAATATCATATCTCATGACTTATATGCTATCATTTTAAAGCTTGGAGAGGTGACTTAATACAATGACACCTACAAATAGTGTAATATTTAGGTTGCTAGGAGCAACAGTCGATTTTTTCATTATTATGAAATTTGTCCATTCAAATAAACCAGGGGTCCAGTTTTGTAGCTATTAAGCTACCGTGTCCCTTACTACATGAAAATTAATTAACTATGTACAAAACTGTTATTGTATAAATTATTCATTCATTTTTTGTTTTGTAGTAGCACTTGCTACCTTTATTAATTTAGTTATAATGTGTTTTAAATTCACAAAGAATAGTGCTGGATTTTGAATTTCAATATATACAATATTAATGCAAAAAAAATAATATCAAGATTTCAATTTTTCAATTTGATGTATCACAGTAATTGAATGAACACATAAAGTGTGCCAGTGGCTGATATTTCTATGTAATAGTTATACCACAGCTACAAGGGATTTGCTTACACCCAAGCCCCAATGGCTGCAGGCCCAAGGACTATAAGGGTGTACATATATACTACACCCTAAGGCGCCATGCTGTGATATATAACTAGGCAATGGCAAACTGTGGTATATAAGCAATAAGTATACCCTGCTTTGTGGCTATGCCTACCATGTGAAAGAAAACCACCAATCTATGAGTACACATGGAAAGGGAATTTGGACGTGTAAAAGAGTTGAATTTTAAAGAACACAATTCCAGCCACCATGTGGGATTCAATCAATGAAGTTGTTTATGTTTGCTGCATGATAACCAACTTCAGCCCTCCCTTAGTTAGTTAACATTATTTTTATGTGTTAAGTTTAAAATAAATTGTTGTATGTAATTTGTCTAGTGAATCATAAATTATTACATTGTAACTTTAACATGAAAATATCTTTTTCTATTATTATTAATCACAGACTGTAGAATTGTAATGGTTCTGTCCATTGTATATAATTAAAAGTAGTCTTGGGTTCACGGTGATCCATTGGCTACACTATTCATCTGTTGTCAGTACTCAATTTAGGCATTACTAGTGGAGGTGTACAGACAAACTTTCGTGCAAAGGTACAGTTCTGGTCACTTGTAGCAGTTAAAACAGCTATGTCTCTCTGCATGCCAATGGAAAGTAAGCGAAGTTCAATATCACCTCCCCAAGTTGTAGTTAGAGGAATCCCTTGATATTTTTGCAACCACTGAATGACATTTAGTCTGCTTTCTTTGTGAACATCAGGGTGCTTCTACATAATAGACTGAGCCACCTTTCTATGGCGTTGGCAAATACCTTTATCACCATCACTAACTTGGGGTATCAGCCCAGCCTGGTGAGCAATTGAATGGTACAGGCAGTTTCCGTCACCTTTTACCACATGTTGTTTGACATTCATGCGCTGCAAAGCAGCCTGTAATGAAAGTGAGTTGGTCTTGGTTGATCCTACAATTTGCACATCACCAGTTGTACTACACTTTCCTGGGTCTGATGTGGCATTCTGTGATGAAAGTTTACTGGGACAAGGTAAGAGTTTACATAGTGGCAACACAATTTTGCTAGGTGCTGGTTTATCTGTATTTATTGCATCTTGTATCATCACTTGACAAGCTTGCTTTACTGAAGGCTTGCTGATCATATGAGGTATAGCAGCTGGCTTCAAAATAAAATAGTTTAGCAATCTGTAAAGCTTTCATCATAAATGCAGCATTGCACCAAATCTGCTGAACAAAAACCTGCTTAAGGCACTGGACAACAAAATCACTCCACGTAAAGTTTCCAACATGCATCTGTGTTTGGATTTGATAAAAATAAGTATGCAAATCAGATAAGCACATCACTCCTTTCTGCTCCACTGAGCGAAATGCTGGAATATTTCTGCAAGCATCTGTTATTGTCATCTTGCCACAAACATAGGGGCATTTGACTTCTAAACAGCCTGTTTTGTGTTCATCCTGATTGGGATCAGTCACTATGCCATTTGGGCTTGTTTCAAGCCAGGATTCAAACTCATCAACGATCAAGCCACACTTGGTTGCCTGGACATTCACTCCTTGACTATGCTGGTACTGCACATAGATAACATCTCTTTCATGTTGCTTTCCGTAAGAAATTGCTGCAGTGTTAATTTGTGATGGGTAAAGGTTTTTTTCGTATAAATGCTTCACATGTGGTAGTGCTTTTTCTATGGTACACTTCTTTCATAATTGAAGCAGTGATTCATAATTTTCTTGCATTAAACCAGAGTTCTGAATCTGACTGCAATGTAGTAGCAACTTCAAGGTCTTTCCTTTGCTCTAAATTTAAAACAACATGGTTTCTGTATAGCACATTGGTGAGATGTGGCAGAACCACTGATTCTTCCTCCTCTGTGTCATTCGCACCACTCCTTGCATGGGTATAACAGTGATCATGCTTCACGTGAACCACTTTGGCTGCTAAATCATCTTGAAACTTCTTTTTTGCAGCATCCCGTGCAACTCTCTCTCTTTTTACTTGATCAAAATGAATTTCCAGTGGAGGTGGTGGTGGTTTATCATCAAAAAGTTGTAAGAAACAAGAAGACCCATATTTCATTAGGAGAGACCTTGCTTGAGTTGCCGTTTTTCTTTCAGCTAGTATCTTTGCCACTTGAACTGCATTATTAACAGATAGAATCTTACTTTGTCTAATGGCAAATATTAGAATCCTTACTTTTTTTGGGTCAATAATCCCTCTAGACAGTGGTCGACAATCTCACTTATTTATGTGATGTATCTTGAGTCACTTTTGTACTCCATATTCCTCTTTTTAAGGACAAACATCATCTATTGGCCAGGGTTCAGCGTTCCTTTTTCTTGGCTGGTTCCACACTTGTAGCTGCTCTGTACAATCTCTCTGTTCATCCTCTCCGAGACCATAGTTTGTATAGTCCTATAAACAGTACTGAGTAGCTGTCACATGTTTGCAACATCCTGAGAGATTTGCTGGGCAAGCACAGCAAGCAGTAACAACACGAGCAAAGGACTCATCAATAACAAAAGCCACATGATACGTATATCCGGTCTTTCTTCATTGATGGCAATACTGCTGCTGCAATACAAACATAACCAGAAACACTTGGCATTGGGTGGTACTTGATGTTCTGTACTTGGTCATCTTTGTAAAATCGATATGCCTTGTCCAGAGTTCTGGGAACGTAAAAATAATCATATTGCACTGCTGGTTGCTCATCGGGATTTGAATTTAATTTTGGTTTACCTTGTTCATAGTTTGTTGATTTAATTTGTGCCTGTTTGTCTGCAATTCCCTCTAAATAGCTGACTCATCTAAGCAACACATTATGATCAACTAAGAAATCATAAAAGTGCTGAAGGTAATATTCGGAACTTTGTATAATCTACTTGTCCACAAAGAATCATCTGCAGCTGGTACAGAATGAAGCAACCTTGATGGCAATGACTGAGGATCAGCAGCAGCCAGCTTTTTTCAACAGTTTTTCCCTTTTTCAGGATCCAACCAAATGCTGATCCCATCCATAGTTGATATCATACAGTACGATGGTACTGTATTATCGTACTGTATGGTAGGGACGACGAAGATGTGGGCGTGGTCTACGAAGATAAATCAAGCCAAAATCATCTTTGCAAACCCTTCACGGCCACTTGACAGTATTGGTCAGGTATAACCAAGCCCAAACATGCCTTCAGAACGACCAGAAGCATTTTCGATTAGGTGCTACGAAATTTAAACAAAAAATTATTTTCACGAATTTTCTACTGCCTGCCTGCCTGCCTGCCTGCCTGCCTGCCTGCCTGCCTGCCTGCCTGCCTGCCTGCCTGCCTGCCTGCCTGCCTGCCTGCCTGCCTGCCTGCCTGCCTGCCTGCCTGCCTGCCTGCCTGCCTGCCTGCCTGCCTGCCTGCCTGCCTGCCTGCCTGCCTGCCTGCCTGCCTGCCTGCCTGCCTGCCTGCCTGCCTGCCTGCCTGCCTGCCTGCCTGCCTGCCTGCCTGCCTGCCTGCCTGCCTGCCTGCCTGCCTGCCTGCCTGCCTGCCTGCCTGCCTGATGCGTTCAGTCAAGCGTAGCGGAAAATTGGTTACAGCTACAGCCTTACTTCTTTGGCGGAAATGCTTCGAATTTCATGGAGACGAAACTTTTAGTATTTTAAATATCCTACAATGTATACGCTATTGCTTACTGATTTTCCTTTGTTCCTTCTTTATCGTGGCCATTGATCATCAGTAGGGCTTCCATATCAATAGGGCTTCAATAATCATTGTGAATACACGTGTTATTGCACCAAACTTTTAGAATACATTTGTGATTTGATGTTTGGACCTATCGTACGTCGTTGACAAGATACACGCGTAAGACGTCTTGTTTGGTATTAGTGTGTTTGTTGTTTAGCAGCTAGGTTTAACTGCTTGCATTTCTAAACGCATTTCTTTGCGACTAACACACTCTTCGCTATTACAGTATTAACACTTCTTTATGTATCCTTGCATGTGCTTACTTTTGTCTACACAAGTCAGCAAAACCATATACATACATGATTGGAATAGTCAAATAACTATCTAAAGCTGTTAACACTAGTAAGTGTAAAATTTATATACAAAACTTCTAATTCAATGCATGAATAATAATGTATTAAGTGCATGATCTCATAGAAACCTTGCATATTATGTTTTGTCACAATTCCTTGTCAGTTGTCAGTCGCTCCAGCAGCATCGTCCTTATGTGCAACAATTACTTATTGTGTTCCACCATATTCCCACTAAAATGATCAATGTGTACTGTATAGCTAACCTATGACAGGTACAAAGAAAGCATAGCTTATTTGGTAACATCATTGTTAACAAAGTTATAGCTAACGAATGTGTAAAAGGTAGAGTAGGGCTTATCATACAGTACGATAGTAACTGCATAGTAGGGACCACAAAGGAGTAGGCGTGGTCCACAAAATAATATCACCCAAAAACCAGCCTCAATTTTCCCTTACAACGATGAAGCAGTATTGCTGAGGTAAAACTAAACCCAAACAAGCTTTCAGATCGACCAAAAATGCTTTCAACAAGTTCTTGATTAAAATGCTGTGTAACGAGTTGAACATAGCTGACAACGAAGCGTAATGGTAACTTCACTTTTAACACGATAATTGATATAGCTGGGGTACGTGGTGCCTTTTCAGATGCGGTATGCGTGGGGTCACCAGCTATAATAAAATTATTTACAAAAAAGTTAACAAACAAGTACACGAAATAATTTGGAATTTTCAACTAGAGTAGGGACGACAGTACATTGATAAAAAGTACTGAAACAAGTGCATAGGGGTAGTGAACAATACTAAAATACAGTTAAATAATAAGACGTGTTATATCCCTACTGTGCTTAAGATGCCATAATGGAAATGCACAGTAGGGATATAACACGTCTTATTATTTAACTGTATTTTAGTATTGTTCACTACCCCTATGCACTTGTTTCAGTACTTTTTATCAATGTACTGTCGTCCCTACTCTAGTTGAAAATTCCAAATTTTTTCGTGTACTTGTAGTATTGCAACCCTAGTAAAATAGAAAGAGATACATAATACAATATTTGTAAAGGAAATATTGGGAACTATGCAATGTTTTTGCCTGGAGTATATTTTCTAAAGAACTGGCCTGAGGTTGCATATGTACAGTCTAGACACTGATCCAGGAAAAAGCATTTGTTATTTGCTACTGACCTTTCAATCAGATCTGATTTCTTCCCTGAAACTGGAGCACCACAGCAAATCAGCCACCTTTTCAGCTGCTCCACAGTCAGTTGGTTTGGTGACTTTCCATTGAGTGAAGCACCAGGAATATCAGTCTCAATCAACATCAAAATATCACCATCTGGAGGTTTGTTACAATCATTTGGTGCCTTCTTGGTGGGTGGTCTATGCTTCACTTCTTCATTGCAATTCGCCATCATTGTCTTCGGCATCATCATAATCACCAACATCAACTGAGCAGCCTCTTATCTCTTGCATTGTATAGTATGTGTAAATTAATTCGCTATACCATGGTGCTGTTTTACCTGTAGAAAGACTCTTATTATCTTCCACTGCTATGGGGATATTCTCCAAATCGCTCAAATCTCCCATTGAATCAATGCACATGTCCCACTACTAAAGATGCCATTTTTATTTGTGATGTAATTTTGGATAAGGATCATTCAGAAAGATTGCATAATTCAAGGTTAATATTGCAAAACCATCCCTACATGTAAATAACTCACAGTAGTGGCCGTGTGTTTTAATTGTGGCGTGCGCTTTGTAACTTCTTGGCTGTGTGATTCACTACCATGAGTCTTGATACCACAGCTACAAGGGATTTTGCTTACACTCAAACCCCAATGGCTGCAGGCCTGCGGGCTATAAGGGTGTACATATATGCTACACCCTAAAGCGCCATGCTGTGATATATAATTAGGCCATGTGGTATATAAGCAATAATTATACCATGCTTGTGGCTAGGTCTAGTTATCGCGCCTCCATCTCGTCGTGTATTTCATTGGTCAAATGCTCCATGGAAAAAACTCTCATGACATTTTCGTTCTATCAAATGGAATTTTCAAGGAACTATTGACGATACTACTCAATTTGTTAACACTATTTATTCATCCACCCTGAAGTTTGTTCCATCATGTATTCCGAAAGGCCCACGACCAACACCATGGTGGAATTGTTTTTGTGAGGCAGCATCGCAGCACAAGGTGAGATGTTGGGAAAGTAATGATATGGTTGGATTTAGACAGGCCTCTCTTTCTGCCCATTCAATATACAATCAAGCTATCCAGGATTATAGGGATAAGATACGAAAGGAGCTTCAACGAAACTCAGCTAGTAAGCGTTGGTGGTCATTAACTAAGAGCTTGACTGGATCCCCACCTCTGTTAGCCGACCTATGGCTCCATCTGCATACCAACTTGCTGCTCATTTTTCCTCCAAACTGTCTCATCCAACTAACTCTTTACCACTTCCTACACTTGACGATTGTCATACTTCATTATTATTGCAATTTCGCATTAAAGTTTCCCATGTGAAATGTATTCTATCCTCTCTGGATACAGCCAAATCCATTGGTGATGATAACGTCAGTCCGTATGTTTTGAAATTATGTTCTTCCGCATTATGTGGACCTTTGACAGCTCTTTTTCAAAGAATATGTTACAACTCTACATTACCTACTTCATGGAAAATCAGTAGAGTAACCCCTATTTACAAGAAAGGAGCTTGCTCCGACCCTGCTAATTACTGTCCAATTGCTGTCTTGCCTACTCTGTCACGTGTTTTTGAACAGTTATTGATGACCCAGTTACAGCGCCAGATCCTCCTTCATATACCACCTGAGCAGTTCAGTTTCCTGAAAGGATCCAGTACTTCAGACGCTGGTGTCTCTTTGGCCTCCACTATTACTACTGCGATTAACCACCGAGCAGAGGTTAAACTGGTTGCTCTGGACATCAAGGGAGCTTTTGATCATGTGCGGTGGGATGGCCTATTGGAACACCTTTGGAGCATCGGCTGTCGTGGTAGAGTTTTCCACCTATTTAAGTCCTATTTATCTGATCGATACATTAGGGTTGTTACTCCAATGGATTCATCTGCTATTTCTGCAGGTGTACCGCAAGGAGCCATTTGGTCACCATTGTTGTTTAACCTCTATATTCGCCTGCTTCCAGGAATACCAAAACATTGCTTAGTAATTGGTTATGCAGATGACCATACTCTTGTTATCACCATCCCTCGTAAAGAAAATCGTGCTATTGCTGCTGCTCATCTCAATGCTGATCTAGCAGCATTACATGAATATGGCACTTGCTGGAACATTGAATTTGCTCCATCAAAGACCTTTTCATTAGTGATTTCTTTAAAATCAGACACCTCTGATCACCCTCCATTATTTAAATGCTGTTCGTATCCCTGAAGTGTCCTCAGTCAAGGTCCTTGGATTTATTTTTGATTCTTCCCTTATCTGGCAGAAATATATTGACAGTGTCATAAGTCGTGGGAAACAACGTTTGGGCCAGTTGTATCGTTGTCGATCTTTATTTGGAAGTCAGAGCATTGCCACCCTTTATAAATCCTGGATCCGCCCTGTACAGGAATATGGTTGTATTGTCTATTCCGGAGCAGCATTGACTCATCTGAATCGTTTGGATCAGTTCCAAGCTAGTGTTGAGAACATGTGTGGTTTTACATTTCAATCTCTAACTGATCACCGGAATGCTTCAATTCTGGGTCTTACTTGTCGCCTTCTGGCTGGAGAGGGTCGTGGTAATCTGCAATCCTTCTGTTCTAAGTTTAAGATTCCACTTAGATCATCTCAGAGGTAGCGTGGTTTTGATCCAGCCAGCCATCTACGTTTCCAGAACCCATGCAACTTTCATACTTCAGACCGTTTTCGTTGCAGTGGCAGGCTGCAGTTGTTGACCTATGGGATTCAATTCCACCAAATATTCTATTAGAAAGTCACACAAATGGATGGCGGACTGTTTTACAGAACATACAAAGATATATTATGACTCTATAATAACTGTGTATATAGCTATGTACTGTACTTTTCTACAGCAAGGTTTACAAAACATAAAAATTAAAAAAAACGCCTACCATATGCAACATTACACAATCCTTACCATTGTAAACAACTTTGCAATAACAAGTGCCTAAATTAACCAACGATTATTTACCTGAGCCACTGCTGAGTGTATAGCCAATGTTTCTTTGGTGAATAACTCATTAATCACAAGCAGATGGGTGTGGCATTACTAAAGGCTCTGAAACGTCTGATTTATCAATGATTTCTACCTGTATCAATCTCTAACAGGTACTGTTTCACTATAATTTCTATCTATAATCGTTTCATCTACTGGGTGTAGGTATAGCACGATTACTCAAGATATGACTAAAATATATGCACTCTCCCTTGAGTGATGTGTGCTCTCAGGAATCATTTGTATAATTCAGTCATATACCTCACAAAAGTGTTATATCAGTGAATCCCAAGCAGTGATGGTATAAGTTATATATAATGTAATGCTCCCCTGGTAGGTAAAATAACTAATGAGTGCTCACCCCAATTGCACTATAGTCAGTACACATTCACCTGAGCCCCCACGAAATATAGTATCATCAAAGAGGCGAACATGTGTTCACTCCCAATGGCTTTGTACTGGAACAAGCATGTTTTCATGTTGTAAACATGTTTGCGCACCTGAATCGTCCATACTAAATGTATGGGATATTTTTAAAACCCCATAACTCACTTGTTCTTGCCGGTATCAAAGCGCTTTTTTGATTAATGTTTCCGGCAGTTAAAGGGCTTCACAGCGCTACTAAATGTTTGGGCAGCTGGCCCATGTAACATGAGTTATTAACAAGAAACGAGGGCTCAGGTGAACGCAAACAGACTCAAGTATCTGATGATCGATGGGTGTGGCCATCAGAACATTAGTCATATGTCATTATGCTTCAACACACAATGTTAGTAAGCCTACAATTGTGGGATTGAGATTTTCAGTTTACCATTTTGTACTGTATTAAGCCTACTACATTATTGGGATAATAATTATTAAGTCAAGTACTTAGGACTATAGATTACTAAATAATTTAAATGCAGCAGTCTTAGTTCAGTCATTTTTGGTATGTTAGGTGGCTGACATGTGGTAGGTATAAATATGCATCCACACATCACCCAAACAATTATGTTAGTGATCACTCACCATAGAATGCTCTAGTCAAATTTTGCTCAACCTAGGAGGGGTAGGACATGATGTCATATCCCATATTATTATTTTTTAATATAATTGAATTCCAATGATAATTACATGATGAAAAAGCCACTTAATTCATTGAAGATGCCAATGTTAATTGCATTTACTGCTAGTGACCTGGTATGAACAATATAATTTTATGTATTTTGTGGTGGTTGAACGCAGTGAATTAGACAGAAAATAGGCTCTCACATGAATACCGTATGTGGTTGTGTCACATCCCCACATAACGCATGGTATATAAGGGTGGGATAGTGTGCATTAATTCATTCTATGCCACGTGTGTAATACAGGTTGGCTGATAGTGTGTATTGAGCGACACAATGTCTCTAGAAGAGAAGGTTGACCTGCTTATGCAAGATATCTGCCAGTCCAGGCAGGAAGTGGAGCAAAAATTTGCAGCCTCAATAGCTGAAGTGAAGCATGAGGTGAATGCCGCTCAGGAGAAAACTTCCCAAGAAGTGGCAAGAAAGATCGGCAATACCAGCTATCCATTTTGCAAGAAGGGGCACGAGCACCAATATAAATTCAACTGCGGTGTGGAGGAGGCAATTAGTTGTGCCTGCACCGAGTTGGCAAAAGTCAACTTGTCCGTTCCTGAGGAGAAGAAGCCCTGACGAAAGCAGCATCAAGCCTGGAAGAGGATATGGAACAATTGGTTACCAGGAAAAAGCATATTAAGATCGCCAATCGGTCCGATTTTGGATGGGGCACTGTTGCCCATTATCAAGAGGACTCTTTGGCGTCTGGCCCAGATGATGAGAAAGAGACAGATAAAGCTGAATCCCGTTCCAAGAAAGATGCCAAGAAAGATGTTGAAAACAGTTCCAACAAGCAGACCACCCATAAAATTCGAAACAAGTCTATTTGTGGAACGTGGCACCGTTTTCAATCCCTATTAGGAGTCATACTGTATATCTATGGTCAAACCATATCATACTGTAATTTGGAGCTGGCTGAGCACCAAAGCCATGAGCAAATTGCTTTCCCATGATATTTCCAACCCAGTATCTCGATATTTCCTGAGTATCTAAGTGCCCTCAGTATCCTAGCCTAATATATAGCTATACAAAATATAATAACTTAACAGTAAAGATTACACTGCATGCAGATAGTGTAAAACTAATTCTCTTTTAACTACTTAAGACCAGAAGCTGAATTATCTAATTGAATGACTAGCTGTATATCTTACTGACCAGCTCAGCATTTTATTGAGTAGGCACAGTTTACTAACATATATAGTATATAGCCAAAGTGTATGATTTTGTTGCCTTTTTAATAAACAAATTTGGAACTATAGCTACAATTCAAACTATTAATATTGTATAAGACAAAGCCAAGTGCTATATTAGCATCAAGGTCAAGATAAATTACAACTATATGGACACAGTGTGGAGTCTATGAAATTTGTAAACCTGAACCCCTAAATCTGTAGTGCACGAGCACTACAAAGGGGCTAGGGGGTTATAAATATTATGGACTCCATATTGTGCTCGTATAACTGATTTAGACACTATTTTACTTTTCACTCAGATTACTTACCTCGCACATGGCTGTTTCTACTGTACACTCAGCAAAAGCGGCTGGTTTTCTCATATTAACACTAGCACCATGGCAACTATACATGCTCATATGGCTAAATAAGCACCCTCATTACATCACTGCACATTAATAATGAGGACTTTCGGTTGCACTGGGTTGCTCTGACATTGCCAAGAGACTGAAGAAAGCTGCCATGCAGGCCACTCCAAAGGATGAAGGTGATTGAAAGATTCAGTGAGAATTTTGACAGTCCTGTATAACACATAAGGCAACAAAGCTTACCATAGGCAAACTTTATATAGTCTTTGTTTCTCACAAACTGGCTGGTTTGTCTAGGTCTGGGAAAATTGGTCTTATCACCCATGTCAGCTGGTTGGATTATTTACATTGAACACAAAGCTACATGAATACATTATCATGTCAAAATCACCCAGGTTTGAGTGGTCTGCTCTTTTCCCAAGCACAGTGGCAAGACATATGAGCAGTCTGGTGCATTGATACAGTTCTGGCAAACCTGGGGATAGTTGTATGTGTATGGGTGTATAGCTCATGGTGTTGAAAATAGACCTATGCTTTACATTTTAGCCTGTCAGTTTTGAACCATAAATGGCCTACGAGTGTTGTGTATTAGGCACATGTATATTGTACGCATGCGTGTACATTGGATTCAGGGCACATTTATTAGAATCGTGACATGAGGCATTGTTATGGTAGTCATCAATATACAACAGATTGGTGACGAGGATGGCTCATGGTAACATTCGCGAATTTGATCCAGCCAAAGGGTCAGTTGAAGATTTTAAGCAACGCTTTGAATTCTATTGTTTAGCAAACAATATTAAAGCTGAAGACAACACACAGATAGCTTGAAAGAAAGCCGTCTTCGTCACAATGTTAGGGCAAGTAACCTTTGCCAAACTCAGAGACTTAGCTAACTCTCGTGAAATCATAGATCTCACCCTCGCTGACATAGTGGGTGTGCTGACAGCACACTATCGCCCTCACACAACTGAGATTGCTGAACATTATAACTTTTTCAAATGCGTGCAAGACGATGGTGAGAGGGTAGCAGACTTTGTGGCAAACCTGAGGCATCTAGCAAAGACCTGTAATTTTGGGCAGTATCTGAACACATCCCTGCATGATCAGTTAGTGTGTGGACTACGTGATCATAAATGTCAATGGGATCTCTTGAGTATAAGTGACCTGACACTTGATGTAGCACTGCAGAAAGCCACAGCAGCAGAAACTGCAGACAAAGGCAGCAAACACATTCATGCAGATATGACAAGTGACCAACCTCTTAGCCAGGAGCTTCGGCAGCCCAGAGTAAGCCTTGCTATTGCTGCGTCAGATCAGGCCACCAGCCAGCCCATTGTAAGTTTCGAAATGCTTCATGTCAGAAAGTGGGACATTTGACAAGTGTCTGTAGAGGGAAGAAACCTAGGAAGGCTGACGGATCCTCAAGCAAAGCAGTTAAGGCAGTGCAAGAATAAAATGATGGGTCCAGCAGTGACAACTCAGGATGTATGCATACGATCCTACAGCTGGGAACCAAGGCTGGTAAGTTTTTGCTCACAGTTTTAATCAACTCAGTGCCCATTGAAATGGAGGTAGATTCTGGAGCGGAGTGATCTACGGTACCACTATCAACATTTAACCGCAAGTTAAAGGCTGTTTGTAAACTGAAGTCCTCCACTGTGTCCTTTTACCAGTATGACAAGTCACCTCTTACAGTTTCGAGTGAATGCCAAGCACAAGTTAAAATCAATGAGCAGGCTATCCCAGCGACGTTTGTGGTGGTTGATGTCAAGAAGCAGTTTCCCTTGCTAGGTAGGAACTGAATGTCACTGCTACACTATGATGTAGTCCAATTGATGGATCAAGCCCCACAAGTCCACCATACTTCCTCTGACAGTTCAAGTACAGCATTAGTTGAAGAATTTTCTGATGTATTCAAGGATGAACTTGGAGTTCTGAAGGGAATCGAGGTGACCATTATTGTTGAAGAGTCCACGGTTCCTCGCTTTCACAAACCATGACTGGTACCTTTTGCGCTCAAGGAGAAAGTTGAACAGCAACTACTGAAGCAGGTAGATGAAGTGGAACTTGTTCCAATAGAGAGAAGTGATTGGGACACCCCTATCATGGTTGTCCACAAAAAAGATGGTGGAATCAGAATTTGAGGAGAATTCAAAGTCTCAGTCAACCCAGTTTTGCAAGCCCAGACATGCCCCTTGCCGACCCCAGAAGAAATCTTTAGTACATTAGTGAATGGAGAGTCATACACCAAACTTGATCTGGCAAGAGCATACAAACAGATGAAGGTGAAACAGGAGTGCCAATCATTGTTGACTATTAATATGCATCGTGGACTATTCTAGTATACACGGCTCCCATTTGGCATTACAACAGCACCGTCATTGTGGCAAAGGGCTATCTCACAAGTGTTAGCTGACTTAACTGGAGTGGTCTACTACATAGATGACATATTGGTTACAGGCCGTACCAGAGATGACCACATCTCCAACATACGTGCATTTCTAGAACAGATACAAGAATATGGCATCAAATTGATGAAGTCAAAGGGTCAATTTTTTTCCACGGAGCTGGAGTTTTGGGATCACAGATTGTCCCCTGATGGTATCAAACCTACTGAAGACTGTGTCAAGAGCCTACAAGAGGCACCTGCCCCTACCAACAAACAGGAGCTGCAGTCATTCTTAGGTATGTTAACATACAATGCCAAGTTTTTACCTAATATGTCACACACCTTGTATCCCCTTTACCAACTGTTACATAAGAATGCTCCTTGGGTATGGAGGAGTAAACAACAGAAAGCTTTTGAGGCAAGTCAAATCACAGCCCTAGCACATTATGATGTTAAGAGACCCCTCAAGTTGTACTGTGATGCTTCGGCGTATGGGGTAGGAGCTTGCCTAGTACATGTAATGGACGATAATAGTCAGAAACCAATTGCTTATGCATCACGCACACTTACGAAAGCAGAAATGGCTTATGCTCAAATAGATCGTGAAGGCTTAGCCTTAGTGTTTGGTGTTCGCTGCTTTCACAAATATTTTTATGGACGTTCCTTCACATTGGTGACCAATCACTGGCCTCTCTGCAAGATATTTAGCAGTAAAGTGGGAATCCCAACTATGGCAGCTGCTAGAAAGCAGAGATGGTCTCTCATACCAAGTGCATATCAATACTCCATTGAGCATGTCAATGGGATTGCCAACCAGTGTGCTGATTGTATGTCCAGGCTACCCTTATCTGAGAAATCCAGAGACAACACAGAGAAGGTACACATTGTTATTCAGGGGAATGACTTGCCAGTCACTGCATCACAGATTGCTAAAGAATCAGAATGTGATAGTGAACAGTCCATTGTGATTAAGTCCATTCAGTATGGTCATTGGCCAGGTAATAATTTGGTTGAATTGGGGGCCATTTCACAAACGGCATCACGAATTGACATTTATAGATGGTTGCATTTTGTGGGGGTTGTGGGTTATCATTCCCAATGTTTTTCGTAAACCTTTGTTGCAAGAGCTGCACACCAGCCACTTGGGCATGAACCGTATAAAGTCTCTAGCACACAGTTATTACTGGTGGCCAGATCTAGACGCAGAAATAGAAGAGCTTGCTTGTAACTGTGTAGAGTGTAGTCTAACTAGTAGAAACCCTCTGAAAGCCCCAGCCCACCCATGGCTAGTACCACAATACCCATGGCAGAGAGTCCATGTAGATTATGTTCAATTTAAAGACCGCTTACTGTTAGTTGCTATTGATGCTTACTCTAAATGGCCAGAGGTGCATGTGGTATCCTCCACATCTGCACAACAGACAACTGATAAACTCCGCAACATGTTTGCATGTTATGGGCTCCCAACCACATTGGTTTCTGATAATGGATCACCATTTCAGTCAGCAAAGTTTCACATGTTTATGATAGCTAATGGTATTCTCCATCGTCGGGTACCTCCCTATCATCCGGCATCTAACGGCCTAGCAGAAAATATGGTGAAAACAATCATACACGCTCTGAGCAAAGTGAAGATCACTAAGGATGCCACAATTGTGACCCATATTGCTCGTTTCTTAGCTACATACCGCAATACTCATCGTGCAACCACCTCACGGACACCAGCAGAACTCCTGTTTAACCGGTCGCCAAGAACTTGCCTGTCATTAGTTCATCCATGTACCCCACACTGTGTGGGACAGTCAGTGGAACTCAAAGTAGGAGACCACCAACCTAGAGCTTTTATTGCCAATGATGAGGTAATGGTTCGTGACCTTTCGGCTAAATGCTACTGACAAATGGAGCACAGGTACAGTGTCTAGAGTCCTGGGCCCACTTAACTATGAAGTGCTGGTGGATGGCCATACTCGCCAAGCTCATATTGACCATCTATTGCCTTGTCAGGGCAGGATTGAGCAGCCCACAGTGCCTATACCTGCCACAGCACCTCCTAACCAACCTGTCACTTCACCAGAAATAGAGTCAGACAGTACAATAGTGCCACTGAGCCCCCTGGAAGTTGATAGGAGTAATGCTGCTGACACTCCCCGCCAGGAATTAGTTACCTTACAGCCCATCAGGAATCGCCACCCTCCTCAACGTCTCATTGAGGAAATGTCTTGACTTTATCTGAACTGAACTACATGCATACAATTTATTGCCCTTGATTGTAATCATTTTCTGTATTAATTATAGATTTTCCTTTTTACAGTGATTGAAATTGTGCATTGTACATTTTTTTTCTTGTAACCATGCACTCTTCCCCTTTTTAGGAGGGAGGAAGTGTTGTGTATTAGACACATGTATATTGTACGCATGCGTGTACATTGGATTCAGAGCACATTTATTAGAATCGTGACACAAGGCATTGTTATAGTAGTTGTGAGTATACAACTATAAGTGGATCCCTATGTATTCCATAATTTGAAGGGATTACTGGGGCACTATGCTCAAATTTTAGTATACATTCTGTGTAAACTGTCATTGGTACAAGCTTACTCTCTAGGAAGGTACGTATGAAACACAATGCTATATATGTATGCACGAAAATATCATATTAATATTCTTCCTGTTTGTAACACACTGGTACCACCTGATAAAATAATGCTTGTCTTGATGTACTAGTGTACACCATCTTTATATCTTTTGTAGATAAAATCGTGTATGCATCTGTTGCATCTGCACGAAACGTAGGGAATGACTATGTTGGTGAAGCAGCAAGAAAAGGTGTTCAAAAAGCTCTTTGCTGGATCAAAAAACCGTAAGTTTACTTATATTATACAAATTCTGCACTTTCTTCATGTGTATTATATAGCACAAAGAAGACTTTAGCAATTGGTTTTATTGGATATGTAAAGTTGCATGGGAAGCCTTCATATGTTCTGGTGACCAACTGTTATGTACTTGACAGTGAAGAAGTTGCTGTAGACAGTGTGATTGGATTTGATGGTAGTGATGAGCAATTGAATATAAAAGATCTTATGGTGACAAACTCATATTCATCTAGTGGAAAGAAAATGGTATGTAATTGACGTGGGACAATAGAAATGATACAATACAAAATAGTATACATTTTCAAAATTTTGTTAATATCAAGACACGCGATAGTGTGTCATACTGCCCAAGAAGCTGGTACGCCACACTGTGGGTTTTATGTATCCGCCCAAAATCAGCCAAGCTGTGAAAAAATGGTGCGGCCTTTAAAATCCTTGTGAATTTCTTGGCCACCACCTTTGATTGTGCAACTTGTTTCACCCAGGCTTTAAAGGCCACAACATTTTTCACAGCTTGGCTGTTTATATGTGGATTTCACTTCTTTTTTACTTTATAAGACCAGCTTATGGCTGACTTTCAGGTTTATTTTTACTCACATTCCTTCTTATCTATACTAACACAATGTTATCTATACTAACACAATGTTATCTATACTAACACAATGATGATTATTGAAGACAGACTTATAAATGTATCAAGACACACGGTAGTGTGTCGTACAGCCAAGAAGCTGGCACGCAACACCGTGAGAGGAAGAAAGAAAACACGATTTTCACACTTCGTAGCTCTGTGTTGCCTTTGCGAAACAAGACAATGTTTGCTGTGGACATGCCCACCAATGTCAGTACTTCACATACGTACCAAATTTGAGCGAAATCGTTTGAAGCATTCCTGAGATATGCAACTTCAAAAATTGGCTTAATTAGTTTTTTTGTATTTTTCTTCCTCTTTTTGCACACTTACAAAAACTTCCATACAGTGTGACTGCCATATCTGATTGTGGTGAAATTTGGTACACAGAAGGGAGATATAAAGGTGCACCTTGGTACCAAAGTTTGGCTGGAATATGATAAACAGTCAAGGTGTTATTAGCAATTATTCACGAAAAATAACACCAATATGTTGTCACGCCTACAGGGTAAATCTTTTATGGGAAGAAGCTGAAAATCGGTACATGAATAAGTTACCTGTTGAACCTCAAACCTTTTGCAGTTTGAAAGTAATTGAGTTAAAGACCAGGAAGATACAACAAAAAAACCAACAGTGTGTAACAATTACACGATCGAGATTGGCTAACAAATAAACGATCACTTGCCACGCCTACTAGAAAAACCGTTCTGGAGAACTATTTGAAAACTGGTGTACAGGTGGAATAATCATCTTAAAAATGCCCTTCAACGGTGTCGAAGAATCAGATTTAAAGCAACATAGTTACAGCATGAAATCCAACTCAGTGTAGCAAGTGAGAGATTGAGATACTCTATTAGAGCAGTCACCCTAATAAAGCAGTCAGCTAAGAAATAAATTACTCTATTTAAGTGTTCATCCATATCTTGTAGAGAATTAACTCAGTTATAAGCCACTCAGTATAGAACTCAACTGCAATAAAGTCATCCTGTAGAGAGATCAGCTAGAAACAAGTCACCCTGCAAAGATACGTATGCGAAGATATATTCAGCTAGAGTCAACCTGTAGAGAAATCAGCTAGAAACAAGTCATGCTGTAAAGAGATAAGATAGAAACCAGTCACTCTAAAGAGAATTCAACTATAGTTCTGTAGAGAGTTCGGCGGTAAACAAATTACCTTGTAGAGAGATCAGCTAGAAACAAGTCACCCTGTAGAGAGATCAGCTACTTGATAATTCTGTAGAGAGATCAGCTGGACACGAATCACCTTGTAGAAAGTCACCCTGTGGAAAGATCAGCTGGAAACAAAGATAGCAAGAAATAAATCACTCTGTAGAATGATCAGCTAGAAACAAGTCACCCTGCTGAGAAGTTCAGTAGAAACAAGCTGCCCTGTAGAGAGATCAGCTATAAACAAGTCACACAGTAGAGATATCAGCTAGAAGCAAATCTCTAAGTAGAGAGATCAGCTAGAAACATATTACCCTGTATAGAAATCAGCTAGAAACAAGTCACCCTGTAGAGAGATCAGCTAGCTAGAAACAAGTCACCCTGTAGCGAGATCAACTACATTTCAAGTCACCCTGTAGAAGTATCAGCTTGGAACAAATCACCCCATAGAAGGATCAGTTAGAAACAATTAAGTTACCCTGGAGAAAGATCAGCTAGAAACAAATTATGCTGTAGAGAGATCAGATGGAAACATCACGTACCCTGTAGAGAGATCTGGAAACCAGGCACCCTGTAGAGGATCAATCTGTAGAGAGTCCAACCTCATTTCAAGTCACCCTGTGGAGAATTTAGCTACAAACAAATCTCTCAGCAGTCTGAAACAAATCACCCTGTACAGTATTCAGTTAGAAACAAATCACTCTGTGCAAAAATCAGCTAGCTAGAAATAAGTTACCCTGCAAAGAGTTCAACTGTTTTTCAAGTCACCCTGTAGACAGATCAGCTAGAAACAGGAAACCCTCTAGAAATCAGCTCAAAAGAAATCACTCTGTATAGAGATCAGGTAGAAACCAGTCATGCTGTAGAGAGTTCAGTTAGAAAGAAGTCACCCGGTGGAGAAATGAGCTATATAGAAACAAGTCATCCTGTACAGGGATCAGCTAGAAACAAGTCACCCTGTAGAGAGATCAGCTACATTCTAAATCACCCTGTAGAAAGATCAGCTTGAAACAAATCACCCCGTAGAGAGATCAGTTAGAAATGTATAGAATATAATTATTTAACTGCAAACAATTCAGCCTGTATTGATTAATTAATGATTAATACACACAATTGTAATAATTACTGAATAATATTGTTAAATGTATACATGTATAGTTAAGTAAACAAATAAAATATTTCTCTGTCATGTCCATAGCTAATCCTCATTTCTATTGAAAAGAAAACAATGAGTTTAAAGTAATACCCAAAGCGGCCATAGGCTGGCTTTAGGTATGAAATTAACAGAAGAAGTGATATCTAATCAAAAACAGCCAAGCTGTAAAAAAGGGTGCAGCCCCCCAAAAAGTCATGAAAAAAGATGTGAAATCCGAGGTGGTGGCCAAGAAATGGCTGTGATGGTAGGGCTGGGCAGTATTGAAATTTTGCTACCACGATATATCATGGGGAAAATATCACGATATTACTAATTATCATGATATTGTTTCATATTTGACAGATGCTCTACTATGAAACTACACCTACCCACACAAGTGATATAACCTGCAGCAACATGAATGGATGTACAAAAATACATGTACATGGAATTAACCAATTATTGAACTATACATGGATATAATGGACATTAGCTAGACCTACAATTAAGCATGGAGAGGATGTGTCTTACACACACAAGTGCATGACATAAATTCATGAGTTTTACGGATTCCCATGCATGACTAAAAGACTGCTAACTATAGCAACAAAAGCTCATTCACCTATGCACATTTTATTAGCTATAATGCCACAGTGTGCAGCAATATTCTTTCCTCAATAAAAATCCAAAATAATAAATTCTCTTTAGTAGCTACTTCATATTCGTTACTTGACTGCTCTATTAGAGTATATAGGTGACTGCTCTATTAGAGCATCTCGATCTTTCCTGGAGCTAAACAGCAGCACTATGTTTACAGTAGTTAGTTAATACGAATATTATTGGAGAACACCATGATAATCACGATATTGTTATAATGTCGTTTCCAAGAAGTTGTGATGATACTGGTATCGTTACATCAGAATATTGTGGTTTTATGATATAACCGAGATACTGCCCACCCCTAGGTAATGGCAAAAGGTTTAAAAATGACAATTCATGTGAATTTTGTGCTGAATCCTAGTGAAACTTGGGAGATTGAGGCAATGCAGATTCACCTGAATTGTTGTTATTAATTTTTTTTGCCATTAAGCTACCATCACAGCCATTTCTTGGCCACCACCTTGGATTTCATGTCTTTTTCACCCTTACTATTTTGGAGGCTGCACCCTTTTTTACAGCTTGGCTGTTTTTGATTACATTACAGTAGCAGACAAAAAAATGGTCCCTTTCTGTTGGTGTTCCATTTCCATTGCATGCAGTAGAAGACTAAGAAAATACTGTCAGCACAGAATAAAAATGCTAGCACCAGTCTTACCGTTTTTGGAGTATTTGTGAAATTTGTGAACAGTTGTACCAGCCATTGCAAAATTATTCGAGACGATGAATAATACTGTGCACCATTGGGAAGCAAAATTGTTGCTAAGATGCTCCAAGGAGTCTAGGATGGAAGCTTGTTGGCAGTTAAACATTCGCATCAGATTTAAACAAACCAATATAATGTTAAGCAGAATAACAGAACTGTGATATCACCTACAGAAGGTTAATACAATTGTTAGCAATTAGTTTTATCATTTTTTCATCACAGGTTTGTTGCTATGAAGCTAGTTACCACATGCCAGAAAACCAGCCACTAGCTCTACTAATGTCTCCTTTTTATTTTAATGTATGATATATTTTTATGTAGATTAATTCACTTTTATCGATGGAACACTATTAATTAAGTAACCAAATTTCCTTCTGTTCAGATAAATAGGTAGTGAGCATTAATTAGGGAGAAAGTGTATGAGTGCAGGTGCTAGTATTTTTAGGAAAAGTTCACTTAATACTTGTTGCTATACACAAATATGATTTAATAAACAATAGAACAGTCACAGTCAGCTACTATTAGGAACCTCGTCTCTTGTAACAGTAAGCAGTAGTGTTCTACGTAGAGAAATACATGCAGTACACATAGCTACATTAGTGTGTTAGCATTAGTTAGTGTTCACTTATACTTTTCATTCACTCCACTTCCTCTGCAAATAAAATACGCATTCTCACCTCTCACCAATAATTAAAAATGCTAACAAAATGGAAATGTCTCACGAAAGACATAAAATGCAACAGAATGGGATTTTTTTTGTCCGCCACTGTATTGTACACTTTAGTTCAATATTTGGCTAATGTATACTCTAATAGAGTACATTTGAGGGCTTCTAATAGAACATACATAAAATGTCTAATAGAACATACACAGAATGTTATAGAACAATCTAGAACTTCCATTGGCAGATAATATATTTGGTTATATTATTGTACTACTCTAATAGAGTGCATATTTTTGAAGGACTTCTAAGTAACAGTTAGACTTCAGACCACAGGGATCTAAGTAGTTTAGTAACCCTATGGCCCTGTGTCATAGCGTCTAAATGAAGCAAACTGTGGTCTGGAGTCTAGCTTATTCAGACCCTTTATGTAGTTGTTGTACCTTAACACATTTGACAGCTGCTTTTAACATCTGCTTTTGACAGAGAAATATAGTGTTAATTAGTAGAAACAAGCCATCACTCCACCTGTAACTGTTGTTACAGGTTTTTAAAATCAGTTTTCAAGTGGCAATGCATTGCCAGTGCTACCAGTGCAGGTACACGTAACAAACATGAAAAGGGTCTAAGTAACTTAGACTTACCAGACAATAGTCTAATAGAGAAGTGGTAGATTGATGAAAATTGTAAACATTTACTGTACGCAAGAATTTTCATTTATAAAGCATAGATTAAGTGAGGTGATCAACCAAGACAACAGCAATTCAATGGTTAAGGGTGCGGGTGTTAGGTATGGAGTTCCCTGGTCCAAACTCTGGTATGTTTTTTTGGCACCTTTTTACCCCACACTGACTGCTCTATTAGATTATCCCAATCCTGCTATTTTGCACTTGTTTGGTTTTTGCTTTATAGCTTCATAACTATTGCTTTTCTAACCATCAAAAGGCACTACTATGATGATAGATGATCAGCCTATGTACACAATTTATGCCCTCACTTGGTTTACCCTGTAGCTGTGACATAAGTTTGATGTTGTCTTGAATAAACACTCATAACTCCTTGGATATTCAACAGATTCACAGCAAACTTGGTACATGAATTCATCTTTATACACTCTTCATTTGCGCCTCAGATTGAGGCGATGTTTGCATTCTATAGCAATTTTTTTGTAGTTTGCGAAATAAATCGATGTCCCTGTAGCCCCCTATGGCTTAAGAAGAAAAAATGAAGAAATTCTAAACTAAATTTAAACTAAATTTTCACCCAAAATAACAGTCTCATTTTTCTTCATGACAGCTTGGCAGTAATGGTTAGGCATAGCCAACCAAATGCCTGACTGACTAATTAACTGATGCCTCCAGCCAAGCATTACTCATGATCAGCTGTGGAAAATATGAGCTTGTTTGCTTCACTATTCAACACCCTGACATGTGTCCTTTCTCCAACTGTGGGAGCTACAGTGCATGCATGATGGACTTATTGTATATACCTTTATCCTTCTTTGTGTTCCATTACATTCTCTGCTACAACGTACATACATAGGTTTTGATTCGTGGTAATGCATTGTGACTTCAGTGCTTTAATTTTCATGAATTGCAGGTGTAAGAAACACTTTTTGTATTGTTAATACTGTATAACAGGTGGAACATATCTGAAACTAAGGTCACTCTGCATTTCAGTGATCATTAGTCATGATTTCTTCACTGGATTGATTGTAGAACTGCTTCTTGAACTGTTCTTCACTTTTAATGCTGTATAGCAGCTGGAGCATACAGTAGCTGAAAACAAGGTGAAATGACCACTTCCTATTTTAGTAATTAATAGTCGGGGTGTACATTTAGTCGTGCAATTTTATAACAGGTCTAGCACCATTCTTTCCTTTGATGCGGTATGTGATTGTTCAATATATTATTACAAAAAGTAAAATAACAATTGTAAGGAAAAATAGAAATTTTATACATCATACATACAGTACAACTAGATATTAAAAGTTTTAAAGGAGGTATAGGGATTGATATAATACATGCTACAAAAAGTAAGGAAACAAGCTCAAAATGTTACAGCTGAAATGAGAAATGATCCACGCAATAAAAAGTAAGGAAACAAGATTAGATGACTGCTTGCTAAAACACACTTAAAGGTCAACTGCAGTGGAATATTAACATTCACTTATATAACAATGCATACATAGTAGAAACAGACAACAACTTTAATTTTGTTATTAACCCTTTAAAGACCAAGAATTGTGTGCATAGTCTACCCTGAAAGCCCACACGTTTTATGATTATTGCGCATTTAGTGTTTTAAAAAAATATAATAAGTTTATAGCATTGACAAAGTCCCTACAAGTGCTCAATTGTATAACAAATTATACTAAAAGACTCGCCTGACAATAATAAACAACATTATCTAACTTACCAAAGTGTAGAACCAATGTCTTAAAAGCACTAAGGTGAGTTTCAAACACCTACACGCGATCGATTTCTTCGTGACACAATCAATAAAAACAGTCTGCCATTTAATTTTTTTTAAACCGCATCACATGATCGTGTATATCAAATTATTCGCCTCTAAATAGTGAGCACTCTGAGCTTGATTTGAAGTTAATACGATGAACACAGCCAAAGTTATGGAGCGATTTCTACAAGGTTAGTTTTATTGTTGTGTAAATATTAAATGTTTGTACTTTGTTAGGAATTTTACACGGGCTTAGTTTTGCGTGATAAGTTGGCCTTATATATCAAAAGAATCGCCTATGAATGGCGAATACAATGGCCCCTGTTTCGATCTAATAGCTTCATTTGTTGCGGAGTTATAGCTCTTTGTTTACTGTCAATAATCTTGGACGTAATATTACGGCACTGGTCTTTCGAGCAATACCTACTTTGGATGTAATATTACTGCAGCGGTCCTTTTTTTTATTAGTTTAGTTTTGTAGATATTCAATTTTAAAAATGTTTCAACGAAAGTTGCGGTTTCTTTCCGGAAGTAGCATCATGACACATCATCTATGGCAGGGGTATGCACATATCGATAGTGTGTCGTGCGGCCCAAGAAGCGGGCGGGCCACACTGTGGGTATATTGACAGGAAGAAAGAAAACGTCATTTTCACACCTTTGTATCTCGGTGATCCCTTATCCGATTGGAACCACATTTGCTACAGAGTCGCCCGCCAGCCAGGGGAGTCTACATACCATATTTGAAGGAAATAGCTCTAGCCATTTCCTAGATACGAGCTGCCAAAGTTTCAATTTTTTCTTCGTTTTTTTCTTCGTGTTTTCGCACACTTGCAAAAATTGCTATAAAATGCGAACACATGCTCCGATCGCCTTGAAAATTGGCACACAAAAAGGGAGTCCAAAGGCGAATCCTAGCATCAAATTTGGTGCAAATCCGTTGAATGGTTTGGGAGTTATGACCGATTATTCGCGTAAAACAAGATCGATTTGTTGTCACACCTACAGGGCAAACCGCTTCATGGAATGAGTTGAAAATTGCTGTGTAGATGGAGTAACCATCGTAGGAGTGCCTTTTGGTGGTTTTAAAAGAATCGAGGTAAAGACCACGGAGATATGACACAAAACCCAACCTGTGTCACAATTACGTGATCGATTATTATGAATAAGAATAGTATTAGTTTTCACACCTACTAGGCAAACCGCTTAGAGCAATGAGTTGAAAATCGGTGTATAGCTGGAATAATCTTCATAGAAAGTCCTTGCAGTAGTACAGAAGAATTGGATTACAAACCACTGAGTTATGATTTGAAAGCCAACTCCGTGTAGCAAATGCGAGATCGAGATACTCTCTAATAGAACAGTCACCCTAATAGAGCATTCAGCTAATTTATTAACTCCATTATAAAATTCTATTACATTATAAGTTATTCTGTAGGGAGTTCAGCTGCAAAAAGTTAATCTTATATACAGTTCAGCAAGGAGCAAGTCACCCTATAGAGAGTTCAGCTACAAATATATTGCTGTAGTGATTCAGAACATTACAAGTCACACTGAAGATAGTTCAGCTATAAACAAGCCATGCACCCTGTAGAAGTTCTGTTACAAACAAGTCTTCGTGCAGAGAGTTTAACAACCAAAATCCACCATGTAAAGACTTCAGCTTTGCTAGCAAGTTACTCTGTAGAGAGATCAACTAGAAACAAGAGAGAGCTCAGCTAGAAAACGTCACCTTGTAGAGAGTTCAGCTACAAACAAATCACACTGTAGAGAGATCAGATAGAAAAAGCCACCTTGTAGAGGGTTCAGCTGTGAAGTGATCACCCTAGAGAGAGTTCAGCTAGAAAAAATCACCCTGTAGAGAGTTCAGCTACAAAGAAACAATCCTGTAGAGAGATCAGCTAGAAACAAGTCACCTGTAGAGACATCAGCTACAAAGAAACCATCCTGTAGAGAGTTCAGCTACAAACAAATCACCCTGCAGAGTATTCAGCTACAAACAAATCACCTTGTAGAGTGTACAACTAGACACAAGTCACCCAGTAGAGACATCAGCTACAAGAAGTTACATTGTAGAGAGATCAGCTAGAAGAAGTTACCTTGTAGAGAGTTCAGCTACAAAGAAATCATCATGTAGAATATTCGACTGCAATCAAGTCACCCTGTAGAGAGATCAGTTACAAACAAGTCACCCTGTGGAGATATCAGCTAGATACAAGTCACCTTATAGGGATCAGCTTCAAACAAATCACCCTGTAGAAATATGTGTTGGAAACAAATCACTGTGTAGAGGGTTCAGCTAGAAACAAGGGGAGTTTCAGCTACAGTTCAGTTATGTATAAGAAGTCACCTTATTACCTGCAGTATGATTATCTTTCATTGTTACAGATACAAATATTTTTAGTCAGATAAAAAACTGTACACAACATTTCTTCCTTTGTTCCACAATTCCTGCAGAAAAGAAAGAAAAAAACAAGTTAGAATGAAGCACCAAATCCAGTTAATGGCTGGCTTTGTGGCTTGCAATACAAAAAGAAGTGATATCTAAACCAAAACAGCCAAGCTGTAAAAAAAGATTATGGCCCCCAAAATGGCCAGGATGAAAAAAGATGTGAAATCCAAGGTGGCAGCCAAGAAATGGCTGTGATGGTAGGTTAATGACAAAAATTTTAATTATGACAATTCAGGTGAATTTGGTGCCGAATCCTAGTGGAGGAGGCAACGCAAATTCACCTAAATTGTCGTAATTAAAATTTTTGCTACCATCACAGCCATTTCTTGGCTGCCACCTTGGATTTCACATCTTTTTTCATCCTGGCCATTTTGGGGGCAGCACTCTTTTTTTACAGCTTGGCTGTTTTGGTTTAGATAGCTATTACTATAAGTAATAAAATGATTATTTAGCTATCATTTCCTTTTTGTATCTGTGGATCTATACCTACTACTGTATCATGCCTACACATTGCGTTGCTGCTGATTGCAACTCTGTCAGTGGAATGGGCTATAGCCTTCATGGATTTCCTAATGATGAAGCTATTCGAAAGCAATAGGTTAGGGCAGTCAAACGGTAGCAGTTCAACTGGAAAGGCCCTTCTTCCTCCTCAGCTTTGGCTCTAAGCACTTCTCAGCTGACTGCTTTATAACAGAAGGTGTCCTCTATCATGACAAAGTTGGGATTCCATCGCTAAAGCGTCTTAAGCCAGACTCTGTTTCAACAATATTTCTGAACTCTGTGGACTACTTAAATGCCAGCAGCACCTCAAGCCTTTTTATCAGCCAAACAGCAGCAGTAAAATGATAACAACAATCAGTAAACACGAATTGTGCATACAAAGTTTAGCTATGCATAGCTAATTATATTTTTATTATACAGATAGTAAATGACATCCTATCAAGCATCCCTCAACTAAAAACAGGAGGAGTTAATGTGGACATGGACACTAGCTTGGACACATATCCTGCAGGAACAGCAACCCCACTGGTAACAAATGTACCTCTGACACCTTGTCCAACACCTAAGAAAATAATGAAAATGGAAGTGCATGTCACTGCTAGGATAAAAGCAAAAATAAAGGTATAAACACATATGCATGCAATTATCACCACAGTTAGTATAGACAAATACTATGTGGGGACATCTAAGTCTGTGGGAATCCAGTGTAATCTCTTAAATGCTCCTCCACTACAAAAGCTCTGTTCTGGGGGATCACTGTATGACTTTCGTGAAACTGAACTGATTGACACAGATCTTGAGACTCAATTTGACTTGGAGTCATCCTTTCATTGTAGCCAAGAAGAAGACAGCCAAGATGAACATACAACTAAGTAAGCCTGAAATCACAAAAAAAATGTTTATTTCATAGACATCAATCTCATAGGGAAGACACTCAACCCACCCAAGCAGAAAATGAGATCAAATACTTAGTATTTGAAGCTCACCTTTACATGCTGCAGATCATGCCAACATCACTGCACTGGTAGGATTTCCAGACAGAAAGGGACTTTGGTTTCTGTCAAACAAGAATGTTTTCACTGTGGTTTTATCTGGGCTTGGAACAGCCAACCCTTTATTAAGGATACTCCAGTAGGAAATGTTCTGCTATTGGCAGCTACTGTATATTATTCAGTGGATCTACTCCAACCAGAGTGTTCCGTTTGTTAAGCTACTTGAATGTAGCTTGTATCAGGGAACATACATTTTATGACCACCAAAATAAATACCTTGAGCCAGCTATCATAGTAATATGGAACATTGAACAGCCTACACTGTTGTCTGAGTGCAAAAGCCCTTTATCGATTGGTGGTGATGGCCGAGTTGTCAGTCCTGGGCATTCAGCTAAGTATGGCTCCTATGGAATAATTGATCTGAACACAAACAAAGTTCTTCATATTGAACTAGTACATTAGAATAGAATAATGAGAATAATGCATCTAGTTCTAGTAATTTAAAATATTTAGTGCATATCAAGACACACGATAGTGTGTCGTGCGGCCCAAGAAGCCGGTGCGCCACACTGTGAGTATATTGACAGGAAGAAAGAAAACGTCATTTTCACACTTTTGTATCTCGGTGATGGC
This sequence comes from Dysidea avara, assembly GCF_963678975.1. NCBI lineage: Eukaryota > Metazoa > Porifera > Demospongiae > Dictyoceratida > Dysideidae > Dysidea > Dysidea avara. Next base: position 28,152,569 of record NC_089273.1, read on the forward strand.
TTATCCGATTGAAATCAAATTTGCTGCAGAGTTGCCCGCCAGCTAGGGGAGTCTACATTCCAAATTTGAAGGAAATCACTCAAGCCATTTCCGAGATATGAGCGGCCAAAGTTTCGTTTTTTTTTCTTCGTTTTTTTCTTCTTCGTCTTTTCGCACACTTGCAAAAATTGCTATAAAACGCAAACGCGTGCTCCGATCGCCATGAAATTTGGCACACAGAAAGGGAGTCCAAAGGCGCATCCTAGCATCAAATTTGGTGCAAATCCGATGAATGGTTCAGGAGTTATGACCGATTATTCGCGTAAAACAAGATCGATTTGTTGTCACGCCTACAGGGTAAACAGCTTCATGGAATGAGCTTAAAATTGCTATGTAGATGGAGTAACCATCGTAGGAGTGCCTTTTGGTAGTTTGAAAGGAATCGAGATTAAGACCACGGAGATATGACACAAAACCCAACCTGTGTCATAAATACGCGATCGATTTTTAGTAATAAAAAAGTATTCGTTTTTACGCCTACTAGGCAAACCTCTAAGAGCAATGAGCTGAAAATTGGTGTATAGCTGGAATAATCTTCATAGAAAGTCCTTGCAGTAGTATAAAAGAATTGGATTACAAACCACTGAGTTATGATTCGAAAGCCAACTCCGTGTAGCAAATGCGAGATCGAGATACTCTAATAGAACAGTCACCCTAATAGAGCATTCAGCTAATTTATTTACTCCATTATAGAATTCTATTACATTACAAGTTAATCTGTAGAGACTTCAGCTGCAAAAAGTTAATCTTATAGACAGTTCAGCAAGAAGCAAGTCACCCTGTGGAGAGCTAAGCTACAATTATATCGCTGTAGAGATTCAGAACATTACAAGTCACACTGAAGAGAGTTCAGCTATAAACAAGTCATGCACCCTGTAGAGAGTTCACCTACAATTAAATTGCTCTCTAGAGAATTCAGCTACACACAAATCACTGTGCAGAGAGTTCAGCTACAAACAAATTACCCTGTAGAGAGATCAGCTACAAACAAAACACTTTGCAGAGAGTTCAGCTACAAACAAATCAATCTTTAGAGTGATCAGCAACAAACAAATCAACTTGTAGAGAGATCAGCTAGAAACAAATCAACCTGCAGAGAGATCAGCTACAAACAAATCAGCTTGTAGAGAGATCAGTTACACACAAATCAACCTGTAGAGAGATAAGCTAGAAAAAAATCACCCTGTAGAGAGTTCAGCTAAAACAAATCAACCTGCAGAGAGATCAGCTACAAACATATCACCTTATAGACAGTTCAGCTACAAACAAGTTACCCTGTAGAGAGATCGACTACAAACAAATCAACTTGCAGAGAGATCAGCTACACACAGATCAACTTGTAGAGAGATCAGCTACAAACAAATCACCCTGTAGAGAGTTCAGCTAAAACAAATCAACCTGCAGAGAGATCAGCTACAAACAAATCACCTTATAGACAGTTCAGCTACAAACAAATTACCCTGTAGAGAGATCGACTACAAACAAATCAACTTGCAGAGAGATCAGCTACACACAAATCAACTTGTAGAGAGATCAGCTAGAAACAAATCACCTTGTAGAGAGTTCAGCTACAAACAAATCAATGTGCAGAGAGATCAACTACAAACAAATCACCCTGTAGAGAGATCATCTAGGAACTAGACACAATGTAAGGAGTTCAGCTACAAGCAAATCACCCTTTAGAGAGTTCAGCTACAAACAAATCAACCTGCAGAGAGATCAAATCACCTTATAGAGAGTTCAGCTACAAACAAATTGCCCTGTAGAGAGATCAGTTACAAACAAATCAACCTGCAGAGAGATCAGCTACACACAAATCAACTTGTAGAGAGATCAGCTACAAACAAATCACACTGTGGAGATCAGCTAGAAACTAGACACAATGTAAGAAGTTCAGCTACAAGCAAATCACCCTGTAGAGATTTCAGCTGCAAACAAATCACCCTGTAGAGAGATCAGGTAGAAACTAGACACCATGTAAAGAGTTCACCTATAGAAGAGGTCACCTTATAGAGAGTTCAGCTACAAAGAAACTGCCATGTAGAGAGTTCAGCCTCAAACAAATTACCGTGTAGAGAATTCAACATCAAGCAAATCGCCCTGTAGAGGGATCAGCTAGAAGAAGTTACCTTGTAGAGAGTTCAGCTACAAAGAAACCATCATGTAGAGAGTTCAGCTACAAAGAAAGCACCATGTAGAGAGTTTAGCTGCAAACAAATCACCTGTAGAGAGTTCAGCTAGAAACAAATCACGCTGTAGAGAGATCAGCTAGAAGAGGTCACCTTGGAGAGAGTTCAGCTACAAAGAAATCACCACCTAAAGAGTTCAGCTACAAAGAAATCACCCTGTAGAGAGTTCAGCTAGAAGAAGTCACCTTGTATAGAGAGTTCAGCTACAAAGAAACCATCATGTAGAGAGTTCAGCTACAAAGAAAGCACCATGTAGAGAGTTTAGCTGCAAACAAATCACCTGTAGAGAGTTCAGCTAGAAACAAACCACCCTGTAGAGAGATCAGTTAGAAGAGGTCACCTTGTAGAGAGTTCAGCTACAAAGAAATCACCCTGTAGGGATCAGCAAGAAGAAGTCACCTTGTAGAGAGATCAGCTACAAAGAAATCACCCTGTAGAGAGTTCAGCTAGAAGAAGTCACCTTGTAGAGAGTTCAGCAACAAAGAAACCATCATGTAGAGAGTTCAGTTACAAAGAAACCACCATGGATGTAGAGAGTTTAGTTGCAAACAAATAACCTGTAGAGAGTTCAGCTAGAAACAAATCACCCTGTAGAGAAATCAGCTAGAAGAGGTCACCTTGTAGAGAGTTCAGCTACAAAGAAACTGTTATGTAGAGAGTTCAGCTACAAAGAAAGCACCATGTAGAGAGTTTAGCTACAAACAAATCACCTGTAGAGAGTTCAGCTAGAAGAAGTCACCTTGTAGAGAGTTCAGCTACAAAGAAACCATCATGTAGAGAGTTCAGCTACAACGAAATCACCATGTAGAGAGTTTAGCTGCAAACAAATAACCTGTAGAGAGTTCAGCTAGAAACAAATAACCTGTAGAGAGTTCAGCTAGAAACAAATCACCCTGTAGAGAGATCAGCTAGAAGAGGTCACCTTGTAGAGAGTTCAGCTACAAAGAAACCGCCATGTAGAGAGTTCAGCCTCAAACAAATCACTGTGTAGAGAATTCAACTACAAACAAATCGCCCTGTAGAAGGATCAGCTAGAAGAGGTCACCTTGTAGAGAGTTCAGCTACAAAGAAACCATCATGTAGAGAGTTCAGCTACAACAAAATCACCATGTAGAGAGTTTAGCTGCAAACAAATCACCTGTAGAGAGTTCAGCTAGAATCAAAGCACCCTGTAGAGAGATCAGTTAGAAGAGGTCACCTTGTAGAGAGTTCAGCTACAAAGAAATCACCCTGTAGGGATCAGCAAGAAGAAGTCACCTTGTAGAGAGTTCAGCTACAAAGAAACCATCATGTGGAGAGTTCAGCTACAAAGAAATCACCCTGTAGAGAGTTCAGCTAGAAGAAGTCACCTTGTAGAGAGTTCAGCTACAAAGAAACCATCATGTAGAGAGTTCAGTTACAAAGAAACCACCATGGATGTAGAGAGTTTAGTTGCAAACAAATAACTGTAGAGAGTTCAGCTAGAAACAAATCACCCTGTAGAGAAATCAGCTAGAAGAGGTCACCTTGTAGAGAGTTCAGCTACAAAGAAACTGTTATGTAGAGAGTTCAGCTACAAAGAAAGCACCATGTAGAGAGTTTAGCTACAAACAAATCACCTGTAGAGAGTTCAGCTAGAAGAAGTCACCTTGTAGAGAGTTCAACTACTAAGAAACCATCATGTAGAGAGTTCAGCTACAACGAAATCACCATGTAGAGAGTTTAGCTGCAAACAAATAACCTGTAGAGAGTTCAGCTAGAAACAAATCACCCTGTAGAGAGATCAGCTAGAAGAGGTCACCTTGTAGAGAGTTCAGCTACAAAGAAACCGCCATGTAGAGAGTTCAGCCTCAAACAAATCACTGTGTAGAGAATTCAACTACAAACAAATTGCCCTGTAGAGGGATCAGCTAGAAGAAGTTACCTTGTAGAGAGTTCAGCTACAAAGAAACCGCCATGTACTGTAGAGAGTTCAGCCTCAAACAAATCACCATGTAGAGAATTCAACTACAAACAAATCGCCCTGTAGAAGGATCAGCTAGAAGAGGTCACCTTGTAGAGAGTTCAGCTACAAAGAAACCATCATGTAGAGAGTTCAGCTACAAAGAAATCACCTTGTAGAGAGTTCAGCTAGAAGAAGTCACCTTGTAAAGAGTTCAGCTACAAAGAAACCACTATGTAGAGAGTTTAACTGCAACAAATCACCAGTAGAGAGTTCAGCTAGAAACACATCACCCAGGAGAGAGATCAGCTAGAAGAGGTCATCTTATAGTGAGTTCAGCTAGAAGAGGTCACCTTGTAGAGAGTTCAGCTACAAGGAAACCATCACATAAAGAGTTCAGCTGCAAATAAATCACTTGTAGAAAGTTCAGCTACAAATAAATCCTCCTGTAGAGGGATCAGCTAGAAGAAGTCACCTTGTAGAGAGTTCAGCTACAAAGAAACCATCATGTAGAGAGTTCAGTTACAAACAAATCACCCTGTAGAGAGATCAGCTAGAAGAAGTTACCTTGTAGAAAGATCAGCTAGAAGAATTCACCTTGTAGAGTGTTCAGTTACAAAGAAACCATCATGTAGACAGTTCAGCTGCAAACAAATCACTCTGTAGAGAGTTCAGCTACAAAGAAACCGCCATGTAGAGAGTTCAGCCTCAAACAAAACACCTTGCAGAGAATTCAACCACAACAAATCACCCTGTAGAGAAGAAGTTACCTTGTAGAGAGTTCAGCTACAAAGAAACCACCATGTAGGGAGTTCAGCTACAAAGAAACCACCATGTAGAGAGTTTAGCTGCAAACAAATCACCTGTAGAGAGTTCAGCTACAAACAAATCACCCCGTAGAGAGATCAGCTGGACGAAGTCACCTTGTAGAGAGTTCAGCTACAAAGAAACCATCATGTAGAGAGTTCAGCTGCAAACAAATCACCCTGTGGAGAGTTCAGCTGCAAAAAATCGCCCTGTAGAAAGTTCAGCTAGACGAAGTCACCTTATAGAGAGTTCAGCTACAAAGAAACCATCATGTAGAGAGTTCAGCTACAAAGAAACCACAATGTAGAGAGTTTAGCTGCAAACAAATCACCCTGTAGAGAGAACAGCTAGAAGAGGTCACCTTGTAAAGAGTTCAGCTACAAAGAAACCATCCTGTATATAGTTCAGCTACATTTCAAGTCACCCAGTAGAGAGATCAGCTGCAAAAAATATCCTGTGGGGAATAATGGGCATGTAATAAATATATGTATATAATTTGTATAATTACTAATAAAATCAAAAGTAATTGAACTATTACAAATCTTCTTTAAGTTCTTTTCTTCTTCCTGTGGTAAAGAAAAAAACACATGGGTTAAAAAAGCCCCAAAGCCAGCCATAGGCCGGCTTTGCAGTATACAAATACAAAAAGAAGTGATATCTAATCAAAAACAGCCAAGCTGTAAAAAAAGGTGCGGCCCCCCCAAAAGGCCATGGTGAAAAAAGATGTGAAATCCAAGGTGGCGGCCAAGAAATGGCTGTGATGGTAGGTTAATGGTTACATTTTAATAACAACAATTCAGGTGAATTTTGTGCCACTTGGTCTTGGCACCAAATTCACTTGAATTGTCGTTATTAAAATTTAACCATTAACCTACCATCACAGCCATTTCTTGGCCGCCACCTTGGATTTCACATCTTTTTTCACCATGGCCTTTTTGGGGGGCCGCTCCTTTTTTTACAGCTTGGCTGTTTTTGATTAGATATAAATAAACTTGCTCAACTTAGAGCAATGAGGTAAGATTAAGTTACCACAAGAAGCATGAGGGTATAGTCAAAGCCTTCGCATTTTTGTCACACAAATCAGTGAATGTTGACACCTTGGTTACAGACAGACACAAAGAGATTTGTAGGTATATGCAGAAAATGCACTCTAAGATTGATCATCGCTATGATGTCTGGTATGTTGCCAAAGGTAACAGTTATATTTGGACCTGCATGCATGCAGTATGCCTGTACATATGAGCTGTTTGCATTCTCATTGTAGGAATCAAGAAAAAATTAGCACGGTTATTTAATAACAATGACTGTGAGATAGTTGGGGAATGGATCAAGAGTATCAGTAACCATATGTATTGGTGTGCTGCATTTGCTCCTGGAGGTGAAATTTTGAAGTGGTGGTTATCGCTAATGGAGCACATCTGCGATAGCCATGACAACTGCTATCATCCCAATCTAGGCGAAAGCTGAAAAAAGTGTCTTACACCAGGTGAAGGAGTTCTTGATGAAAATAAACATATAAGTGATTGTCCAACTGCAGTCAGCAAAGCAAGTGAAAAGTTGAGTGACATTATACTCAACAAACGGTTAACATCTGAAATTCAGAGATTATCGCCGACTTACCAAACCAGTAGCTTAGAAGCTTACCACAGTGTTGTGAATCACTTTGCCCCTAAGCTACTGGCATTTTCATACACAGGAATGTACTGCAGGTATGCAATACAGACCAGTCATTGTTACAAACTGCTGTGTACAATAGACTGTTACTGGCAGCACTACATTTTAATTAGAATTATGGACGTGCACAAGCAAAAACAGCACAGAGACAAAAATGCATTCGGATTGTATTTCCAAAGGCAAAACATGGAGAGTTCTCAACTAAGTCTGTACCTGTTCCTAAAACATACAGTAAGTTGTTTAGAATAACTACCAACATAAATCACTTTCTATTACAGGCTATGTAGATGTACTGATATGGAAAACATTGCACTATTGCATCACTGATGAAGACAAGCCAGCACTACCTACTCCCTTAATTGTCTAGTGCTTATGATGCATGAACACCCTAATAAAGATCACAATCCACTGTTCTTATGATATAATAAATAATATAAACCTGTATGAACACTCTAATAAAGGTCAATTCCACTGTTTTCATGATATGTGACCAGATTTTACAGAACCGAACCAAATCGCATATCAGGCAAAATCAAACTAACACCACCAGTGGATAGCTACACCATCGTACTACAAGTTTTGACCCTCAGCACTACTCAAACTACACAAGGCTGGTTTTAATAGACGTCTTTTCTGGGTGGTGTGGAGTGCCCAAATGGCGGTTTCAGGCCTTGTGAAGGACCTGGCTTGGCAAGAATCAGTGGTTTACTGGTGGACAGCCTTATAATGTTGGCCAGACGTGTTCTCTGTAGATTTTGCTACATATCAGCCACTAAGGAGCCAGCACAGCCCTGTAATCTCGTGTCTGGACTCCAATCGTGGTCTGCCTCCATTTTGAGGCCTATCTTTTGCCCTCCCCGCCACCCCCCAGCCTCCACTCCTTTGTGAGCACTCGTGATACTACTTCGCTCGTCCAACTGCTCAGATTTTCTATCTTATTTGGCGGGAAACTGTACAAGCAGCTACAAGTACTGGAAGTGGCTTGAAAGGTAACAGATTGATGCATCTTTTGTGTAAATTTCATACACGTGCTTGCTATCCTTGGAGAGTTATGCTGGCTTCAATTTTTTAAAACCGTTTATCTCGAAACTTCTAATGTGCGATTTGGATCATTTTTCCAAAATCCAGTCACATATAATAAATAAAGATAATATAAACATGTAGATGCAAGAGTTTTTCATTTTTGTGCATGCACATATATACATATACGTACCCTATATAATTATGTTAGCTATGGCGTGGATGGTGGATATTGGTGACCATTGTATTCATCAAAGAAAAATTCATCTCTAATGCTAGCAACTGCATAGGGAGGTAGAACCACATGCCGGTGCCTACCAAGGTAGTTCCGCCCCCACTCTGTTAACTGACAATAAGCCATGCAGGTAGCGATACCTTCTGCAAATAAAATATATATAATTATGTGGAATACAAAACTGCTGAGCTATAGCTTTGCTTTACCTATGTTCATCAGTTGGCACATCACTCTCCCCATAACGATGCCGGTGGCTATGAAAGGCTATGATTAGAACTATCCTACATAAACAAGCACTGTGAAATTCTGGATGCTGTGTTATACAAGTAGGAGGTGGATCACCAAGTAGCAATACAGCCAGTTCTTCAATTTCTTTACAACAAATAGATTCACGTGCAGTACTCATCGAGCGGCTATGTCCATACGTGCACCTATATAATATAGTAAGAGTAGTCTGTAGCTACCGTGATTCAGTTGCACTTAGAATGAAAGTAGACTGAACTTACCAATCAGTGTTTCCCACACAAATAACTGAAGGGCTCTCTTCATCTATAAACGAGCCACTTGGAGTCTCACTAGGTGAAAGCTCAGGTTTGAAAAGATAGGGATAAACATCACTGTACGTGAAAATGTCCAAATCAGATGAGGACAATTCGTCTTCATCAAGATCTTCACCGTTGCTGTCACTAGAATCGTCATTCATGCTGCTGGAGTCATCATTACTATTGCTAGAGTAGTACGTAGAATCACTCTGCACTGAATTGTCATTGGAATCAACGCTTAAGCTCCCCTCAACAATCCCTGCCATTAGTAGACTCTACACAGTAACACTGTTAACTTATCAACCACGGTGCCATAGATGATGCCAGGACTTAAATTGAACTTGCGGTTGCATATAGGAAGTGACGTTTTATCACCTTGTGGTTATATCTTAATGTAAACACATAATTTAGTTATTAAAAATGTTGTCATGCATACTGCATGATTATATAATGCTATTTATCTACAAAAATGTAAATGTCAATATGTGCATGACTAGGCCTGCAATAATAGGACATGTGGGCACATGATTTTTGCCTACTTTTTCAAAATTTCATTGTACATAACATTTTGCACCATTGTGCTATGGCAATGCAATTTTCAGCTCTTAGTAAGTATTTTAACTGGCTTTATGATGCAAGTCACAGAATGCAAATATTCTGTTCCAATACTGAGATATGACTTGTAGAGTGACTGGGTGTAGTTTGTGCCCACATGCCCTATTTTCGCAGGCGCAGTCACATATTGCTCTGCAGTTGCCCTTTAGATGCCTACTTTTAGCTAACATTTTGAAATGAGACCATCAAATTAGCCAAAACTAGGGATTAAAGAGTGTTTCATTTTAGCAAGTAGTCATCTAATCTTGTTTCCTTACTTATTATTGCGTGGATCATTTCTCGTTTCAGCTGTAACATATCAATCCCTATTATTTCCTTTTAACTTTTTAATTTTATTTGTAATACGTAGCTAGTTTGTTTATTTTATGCCTAGCTAGCTAGCTATATTATACTCTTTGTTTTCCACATAGTATACAGCTATCTTTTACCTTGGTACGCAATAAGAGCCTCTAAAAATAATGTTATTTTTGTCTTTTAAAACTATTACAGCAACTGTTAAAGGCTTCAGCTGCATTTCTAATGGCCTAAATGTTGATGATTTAAGAACAAAACATCACTGGAGAGTCCACCATTAAGAGTGGAACCCTCGCTTTTAGAAGTCTGGATCCCAACACCCCTCAAAGGTATTATTAGCTAGCTACCTCACAAAAAAAAACAAAAAAACACTAAACTGGTAAGACTATAAAAAAGCTACCCAGTGTTAATAAATGCTAGAGACAACTGCTTGGCTACTACACCCGTTCACCCTCATCTTACGCACATGTACTTACACTTGAGTTGTGGCATGCACCACAACTATTAAGTGCCTCAACTATTAATTGTTTTTCAAGAAGAACAAAGAAGCGAATGAATGACAAAAGTAAACAGCATGGTGCAGTGGACAGAATGTTATCGGAACAACAGATTTGTGAATTCGCTGTCATTACCTTGGCCGTCTGAATTTGAGGAGCTGTAGCACAACCACTGGTCTTACGGCAGGCAGGAAGTGAGATGAAATTCAGATGAATTTTGAAATTTTAAAACTCACTGTACATTGAAACATTTGACTTTTAGCTTTATTTAACCAAGGCACAGCATCACTACAGCAGTACCCTAATGCAATCTAGGTGGTTTTTTTGGGTAAAACTTATTGCAAGGTTGTTTTTAAAGTGCAAAATAATATGAAGCCACATGATTTCTTACCAATCTGTAATACAATATGAACTGATGTTAATTTTTTTGAATAATTATAACTACTAATTTGTTTATTGTTAGTTGCACATGGTGCAGTAACCTTGACCTTAGTGTGTGATTGTATAAATAAGTTGGAGCTGAATTTCAGCTTTCTCTTCTTCAGTTGTTAAGTTATATTGATCATTAAGCTATTACAATTGATGTTGGTTACATTTGGGGGCTTGTCCAGGGCAATCCCTACTTATTTAGTACTATCGTACTTAATAATAATAGTGTATAATTTAAGATTTGATGTAATTTAATTTAAGGTATTTTCACACACACACACACACACACACACACACACACACACACACACACACACACACACACACACACACACACACAATACCTTCATGATGCCTTGGTTTTATTGGCTAGGTTTAACCAAGTACAAAAGTGCCCTTAGTATAATCCAAAATGCTACCAATAGGTTGCTACAAATTTATTCATTTATTATTGCCTGCCTTCCAGCCCGCCCGCCTGCCTGCTCACCTACTATAGTATGTTCACGTTGAGCTGAATCCTGAAAAACAGCTAAAAATTAAAAGTGGATTTTTTCTCAATAGAGTTAACATTTCAGCCAACCAGATGATTATTGCTAACAGCAAAGGGGTCAACAATGGACACGTACGGTTTGGCTCCATTACAAGTTTGGGAAAGGCTGTAATGGATGTTGTACTTATATTCCTTCCCCTTAGGAAATGTATTGTGAACTTTTTGATTGGCCGTAAATATTATGTCAAACATTTGAACAAAAAGATTTTGAAATATTCTTAGCGGTTCAAACAGTACTACAAATGAGCTAAATTTCAAGATCGTGTGTAATTGCATCCATGAGTTATTAAATGTTTTTGAGGATTCAGCTCAATATCAACATACTATACCATACTGTAAGATAAAAGCATCCAAGCTGTGAAATAGAGTGCCAACCTCCAACAAAAAGTCAAGGTGAAAAAATTGTACAATCAAGGACCAAGAAATTTCTGCAAGACACCAATATTTTTTGCTTCCTTTTTTTCATAGATGGCTGTTTTGGTATTGGCAGTACTTGCAACCCCCCATGGCTGGTTTTTGGGAATTTACTTGTCTTTCTACAGGAATAGTAGAGTGGTGGTAAATGTTGTACTGTTCATATCTAATTTATAATTATTTATCTGTCTCCAATGCTGTTCTATTATGGTGACTACATTATTAGGAAGTGTTGTTTACAATTTTAATATATATTTGGCTTTTACATTAAAATTGATACACCTGAACCACAAAAGGCTTAAGCTGAGATGTGTAGAAGATCTATGCAACAAATTTGAAAACAGTCTTATTAGTAAGTGGTAAATGTGGCAAACATTTGATCTTGTTTTATGATTTTAAAGGTTTTTGAAGTTGAATTCATCAACTTTGCAATTGACTTTGTCCTGTTTGCAGTGGAGTTCCTAGTTTTGCAGTAGAATTCATCCTGTTTGCAATTGAATTTGTTGGTTTTGTGATTAAATTTGTTGCTTTTGCATTAGAATTTGTCATGTTTGCACAAGAATTCATTATAATTACATTGACTGCAATAAACCAGCTGCTCATCACAAGGTGGATCATTTTTGCCAAGGAGAACACCACTTGAGATACTACAGGGTAGCTGGAGCTGGTTATACACAAAGCCATTCGAGTTAATTAGCTTGTTTAATTGGCTTGTTCACAAGTGACCACACCCATTGCCAATTGTGAATCACAATTATGAATGCTGTTGAAGAAGCTGTAGCAGAAGAATTATTGCATTTTAAAGAACTGTTCACAACAGTTGTACTTCAAGAAGATCATGAAGCAGCTGCTATGTGTGACTGTCTCTGGGAAAACCAGTCTTATCGCCCACTTAAAAGTATCGAGAAACGTCGGTTTTAAATATTCAGAGTGTTGTAGCTGGCCAATGGTGGTAGCTACACATACCAAATTTTCACATGTTTCACAGCAATTTCTTACCTTCCTGATCATCCACTGAAGAAGTAGCCAACAACTAAGTTTCCTACCATTTTAGATAGTTTTTAAACCGATGTTGTCTGTATCAGGCGAGCTCCAGAGGCGGGGGCCCTGGAAAGCCGGCAATATGGTGTTCAAAAATTGAAAAGAAATGTGTTGGGATGAATTAGGCCAAGTTATGGGCCATTCAGACCTCAGAACTTGCTAAAATGAAAGGAAATTTACAGCACAGGTCATTGTGCAGCACCACTGAGCTGTACAACTACACACAGCCATCTCCTGGTTGGCCAGGGTTCCATCAAGACCCCAGACCACTTGTACGGCTCGACACTGTGCTTTAAAAAGCAGCCAGCAAAAGCAGACCACTTTACTCTGGTCGACTGTGGCAGTGAAACTTGATAGTGCATTCATTAAACTTTGTGTTTGTGAGAAAGAAATCAAACTTCCTGTCTTGGGTGATAAGAACGGTTTTCGTAGATCCAGTCACATATCTTGTTATCAGGTTTACTGCAGCTACCAATTTTGTTACAGACGAATTGTTGTGAAAAAGTGACAAATTCTAATGTAAAAGTGACGAATTCATTTGCAAAACCTATGAATTCAATTGCAAAATGGATGACTTCTACTTCTCTCTCTCTTAGACAAACTCTTAGACTACTTCAAATGGGATGAAGCCAATTGCAAAGATGATGAATTCAATTGCAAAATTATGTAGGTTACATGTTTGTTACCAATGATTAGTTTTCACATCATAACTCTATAGCTAGCTGTTACACTCCAATTTGTTTCAAACCACAAAAGCTTGGAGCTATGATGGTTAACATATTCACATACCAATTTCCAACCTACAGTATTCACACATCACATATGTGATTTACCCTGTATGTAGGCATGACAACAAATCAGTTCTTCTCTTACATGAATAATCATTATTACTATGATACACGACAATTTATTGCTATCAATCCAAAATTGGTACTGCAATTCATTTTTAAACCCTCCTACGTGTACAAAATTTCAAGGCAATTGGACAATGCATTTGCTTTTTGAATTATTTGTAGTAGTTTTTGTAAACTAGAAAAAAACTAAAAAGAATGAGATCATGAGAGTTCATATCTTTGAAATGCTGGAAAGATTAGGGTCAATGTTTATGTGTTGACTATTGAAGATAGAGGGAATTTCCACAGCAAAATAATCTTGCATGACTGTAGAATGGAGTTACATATACGTTGAATTCATGTTATTATTCTTCATGTTAATAATATCTAATCAAAAACAGCCAAGCTGTAAAAAAAGGTGCGGCCCCCAGAAAGGCCATGGTGAAAAAAGATGTGAAATCCAAGGTGGCGACCAAGAAATGGCTGTGATGGTAGGTTAATGGTTAAAATTTAATAACGACATTTCAAGTGAATTTGGTGCCAAGACCAAGTGGCACTAAATTCATCTGAATTGTCGTTATTAAAATTTAACCATTAACCTACCATCATAGCCATTTCTTGGCCGCCACCTTGGATTTCACATCTTTTTTCACCATGGCCTTTCTGGGGGCCACACCTTTTTTTACAGCTTGGCTGTTTTTAATTAGATATCACTTCTTTTTGTTTTTGATTATACTGCAAAGCCAGCCTATGCCTGGCTTTGGGGCTTTTTTAACCCATGTGTTTTTTTTTCTTTACCACAGGAAGAAGAGAAGAACTTAAAGAAGATTTTTAATACTTCAATTATTTTTGATTTTATTAGTAATTATACAAATTATATACATATATTTATTACATGCCCATTATTCCCCACAGGATATTTTTTTGCAGCTGATCTCTCTACTGGGTGACTTGAAATGTAGCTGAACTATATACAGGATGGTTTCTTTTTGTAGCTGAACTCTCTACAAGGTGACCTCTTCTAGCTGGTCTCTCTACAGGGTGATTTGTTTCTAGCTGAACTCTCTACAGGTGACTTGTTTGTAGCTAAACTCTCTACATGGTGGTTTCTTTGTACCTGAACTCTCTACATGAAGGTTTCTCTGTAGCTGAACTCTCTATAAGGTGACTTTGTCTAGCTGAACTCTCTACAGGGCGATTTTTTTGTAGCTGAACTCTCTGCAGGGTGATTTGTTTGCAGTTGAACTCTCTACATGATGGTTTCTTTGTAGCTGAACTCTCTATAAGGTGACTTTGTCTAGCTGAACTCGCTACAGGGTGAATTTTTTGTAGCTGAACTCTCTACAGGGTGATTTGTTTGCAGTTGAACTCTCTACATGATGGTTTCTTTGTAGCTGAACTCTCTACAAGGTGACTTCTTCCAGCTGATCTCTCTACTGGGTGATTTGTTTCTAACTGAACTCTATACAGGTGATTTGTTTGCAGCTAAACTCTCTACATGGTGGTTTCTTTGTAGCTGAACTCTCTACATGATGGTTTCTTTGTAGCTGAACTCTCTACAAGGTAACTTCTTCTCTACAGGGTGATTTGTTTGTAGCATTCTCTCTCTACAAGTTGATTTGTGTGTAGCTGATCTTTCCACAGGTTGATTTTTTAGCCGATCTCACTACAGGGTAATTTGTTTGTAGCTGAACTCTCTATAAGGTGATTTGTTTGTAGCTGATCTCTCTGCAGGTTGATTTGTTTTAGCTGAACTCTCTACAGGGTGATTTGCTTGTAGCTGAACTCCTTACATTGTGTCTAGTTTCTAGCTGATGTCTCTACAGGGTGATTTTTTTGTAGCTGAACTCTCTACAGGGTGATTTGTTTCTAGCTTATCTCTCTACAGGTTGATTTGTTTGTAGCTGATGTCTCTTCAGGGTGCTTTATTTGTAGCTGATCTCTCTACAGGGTAATTTGTTTACAGCTGACCTCTCTTCAGGGTGATTTGTTTCTAGCTGATCGCTCTACAGGGTGATTTTCTTGTAGCTGAACTCCTTACGTTGTGTCTAGTTTCTATCTGATCTCTCTACAGGGTGATTTGTTCGTAGCTGATCTCTCTACAAGTTGATTTGTGTGTAGCTGATCTCTCTGCAGGTTGATGTGTTTGCGATCTCTCTACAGGGTAATTTGTTTGTAGCTGAACTCTCTGTAAGGTGATTTGTTTGTAGCTGAACTCCTTACATTGTGTCTAGTTTCTAGCTGATGTCTCTACATGGTGATTTTTTTGTAGCTGAACTCTCTACAGGGTGATTTGTTTCTAGCTTATCTCTCTACAGGTTGATTTGTTTGTAGCTGATGTCTCTTCAGGGTGATTTGTTTGTAGCTGATGTCTCTACAGGGTAATTTGTTTATAGCTGACCTCTCTACAAGTTGATTTGTGTGTAGCTGATCTCTCTGCAAGTTGATGTGTTTGTAGCCGATCTCTCTACAGGGTAATTTGTTTGTAGCTGAACTCTCTATAAGGTGATTTGTTTGTAGCTGATCTCTCTGCAGGTTGATTTGTTTTAGCTGAACTTTCTACAGGGTGATTGCTTGTAGCTGAACTCCTTGCATTGTGTCTAGTTTCTAGCTGATATCTCTACAGGGTGATTTGCTTGTAGCTGAACTCTCTACAGGCTGATTTGTTTCTAGCTTATCTCTCTACAGGTTGATTTGTGTGTAACTGATCTCTCTACAAGCTGATTTGTTTGTAGCTGATCTCTCTACAGGGTGATTTGTTTCTAGCTGATCTCTCTACAAGTTGATTTGTGTGTAGCTGATCTCTCTGTAAGTTGATTTGTTTGTAGTCGATCTCTCTACAGGGTAATTTGTTTGTAGCTGACCTCTCTACAAGTTGATTTGTGTGTAGCTGATCTCTCTGCAAGTTGATGTGTTTGTAGCCGATCTCTCTACAGGGTAATTTGTTTGTAGCTGAACTCTCTATAAGGTGATTTGTTTGTAGCTGATCTCTCTGCAGGTTGATTTGTTTTAGCTGAACTTTCTACAGGGTGATTGCTTGTAGCTGAACTCCTTGCATTGTGTCTAGTTTCTAGCTGATATCTCTACAGGGTGATTTGCTTGTAGCTGAACTCTCTACAGGGTGATTTGTTTCTAGCTTATCTCTCTACAGGTTGATTTGTGTGTAACTGATCTCTCTACAAGCTGATTTGTTTGTAGCTGATCTCTCTGCAGGTTGAATTGTTTCTAGCTGATCTCTCTACAAGTTGATTTGTTTATTGCTGATTGCTCTAAAGGTTGATTTGTTTGTAACTGAACTCTCTGCAAAGTGTTTTGTTTGTAGTTGATCTCTCTACAATGTGATTTTTTGTAACTGACCTCTCTTCAGAGTGATTTGTTTCTAGCTGATCTCTCTACAGGGTGATTTTTTTGTAGCTGACCTCTCTTCAGGGTGATTTGTTTCTAGCTGATCTCTCTACAGGTTGATTTGTTTGTAGCTGAACTCTCTACAGGGTGATTTGCTTGTAGCTGAATTCCTTACATTGTGTCTAGTTTCTAGCTGATCTCTCTACAGGGTGATTTGTTTGTAGCTGATCTCTCTACAAGTTGATTTGTGTGTAGCTGATCTCTCTGCAGGTTGATGTGGTTGTAGCCGATCTCTCTACAGGGTAATTTGTTTGTAGCTGAACTCTCTATAAGGTGATTTGTTTGTAGCTGATCTCTCTGCAGGTTGATTTGTTATAGCTGAACTCTCTACAGGGTGATTTCTTGTAGCTGAACTCCTTACATTGTGTCTAGTTTCTAGCTGATGTCTCTACAGGGTGATGTTTTGTAGCTGAACTCTCTACAGGGTTATTTGTTTCTAGCTTATCTCTCTACACGTTGATTTGTGTGTAACTGATCTCTCTACAAGCTGATTTGTTTGTAGCTGATCTCTCTGCAGGTTGATTTGTTTCTAGCTGATCTCTCTACAAGTTGATTTGTTTGTTGCTGAACTCTCTGCAAAGTGTTTTGTTTGTAGCTGATCTCTCTACAGGGTAATTTGTTTGTAGCTGAACTCTCTCCACAGTGACTTGTGTGTAGCTGAATTCTCTAGAGAGAGGCTTAATTGTAGCTGAATTCTCTACATGGTGCATGACTTGTTTATAGCTGAGCTCTCTTCGGTGTGACTGTAATGTTCTGAATCTCTACAGTGATATATTTGTAGCTTAACTCTCCACAGCGTGACTTGTTTCTTGCTGAACTGTCTATAAGATTAACTGTTTGCAGCTGAACTCCCTACAGAATAACTTGTAATGTAATAGAATTCTATAATGGAGTAAATAAATTAGCTGAATGCTCTATTAGGGTGACTGTTCTATTGTTCTATTAGAGTATCTCGATCTCGCATTTGCTACACGGAGTTGGCTTTCGAATCATAACTCAGTGGTTTGTAATCCAATTCTTCTATACTACTGCAAGGACTTTCTATGAAGATTATTCCAGCTATACACCGATTTTCAACTCATTGCTCTAAGCGGTTTGCCTAGTAGGCGTAAAAACTAATACTTTTTATTCATAAAAACTGATCGCGTAATTGTGACACAGGTTGGGTTTTGTGTCATATCTCCGTGGTCTTTATCTCGATTCCTTTCAAACCACAAAACAGCACTCCTACAATGGTTACTCCATCTGCATATCCCCTCATTCCTCCAAGGGGTTTACCCTGTAGGCATGACAGACCTTCGACCTTATTTTATGCAAATAATTGGTCATAGCTCCGTGAATGTTCATCGGATTGCTACCAAAGTTGGTGAGGAGATTTGCCATAATGAGCCCTTTAAAGTTACGGAATAGTTTAAAATGCGTGGGCGGAACAAATTACAAAACCTGCTTTAAACCAAGCAGGGATAAATAATTTCAACAACTGTGTTGTGTTAGCAATACAACTAATTGTGCTTGTTTGTTTTTACTACAGAACAACAACTGTTCTTGGGTGTGTGGTCCACAATAGAGCGATGTTTTATAAAAACGCGCCGCCAAAAACCAGACTAACAGATTGCTGAATCCTTATAATTTCAACACAAGTGACTAAACAACTAAAATATCTAGGTCCTGTGGAAGCGATTTTTTAAAGTTACTGATAGTATAGACGTTTTATTGAACTTTTAGTAGTTTTTTCGAGTGAAACAAGCTCTTTGAAGGCTTGTATCTGAGTCACTGGGAAGAAACACGCCAAAAACGCTTCCACAGGACCTAATAAATTTAATATACAGTATCACTATACCCCAGAAATGCCAATAGAGCCTACAGCTTTTGCTGTATTTGGCGGCGGAAAAACATGGTAGTGACAGCCGGAGCTGAGCAATGTACGGGCTGGCTTACTTGTGTTACTACAACAAATTGTAGTGTTCCACCTGTCTCAAACTATACTGTAGCTACATAAAAACATTAAATATAAAGGGCTTCACCTTCATTTAAAACTTTTCACGCTGCTTAGATTGGTTTCATGGGCTTCTCAAAAAGTATCGATAGGCATTCGAGATTTTGAATGATTGCCCGTGACTATACCGTAACTTTAAGTGTGTCGAACTTCAGCCTGATTCGAGCACGCATTCGTGTTTTAAGGCGGATTTTGTGAAGTGTGCAAAATGAAGATGAAGAAGAAAAAAACAAAGAAATTAAAATGAAACTTTGTTCACTCGTATTTTGAAAATGGCTGGAGTGGTTTTCTTCAAATTTGACATGTTGACTCCCCTAACTGGTTGGCACTTCTGTAGCAAATTTGGTTCCAATCGGATTAGGGATCACAGAGCTACATAGGTGTGAAAATTGTGTTTTCTTTCTCCCTATTAATATACTCCCGGTGTGGCGTGCCGGCTTCTTGGTCCACACAACACACTACTGTGTGTCTTGATCTAAACCAAAACAGCCAAGCTGTAATAAAAAGAGTGTGGCCCTCAAAAAGGCCTGGGTGAAAAAAGATGTGAAATCAAAGGCCAAGAAATGACTGTGATGGTAAGTTAATGGCAAAAAAATTAATTACAACAATTCAGGTGAATTTTCATTGCCTCCTTCAAGTTTCAGCACCAAATTCACCTAATTTTTTTTTTTATTCTGCCATTAACCTACCATCAACCTACCATCACTGCCATTTCTTGGCCACCACCTTTGATTGCACATCTTTTGTCACCCTGGCCTTTTTGGGGGCCACACTCTTTTTTTACAGCTTGGCTGTTATAGTTTAGATATCACTTCTTTTTGTATTGCAAGCCACAAAGTTGGCCATAAACTGGCTTTGATGTTCCCTTTTCACTTGTATTTTTTTCTTAACTGCAGGAATTGTGGAACAAAAGAAGCAATTGTGCATATGGCTTTTTGTCTTATTAAATATTTGTATATTTAACAGAATGATTATCACATACTGTAGGTACGTAATAAGGTGACTTCTTACATAACTGAACTATAGCTGAAACTCTCATTGTTTGTATGATAGATGAACTCTTTTCAGGGTGATTTGTTTCTAGCTGAACTCTCTACATGGTGATTGGTTTCCTGCACATATTTCTACAGGGTGATTTGTTTGTAGCTAATTCTCTATAGGGTAAATTTTTTCTAGTTGATATCTCTACAGGGTGTCTTGCTTCCAGTTGATCTTTCTACCAGGTGATTTGGTTTGTAGCTGATCTCTCTACAGGGTGACTTGTTTCTAGCTGAACTTTCTACTGGGTGACTTGTTCCTAACTGATCTCCGTAGATGGTGATTTATTTCCAGCACATATACTGGGTGATTTGTTTGTAGCTGATCTCTATCAATGCCCCCCATCATCTAGTGGTGTTTTTTTAACTTCCGTCACAAGCTTATCAGTAACTGATGCGCATCCCAAATTACTTATTGTTGCTACTACATGAGTGCACGCAACATTCAACTCATTTGTGAATCATGATAATAATACAGTGATTTCTTGTGTTACAAACAATGAATAAAATGATGCACTAAAAAGGGTATGCCTGAATTCCCAGGGGTTTCCCCCTATAGACACTATGCCTTGACCAAACGAAAATATTAGACACACAATTCTATATTTAGCCTACACTACTCACGTGATGGTGCATTTTTCGAACATAAAAAGACAACTGACTTGCTCAAAGTGACTTAGAAAGAGTCCAACTCAGAAGTGACAAGTGATATATATATATATGAAGACGCTACAAACCTGCTGCGTACGAGGTGGTAAAGAGTTAGACCTTTATTTTCCCGAGTTAATCACACTGGATCTTAGTACAGTGCAGTGACAAGCCAGTTTACTTTGTCAGTCAGTCAGACGATCTGCCACAAGCTTACAAATTCTACTAACGGGAGCTGTAGAGCTGGGATTTCATGCCAATACATGGCGTTTGAATTTTGTGTGCTGAAGTGAATGAGCTAGTCATACTATGCCAGTGTGCTAGGACTGCTGCACAGACTGTGGCTGACATAAGTAACTGTGACACATTATATTTGTACTAAAATATTCACAATATAGTTCTACTGGGTTGTGGGTGAATTTGTTGGAGTACAGTTGTGGCATGTGCGATGGTGCTCAATGAAAATACTTCCATTGATAAGTGTTAACTAGATGCCAGACTCAATCATGATACACATATGGATCCTGAAATGTATCCGTGAAAGCTATACATTATATAGGATGGGATTATGGGCCTGATATTGTGCTCTGTAAATAGATTCAACTGACACCTGAGCCTGCAGGACATTACCCTTGAGCAATTGTCTACCTGCATATTAGCAAGCATGTCTGTCCTTTTATTGTTGCAGGCTCTAGTGCTTCCTAAAAATCACACATCAGTTAGTTTTCCTCTGCATTTTGGGGATAACCCACCCAACAAAGATGGGTTAATAACCCGTCAGTTATATCCCCAAAATGTCTTGGAGCACCCATCTAAGCCCATAATTAACCCACATAAGCACATAATAATCCATTATTATGAGCATTTATGCAGAGAAGCAATAGTACCAGTGTTGATTAGAAGGTGTTAATATTCTTGATATATTAGGCAACTAAACATTGGGTGGCCCTGCAGATGCTATTCACTGATGGTCAGGATTTAGCTCTTCTAATGAATTAATGGACCATGGCACACAAGGAGTGACCATAACCGTTGGCAGCATAGATGAGGCCCCATGCCATATCACAGTATGTACTCTCAAACAAAGAGTGGCAGCCAACTTACCAGCTCACAAGTTTGCAGGGCACAGTTTAAGGAGGCCAGGGGTACCAGAACTGCCACAGCAGTTGCAGGCATGCAAGATTCTATACCATCTAAATTCTACTGAAGTTGTTGGCAGAGCCCAGGTTATCTGCCAGACATCAAGTGACAGCCTCATCAGCTAACTCAGATCTTCTGTTGTTTCAAAGTGCTTGTTGGGTGCCACACTCAACCTCCTCAGTGAGGGACAGATGTGGTAGTCACGGACTTCACCATCTCAATGAAAGACTTCTCAAATACTCCTGACTTGGTTGTATGTACATTCAACAGTGTCACAAATTTTCCACACTAATCTAAGACTCATAAACTAGGCAGATGCTACCATAATTTCTCCTTTTAGTGACACTCAAAGTATCACGGCTTACGTATGTATGTATACTGTTAAGAGTAAAACTATAATTGTGAATACTCAAGTAGCTATTGTCACAAGAATGGCTAGGGAGGGTATTGTTGAATCTAATGCTGGAACTTTGTTTTATGCTGTCGCAGCACATGGTATGGTGATTAGACATGTGTGTGGCATGTTTGTAGAGTAGTGCACCTTCTCCTGTTATGTCTATAGACATGTGTACCATTTCCTATTTTGTTTCTAGAATTAATAGTACTTTTAATTTGACATGATAATCTCCATAGTAGTGTACCAATGGCACATTTTACCTACATAGACAAGAACTCCGATTGGTCCATGTAAATGTAGCACCAGATACTTTCAACTGCAGGGAGGACGGATATGGAGAAGTCCTTACTGTGATTGGTGATCTCCTTTGTGTGCAGTCAGAGCTGTTCCAGAGTAGTGGTGAGTTGCCTTATTCCATGGGTATACAGGAGATGATTTGAAATGCAATTCCTATAGTGGGGACTTCAGACTCATTAGTGGAACATGCCTTAGCCAGTGTCTTATCTTGTCTGTCAAAATAGATGAAAGGTATAAGGCCGGAATTGTGGTCTATAAACCAATAGCCTCACCAAATGCTTCACATAAACAAAGTAGCATTTGCTACCTGCACTCACCGCTTGAAGTGACTTCCAGTATTTTGGGATGGCTACTGCCACCATTGATGAATTGTTTCTTTATGGTGATACAGATAGTGATAGGTCTGCCCCTAACCAGCAATAAGTACTCCCTATATTTGGATTAGCTGTTTCTGGTTATGCTACATTAAACTGGTGACTATGTATATATTGTAGCCCAGGTCCAGGTTTACAGAAAGGAACCCACAATTAGGTCACACCTAAAAAGGTAGAGATGTGGGCTCCTTGGTATGGAAGTCTTACCCTTGGGGTCCATATCTTATGCATAAAAAGAAAATGATTAGCCTAGTCATGGACCCTGAGGGAAGACCCCATTATGGACCTGTTTGGATTTCTATTGCACAAGTGCAGATAGAGCAGTGTGTTTTGTGATGAGATTCAATGTTCCAGTAGCCACAAAGGAAAATTTATTTATGGAGACAAGCTAATTTTGATGACATCAGAAATGATTTTGAACAATTTCCTCCTCCTTTGTGTCTAACAATACCACTGATACTGACATTGAAAGTCGTTGGTCATCTTTCAAAGAGAAATTTAATTTAGTTTTAATGACTAAAATACCTTTCTAACTTACCTCTACTAAACTTCACCAGCCCTGGATAAACAAATCCATAAACCAGCTAACTCGCCATAAACAACGTCTCTACAATAAAGCTCGCCATTCTGGTTCCACAACTCACTGGAATACATACAAAGAGTTCAAACGATACACACAGCAACAGTGTAAAAATGCCTATGAAAGTTACATTCGGATTATTGTTTCAATAGAGCCTGGTAACAACCGTAAATTCTTTTGGTCTTTTATCAAGAGCAAGAGACTAGATCATTGTGGTGTTGGCACACTAAAAAGTGGAGACCAAGTATACAGTGATAATACTTTTAAAAGCCGCCTGTTGAATGCCTATTTTGCTTCTGTCTTCACTAAAGATACTTTCAAAACAGTACCAAATTTACCTGATAGTCCTTACCCAACTATTTCTAACATTTCTGTTACTTTTAATGGACTTGCAAACTTATTGAAGAATATTAAAGAGTACAAAGCACATGGCCCTGACAAAATTCCTAATCGCTTTCTTAAGGAATGCGTAACTGAGATTGCTCCTTCCTTAGTGCTACTGTTTCAGGTATCCATCAAGCAGAGTAAGGTTCCCTCTGAATAGAAGCATGCACTAGTTTTACCTATTTTTAAGAAGGTAACAAGTCTTTACCATCAAATTACAGGCCTGTCTCCCTAGTATGTGTTTGTTGTAAAATTTTAGATCATATTATCTACTCTGAGATAATGGAACATCTAAACTCACATAACATTTTATGACATGCGCAACACGGTTTCCACCAGAATCACTCTTGTGAATCCCAGTTACTACTTACTGTTAATGACTTTACAAAGGGACTTGATGATGGGAAGCAAATTGATGCAATAGCCCTAGATTTCTCAAAGGCATTCAATACGGTGTCTCACAAACATCTATTTACCAAGCTAGGCTATTATGGTATTCGAGGGTCAACACTAAGTTGGATCCAAGATTTTCTTACAAACAGATTACAGCAAGTCATCTTGGATGGATATTCTAGTGTCTCACAGGCTGTAACATCGGGTGTACCCATGGGACGGTTCTTGGCCCACTATTGTTTTTATGTTTTGTGAATGACATTCCTGGAATTGTCTCCAGTACACTACGCCTATATGCTGATGACGTCTTAATATACAGTGTAGTTAACTCCACAGAAGATTGTGATGGACTCCAACATGACTTGAGTACATTATACAAATGGGCTGCAACTTGGAAAATGACATTCAACGTCACAAAATGTTACTATGTAAGATTTACAAACAAACGACACATCACTAAACACCTTTACCACCATGAACTTGAGGAACATGATGTTATGAAGTATCTTGGAGTTCTCATTGATAACAAGCTTACTTGGCCTGCACACACTGACTACACAGTTAATAAAGTTAATGGAACCCTGAGTTTCTTAGTTTGTAATTTTAAACATTGTTCACTTGACATTAAACTCAAATGCCATTTATCTTTAGTTTGCCAAATCCTTGAGTATGCATCTATCGTATGGTCACCTTACCAAACAACCCTCGTCAACAGGATTGAGTCAGTTCAACGTCGTTCGGCCCACTTTATTTTGAATAACTATGAAAGATTCAGTAGTGTAACAACCATGCTAAGACAACTTAATCTGCCATCTCTTGCTGTAAGAATAATTTGCAATCGTATTATTATGATGTTTCAGATATTCAAGAATGCAGTACATATCCCAGTTGTACCACCTATTCTCACTTTTAACACATTAGGTACTAGAGGACACAGTTTGAAGTTTTATCAGTTACCAACAAGAGTTAACTCCTATACCAACTCCTTCTTTCCTGATACCATCAAACTCCGGAATAACCTTCCCAATCAATTGTGAACACTGACAGTATTGAGAACTTTAAATCCACAATAATATTTATCAACACTATCTATGTAATTAACTTTTATCACTATACTTTTGTACTATATAGGTTCTGCAGTGTAACTACTGCAATAAATTCATGTGCAGTCCCTTTGCTACGTTATTCTGCTGGTTTGGTTCAGTGGACTCAAGCTGAGCTATATAAGGTAGATGTTACAACAAGGAAACTCATGTCTCTGCATCATGCTTTTAATGTGAATAGTGATGTAGACAGGCTATATGTCCGAAGGTCTCGAGGTGGTAGGGGGTTGATGTCTGTTGCTGATTTTATACACAGGGAATGTAATAGCCTGGGGCATTATCTAGCTCAGTCATCAGAGTCTTTTCTACAGCTTATTTCTAACCAGAGATGGTTTTCAAGGGAAGATACTAAGGTTTGTAAGTCTCTCATTGAAGACAAACATTTGGCTGCATGGATGGAGAAGGCTTTGCATGGCCACTTGTGTAAAGATGTTTTCCCTTAGTTGATCTTAAGTGGCAGTGGCATTGCATTAACCATGCAAAGTTTACTAAGGAAACAGAAGGGTTTATTTTTGCAGCACAAGAGCAAGCATTAACTACAAATGTAATGAAGAGAAAGATATTCCATCTAGATACTTCTCCTCTATGTAGGCTGTGTGGATCAACTGATGAAACTATTAACCATCTTATCAGCTCATGTCCCTTCATAGCTCAGACAGCATACATAAAGCATCATGATCAAGTTGCCAAGTTCATCCACTGGAAGTTAGCTCAGTGTTATGGCTTTGAGGTGGTTTGTCAGTGGTGGCTTTATAAACCTGTTTGTCTTATGACTAATGCTGCTGGTACTTTGATGTGGGATTTTACAATCGTTACTGATGATCCAGGGACTCACAATCACCCGGACATTACAGTGATTGATAAAACTTCAGAGACTGTTAAGTTTGTTGATATTGTCATCCCTGGTGATTGTCATCTTAGGAACAAGATTGTTGAAAAGAAGGAAAAATATACTGATCTGAGTATTAGAGTCCAGATGATGTGGAAATCACCTACTTTAGTTATACCAGTGGTTATATTATAGGGGCACTTGGCTCTGTTCCAAGTGATCTTGAAGAGACTTTACTCCTAATAGGTTTAGACAAGTGGATCTTACCTGTGTTGCAAAAGGCTGTATTGTTGGGTACTTGTCAAATATTAAGACATTATTTAACTCATTCCGCCATTAAGTGACTCACACATGTTGTGTTCAT
The DNA here is from genome assembly GCF_963678975.1 of Dysidea avara. Taxonomy (NCBI): domain Eukaryota; kingdom Metazoa; phylum Porifera; class Demospongiae; order Dictyoceratida; family Dysideidae; genus Dysidea; species Dysidea avara. The sequence goes on from NC_089273.1 coordinate 28,178,616, forward strand.
GTTGTGTTCATGTTGTAGTAGTAGGTTTTTGTTTTTCCTTGCCCATCTACCTGGTTGGTATTGGGATTATGTATCACATTGCCACTGTATCTGTGTTATTAATTAAATAATAATAATAATAACCTTTCTTTGTAGCCATGTGTGGTCACAACCAAAAACGGAGTCGCAGTGTGAGCAGTCCAGTTGTTTACCTTTTCCCACCCATGCTGAAATAAATAACATCAATAAATCAGTCAGGGCAATTATAAGTTGTCAAAGGAAAACAAAATTACCACAAACAAGGCTAGCCTTTAAGTCCTATTTGCTCCTCTTTGATGTGAGGAGAAATGGTGGCAGCTCCCTTGCACAACTGATAGTTGTGAGAAAATGAGTATGGTTAATCCAGTCCTGATGTGAAATCGCTTCCCTGGTTTGATGCTTTGTGAAGAAGGATTGCCCTGTTTTGGCCAGATGAAAGAGGCTGTTGTGAAAAAGTAGCAGTCACACAGAAAGTTAGAGCTTTGATGTGAGAACTTGAAAACCTTCATCCATGTGAAAATGTTGGACATCTGTTTGCTAAGCCACTGGGTCTTGATTGTTTCCCCTTACAGGAAGATAGCTGGTATTCTGGTGGTCTAGCTGTCCCACGGTCCAAGAGTGGAGTTGACTCAGATGTAGACCTATTTGTGGCTGTTCCCTGGGATTTGTTGGTAGAGACCTAGGGAATTCCTTTGACAGAAAGACCTCTAGTTGCTGATGTAGATGTGTCATCATCACTGGGGGTGGTCATTGAGTACTTGGAAGGTGATAGCAGGGATCATTTGCTAAAGGGAAGCTAGCTGCTTCTCCATTATTAAGACAGGCTCCCTGACAATGGTTGCATTGACAGCCAAACTGCTGCACAACAATAGCATTGGCAGCCAACCATTACATGGAATCATAGACAAAAGCATTGGCAGCCAACCACTGCATGGAACCGTAGACAAAAGCATTGGCAGCCGCAGCCACTGCATGGAACAGTGCATCACTTTAATGCATGGCGCCATCTGTGCCATGCAGTTGATGGGCGTAAAGGGCTATGAATAGTGGCAATACATCCTGCCAGCCAGCTGGAAGTTCCTAACGATAGTTTGCAGCACGTGAGGTTGAGCGATATACTGTAGTACTGTTGATCCAGTGGACTGAAGGCGAGATGAATCCGCAGACTAATGAACTAATCTCAGGATTTCCGGTAGCTACGTGGCTCCACTACTAGTGGTGGGGTTGTTTACTTTCAACTTCTGGTGATGGAGGTTAGACTGTGGAGTAGCTACCACGGGGAAGGGTGGAGGCGCAGGAGCGCCTACTGAGCTGCTACTGGAGGTGCTGACTCTTCTGAAGAGGAAGACGACGACGAATTTATGACGCTAAACTGAAACACTCGACTCCAGAAAAGATAACAACAACTTGCTAACCGTTTATAACCTGCTGTTAAACTTGTAATAACTGGTAATGAAGTAGTTATGTAGCTAGTTACATAAGCTGTAGTAATACAACACCGTATGTTGGCTAGCCCATCATTGGATCATTAGCCTTTTGTGCAATTATAGTTCGAATCCTGGGGTTGGAGGGATTTTTTTCCTTACCTTGGCCCCTTTTCTGTTACACCTTTTCAGTCAGTCAGTAAGTCAAGTCATTAGGTTTAAGTCCCTGAAATTAGGTTAGGTAATCCTAAGGCTGCAGCACATGTTGCTGTCAGACCTTCAGTGCTGATCACTGTAAAGTGCTAATAATAATAATAATAATAATAATAAACAATGTTGAGTGTTTTGTGGGGGATGTCTACCACCACCCCCCCACCTTCTGGCTAGCTACACCCCTGATATCTATAGGGTATTATAACTTGTATTTAGCTGATATCTTTACAGAGTGACTCGTTTTTAGCTAATGTCTCTACAGGGTGGTTTGTTTGTAGCTGATCTCTATACAGGTTACTTGTTTCTGGCTGATCTCTCTTGAGGGTGACTGCTCTATTAGGATGACTACTCTATTAGAATATCTCGCACTTGCTACACCAAGTTGGATTTCGTGTTATATCTCTGGCTTTGAGTCAGATTCCTACACCATTGAAGAGCTTTTCTAAGATAATTACTCCATCTGTACAGCGATTTTCAAAGCATCACTCTGGGCGATTTTTCTGGTAGGCATTGCAAGTAGTTTTTATTAGCTAATCTTGATTGCATAATTGTTACACACTTATACATTTTCATTGTATCTTCATGGTTTTTAACTTAATGCCTTTCAAACCACAAAAGGCTTGTGGTTCAATAGTTAACCTATTCATCCACCAATTTTCAGCTTCTTCCCATAACCAGTTTACCCTGTAAGTATGACAACATGTTGGTATTATTTTTTGTGAGTAATTGCTAATACATGTAACTCCTTGACTGTTAATTGTATCTAATCCAAAACAGCCAAACTGTAAAAAAAGAGTGCAGCCCTCAAAAAGGCTATGGTGAAAAAAGATGTGAAATCCAAGGTGGCGGCCAAGAAATGGCTGTGATGGTAGGTTAATGGCAAAAATTTTAATTACGACAATTCAGGTGAATTTGTGTTGCCTCCTCCACTAGGATTCTGCACCAAATTTCCCTGAATTGTCGTAATTAAAATTTTGCCATTAACCTATCATCACAGCCATTTCTTGGCCGCCATCTTGGATTTCACATCTTTTTTCACTAGAGGGCCGCACTCTTTTTTTACAGCTTGGCTGTTTTGGATTAGATTTCACTTCTTTTTGTATTTGTATACCCCCAAGTCGGCCTATGGCCAGCTTTTTTTAACCTATCTTTTTTTTTCTTTTCCACAGGAAGAAGAAAAGATGAAGCAGATGATTACTTCAAATATTTCTGATTTTATCAATAAATGTACAAATTATATATATATATATATATATATATATATATATATATATAATACATATATTTATTACAGAACTCTACATGGTGGTTTCTTTGTAACTGAACACTCTACAAGGTGAGTCCTTCTAGCTGATCTCTCTACAGGGTGAATTGTTTGTAGCTGAACTATCTACAAGGTAACTTCTTCTAGCTGATCTCTCTACAGGATGATTTGTTTGTAGCTGAACTCTCTACAGGATGGTTTCTTTGTAGCTGAACTCTCTACAGGGTGATTTTTTCTAGCTGAACTCTCTCTCTAGGGTGATTACTTCACAGCTGGACCCTCTACAAGGTAGCTTCTTCTGTCTGATCTCTCTACAGTGTGATTTGTTTGTAACTGAACTCTCTACAAGGTGACGTTTTCTAGCTGAGCTCTCTCTTATTTCTAGCTGATCTCTCTACAGAGTAACTTGTTAGTCTAGCTGAAGTCTTTACATGGTGGATTTTGGTTGTTAAACTCTCTGAATGAAGACTTGTTTGTAGCAGAACCTCTACAGAGTAAATTGTTTGTAGCTGAACTCTCTACAGGGTGCATGACTTGTTTATAGCTGAACTCTCTTCAGTGTGACTTGTAATGTTCCGAATCACTACAGCAATATAATTGTAGCTGAACGCTCTATAGGGTGACTTGCTTCTTGTTGAACTGTCTATACGATTAACTGTTTGCAGCTGAACTCCCAACAGAATAACTTGTAATGTAATAGAATTCTATAATGGAGTAAATAAATTAGCTGAATGTTCTATTAGGGTGACTGTTCTATTAGAGTATCTGGATCTCGCATTTGCTACACGGAGTTTGCTTTCGAATCACAACTCAGTGGTTTGTAAACCAATTCTTCTGTACTACTTCAAGGATTTTCTATGAAGATTATTCCAGCTATACACCGATTTTCAACTCATTGCTCTAAGCAGTTTGCCTAGTAGGCGTAAAAACTAATACTTTTTTTATTCATAAAAATCGATCGCGTAATTGTGACACAGGTTGGGTTTTGTGTCATATCTCCATGATCTTTATCTCCATTCCTTTCAAACCACCAAAAGGCACTCCTATGATGGTTACTCCATCTACATAGCAATTTTCAACTCATTCCATGGAGCGGTTTACCCTGTAGGCGTGACAACAAATTGATCTTGTTTTACGCGAATAATCGGTCATAACTCCCAAACCATTCATCGGTAGGCACCAGCCTATTATGCTTTTAATTTTTCCTATTATGCTATGCTGCAGTGCTCAAAATTTTTGCCTATTATGCTCATAATTATACTAAATTCTTTTTGCAGTTCCCATGTTTTGTTACTTTCTAATGGATTATGATAAACTTTGGCTTATGAATAACTGGTTAAATGTAAAAGTTAATGCTCATTGTGCATTAAGAATTTGGCTGCATTGTAAACTATAATAATAGTCGTGTCAAATAACTATGCTTCACTGCGGCATCAACTGTTTTGTCCACCTTTTTCAGTGACATGCATTACAGTATGACATAATTATTCTGCCTATTATGCTAGCATTATGCATTATGCTTGATGCTTTCAGGCATCTATTGTACTCAAAATTATGCCAGCATAATAGGCTGGTGCCTATTCATCGGATGTGTACCAAATTTGATGCTAGGATTCGCCTTTGGACTCCCTTTCTGTGTGTCAAATTTCAAGGCAATTGGAGCACGCGTTTGCATTTTATAGCAATTTTTGCAAGTGTGCGAAAACACGAAGAAGTAGAAAAAACGAAGAAAAAAACTCGAAAGTTTGGAAGCTTGTATCTCGGAAATGGCTGGAGCGATTTCCTTCAAATTTGGTATGTAGACTTACCTAGCTAGCGGGCAAGTCTGAAGCAAATTTAATTCCAATCGGATAAGGGATCACCGAGATACAAAAGTGTGAAAATGACATTTTCTTTCTTCCTGTCAATATACCCACGGTGTGGCGTGCCAGTTTCTTGGGCCGCATGAAACACTATCATGTGTCTTGATTCCAGCCACACTTGATATCATGATATGCTTTTATACCCCCCTTCTGTGTGCCAAATGTCAAAGCAATCGAAAGTGGCATTCGCGTTTTATGGCAGTTTTTGTAAGTGTGTGAAAAGAGAAAAAAATTAAGAAAAAAACAAAGAAAACTAAGCCAATTTTTGAAGTAACATGCTAATGAGATTTGTCAAAATTTAATGAAGCCGTAAACAAAACTGTTCACATCACTGAATTTCACCCTTAGTTCTTAGGAATTATACATCAAAACAGCCTAAAACATAATCTATATTATTTTAACAGCCTTAGCTTGGCTGAACTGGCCAATTGAAAAACTTCATCGCAGTCCCTAGACAAAATACATGTATTTTATACAATAATGCAAAAGTACAAGTATTAGCACTCATAATGTCTACAGCACAATATACAACAAAAGAAAGCCCATGAGTTACTCTATAAATGCCACCCGAACTTTTGTTGTAATGTTACAATAGTAACATTATTCACTGTTGATTGCAACATAATAATGCGCTCCATACAAAACAAGTTGTACTTTCTGGGTTTTCCACCCAAGCAATTAAATTCTCCATTGAAGTGTTTAATTACTCAAGTGGAGAAATCCCAAGAGTACAACTTGTTACCCTTAAACAAATTAGCCAAACTTGGTATCATACTACATATGTGTTGGAGTTCACTGATTAAGAATCCACCCGAACTGAGAGATTAAATGGTTATTTTACAAATATGCATTACAAAAAGTACGAAAAAAACAGAGTTTTTTAGTGCATTAGTATGCACCTCAATTTTGCTATACAAGACTCCCTCCTGCTATTTTCCTTTGTCCCAGCATACTCTACACATATCACCTGTTATCAAGGAGTACGATGAACCATATCCCATCTCCGTAAACCATAGTATGCGGAGGTTATGGCACCATGTTTAAAAGGTGGTTTTATAACCACAAAACCATACAAATGCAAGATATGGAAAATTTGAAAAATGTTTGATATGGCTTGAAGCGATTTCACTCAAAATTTGGTATGGGGAGTACTGACATTGGCAGGCGTGTCCATAGCAAAAATTGTTTTGTTTCATAAAGGCAGCATAGGGCTACAGAGGTGCAAAAATCATGTTTTCTTTCTGTCAATATACTCATAGCCTTGTGTGCTGGCTTCTTGGCTGCATGACACACTTCTGTGTGTCTTGCAATTGATATTGATGTGGCAAGCCAACTTCTTAGGCTGCATGACACTCTGGTATGTGTCTTGGTTATGAAAATTCAATAAGTACAGTACATAACATTAAAGCTTTAATAGAATTTGTTATGTTTCATATTGTTACTATGTAGATTCCTGCTTTGGTAAGAAATTCTCTACTGTAAATCATATCATATAATTATTACAAATTTAACAACATGTTAAACAGGGTTAATTGGGAGGTCAACAGCACTAGACATCCATCCCTACTAAGGTGCTTCCAACACAGCACATTCCTTTATGAGGTGTCTATCTGGTTGCTATGACAGCATTCAACATTGCACATTCCTTAAAGTATTTGTCCCAGAGAGGACCGCTTGGTTGGGAAGGTAAACAAGTTATAGGCCGGGTTTGGACCCCAGAGGAGGTGTCTGGTTGCTAAGGTAAACACAATCCTAGACAGGATATAAAGGGACTTGCCTTCATCTCTCACTCCATTGTGTTACTTGGAAAGTGCAAAAAGTTTCGGGTAAGTAGAATTCTAGGAAAATGGGAATGAAAGCGGAAACAGAAACGACCAACGGAAAATGCCTGATGAAGGTTATCATGTCAACATACGGGTTAGATTTTACAGCATGATACTTCTTTGTCACATTGTTGGACCCTTTCGCACTGCTACGCTAAAGCGATCGAAACTCTCTAATAGAGCAGTCACCGTGCATTAAAATACTCTACAAGAATGTTTTGTAAACTATGCGGACCTTTAAACCTGTGAATGATGGAGCAACTATGGCTGGAAAAGATTAGGTATGTAGACTAGCTAATTCATCAACACTGACTGTTAACTGTTCCTTTAAAACTATAAACATCTTAAAAGATTAACACTGAAACATGCTTGAAGAAGTTTGTGAACTATTCTAATTATATAGACTGAAGACAGTGTCTATATAGGCTATGCACTTACATGCAGTTTCCCGATAAGAGTTATGTATGATAAGGTATGCTGTTACCTTGCTTGTCAGCTCCAAGACGTGCATGGTTGGTCTCATATGACACACAATAGCTATTTCATCAACATTATTTAAAAACTGAAATAACTATACTCCTTGAAACCATATGAAAGATTCAACAATTAAGAATGAAGAGATTTACAAAGTATTCTGATTAATTGACAGTGTTTATATAAAGATGTGAGAAGGTGTATGGCTGCAACCTTGTCAAGATAAAAGGTATGTGGTAGATACAGTATGTGTCAGGCTGAGGTGACTCCAATGAAGAGGCTGAGGGTTGCCAGCTATAGTACAATGGTTCACAAACTGTCAATACTAAAAGGCCCGACACATGGTTTGCAAAACATTCTGTGACTGCTCTATTAGAGTATTTTAATGGACGGTGACTGCTCTATTAGAGAGTTTCGATCGCTTTAGCGAAACAGTACGAAGGGTCCAACAATGTTACAAAGAAGCATCATGCTGTAAAATCTAACCCGTATTATATTGACACGATAACCTTCATCAGACATTTTCCATTGGTCGTTTCCGTTCCCGCTTTCCGTTTCCGTTCCCATTTTCCTAGAATTCTGCTTACCCAGAAGTTTCAGGAGTTTGTGTCTCTCCCATATCCCACCTCCCTCTAAAGACTCCCTTAGCTCTAGGACATGTCACTCCCTCAGTCCAGCTAAGGTGACATGGGAAGTCATTGCCTTTTAGTTTGTTGTTTTTGTTGTTTTTTTTCCATTACAGCATCTGCACTGGTATCCCTGTTTAAGGTTTCTGTGGTATCACATGACCTGTCAAGAGGTATGACATCAATGCAGTCTATATTGAAAGCCAATCAGCAAAGTCATGTGATTAAACACGTCTCCAAACCTATGGCAATAACACCAAAACTTCCCATATACCCATCATACTTACAACTGTTATAGAGACCGATAACCAGTTAATGTATCATTTTCTCTATAAACATTTGAATTTTATAAACTGATTTTCTTATTTATAGCTTGATTTTGCAATGATAGAGATTGACTGGAACAAATTGAAAGGACATGCACAATTCATAGATCTGACAAAACCAGTATCAGTTAAGAAAGGGGATTTTATCACAGTCATCCAATATGACTCAGAAGAGTTGAAATATTCATCCTCAGAGTGCTTTTTAGCTGGTGAGTAATGTTGCAACAATTGTTACCTTTTTATCTATAGCTACAGTAAATGAGTAATCTACCATGACTCGCTTTGGTAAACTTGGCTGTATGCAGCTGTATAGCTTTGTGGTGTTAGTTAATGACCTGCATGTGCTGTTTCATTTTAGCCAGTTTTGAGCTCTGATGGCTGGTAACTCAGCCTAATTCACATCTAAACATTTCTTTTACATTTTGAATATAACCCACTTGCCCTCCCCACCACCCCACTTTCACTACCCCTATTGGAGTTGCCTGGTACAGATGCTCTAAGGAATTGTTGTAAAATGTGTGAAAATTTGGTACTCGTAACTTCAACTACTGGTGAGCTAAACCACTCTCAATACATAACACCAACATTTTTCAATACTTGCAAGATCAATTTTCTCAGAAATAGCAGGAATGCATGAATCAGAAAGTGAATTGTCAATCTGAACCAGTAAACCTGTTGCTATAAATGTCCAAGAGTATAGCCATAGATAACCATACATGTATACGGTACTGCCCAAGCGTAATGTCTCACTCGATCGCACACACAATTTTGCTTGAGATTTTAAAAATCGCTAATTAAGGGGCATGTCAACTGTTTCACTTGCGATTCTCATGAGGAAAACAGCTGCCATGCTGTCTTATGAGTGAAACAGTTACCATGCTCCTTAGTTAGCAATTTTTAAATCTCAAGCAAAGTTGTGCATGCAAGCGAATGCGACATTGCACTTGGGAAGTACCACATGTTCATAGCTGCAACAAAATGGAGTTTTACATTTATCACACATTTTAGCCCTATTGCAGTCTTTTAGTTGAATGAATGAAGTATAGGGATTAAATTTGTATTTGTTCAGGTATGTAAACGATATCCTAGTTTCAGTGTTTTGAGTAAACTTACTATACACAAATTCCAGCATGGTCTGCAGCAGTACAAAAGCACTGAAACAATAATGTGACCGGATTTGTGAAAAGCGGTCTTCCACACATATCCAATTTACCAACTTTTACGATTAATAACTTAAGATTAAAAAATATATAATATAGACTTGCAATTTGGTCAGTAGTGAGTACTGCCATTGCTGAATGGATGGAGAAATTTTCAGGTTTACATGTTAACCAAACACCAAGTTATGGTCTCCCAAGTTTAGAGAATTTGATGTGTGTGGAAGGCCCCTTTTCGCTAATCTAGTCACCATCGTATGGTGATCTTATTAAAATTTAAAACCATAGTAGAGTGATGTACATTTAATTCACTCTTTAATGATATGGTTAATATTGTAGTGGTGTAGCCAGACCTTCAGAGGTGGTTGGGCATGCCTATCCTCCTCATGCAACTAGCTAGTATAAAACAAAACTGTTTTAAATATGCATAAATATACTGTATGTAAATAGTTAATTGTATACTACAGGGCTGTTTCTTCAGTTTATTTCACTAGTCTAATGCAATGCATGAATACTATAAAAGCTAGAAAGAGACATTACGTTACATCAAAACTGACTTATCTTTATCAGCCCTTTTTGATCCCTATTACTCATCTGGCACATCTTCTGTTTTATTCCGCGAGTCTGACTCATTTACCAACAAAAGGCTTGGCACTGTTGCTGACACAAAACTCAGTATTTCTGTAGAACAACAGACTCCAAAACATGTTCCCCCTCATGCATCCTGTTTTAATTTGATAATGTGATACCATCATTAAACTACTATAAACGACAAAGTTTGGATTGGCAAATTTAAATACTATTTGGATCAGGTGATGTACTTGTTGAGCTTCTCTTAATGAATTTTGATCACAGATGATGTTTCTTAAAAACATGAAATTAATGTTACCACCAAGTGATGCATTATTCCATCTCTTGTACATCACAGTGTGCCACCACAAAGTTTGGAGACATATGCCCATCCAGACACGCCCTTGGCTGCACCACTGGTACTCTGAAGAAATTTTTATGATTTTCTTTATGTGCAAATTTGTGAAAGCTGTCAATTAATGTATGTACATAAATAGATTAAGAGATATGTGATTTTAAAGATTAATTTTGGGAAGGCCAATTGCTATAGGTTTATTAACTCACTTTAGCTTACAACCCACATAGCCAAATTTTTGAACAACATTTTTGATTGACATATCAACAGAAAATAGCTGATAAGGTCATGTGGATTCTCCAGCGTTTATATAGACCTGTCAAGACCATCGGTGACACTCAAAGGAAAAGAAATACATATATAAAACATCTAGGCAAATGTCCATGTTTCTAGCATCATGTTATGGCATTCCAAGATGCCAAAGTGCTTCCAGTGACTAGCACATGTCTATAAAATACCACTCATCAAAAGCAGCCCAAGAAACTTAGTGGCATGGCCATGGAGCAAATGGGTAGTGCACTGGTGTAGCTATCCATTCATGGTGAAAAATCAATTCCAATGGTTGTGGGAAGATCAACCATTTTCAAAAATTTATTCACAAAATAATATTAAGCATTCAAAATTGTTAATGCTTCCTCATTAATTAACCCATGCTATGTACATATGCACTTACAACCTCATTTAAAGCAGAAATTATTATGATGAAAGATTTATATTTGTAATGAATTAGCTATTTATGTAACAAATACACAGTTTAGAATAGTTGTTTTTGTATGCAGGCTGCCTGTTGATTTATAAGTGTGGATTAAGACAGTCAACTTCTGGTGGTCTTGTGGTAAAGGCAGTTGATGGTAATTTTGAAGTTGTTGGCCTTCATCGAGGCAAATTTGACAAAGGATTCAACTGTGGAACAACATTTAAAGATATAACAAAATGCATTTCTGGGAAAGTTTATAATGCAGGTATATATGTAAGTTATATTAATGCAGTAGTAATGTGGCATTTGTAGTCATATTTTGAGGTGTACAGATAACAATACCAGTTC